>NC_081410.1:660691497-661305783 GCF_030272615.1 Cryptomeria japonica | reverse complement strand
GTATTAATAATACTAATAAATCATAAAAACCATTTAAAAATTATTTTCCTTTAAAAAATTATTAGTATAATTTGAAATTATTTTCCTTGAAAAAATTATTAGTATAATTTGATGATGTTACATGTGAGAGGAACTTGTGCTATGCCACGTGAGGTACAATTTTAAGAGGGCATATTGCTTTTGCTTATTGACCACAAACATAGAATATGAGACACATATCTAAGATAATCATTGACTAATCAAAATAATAGATATTAGGAGAACAAAATGCAATAATAAAAAGTAAGATGAACGATCCACATCCACAACTTTGCTAGTTGATCATTACGAACACATGCCTCTTGAATAGTTGCTCAACATTCTTATTGATCAAAGTGAAATGAGATTACATGCAAAATGTGATATTTTATAAAGAGAATTGTTGCATTGAATATTGGGTCTTACATCATCATACTTCTAAATAGTGTGAGAAGTGTCTCTTTATCTCCTCTATTGAAAGGGAATATATAAATGGTAGTAAATGTAATGGTAATGAAATGCTATTGATAAAAGAAAATGATATAATTGGGAATGTATTCATTATTTCTATCATATTTACGAGGAAGAATGGAGGGCTAATAACATGAAGACTTTGGTGATTAAGGAATATGAGTGAGGTCAATTATGTTTGTAGAATGTTTGGAGATGAATATGTATAGATTTAAATAATCTAGTTAATCGTTATAATAGATTTATTTCATTTATCAGGATTATGTAAGAGTTGGATGGTCCAAAATCGATGTGGTATTGAATGAGATGTCTAAGGTGCATACAATGTTCATTATTGTGTTCTAGAACTCGATGGAGTTGACAAAGATCTTTTGGATCATATTAAATTAGGAGAGGTTGAATGCTTTCAAGGGGGCAAATAAGTGATAATTGAATTAAATTATTTTTTAGAAATTTGTGCATTATGTTATGAAGAAACTCAGATAAATGATAAGAGATTTACACAATCCATAATATAAATAATGTTGTTTTTGGATTAAATTGTGTTAAGCTTTTTGGATCAGCATTTCGAATCACACATTGTGATCCATCATCAAGATGATATAGAGCCAAAGCAAACAAAATAGAAGAAAATTTGCAGACCATTGAAAATACCTACTTCATGTCCCTCAATTCCTACTTTTTTCAACTCCTTGGCACCCCAACCTAGGGTCACATTTCTCCTTTTCTAATAAGGACCAAGCCCCAAAAATATTATGCGGTCTTAGATCGCAAAACTTTAGGTACATTATGTACCTTTCTACTTTTTCTTAGAGTTCACATACCTCTAGGATCTTGAACCTTAGCATCCTTATTCTCCCTATCAGAGCAATAGATTAATTACATAATTAATTAATTAGGTCTACTTTACTTTATTCACTTAAGCTAAACTTAGGGATGTTTTTCCTTTATTAAATTGAAATAAATATAGGTCACATTGTCTCATTGCATAGGATGAAGACACTTGTCATAGGCTATTTAATCCTTTCCAAAGGTTTTAGATCTAGGGTTTCTATATTATTTTCATAAAGATTGATCATTCATTGTAATCAGTCATTTAGGTTTATGTTTTAATACAATTCTTAGGTTGTTGAGTAAATCTATCTTGCTTGATCCACATTTGTGATAGGTGTTTTTCTTACATGTGATTTTTGGGATCTGTGGGAATCAATCATCAACTCCAAAATGGTATTAAAGCACCAGATCTGAGTTAAATTTCAAATTTTAAGGGATCAAACCTTGAAAAACAATTGATGCACTTTAAGGCCAAATGGACATCACCATCATGTAAATAATGGCAAAAACCTAAGGATCAACCATTCATTTGCCAAAATTCAAGAGGAAATTTGATGTGATTTTTTGAGAGAAAAAAATTAAGGCAAAAAAGTATGTATAGTCACATTGTTGACCATATAATGTATTTCTGACCATGCATTGTATGTATCATGTTTCACCATGTTGCACAAAAATATGTTCTCCTACATCATCCTGTACAATTTTCAAGTGCTTCATACATTTCCCAATGAAAAAATTATGATTGGTGATATCATCTTCCTAGAAACTAACACAAGTGTTGAACACTTCTAGATATTGAGAGGTAGGGTCAATTATCATTCATTCCATTTATCACATGTGCATAAATAAAGAACTAAAAACACAATTTAAGAAATCACACATGAACACTAAGATTGTACATGGAAAACCCAATGAGGAAAAAACCATAGTGAGAACTATCCCACTATATGAAAAACATGTTACAATGTTTAGGCTCAAGGCCAAGGAGCTTATTGCCTCTGATGTGGACTTGCAAGACTGAGGCACACAACCTCAGGGAAAGATACAAAAACTTTTGGACTAAAGATCACTTATTTAGGGCAAGATACATTACATATGATAGAAAAATATCAATATGATTGAACTACAAGAAACCGCATTCACTAATATGTTGATTATAGTTCACTATTAAAACACATCTGAAATTGCCTTCATTATTGCTCTATTGTATTTGTGAACCTTTGCACAACTTCACATATACTTCGCACAACACACACTTACATCTAAAAAATGGTTTCATTACTTTTTTACCATTCGCAACC
This sequence comes from Cryptomeria japonica, assembly GCF_030272615.1. Classification (NCBI taxonomy): domain Eukaryota; kingdom Viridiplantae; phylum Streptophyta; class Pinopsida; order Cupressales; family Cupressaceae; genus Cryptomeria; species Cryptomeria japonica. The sequence goes on along the minus strand of NC_081410.1, from coordinate 661,303,159 downwards.
AAAGCAACATCAATTAGGTCAGTCTAATTAGATTTAACGAGTAGGATCAAAATAGTTAGCCCAAAAATAATCTTCAATGCAATGCAAAAGGTAAAATAAAACATGTGAAGCATGACACCATGTTGGAACACTTTCATGTCCATCCCAAATCAATGCCTATGGATTTGTGCACTACCGCATGGACCAAAACATTATAGGTCAGCTCAAAATGATAAAACAGTTAAGGCATACCAACACAACTTACTCAAGTTACAATGCAGACCACCAAAAACACTCGTGGATTCTCAACATAGCATCACCTAATATAAAAAATTATAAACCATTGAACCGCATCACCAAATACCTAAAGGAAAAGGAATGCAACACATTCCTATACATTGTCACTCTATGACTGTACAATCGAGAACTCATATTGACATAACTCTAATGGCAAACCACTAAGATCATCTCCAAAGCTCCAGAAAATCCATATTACAACTTGATATACTATCTAAAATGACTACAATCAGTCACCAACCATCCATATGACCATTGAAGTATGCCACTATTACTGCACTACTCTAGATCACATCCAAACCAAATATATCACCAAGTTACATTTCTAGATCAACAAGTTTGATATCAATGACAACAAGAACTCATATTTGCAATAATCTCCCCCTTTGTCATTGATGACAACACTTGTGCCAACTACAAACTCACTCCCCCTTTGACATCAAAGACAAAGGGTGTCTCCTCAACACAACAAAACTCAATCTACAACATCTCATAATTACTCCCCCTATCTAAAGCAACTCCTCAAAATTGAAAGCCAAAATTATACTCCAAAACACCATCTACATAACCGGATATATATAAAAGCAAAATTGTCTTAACCATGTAATATCAAAAATCACGACTTGTACAAATTAGCACAACAAATGGTGCCTTCCTCCACATCATCGGAGGTCATGTACTGTCACTTTTATCTTTTTTCCCACCTAGATCGCTTTGTCAACTCCAAACTAAAATCTTACCAACTTTGTCAACTTGTCATCCTCAGGACACTAGCACTGTGTGGAGACATCCACGCGACATGCTAGCGTCCCATGAGTTTGATAATCTACAAGTGGCCATTTGAGCGTCACACCTATGCCAGGAAGAAATCGTAACACCTCAGCATGTGCCCACCTACGTCAGTTTTTTTATAGGGCCTATATCTCTCTCATTTGAAGCCATTACAAAGATCATCATTAAAGTCCTCCTCTACATGGCATGATGACCAAAGATCCTATTCCTAACCCAAATGATCTTTTCACCTCTCATCCTCTCCAAATTCCTTTCATGGGAGGCTCATCAGCTCTGCTAGCTCTCAGACTAACTCCTCGATGAACTCTCCATCGCCTTCTCCTCCTTTCATTGACCACGACTTAGCTGTCACTATTGACTTTGACCAGATTTAGTCTTTAGAGGAGAACCTGAGATATTTTGAAGGGTTCCTTAATTGAGAGAATGTCCTCCCTTAGGTTGGCAATGTGGTTAATACTCTAAAAGACATGCTCATCTTAGATAAGAAAGGTTTAGAGATGTTGAGGGCATTGTCCATAAATGTTAAAAATCATGTACCCTTGGTAGATGAACCCACTCAGGATAACCAGTTTGATGCCTCTAGTTTTCACATCGACGTTGACATATTGGGGTTGAACGTGCATATGGTAGATTATACTATTCCTAGTATCAATGCCTCATCCACTCCTTTGGGTTACATGTTTAGTAGCTTGACCTCTGCCTCTGTTGCAGCTCATATCTCTATGGTCAATACTAGTACTACATATTCCGATGGCATTGGTCCTCTTGGAGGTACCGATGGAGGTGGTGGCACACATTATGCACCTCCACCTCCTCTGCCCTCTAATTATGTCTTGAAAACTATCTTACAAAACTTGGGGCAATTACAGTTACAACTTACAAAGTTGGCCTCCACTTCTAGTCAATTGTTTATGCCTAAATACTATAGGAAGAGTCCCCTTGACATCACTATCTTCAACACCATCCTTCCTCCTGCGGATGAATTATTGAAGTTCGACAAGTTAAATGGTGATGGGGACCCTACTGTGCACATTGACTCTTTTATAACCATGTGCAACGATCACCATAACCTGGACTTTGTATTGCTTAAATTTTTCTTGCGGTCCCTTACAAGAACCACGTTAGAGTGGTATAACTCCTTGCCAAATCATTCCATTTGTACCTTCGATCAGCTTATGGATTTGTTCCTTAAATTATTTTTGGCTAACATTGGCAGTAGGATCACTATCGTTGACCTTGTTCACTGTAAGCAAAAAACCCAATAAAAATATCACGAACTTTATCTCAAGATATTAGTCAATCTCTACCAGGATCTCCTTTGCCCTGTTGGATAGTTATTTACATAGGATGTTCATTGGCAACCTATAGCCGACATTGAGGGAAAAGTTGTCTCTTAATCATTATCAAAACTTTTCCAATATGTGTTTTGCACTCATGGACTACCAACACACCATGATGTAGTTTGGAGATTCTACTTTGAACCCTCATAGTGGCTCTTTCAAAGGAATGTCCATGGAAGGGTCTAGAAACAACAAAGTTGTAGCTAATGGTCTGGCTATTCCCCCAATGGCTACTACACGGGGATCACAACAAAATAGAGCCTTCACTAAATTGAATGACTCCTACCTAAGAATAATGCAATGATTGCTAAAATATAATCTGATTACCCTTCTCGAGGTTAGACCATTGTCCAATAACAAACCCTATCCATATTGGTATGATGGGTCAAAATTTTGTCATTACCATCGTGTACCTAATCATGACATTGAGTGATGCTATCATCTTTAGAATATTGTCTAACACCACACCAATAATGGTGCGATTCAAGTTGGTGAGTGGAAGCATCAGTAAAATAAGTCTGTTTATAAGACCAATAGTGATTTGCAGATCTACACAAATTTGTTTCCCCTACATTCGGCGAATTTTATTTTAGCATCAGATGCTCCTTCAGGTGATGGTCCATTTGTGAACATGTTCACCATCACTCTTATTTGTTTCCCTCCTAGCCAGAAGGGGAAAATGTCTGACACATCTATTCATTCATGCCTCTGGATGTCCCATATTGTGGAGAGCCTGCTTCCCTATTCATCACTTCTAAATTGAATGGTCAAAATGTCATAGGTGTGATAGTTGACCCATCATGCAGAGTCAATGTCATCACAAAGGAGACTCTATTTGTGAATGGTTTGCATAGGCCTACATATGATAAATGTCAAGAAACCTTGAGGACACATGACAGTTTCTCTATCCGTCCTTTGGACAACATCACCTTGATGGTCCTCGTTAGACCCAGGGTTGTTTTATCAACCTTTTTTATCATTCCTAAGTCGGACCTTTTTGCATTAAGTTGGGAATTCCCTGGCTAATAGTAGTTGATGCGGTCCCCTCAATTGTGCATAAAGGTCTGAAGTTCTCCCACGAGGGTTCGATCCATGTCATCCAAGACATTGGATACCGACCCCTCATAGCTCGGGGAGATTTTTTGTTAAGTCATTTATGTTGTGCTCTAGTGGGGGCCATGCTTCCCCATGGTGATTTGATGTACCGTGTTTACTATTAGTATAAGATGAGGGAGTTTTACCCTAAGTCAGTGCAGCCTAGTTATTCATTACCGCTTCCTGTATCAACTTTTGCTTCATCCATTTTGGTGCTAGAGCAAGTGGTTTCTTCTGCTCCTTCATCATCAAGGGTTGAGGTTAAACCCGCTCCCTCGAGCATACCTCCTCATTCGTCCTAGAATATGTGGACTCTCGTGACCATGTCTTATGTTCCCATGTTTGTCCCTAATGTAGACAAGGAAAAGGCACCCACGACATCCAAGTCTATGACCCACCCTCCCTTTGAGCTCCTGATCTTGGCCGATATCCCTTGACCTTCTCATTATCCTAGGAGGGAGTATTCTCCTCGCTCTCATTCATCTCCATTGGCTACTTCTTCATAGCCCACATCAACACTCCTTGTTCCTTTGGTTGTTCCTTGGGAAAAGCGAGGTAGGGTTCCTACCACTTTGAATGTCGTACCATTCATATTTGCCTGGCCTTCTTCTATCCCTAACACAATTTTAGAGGCCTCACTTATAAAGCATTCTACTCCTAAGTCTCTCGAGGTTCAATTGGTGGCCCTCATCTCCATCATAATCAACATGTGCATGAGTGTGAGTGTTATCAATGTGCCATGGCTTGAGAGTGCGATGATGCTCTATAATCTGCCAGTGCATCTTCAACACCCAGTTCTATCACATCAGATCCTATTTCGTCCAGCTTCTCCTATATATTCTTGCATCATCTTCGGTTTTACTCCTCACTACTTAAGGGCCTATTAAAGAACCTCTTTCTAAACGGGTGCAGGTTTTAATTGCTCCTTCTTTGGAGCCACCCCATATTACCTCCGTTGTCTTGGCCCGTTGATATGTTGCATATGCAAGTGGTGTCCAGTGCATCTTTGTTTGGTCCCCCTATTTCACATCTGTTCCTATAGCAAAGTTTTGTTGGATTCCTTCAACCTTCTACAGTCGATAGGAGACATGTTTCTCTTGTCCAACCCAAATGCAAGTTTGAGCAGGGCCCCATCCTGAAATTTTGATGATGGAAATCCTTACAGGTATGTTCCCCATCCCTTTCTCTACCCGTTTCATTGTCTGATTCTTTTCTTATTTGTGTGTGTGATTGAGAAGGATTTTCCTTCTCTCAAGTTTATCACTGCCCCTTTTCTGGAGGATGACAACCCTATTCTTGTTTCCTCTCCTGTGACTGAGTCACCTGCTTCCTCTATAGAGGCTTGCTTGTTCGATTCCTTGGAGGACATCCCAACATTGTCTATGGTTTTTTGTGATTGTTCACCCTTGCCTCCTCTGAGCCTATGGATGTAGACATTGTTTCTTTATCTCTCACCCTTGATGTTGGTGATGTTGGCATTTGGCATAACTAATATAGATGCAGGTGATGCAGTTGAAGTTGGATGACTGCACCGATTAAGGATAGAAGCCTATTTGTGATGAAGAGATTGAGATTCTATGAATAGATGATATGATCAGTTATTTGTGTTGTCATTGATGGTAACTAATGTGAAATGATGTTCCTGATGTCTTGTTTTGTCATCTAAGTGTTTTGGTTTACCGGAAGATAGGGTTTACCGATAGAGAGCTAAAGTTTGTGAAATAGGACTTTAACCGGTAAAGTAGAGATGTTTTGGTTGCATCGGTCGATCGGAAATGATTGGTGATTTGTGATTTGGATGGTGAACTTGTATCATGAAAAGGTGTATGTGACTAGAACCAGAACTTGTGGAGATTATTGGAAGGCGTGTTTCAAATTTATGATGAAGTTTTGCTAAGGTTTTAGTAGGGTTTAAGACTGGTGAAGAAATCATCAAACCGATAATGATTTTTGTTATGACGGTGATCGACAGTGAGTCTACATGAAGTTGGTAACACGACACAACCTGTGTGAAAGATTTGATAGCTGTTTTGGTGTGATTCAAGGAAGAATTTCTTGGGAGTCAGTGAAACTCTTAGTAGATTGTTTTGAGGGTTTGACTTTGGTCGAGATCGGATTTCTGTGATGGATTATGATTAACCAACGGTTGATATTGCATTGTAACTTGTTGTAATGATCTATATAATGATCTATGATGATCTCTTATGATTTTGAATTGTAAATTCAAGATGTAATTAGGGTTTTGTGGCCGACCTAGTTGAGATGGTTATTTAGGATGACACAATGGATGTTTATTGTGTCGGTGGTCTTAGAGAATGTGTTAAGTCATCCAAGAGAAGTGTGAGATTTGCATGAGATTTGCAGAGCGTTGTGTATAACTGGATCTAATTAAGCAAGCAAAGAAGTGCAAGTAACATATCATTCTTTCATTGTTGTTCCCTAACAGTTGCAACAGGTTAAATCCCTTAACCGGGTAGGTCCTAATAGGCCTTAAACATTAAAGTCCCCTAACAGGGCAGCTCTCAAAAGAGTGTTAAATCCTCTCACAAGGTTGATCCTAACAGATCATCAATCTCCTAACCAGACTACAAGGCAAATCCCCTAACCGAGTGACTCCTAACAGGGTCTACTCCTAATTGAGCATATTGTAAGCTTCTAACAGGGCTAAGCTTCTAACATGGCATACTTCAAAAGAGTACAAATATTTGTGGGTGCCAAATCCTACCATGGTTTTTCCCTATTTGGGTTTCCACATCAAAAACTTATGGTGTTCATGTGTGGAATGGTTTTCATGTGATGTTCTTGTTTATGTTTCATTTCATGCATTATTTCTGAGACACCGGTTATGATGTTTTATCAGAAGTTTATCAAAGGTTACTAGTACTAATAAAGAAGTTGTTTGAGAAAGTATTTGATCTGATTGATAAGGTTAATGAGTTGGTAAATGATCAAGTTTATATGATTGCTTTGGTGGTGAAAGAATTGATAGATATGGTAAATGATTTGATTAATGTGTTAACCAAATTTGATAAAGAGGTTGTTAGATCTGATTAAAGAAGTTGAGACATTTGTTAAATGGTTTCAGATCTGATATAATTTTGATTTTGGGTTTAAAGTTTAAATTGGTCTTAATACTGATTCACCCCCCTCTCAGTATTAACCAGATCCTCATAGGATTAACAAGTGAGGTTCCTGATGATACTCTTGTGGTAGTCCCTCTCTAAGCTCGTCCTCCTTCTCCCTATGATATAGATTGGGAGGATGATGATCTCCTAAGGGATAACCTTTAGGATGTTAATCTTTCATCTCCATCTTTTTGCATGTGAGCTTGATTGTGTTCCCCCATGCTTTCTTTATATATTTTTCCCTCCCGGAGGACCCAACTTATTTCGTAGGTGCTTGGATATGAGAGATTTTTCTGCTGTGCACCTTCATCTATTTGTCTCTCTACTTCTTCTATCTATCATCTCTTGCTTTATGATATTCATGAATGATGCAAAGCATTGGGGGAATCTTTGGCCTTCTTCCATGTTGACCCAAATTTTCATTTTCTTTTTCTTTATGTGCTCTTCTTCACATTCAAGAACATTGGCACTATGACAATATACCCATCTTGTAGTTGTATCACATATTTTTCCTCACTACTTTAGGTTCGGACGCCAAACTATCAAATTCCCCTATCCTGTTTCATTCATCACTGATTTTGTGGACATTTACGTGTCACTAGCTAATGGTGGGATTCCATGGAAACATCTTGCTATGTTGACATGCCACAACTTCTCTTCTTCTTAGAATAGCATGTCTTTCATGCATATCATTCTAAGGAGGGGCCATCATATTTGCATTTTTGCATGATCTGCATTTTTTATTTGGTCTCTTGCATTTATGTTTATTGTCAATCATTTTGTCATGCTTGGCTAGGTGGGGGAAAACCATTTGATCTTTTTCTTTATCATGTTTGCCTAGGTGGGGGCCAGACCACTGGATTTTTTTCTTTATCATGTTTGCCTAGGTGGGGGCCAAACCACTTGATCTTTTTCTTTATCATGTTTGCCTAGGTGGGGGCTAAACCACTTGATCTTTTTCTTTATCATGTTTTCCTAAGTGGGGGCCAAACCACTTGATCTTTTTCTTTATCATGTTTTACCTAGTTGGGGGCCAAACCATTTGATTTATTTTCTCTTGTTCTCCTTTGTGGGGGCCAAACCATTTGATTTATTTTCTTTTGTTCACCTTTGTGGGGGCCGATCTACTACTTATGAAATATATCTTTGATCACCCAATCACATGGCTACCTATTGTATCGCTACCAATGCTGATAAAATATCACCCTATCATATGGTTATCCATACTGGTATGATCTCATAAATATAATCACCCTATTGTATGGCTATCTAGCATAACAAACTTTTCTATCCATACTGGTGCATCTCATATCACAATGTTCACTTATCTTGTATCTTTTTCATAATAAGGGGATTTCCTCCAAGCGAGGTTCATTTTTGTTATGCTATCTTATCTATCATACAACTTAATATATCCTTTATTTTATCATCTGACATGTTAGTCTGCAGCTAGTGTGTTTGCAATGTATCAATTAGCAATATCTGCTTCAAATTTCAGCTTCATCTTGTTGGAGGCAACCTCGTCTGATCAACTAAATTATGCCTCCGCGTTGTGACTTTTTTTTTTCTTTGTCTTCCTCTACTTTATCTTCGCATCTCTCATCAAAGACATGCTCACTAAAATGGGAGAAAAATATAATATAAAAAATCACACCTTGTACAATTCAGCGCAACAAAAGGTGCCTTCTTCCATGTCATTGGAGCTCGTGTATTGTCGCTTTTGTCTTTTTGCCCACCTAGATCGCTTCGTTAGCTCCAAACTAAAATCTTACCAACTCTATCGACTTGTCATCCTCAAGACACTAGTGCGGTGTGGAGATGTTTGTGCGATGTGCTAGCATCCTATGAATCTAACAGTCCACAACTGGCCATTTGAGCATTACGCTTGTGCCTGGAAGAAATTGTAATGCCTCTACATGTGCCCAGTAAAGTCGGTTTTCCTTCCAAGGCCTATATCTCTCTCATTTGAAGGCATTTTGGAAGATTCTATATCATTTCTTGTAGGGTGAAGCTCTTGGCAATCTTCTTGAGCAGTATTCACAGGTTTTCATAAGTCCACCATTATTACAATCTTGGAGAACACACAACATTTTCAAAGCATATTTTTTGGAGCTTCATAGGAGATTTATCTCTTTTTCTCTCTATCTCTCTCTATCATATTGTCTTATACATTCTCCTTGAATCTATATTTCTCTCATTTTTTTTGTTCATTTTTTCAAGACATTATTTGATTTTTTTGGCTTTTTTTCAGAACATTATTTGATTTTTTTGGATTTTTTCAGGACATTATTTGATTTTTTTTTTTTTGATTATTTCAGGACGTTATTTGATTTTTAGGGATTTTGCCTCCAGTGTCTAGCAAGGCAAGGAATATGATAGGTGAATAAACAAGCTTTCTGAAATGATGGTGGATAGAGGGAAGACAAAGGCCTTTTATCATGGAGACAATGCGGATGCAATTTTCAAGGGTTACGGCATGATGGGACAAGAGACTAGATATGACAATGTAAAGCAGTGACATGGCATGAGGGACATGTCAAGAGGTTTTTGAAACCATGTTTAAATTTTGCGTCCTTATGTCAAATCAAGATCAAGGAATGAAAAAGAGTGTATGGATAGTGATAAGATATGGATAGGATAAGAAAGACCAAGAATGGATAAGGGACATGGACTGAAGGTCGGGATAGGATACGGGATAGTGGCAGAAAGTTGCAATAAGCTAGGGAATATGGATGAAAGGTTATAATAAGCAAATGGATAAAGACCAAAAGCTATGATGGACTAAAAGCTGCAAACAAGATGCATGATGCTCATGAAAATCTTTAGCCTTGTCAAGATCAAAGGTGGAAAGGGAAACTGGAGATGAGGGACAATAGGATATGAAGGGTAATGACAGGCGTTCGATAGGATAATGGAACAATGAAGGACAAAAGGATATGATAGGATGAAACCTGCCCCCAAGTACAGTGTGCAAGAAGTTCATAAATTATGCATGACGCTTGTTTGCTAGGTTTTCATCACGGTACTTGCCCAAGGCGCCTGTTTGCTAGGTTTTCACCAATGGACGAATTATTTTTGCTTTTATTTTTTTATTTTTTTTTTTGACTTTTTTTCTTTTTTTTTTCACTTTTTTTTTTGTATTTTGACTTTTTCAATAGAAGGTGGACACATGATAGGGGATGGAAGAAGGACTCAAACATCTTTTTGTTTGGATAGTAGCCTTGAAAAAAATGGACCATGACTTTTAAAAGTATGCTCAAAGACGTTGGTAGGATAAGGACATGGAAAAATAAGATGAAACTAAGGCAAGGATTTATGCAAAGGATTGGACCAAAGGGATCGAAGGATGAAAAATATGCATTGGATAATGGATAGGATATTGGAAGAACTGGGCTTCAATGGATAGAAATGAAGGCAAGATTGACATTGGCACACACCTTGAGGGGTGATGGACTGATGGAGGAAAGATGTATTTTGGATATTGAGATTTTGATGGAGGAATAGCTTGGGATTTTGGGACATAAGGGCCCAAAATGGATGAAGAAGGTGGTGGAGGAATAGACTTGGAAGTTTTGGATGGAGGAATAGCAATTTTAGATGCCAATTTTGATGTTTCTTTAGGCTTTTGTGCTTCAAGGATCCGCTTAGGGATCCACATGGTTTTTGATTTTTCATGCTTTTGTGGTTCCTTGGAGTGCATTGCTTGCACAAGGGATTTAGGAACCCATATATATTTTGACTTTGCTTTATTTTGCTCAGTGGGAATTTGTGGCCTTTTGGATTTTTCCTTTTCTTTTTGGATCATATTTTTCTTTGCTTTGAAATGTTGATTAGATTGGACATGTTGATCCTTGAATACATGTGGATTGCTAGACTTATAACATTTATACTTGGCATCCAAATTGCTTGGAGGGGGAAAGGAATGCATGGATGGATATGAATGAAATGGAGTTCTTTTGCATGGATGAAAGTTACTCAAGGATGTGTGCCATTGCTGACCTTGCATAGAGGACGAAGGGACATAAGGACCTAAGATGGATGGAAGGTGTGATGGGGAAGGGATATGTTTGGATATTGAAGGGATGTTGGATTTAGTAGGGGTACCCACGTCTTGAGGAATTTCACTGAGGCCATGACCCTTAATATTTTCTTTAACATGAAGGGATGCTTGCTTATGGAGATCTACTCCTTTGCCTTTATGAATATCTTGACTTGTAGGGTACTCTTTTCTTTGGGAAGAGGACGCGAGTCCATTATGAGGTGGATATGATATGAGAGAAATAATGAGATCTTGAAGTGGATCAGATTGGACCAAAGTGGAAGAACCCATTATGCATGTCGAGGGTTCATGAACATCTTGCACTAACACGTTAGAATAATGAGGGGGATTAGGATCATGAGGGGGACTAGGATTGTGTAGTGGACATGGTTCAATGACAGGCTCTTCAAGAGATGGAATGGGAGAAATAATGGGATCATCAAAAGAAATGATATCTTGGAGTGTATATGGAGCATTAAGACAAGGAGATGGAGGAACAAGTGGATCTTGTGGAGGATCTGAAGGAATAATTTGATCTTGACAAGGAGGAAGATCATTGGAATCCTCTTTAAAGTTGCTTTTCTCTTGACTTTCAATGGGATCATCGGAAAGGATGGAAGGGATATCTTGATCTTTCTTAGGAAGTAGAATGCCAATGGGATTTGAAAGGATATTGTGTTCTTGGATAGAATGGACAGGAATAAGTGAATCATTGTGAATGTTTGGGGAAATGGGATCTTGGTCAACAATTGGATGGGATGATAAGGTTTTAGGATCTTGATCTTGATCTATTTCAAGAAACGTTTCTTCATGCTCTAAATTATCCTCTTGACATGGGGTTGGACTTTGGATATGCATGGAGGATTTTGGCAAGGGATCAATGCTTTGGCATGAAGGAAATGCAATTTGAACATTTGTAAGATCAGACATTCCAGTCGTAAAGCTTTCTTGCATCTTAGATTTGGATCCACTTTTAGGTATTTGAGGAATCACTTCTTGTTGAGGGACACCTGTCATCAACATTTGTGTGGCCATCATTTGATCTGGTGTTAAAGGTGTTGCATTAAACAATGGATTGTTTATTGTTTCGAATGTTGACTTTTGTGGAATAGTCACTGTCAAAGTTTTTGAAGCACGTTTACTCATCAAGGTGTGTTTAGTTTCTTGTTGCACATTTTCTTCGTTTAGATGTGGAGAGAAACTTAACAGCTCACCACCTTGCTGTTTTTGCACATTGATTTGCTCACTTGAGGAGGTCACATTACTCATCATGTCAAGATATTTTTGTGGGAACATCTTGAAGACCTTGTTCAAGAATTTATCCATCTTTTTCATCAACTTTGGATCTTGAAGGAACATATCAACATCATCAGAGGCATCGAAATCTGATGAAGAATCTGGTAAAATATTTGGATTTATTTCTTGTTGAATGCCTTGATCTGAACCAAATCCTTGTGAAAGAGTTTGTTCCTCATGTAATGTTTGAGTTTCAGTATCATGTTGCAAGTTCAATTGATTCCAATCAAAAGGTGCATTTCCCCTTGGTGTTGGTGGAACACTCCCATGTCCTGGTTTCATGGGTACAAACACTGGTTCATATAATGGAGGTGGTCCAAGTTGAACCATTCCATATGGTGGTAATGATGTGTTTGATGAACCTTCAATTTGTATTGTTTGACTAGTTTGAAACTGTGAATTTGATATGTTGTCAATGAGTTGATACGTTGGCTCGCCCATCTTCTTAGATTTCGACCTTGTTTCAACAGGCATGTCACTATGCAAATGCAATATTTTTGGAATTATTCAAGGATAATGTATGATATGCAACTAAATGCAAACTAAATAGATGAAAATGCAATCTATGGCAAGAATGCAACCTATATTTTTGTTTGTTTTTCAAGATTTTGACAAACTTTTTGGAATGCAAATCTAAAAGAGACCATTAGGAAATTGAAATGATGTCTAGACCTCAAAGGACAAAAGGACCAAGTGAGAAAAGGACCAAATGACAATGTCTCCCCTATATGCTTGGATACTAAGCTAGGTTTGACGAAATGACATTGATGACAAAAGACAAAAGTTTGATAAGGTCTAGACTTCCTAACAATGACTTAGTGTTTATTCAAAGATTTGGATTACTCAAGTATGACAAAACCTAGTTTTGACACTATATGCAAAGGGACAATTGCTATGCAAATGACTCTAATATGATATGATAATGACTTCAGCTTAATGAAGGGACCTAGGGTATGCACATGCAAATGTATGACAATGTCAACCTAAGGCAAAACCTAAGGTTGAATTATGAAATGGTATTACTCTAATGCAAGAGGACACATGCAAATGGATGACTTTTATTGATATGCGAAAGGAGTATGACTTAGGTGAAAACCTAACCTTGGTACTTGACAATGACTTTGAAAAATGCAAACCTAGGATGAACCTAAATCTAAGTGACATGAATGTTGAGACAAGATTTTGAAAAATGTTTGACAACCATGTTTGAAGGTGTTTGAACTTTGTTGAATGAAATATTCTTGTGTTTAACCTTGTTTTGAATCAATTTGTCTTGTTTTTGAAATGAGACACAACTCAACTTTTGACAAGCAAAGAAGACAAGATATTTTAACTTAGACTCAAGACAATCATGCTCATTCACATATTTCTTATGGTAGGTAAGGACAATAGGTACTTGAGAGGTAGACTCATTATGAGATTCAAGGAGAATACATAGATGCTTGACCCCACGAGCTCCCCTCCACGACACTCACTTCTCAGGGCAGCCAAGCATCAGTCCCCATGGAAATCTCCCCATGGCAAACTTAATATCTCTTCCAAGTATCCGAACTTGTCCTTCTCAAGCAACTAGAAGGATTTTTGGCCTCTAAATATAAGGTGTTTAGTAAGGATTTCTGTTAAGTGTTACTCCTTGGTGTCACGCAAGCGTGATTGAGACATTAAGCCCACCAAGATACCAAAAAAATGTAGTTGTGCAAGCATGATTTAGACCATGAGGCCCTACTTCGATGTTGATATGAGAAAGAGTTCAAGGGTCATCACTTCCCAAGTAACTACAATTCCCACATAACCCTTCCTTCAAAGCTTTCGCCCATCAGGTATTTATTTATAGTGAGTTAGAATGCTAGGGTACTCTGGCTGTGCTCACTTTGGGTCATTCCCTTCTCATGATTGTCACTTGCTTGCAAAAGAAAGCAAATGGTCGAGAAGGCAGGCCCTCTAAAGGTAACAAACAATCCAAAACATGAGAATGGTATAGAAGGTCTGGATTTCTGATCACCCTAAGAAGGATGAGAGCATACTCTCCTACTCCAATGTCAAAATTGACAATCAAAACAAACACACATTCATTCCATCCTACTTAGAAATCATACTAGGTGCCTAATTATGAACCAAAAACACAAAAGTTCGGTTGAAATACAAGGCAACCTGCAAAATCATCAAGTTAAAAGTTTGATTTGTTTGGTCTTTGACTAGCGAACCTGCATAAACTTTGTTAGTAGTTTCATTTTTGTCTTTGCCATGTGTAATGCCAAGGTGTTGCACAAAGAATCAGTACCAAAGAAAAACCAAAATGCAGAAACAAAATGCAAAACAAAGTAATTTGCAAGTAAAAACACTGCTTTTTACCTCTGTTTTTGGCCTTACACAGGCACAAAATGTCTTACACAGGCGCAAAATGCAGTAACACAGGCACATAATGCACTGACACAGGCGCAGAAGTCCTTGACATAGGCACATATCACTTGACACAGGTGTAGATTGCTCCTACACAAGCGCAGAGTGCCCAAAAACCCCTGAATTGCCCTGTTTCTTGGGTTTTTCACCTACAAATCAACTCAAAAGCACTCAAAAGCCTGGTTAGGGTGTTAGTTCACGTCAGGTTCACCAATTAATGTAGATAGAAAATGTGGAAATCATCAAAGCAATATAAACATTAGCCTAGCTCAATCACGAAAACTGAAATGCAGTGATAAATCCTAAAAACATTCAATGAAAACATGAAGACAAGACATTCTAAATGAAATCTAAGCAAACCAAATGCAAATGTCTCCTTCATGTGGCTCCATTGTCCTTCTTTCTCCTTCAAATGGCTTTGTTTTGTGGATCTCACCTACAAGTGCATAAGCATAATATGAAAGCAAGATTGACAAGACAAGATGACAGCGTAAGGATACTAGAAGCGTGATTGATTCAGCCAGCCAAGACTAACGGAAGAAATGTTAGTAAGAAGAAATTAGACAGAGGGCAGTTAGAGATGAAGGAAAACTTGCTTTCACATATGCACATAAGTAGGTGAGAACCTTTATTTGATATGGCAAAATGGATGCGGCGCAACATGGCAATGAAGGCCAGAGCGATAATGCAATCCCTTTGTGTAAAAACATTCAATGAAAACATGAAAACAAGACATTCAATATGAAATCTAAGGAAACCAAATGTAGATGTCTCCTTCATGTGGCTCCATTGTCCTTCTTTCTCCTTCAAATTGCTTTGTTTTGTGGATCTCACCTTCAAGTACATAAGCCTAATGTGAAAGCAAGATTGTCAAGACAAGATGACAACATAAGGGTACTAGAAGCGTGATTGATTCAACCAGGGCTTTGATTGAAGAAACTCATCCAATTTATAGATAAATTGGAGAAAAGACAAGATTAGCATGAAATTGATATTAGAGGCAATTGATTTCAAAATAATCCAATTCACTTTGTCATACGCTTGTCATAATTTTGCTATTCTTGATTTGAATTTCCATTCGAATCAATTTCATGCTAATCTTGTCTTTTCTCCAATTTATCTATAAATTGGATGAATTTCTTCAATCCCAATTAATCACTTTTTTGAATCGATCCCTGGTCGAATCAATCACGCTTCTAGTACCCTTATGCTGTTGTCTCGTCAATCTTGCTTTCATATTAGGTTTATGCACTTGAAGGTGAGATCCACAAAACAAAGCAATTTGAAGGAGAAAGAAGGACAATGGAGCCACATGAAGGAGACATCTGCATTTGGTTTGCTTAGATTTCATTTAGAATGTCTTGTCTTCATGTTTTCATTGAATGTTTTTAGGATTGTTATCATTGCATTTTAGTTTTCGTGATTGAATTAGTCCAATTTGCTATTGCTTGTGATGATTTCCACATTTCCTAGCTACATTAATTGGTGAACCTGACGTGAACATGCTTGGATCTAATATTTTTTTGAATGTTTTGTGAAATTGCAGATTTTTTTTTATGGAGAAATTGCAGATTTTTCTTCTAAAAAACAATAGTCATAATCAATTGATCACGTAAACACTTTCGTGTAGAATTAAAATAAATGATTTCTGGGTATATTAGATCACATTTTTAGCTTTCCAGATCATCTTACGGTTTGTGATTTGAATAAATATTGAGGAAGTTATGACATTTTTAATTATGCTGCTGTAAATGGTCAGAATTTTCAAAAACAAAATCATGCAACCTTCATCTAGATTAATTTAGCTTGGCAAATTAATCATGCATTCATGCAAATTTTATCTAGATTAATCTAGGGTGGTAAATTTGATAAATTTCACATAGATTAATCTAAGAGGACAAAAAATCACAACTTTTATGGATTAATTTTGATGGTGATTCATTTCTCTTGATTCTCTAACGTTGTTGGTAGCTTTGTGGTGAAATGCTTGACAAAGAATTATTTCACAAACTACTAATGAATTGTTTGCAGGTTCGCTAGTTAAAGACCAAACAAATCAAACTTCTAACTTAGTGATTTTGTAGGTTGCCTTGTATTCCAACTGAACTTTGTGTTTGTGATTCATAATTAGGCACCTAGTATGTTTGCTAAGTAGGATGGAATGAACATGTGTTTACTTTGTTTGTCAAGTTTGACATTGGAATAGGAGAGTATTCTCTCATCCTTCTTAGGGTGATCAGAAATCCAGATCTTCGATACCATTCTCATGGCTCGGATTGTTTGTTACCTTTAGAGGGCCTGCCTTCCTGACCATTTGCTTTCTTTTGCAAGCAAGTGACAATTGTGAGAAGGGAACGACCCAAAGTGAGCACAGCCAGAATACCTTGGCATTCTAACTCACTATAAATAAATACCTGATGGGCGAAAGCTTTGAAGGAAGGGTTACGTGGGAATTGTAGTTACTTGGGAAGTGATGACCCTTGAACTCTTTCTCATATCAACATCTAAGTAGGGCCTCATGGTCTAAATCATGCTTGCATGACTACATGTGTTTGGTATCTTGGTGGGCTTAATGTCTCAATCACGCTTGCGTGACACCAAGGAGTAATGCTTAACAGAAATCCTTACTAAACACCTTATATTTAGAGGCCAAAAATCCTTCTAGTTGCTTGAGAAGGACAAGTTTGGATACTTGGAAGAGATACTAAGTTCGCTATGGGGAGATTTCCATGGGGACTAATGCTTGGCTGCCCTGAGAAGTGAGTGTCGTGGAGGGGAGCCCGTGGGGTCAAGCATCTATGTATTCTCCTTGAATCTCATAACGAGTCTACCTCTCAAGTACCTACTACCCTTGCCATTCATAAGAAATGTGTGAATGAGCATGATTGTCTTGAGTCTAAGTTAAAATATCTTGTCTTCTTTGCTTGTCAAAAGTTGAGTTGTGTCTTATTTCAAAAACAAGACAAATTGATTCAAAACAAGGTTAAACACAAGAATATTTCATTCAACAAAGTTCAAACACCTTCAAACATGGTTGTCAAACATTTTTCAAAATCTTGTCTCAACATTCATGTCACTTAGATTTAGGTTCATCCTAGGTTTGCAGTTTGCAAAGTCATTGTCAAGTACCAAGGTTAGGTTTTCACCTAAGTCATACTCCTTTTGCATATCAATAAAAGTCATCCATTTGTATGTGTCCTCTTGCATTAGAGTAATACCATTTCATAATTCAACCTTAGGTTTTGCCTTAGGTTGACATTGTCATACATTTGCATGTGCATACCCTAGGTCCCTTCATTAAGCTTAAGTCATTATCATATCATATTAGAGTCATTTGCATAGCAATTATCCCTTTGCATATAGTGTCAAAACTAGGTTTTGTCATACTTGAGTAATCCAAATCTTTGAATAAACCCTAAGTCATTGTTAGGAAGTCTAGACCTTATCAAACCTTTTCTCTTTTTGTCATTAATGTCATTTCGTCAAACCTAGCTTAGTATCCAAGCATATAGGGGAGACATTGTCATTTGGTCCTTTTGTCACTTGGTCCTTTTGTCCTTTGAGGTCTAGACATCATTTCAATTTCCTAAGGGTCTCTTTTAGATTTGCATTCCAAAAAGTTTGTCAAAATCTTGAAAAACAACAAAAACATTAAGTTGCATTGTCATCCTTTAGGTTGCATTTGTCAATCCCTTTAGTTGCATTGCATAGTGACATGTTTGTTGAAATGAGGTCTCAACCTTCTTACGAAGCCATGTCATCACAATTGAGCAATCAATCATGTCAATCCAATCTCTACATGTCTCAGAACTTGGATCAAACTTATCATGATGATGTAAATGTCCAAATACAAAAACTAGAGGAGAAACTAGCTCAAGAAAATGAGATTTTGGAACAAAGAGTGAAAAACATTGAGAAGAATAGATCACAAATATCCAAAATGTTTCAAAAATTTCCAGGTCGAAATCCAAAGATTGAGCCAATTGATGTAAGATCTCTTCTTGAACGATCAGACATACCAGCTCTCCTCTCACAAATAGAGATGATGAAACAATTTCAAGAAAAGAGACAACATCAATTTCAACATTATGTGCCTCCACAATAAGAACAAGAAGGTGTTTACTATCAATCAGATTTTCCACCATCACAACCAATTGTTCAATAGTTCGAACATTTCCAACAGACACAACCAATGGTTCAACATATTCAACCAACACAACCAATGGTCCAATTTCAACAATATGTCCAACCAACTATACAATGTCCACAAATAGTTCAACCAATGGTGGAATATCAACAAGTTCAATCAACATATCAATGTCAACAACTATAATCACAAATTCAAAAACAAAACTTGCAACATGTACCAAGCCAAATTTTGAACATATCAAACCAATTTGATCAACATCTAGTTCGAAATCAAAACATGACATCAAACCAAGACCAAATCCTTGCCAAACAAGTTCAAATTCTAGAAACAACCATGTCAAAACCTTGAAAGAAAGGTGGCTTTATTGCAATGATCTTAAGGAAATTACCAAGTGAGTTCTTTGAGGAAGATCAAAATAATACACTTATGTCTAGCAATGCCTCATCCCCCTGCAAACAAATTGACTCTCCAGTGGCATCTATCCCTACACCTTTAAAAGTTTCACAAGAACCTTCCATATTGTCCTCATCAAACAATACACCCAAGGATGAAATTATTCAAGGGCTATCCATAATTGATTGCCAAGATAATCCAATTCATGATGCACATCCTTGTCATGTTTCAGAAATACAAGACCCAATGCCACCATGCACTTTATTGCCATTACCTATTTTAGAGGACCCCATTCGAAGTCCCTCTTCCTCATGTTCAAGCATTGATTCATTGCTAGAATCCATCACAAATGTTCAAAGTACATTTCCTTCATGCCAAAGCATTGATTCCTTGCCAGAATCCATCACAAATGTTCAAGGTGCATTTCCTTCATGCCAAAACATTGATTCCTTGTCAGAATCCCCCATGCATATCCAAAGTCCAACCCCATGTCAAGAGGATAATTTAGAGCATGAAGAAACGCGTCTTAAAATAGATCAAGGTCAAGATCTTGAAACCTTATCATCCCATCCAATTGTTGACCAAGACTCCATGTTCCCAGACACTCACGATGATTCCCCTATTCTTGTCCATCCTATCCAAAGTCCTATTGACACTCCATTCCTTGAGCAAGATCAAGATATCCCAGTCCATCCAATCCCAAACGATCCTCTTCCATTTCATGAAAAAAATGTCCTTTCAAATCCCATTGGCATTCCACTTCTTAAGAAAGATCAAGATATCCTTTCCATCCTTTACGATGATCCCATTAAAAGTCAAGAGAAAAGCACCTTTAAAGAGGATTCCAATGATCTTCCTCCTTGTCAAGACCTTATCATTCCTTCAAATCCTCCACAAGATCCACTTGTTCCTCCATCTCCACGTCCTAATCCAGCATATCCACTCCAAGGTCTCATTTCTTTTGATGATCCCATTATTTCTCCCATTCCATCTCTTGAAGAGCCTATCATTGAACCATGTCCACGACACAATCCTCATCCCCCTCATGATCCTAATCCCCCTCATGATTCTAACGTGTCAGTGCAAGATCTTCATGAACCCTTGACATGCATAATGGGTTCTTCCACTTTGGTGCAATCTGATCCACTTCAAGATCTCATTATTTCTCTCATATCATATCCACCTCATAATGGACTCACGTCTTCTTCCCAAAGAAAAGAGTATCCTACAAGTCAAAATATTCATAAAGGCAAAGGAGTAGATCTCCATAAGCAAGAATCCCTTCATGTTAAAGAAAATATTAAGGGTCATGGCCTCAGTGAAATTCCTCAAGACGTTGGTATTCCTCCATCAAAATCAAAACATAAACCTTCCCCATCATACTTTCCATCCATCTTAGGTCCTTATATCTCTTCCTCCTCTATGCAAGGTCAGTGAAGGCACACATCCTTGAGTAAATTTCATCCATCCAAAAGAACTCCATTTCATTCATATCCATCTATGCATTCCTTTCCCCCTCCAAGCAATTTGGATGCCAAGTATAAACGTCATAAGTCTAGCAATCCACATGTATTCAAGGATCAACATGTCCAATATAATCGACATGTCAAAACAAAGAACAAATTGATTTATAAAGAAAAAGAAATATCCAAAAGGCCACAAAGGCCCACTGAGCAAAATAAAGCAAAGTCAAAATATATATGGGTTCCTAAATCCCTTGTGCAAGCAATGCACTCCAAGGAACCACAAAAGCATGAAAAATCAAAAACCATGTGGATCCCTAAGCAGCTCCTTGAAGCACAAAAGCCTAAAGAAACATCCAACTTGGCATCCAAAGTTGCTATTCCTCCATCCAACCCTCAAATTTGTTCCTCCATCACCTTCTTCATCCATTTTGGGCCCTTATGTCCCAAAATCCCAAGCTATTCCTCCATCCAAATCTCACAATCTGAGATCCATTTTTCCTCCATCAATCCACCACCCATCAAGGTGTGTGCCAATGTTGATCTTGCCTTCATTTCCATCCACTCAAGCCAAATTCTTCCAATACCCTATCCATTATCCAATGCATATTTTCCATCCTTCGATCCCTTTGATCCCATCCTTTACATAAATCCTTGCCTTAGTTTCATCTCTTTTCCATGTCCTTATCCTACCAACGTCTTTGAGCATACTTTTAAAGGTCATGGTCCATTTTTTTCAAGGCTACTATCCAAAAAAAAAAAAAGATGCTTGAGTCCTTCTTCCATCCCCTATCATGTGTCCATTTTTGACTGAAATGTCAAAAAAAAGAAAAAAAAAGAAAAAAAAAAAGACGAGAAAAAAGTAAACCAAAAATAATTCGTCCACTGGTGAAAACCTGGCAAACAGGCACCTTGGGCAAGTACCGTGATGAAAACCTGGCAAACAGGTGTCATGCATAATCTATGAACTTCTAGCATACTGTACTTGGGGGCAGGTTTCCTCCTTCATATCCTATTACCCTTCTTTATCCTATCATACCATGTCATTACCCTTCATATCCTATTGTCCCTCATGTCCAGTTTCCCTTTCCACCTTTGATCTTGACAAGGTTGAGGATCATCATGAGCATCATGCATCTTGTTTGCAGCTTTTAGTCCATCATATCTTTTGGTATTCATCCATTTGATTATTACAACCTTTCATCCATATTCCCTAGCTTATTGCAACTTTCTGCCACTATCCTGTATCCTATCCCAACCTTCAGTCCATGTCCCTTACCCATTCTTGGTCTTTCTTATCCTATCCATATCTTATCACTATCCATACACCCTTTTTCGTTCCTTGAACTTGGTCTGACATAAGGATGCAAAATTTAAACATGGTTTCAAAACCTCTTGACATGTCCCTCATGCTATGTCATTGCTTCACATTGTCATATCCAGTCTCTTGTCCCATCACGCAATAGCCCTTGAAAATTGCATCCGTATTGTCTCCATAATAAAAGGCCTTTGTCTTCCCTCTATCCACCAACATTTTAGAAAGCCTATTTATTCACCTGTCATATTCCTTGCCTTGCTAGACACTAGGGGCAAAATCATAAAAATTGAAAAATGTCCTGAAATAATCCAAAAACATTCATATAATGTCTTGAAAAAATCAAAAAAAAAATCAAATAAAGTCTAGAAAAAATCCCTAAAAAAATCAAATAATGTCCTGAAAAAATCCCTAAAAATCAAAAAAATATCCTGAAAAACTCCCTAAACATCAAATAAAGTCCTGAAAAAATGAACACAAAAAAATTGTAAAAAACTCGAAAAGCAAAAACAAAAATGATCCCTTTGTGCATAAAATAGATCACTGAGCATCTCTCCAATGACACGCAATCACACATTGTGCTTTAATGAAATCATGCATAAACAGACGAACTTTTTCAATCAAACCAGACATTCAAACTGACTACAATTGTCTTATCAATCGAACATCAACATCAATATCATTTGACCTTGTCACCACTATCATGGGTCTTATATAGGGTGTGGTATACTTGAAACCAGACTGTGTCCTATCTTAGACGGGGTACCGCATGTCCTGAAACCAGATAGCATGATCGTCCTATCAACACTTTCAACTTTTGACAATGATGATCACAATGTTTGTTTGACTTGGTTGAATTTGTGCATCTTATCTTTTTATTAATTTATCTTTGGCTTCGATCATGTTCCTATGTTTCTCGAGGATGTCACTGAGTGATTTAGAGTGACCGGGATGGTTCATGGTCCCTTTCTTTTTTGTTGTGATTGTTGTTTGTGGAATGTTTGTCACAAACTGGGGCAACTATATCATTGGGTGTCTATGATGAGTACGTTTTCTTTGTGAACGCCACACATACCTCGACCCTTGATGTATGCACCCTAGGATGCTTCACTCATTCCTTGTGTGTGATGTGTCTACTTTTTGCAAAAAGGGTTGCGTTCCAGCTCTGGCCTTCAATGCCATGATGTTCTGCATCCGCTTTGCTACATTAAATAAAGGTTCTCACCTACAAAGTGCATTGGTGAAAGCAAGTTTTTCTTCATCTCTAACTGTCCTCTGTCTAATTTCTTCTTACTAACATTTCTTCCGTCAGTCTTGGCGATCTGTTCGAACCTATCATTTTCTGTCATTCTTATCGATCAATTGGCCTCTTTTCTGGATGTTTCCGGCCAATTCCTCGAGGGGGAATGCATATGTCATTATCATTGTCTGGCGCATTTTCATTATTGTTCTTTGAAACAACGCTTAAAATTGCATTGTCTCAAAGAGGGGCAAAATGTAGACGTCTAAAAATGGTCAACGCTTGCGGAGTCATACTTTAACATTTGCGCATTGCCTTATTTTAGGGTTCTTGCATTGCATTAACATTTCTCCTATGATTCGCACTTGGTCTTTATCATTTGCGAGCATCGAGTCCTTCTTCTACATTCTTCAGTTGTCTCGCTTTCGAATTTGGTCTTGTCGATAACAATCTTCAGTCATGATTTTGGTCGATCTTATCCTGTCGCATCAATGTGCGTGCTCATTTGGCATATTTTGACATCGTCAATCCTAATCGATGATGGAATTAGGGTTTTGTCCTCTTATCAATCTTATCATTTTGCGACCGATTTGACATCGTTCCTTATCCTTTTTCAATCATGTCAATTTGGATCAATTAGTCATTGTCCCTCGTCAATTGGCACATTTATCAATCAAATCACTTATCAGCATTAATCCTTTGTTAATCAGAATCATGACCAAATCGATCCTACATCAAGACCTAATTGTCGTCCTTGCATTTCTAATTCATCTTCTAAGGTTTTATGATTTATTCATTTAATCTTGATTGTCATTTTCTCTCCATTTTCTCTCTAGGTTAAATGATTTATTTATCTATCCTAAGTCTTCTTGTCACAATTAAATATTTATTTAATTGGCTAATTAATTCCTCCTATTTTTGTAAATTAGTTAATGAATGAAAAATTATTAATTAATTTTCATCAATTTCCTAATTTCCAAGTCATCATTTCTAACCTAATTTTCTAATTTCTTCTAATGTCTATTTCTATTTCAAATTCTTGTCATAATTCTTGCATAGCAATTTGTCATAAATTGTCATAAATTGTCATAAGTTCTTGCATAGCAATTTGTCATACACTTGTCATAAATTGCTATTCTTGATTTGAATTTCCATTCAAATCAATCTCATGCTAATCTTGTCTTTTCTCCAATTTATCTATAAATTGGATGAATTTCTTCAATCCCTATTAATCACTTTTTTGAATCGATCCCTGGTCGAATCAATCATGCTTCTAGTACCCTTATGTTGTCGTCTCATCAATCTTGCTTTCATATTAGGTTTATGCACTTGAAGGTGAGATCCACAAAACAAAGCAATTTGAAGGAGACAGAAGGACAATGGAGCCACATGAAGGAGACATCTGCATTTGGTTTGCTTAGATTTCATTTAGAATGTCTTGTCTTCATGTTTTCATTGAATGTTTTTAGGATTGTTATCACTGCATTTTAGTTTTTCGTGATTGAACTAGTCCAATTTGCTATTGATTGTGATGATTTCCACATTTCCAATTTGCTCCCTCATAATGATCCTTTACATCTTGAAGTCTTTGTCCATAATTGCAAAATCCGACGAGTCTTGATAGATGGCAGAGCGGGTCTTAATATTTGTACCTTGAGAGTGGTCATTGGTCTTGGTTATATAGAAAATGATATTGATTCCTCTAGAAGAATAACAATCAAAGCATATGATAATGCTGAGCGCCCATCTAAAGGGATAATTACATTGCCTATCAGAGTCAGTCCAGTAACAGAAAACACTTTCCTGCAGGTCCTAGACCTCGATCTCCCTTACAATATGATTCTTGGTCGTCTGTGGATCCACGCAATGAAAGCAGTTCCATCCACTTATCATCAATGTTTAAAATATCCTTACAATGGAACTGAGATAACAATTCCAGGAGATCCTAATCCATTTCAATTTTGTGCTACTCTAAAGGATTCCCCGCAGCAGCAAGTCCCAGTTAATAGAGAGGCCCACTCACATAGTTATGTGGATCCTAATGAATTGTTAGAAGCTATCAAAGGTAAATTGAAGATACAGGACCAAGGATGCGGAGAGTATTCAATGGCTCAAACATTCCTCATTGGGAATTTACCAATATCTCCAAAATCACATGCAAACCACATTTGTTGCAAAAAGAACCTAAGATAGTCATTTAGTATCAGCCCCCCACTACATTTACAAGATGGGGTGAACTTGATAAAGAAACTTTGGATGATGATGTCATAGACTGGCTTTATAAGGACCCTACTGAGACACCACCTGTCAAGTTGCCAGTGGAGCGATATGACAAAGGATTTACTATGCTGCAAAAGAAAGGATATGACGACTGCAGTGGCTTAGGCCCTGACAAGAAAGGAAGGCTAGAACATATTATACCCAAGATGCAACCTCCAACTATAGGGTTAGGTTTTGTACCATTGCGAATTGGACCCTCGTCTACCAAAGTGACCACGTGTAGAAAGGGGCGTGACTCTGATGATGAAACAACACCTGAGGATACCCGACCCGAAACTGATTCTAATGAATGGGAGTGGATTTCGTTTTCTTCTAGATCCTATGCCCTTGACAATGTTTTCCTTGACCCTGATGATTTGCCTATGGAAGACAAGCATGAAATAACTCCCTTTCCCAAAACATGTCCAAATGCCTGTATAGAGTCATTCTGGGACCCAAGCTCTGAATTATATACAAGCAGTTCAAATAGTGATACCATAGATGTTTACATCTTTACCATCTCAGTCCTCTCTCTCCTTAAACCTGATGATGACATGCCCCTCGTTTATCCCCAGCTTATCCAACATGACCAACAAGAACCACTCACATTGGACTATTTTCAAAATGACGAAGCAATTGTAGAATTCTTGGGACTACGAGAAGGCATACCACAAGGAGATCATAAGGTAGGATTTGCTATTGATCTGGATTCCACAACATATTTTGGGGAGTCAACTCCATCTTCCAGTCATCAAAATGAAAAAAGAAAAGAAAAAGTAAAAAATCAAAAAAATAGGTCTTTGAGTGAAAACCGTAAGGCGCTCTCTGATCATACAAAAGTAAAAATAAAAGACGTACCTGCGGGTGAAAACCTCTCTGAGGCACCCAAAGGTGGAAGAGTGGACATACCCCTATCAAGTTAGGATAAATCAACATTGCTTGTGGAAATGACCGAGGAAATCAATTTGGGTACACTTGACAACCCTAAAGTCATTCATTTCGCTGCTTCTTTATCAAAACAAGAAAAGATAGCTTTTGTCAATTTCTTTCTTGAGAAAAAGATCAGTTTTGCGTGGTCCTATGCAGATATGTCTGGCCTTGATCCAGAATTAGTCCTTCATCACTTGCCATTAAAAGAAGATGCCAAGCCTGTCAAATAGAAACTCAGAAAGATGCATCCCCATGTGGCTCTTTTGGTCAAGGTAGAACTGAAAAAATTACTAGATGTGGGCTTTATTAGACCCATTGATTATGCAGACTGGATTTCAAATTTGGTACCAGTTAGCAAGGTAACTGGGGGCATCAGAATCTATATGGATTTTAGGGATCTCAATAAAGCATGCCCTAAAGATGATTTTCCACTGCCAAATATAGACATCATAGTTGACATGACTGTTGGATATGTGATGCTCTCATTAATGGATGGTTTCTCCAGCTATAACCAAATTCACATTGCTCCTGAAGATCAACATAAGAGTACATTCACCTGTTCTTGGGGTACCTACTGTTGGAATGTGATGCCCTTTGGTCTTAAAAATGCCGGCGCAACATATCAAAGAGCGATGACGACAATTTTCCATGATTTCATGCATACTTTGATGGAAGACTATGTTGATGACTTATTATGCAAATCTGTCACAAGAGATAGTCATCTAGCCATCCTGGGCCCAATCTTTGACCGAATGGAGACCTACAAGCTCAGACTCAATCCAATGAAGTGTGTCTTTGGTGTCACAGCCGGCAAATTACTAGGGTACATTGTTTCTCACAGAGGCATTGAAGTCGACCCTGCCAAGGTTAAAGCAATAATGGATATGCCTCCTCCTTCCAATCTCTGGCAATTAAGAAGTCTGCAAGGAAAGCTATAGTCAATCTGCCGCTTTATAGCTCAATTGGCAGACAAATGTCATCCATTCCAACATTTATTGCATAAAGGAGTCGCTTTTTAAATGGACTGAGCAATGTCAATCAGCATTTCAAGCTCTTAAGGACTATTTGTTGTCGCCACCTATTCTAATGCCTCCTATAGAAGGAAAGCCATTTATATTGTATATTTCTGCAACTGAAACGGCACTAGGAGTTCTCTTGGCCCAACAGGATGAGAATGGCAAAGAGCGAGCTATTTATTATATCAGTCGAACATTAGTGGGCTATGAGTTGAATTATTCAACTATTGAACGTGCATGTTTAGCAGTAGTCTTTGCAACGCAGAAGCTTCGACACTATATGTTAAGTCATCAGACATTGCTAGTTGAAAAAATTGATCCCTTGAAATACTTGCTTAGTAGGGTAGCTTTGACAAGTTGCCTAGCAAAGTGGGTGATGATCCTCAGTGAGTTTGATATTGAGTACATGGAGCGAAAGGCAATAAAAGGACAAGTCATAGCAGATCAACTTGCAAAGGCTCCTGTTTATGATGATCATCCCATGTTGACCGATTTTTCGGATGAATCAGTCTTTGCTCTTACATCTTCTAATGAATGGAAGTTATACTTTGATGGATCCCATACCAAATTTGGGTCTGGAGCAGGTATATTGTTTTTCACCCCTCAAGGTGATGCTATTCCAAAATCCTATAGAATAACTTTCCATTGTACCAATAACATTACAGAATATGAAGCTCTCGTCACAGGACTTTGAGTAGCGGTCCACTGGAACATCACACATTTACAAGTCTATGGAGATTCTCAGTTAGTCATCCATCAAGTCAATGATGACTATGAAACAAAAGATGAAAAGCTTATTCCCTACAAGCATATGGTAGATTTCTTCAAGACAAAATTCACGGCTATCCATTTCAGTCAAGTTCCAAGAATTCAAAACAAGTCGGCAGATGCGATGGCTAAGATTGCTTCCATGTTGAATATGCCCCACAATATGGACAAATGTGAATTTTTGGTCGAACATTTGCTTGTCCCTTCTTTTGAAATTCTGATAGCAGATGTGATGTGTGTTCTTGTTGGCCCTAACTCCCCGTGGTACAATGACGTCTGTCAATATTTGAAATCCCAAACCTTACTACGTAACCTTTCCACTAACCAACGCCGAGCCTTCATCTGACAGACAGCCAAATATGTCATCATTGTCGACACCCTTAACCATCATTCCTTTGACCATACCCTCCTCAGGTGTTTGGATTCTGACGAAGCACAAACGGCTTTACACGAGGTTCACGATGGTATATGTGGGGGCCATTTCAATGGTCTAAGCTTAGCCAAAAAGTTGATTCGTGCTCGGTATTATTGGCCCACTCTGGAGAAGGATGTTCATGATTTTGTTAAGTGCTACAAATGCCAGATCCAATGGAAATTACATTCACGCACCAACCCAAGAGCTTCATTCTGTCATATCTCCGTGGCCCTTTTCTCAATGGGGATTGGATCTTATTGGCAAGATTCACCCGACATCTACAAATGGACACAAGTTCATCATTAGAGCCACAAAGTATTTTACAAAATGGATCGAGGCTATCCCCATGACCTATATCACTGGTGTGCAAATTTCAAAATTCCTGTTGAATTATATCATATGCCAAAATGGGGTTCCTCTTGCCATAGTCACAGATAATGGTCGTCCCTTCAAGAATAAAGATGTCAAGGAACTCTGTGAAAAGTTTCATATCCAACACCGTTTCTCCAGTCCATACTATCCACAGGGTAATGGTCAAACCGAAGCATCAAATAAAACCATTATCAAGATCCTGAAAAAGGTTGTCAATAACGCTGGTCGAGATTGGCATGTACAGTTGAATCCAGCACTATGGGCTTATCGCACTTCTATCCACACACCTACTGGTGCAACACCTTGTTCCTTGGTGTATGGTGCAGAAGCCATTTTACCCTTGGAAGTGGAGATTCCTTCTTTGTGTGTTTCCTTGCTACATCTAATTGATGATGAAATGCATAGAGTCTCTTGGTTGCATTAGCTTGAGATGTTAGATGAGAAGCGTCAGACAGCCCTGACACATTTGCAAGCATATCAAAACTGTCTCCATCGTTCTTATAATAAGAAGGTCAAAGGGTGACACTTCAAAGTGGGAGATCTGGTTTTAAAGGAAAACCCCAAGAATGCACAATCTACTGATGTCATCAAAGGAAAGTTTGAACCTAATTGGGTTGGGCCTTTCATAGTGACTGCAGCCTATGGCTCGGGGGCATATCAGCTTGCCACCCCAGAAGGTGAACCTTTGTCAGATCCTATAAATAGTATGCACCTTTGCAAGTACTGGGCATAATTTTCTATCAGTAGTTCTTCAAGTATGATCCTAAAAAAAAATACAAAAAAGTCAAAAAGCTCAAAAAAAATACAAAAAAAGTGAAAAAAGTGAAAAACAAAGAAAAAGAACAAAAAAGTAAAGAAAAATGATTCGCCCTCTAGTGAAAACCTGGCAAACAGGCGCTTCGGGCAAGTACCATGGTGAAAACCTGGTAAACAGGCGCCATGTGTAAAAAGATCATTACTCTGTCATCTATCATGACCTCTAGCTATGCTTTCTCTCTGTAGGTTTATCATGTCTATCCTTGTCTTGACCCAATGTTTTGTTCCAGGCCTGTGATTGGTCAACATCATTGTCTTGCATACTCTGATTTCTTGTGCATATGTTTTGGTCCTGGTCTCTATATATGTCATTCCATCTCTATATGTCTTTCCGATGTGCATTGGGTGCATTCCCCTTGTCATGATCAATCACTGGAACTTTCGAATTGAAAAATGTCCTGAAATAATCCAAAAAAAAAATTGAAAAATGTCTTGAAAAAATCCCTAAAAAATCAAATAATGTCTTGAAAAAATCTCTAAAAAGTCAAATAAAGTCCTGCAAAAATGAACACAAAAAAATTGTAAAAACTCGAAAAGCAAAACAAAAAAATATCCCCTTTGTGCATAAACAGATCGCTGAGCATACCTCCAACAACTCGCAATCACACATTGTGCTTTAATGGAATCACGTATTCATAGATGAACTTTTTTCAATCAAACCAGACATTCAAACTGATCAAAATTGTCATATCAATCAACCTCAAAATCATTTGTCCTTGTCACTACCATCATGGGTCTTATACAAGGTATGGTATACTCGAAACCAAACTGTGTCCTGTCTTAGACGGGGTACCGCATGTCCTGAAACCAGACAACATGATCATCCTATCAACACTTTCAACTTTTGACAATGAAGATCAAGATGTTTGTTTGACTTGTTGGAATTAGCGAGTCTTATCATTTATTGATTTATCTTCGATCATGTTCCTATGTTGCTCGATGATGTCACTGAGTGATTTAGAGTGACCGGGATGGTTCATGGTCCCTTTCTTTTTTGTTGTGATTGTTGTTTGTGGAATGTTTGTCATAAACTGGGGCAACTATATCATTGGGTGTCTATGATGAGTACGTTCACTTTGTGAACGCCGCACATACCTCGACCCTTGATATATGCACCCTAGGATGCTTCACTCATTCCTTGTGTGCGATGTGTCTGTCTTTTGCAAAAAAGGGTTGTGTTTCAGCTCTGGCCTTCAATGCCATGATGCTCTGCATCCATTTTGCTACATTAAATAAAGGTTCTCACCTACAAAGTGCATTACTGAAAGCAAGTTTTTCTTCGTCTCTAACTGTCTTTTGTCTCATTTCTTCTTAATAACATTTCTTCCATCAGTTTGGGTAGTCAGTTCAGTCTAGTTCTCCGATCTCCACAAACAAACACACATATACTGCATCCTGCATTCATTGGTTAGTACATTTGCATTATATCAAACATCACATCAAGCATTTTATCCATTATAAATGCATCAAAAACACATAAAAAATATATCCATACATGTTCCACAATGGTACATCAACTATGCACAAGTCATCCATACATGGAAAATAACTATAAGTCATAACACATTGCATCCCATCATATCGCTGCATATCATATCATAGATCAAAATAATATCGCAGTACAAAATTGGATTGTCTGTCTTAAGTATGGCCCGCAGGCTGACTACATAATATCACACTACATAATGTCAATTGTCTATCATAAGGATCATGTGCCTCTGTCACTGGGTGCTCCCTCTGTCCTCCTCATCCTTGCCATGTCTCAAGGATGATGTTCCTCCTACCCCAGGTCCTGGCTGTGGTGGTCTCATAGGTCCACTCACCCCCATGCTGCTCACTGACCTCCGAGAGCATGCCCTGCTCTCTGTCCTCGATTGTGCCCGATATGACACTGCTCTCTACTCTGGTGTAACTACACTCTCATATAGTGTCCTCCAATGGTGTATCTCCTCTCCAGTCTCTACCAACATCTGTGCCATCTCACATGCACTGGCATCCCTAATCGACCCAATATACTCAGTGATTCTCTGCCCTTCTCGTTGTGCCTGGGCTATTGCTGTATCTCGAGCCGTTATCAATCTGGCTATCTCTACTTTGAACTGCTCATGCTCTATCCTTAAGATGGCATTCTATCTCTCTAATGTCGCAATGTGATCATGCTGACTCACTATGGTAGCCCTGCACATCTCCATCTCCTCTATCCTAGCTATCTCTAGCTCTATGGGTATATCTTGCAATGACTCCTAATCGGCTGAATCTGGCTCATAATCTTCATCCTCATCACTACCCTCATCCTCATCACCACCCTCATCTTCCTCATCCTCATCTCTATCCTCATCCTCTCCAGTGAGTGGGAAGTCCTCCTGTCTCCTCAGTACCGAAATATCAGGATCTGTCAATGGCACTGGTCGTCGTCCTGCAAACCATCGCTCATACTCCTCTATCGTCTCGACATCCACCACATCTGATCTCCAATCCCACTATCTTTGCTATAGCTGTGTGAAGTCAGCATATGCTATGTGTGGTTGAATCATCCTCCCCCATTGACTCGTCTCTCTGTGAGATTGGGCAAAGTGTGCAGTCCCTCTAGGTACATCCTGCCTCTCTCCAAACTGTCATCTGACTCTCTCTGGTAGGTACATCTCAATCACTCTCTGGTGATTCACTGGTCACCCAATTAGGTATCTCTCCTGTCTACAATACGATAGCTCATCACTATCATCTGACCATCCAGGGCAATCAAGATATGGCCTCCATGTGAACTCTCTCAATCTGTCTAGCTCATGTCGCCAATACAATATGTATCCGAAAGGACCCTGTCTCAGTGCTCCCCCATAGAAGTACACATATGGTCGATGTGGTAATACCTATCTCTCTGCAATCGGTCGACATATGGCTATGTGTTCAAATGCCCATACCTGTAACAGTGTGACTCCACAGCTCAATGTCTGCACCCCCTGATATGCTATCTGATGTAGCTGAAAATATAGCATAGCAAGTACACATGGTCCCCATGCATATACAGTCCCCTCTATCACCATCCGCTCTAGCACTCTTCCCCATCCAATAGGGAATCCATGTCCTCGTCTGTCTCCTGCTAGTAGGCATGTTATAACCACGGCTATCACCACATATCGCTGATCATACTCTGATGCCATGGTCTCCTAGCCGATCTCCCTCTCTACGATATCTAGATCATCTATGTCACACTCAAATAATCTACACAAAGTGTCTCTCCCTATCACCGGGTCATACTCTATCATCTCTCCATGAATCGGAATGTGGAGGATACGCCATACATCCTCTAGTGTCACTGTCGCCTCTCCAGTCGCCAGATGGAAGAAGGAAGTCTCTGAATGCCATTGCTCTGCAAATGCGGTAAGCAGTCCTGTGTTTGCCCTAATCTCAGGCATGAATGTGATATAGTATATTCCAAGTCCTGCTAATGTATCTCTATCCGTGCTCTTGAGTCTATGTCGTAACATGAAGCAGTCAGGTCGGTTCTCCTGCGTAATTAGTGGATACTGTCGACTCTGCATCACAATTGGGGCACATTTTGTTAGTTTTAGGGTTTGTTCCTACAAGCTGCATTTCTTTTTTTCATGTCCAAATCAGGGTGTTTTTAATCTATTTTGACCTATCCTACCCTTATCCCCCTTTTCGGACCCTTCGCATGCTATTTTTGACCAGATTTGATCTCCCAGTGCACAACTGCGCCTGTGTGTTGTATCCTGTGCCTGTGTTGCATCAACTTGTGCCTGTGTACCCTACACAAGCGCAGGATGCACTCACACAGGCGCAAAAGTCACTTTCTGCATTCCCTGTGGGCCCTGCAATGTCCCGCAAGCAAGTCAAATTCATGAAATTGACAATATGGGTTTTTGAGATACATACCGCTGCTCCCACATTGTCTAGTCATCTGTAGGTGCATACACATTCCCCGAGGTGATCTGCCATTAGAATGTTCACCATCTCTCTGCAAGTGTCCTTTTCCAGAGCAACAAATCCTCCACTTTGGCTAGTGCAAATGAGCTCTTTTCACTCTCCTTGTCTCATTTATAGATCTTTGTCAGTGCATAGATAGACGTGCACCCTCTCCATCTTATGCTGGTCGCGGTCTTTTGCACCTTCAATTGCTTGTCCTTCATGCATCCAGTCCCCGATTGTCAGTCTGTTTGCTCCTATCATGTTCTATCATTATTATCGATCAATTGGCCTCTTTTCTGGATGTTTCTGGCCAATTCCTCGAGGGGGCATGCATATGTAATTGTCATTGTCTGGGGCATTTTCATTATTGTTCTTTGAAACAACGCTTAATATCGCATTGTCTCAAAGAGGGGCAAAATGTAGACGTCTAAAACTGGTCAACGCTTGCAGAGTCGTATTTTAACATTGGCGCATTGCCTTATTTTAGGTTTTTGCATCGCATTAACATTTCTTCTATGTTGCGTACTTGGTCTTTATCATTTGCGAGCATCGAGTCCTTCTTCTACTTTCTTCATTTGTCTCACTTTCAAATTTGGTCTTGTCGATAACAATCTTCAGTCATGATTTTGGTTGATCTTATCTTGTCGCATCAATGTGCGTGCTCATTTGTCATATTTTGACATCGTCAATTCGATTTCATTTTGGACATCGTCAATCCTAATCGATGATGGAATTAGGGTTTTTTCCTCTTATCAATCTTATCATTTTGCGATCGATTTGTTGTCGATCGTTGTCATTTTCAATCTTGTCGTCTTGCAATCGATTTGTCATCGATCGTTGTCATTTTCAATCTTGTCATTTTGCGATTAATTTGTCATCGATCATTGTTATTTTCAATCTTGTCATTTTGCGATTGATTTGACATTGATCGTCATCTTTCTCAATCATGTCAATTTGGATCAATTAGTCATTGTTCCTCATCAATTGGCACATTTATCTATCAAATCACTTATCAGTATTGGTCCTTTGTTAATCAGAATCATGATCAAATCGACATCAATTATCTTTTGTCAAGACCTAATTGTCATCCTTGCATTTCTAATTCATCTTCTAGGGTTTCATGATTTAGTCATTTAGCCTTGTTTGTCATTTCCCCCTCTAGGTTCAATCTTGAAGTCTTTGTCCATAATTGCAAAATCCGACGAGTCTTGATAGATGGTGGAGCGGGTCTTAATATTTGTACCTTGAGAGTGGTC
The DNA here is from genome assembly GCF_030272615.1 of Cryptomeria japonica. NCBI lineage: Eukaryota > Viridiplantae > Streptophyta > Pinopsida > Cupressales > Cupressaceae > Cryptomeria > Cryptomeria japonica. The sequence continues at coordinate 661,268,476 of NC_081410.1, read as the reverse complement.
ATTGGTCTTGGTTATACAGAAAATGATATTGATTCTTCCAGAAGAATAAGAATCAAAGCATATGATGATGTTGACCGCCCATCTAAAGGGATAATTACATTGCCTATCAAAGTCAGTCCAGTAATAGAAAACACTTTCCTATAGGTCCTAGACCTCGATCTCCCTTACAATATGATTCTTGGCCGTCCGTGGATCCACGCAATGAAAGCAGTTCCATCCACTTATCATCAATGTTTAAAATATCCTTACAATGGAACTGAGATAAAAATTCTAGGAGATCCTAATCCATTTCAATTTTGTGCTACTCTAAAGGATTCCTCGCAACAGCAAGTCCCAGTTAATAGAGAGGCCCACTCACATAGTTATGTGGATCCTAATGAATTGTTAGAAGTTGTCAAAGGTAAATTGAAGATATAGGACCAAGGATGCGGAGAGTATTCAATGGCTCAAACATTCCTCATTGGGAATTTACCAATATCTCCAAAATCACATGGCAAACCATATTTGTTGCAAAAAGAACCTAAGATAGTCATTTAGTATCAGCCCCCCACTACATTTACAAGATGGGGTGAACTTGATAAAGAAACTTTGGATGATGATGTCATGGTCCCTTTCTTTTTGTTGTGATTGTTGTTTGTGGAATGTTTGTCACAAACTGGGGCAACTATATAATTGGGTGTCTGTGATAAGAACGTTCACTTTGTGAACGCCGCACATACCTCAACCCTTGATGTATGCACCCTAGGATGCTTCACTCATTCCTTGTGTGCGATGTGTCTATTTTTTGCAAAAAGGGTTGCGTTCCAACTCTGGCCTTCAATGCCATGATGCTCTACATCCGCTTTGCTACATTAAATAAAGGTTCTCACCTACAAAATGCATTGGTGAAAGCAAGTTTTTCTTCATCTCTAACTGTCCGCTATCTAATTTCTTCTTACTAACATTTCTTCCGTCAGTCTTGGCGATCTGTTCGAACCTATCATTTTCTGTCATTCTTATCGATCAATTGGCCTCTTTTGTGGATGTTTTCGGCCAATTCCTCGAGGGGGCATGCATATGTCATTATCATTGTTTGGGGCATTTTCATTATTGTTCTTTGAAACAACGCTTAAAATCGCATTGTCTCAAAGAGGGGCAAAATGTAGAGGTTTAAAAATGGTCAACGATTGCGGAGTCATACTTTAATATTTGCGCATTGCCTTATTTTAGGGTTCTTGCATTGCATTAACATTTCTCCTATGATTCTCACTTGGTCTTTATCATTTGCGAGCATCGAGTCCTTCTTCTACATTCTTCAGTTGTCTCACTTTCGAATTTGGTCTTGTCGATAACAATCTTCAGTCATGATTTTGGTCGATCTTATCCTGTTGCATCAATGTGCGTGCTCATTTGGCATATTTTGACATCGTCAATCCTAATTGATGATGGAATTAGGGTTTTGTCCTCTTATCAATCTTATCATTTTGTGATCGATTTGACATCAATCCTTGTCCTTTTTCAATCATGTCAATTTGGATCAATTAGTCATTGTCCCTTGTCAATTGGCGCATTTATCAATCAAATCACTTATCAGCATTGGTCCTTTGTTAATCAGAATCATGATCAAATCAATCCTACATCAAGACCTAATTGTCATCCTTGCATTTCTAATTCATCTTCTAAGGTTTTATGATTTATTCATTTAATCTTGATTGTCATTTTCTCTCCATTTTCTCTCTAGGTTAAATGATTTATTTATCTATCCTAAGTCTTCTTGTCACAATTAAATATTTATGTAATTGGCTAATTAATTCCTCCTAGTTTTGTAAATTAATTAATGAATGAAAAATTATTAATTAATTTACCTAATTTTCATCAATTTCCTAATTTCCAAGTCATCATTTCTAACCTAATTTTCTAATTTCTTCTAATGTCTATTTCTATTTCAAATTCTTGTCATAAATCTTGAATAGCAATTTGTCATAAATTGTCATAAATTGTCATAACTTCTTGCATAGCAATTTGTCATACACTTGTCATAATTTTTCTATTCTTGATTTGAATTTCCATTCGAATCAATTTCATGCTAATCTTGTCTTTTCTCCAATTTATCTATAAATTGGATGAATTTCTTCAATCCCAATTAATCACTTTTTCGAATCGATCCCTGGTCGAATCAATCACGCTTCTAGTACCCTTATGTTGTCGTCTCGTCAATCTTGCTTTCATATTAGGTTTATGCACTTGAAGGTGAGATCCATAAAATAAAGCAATTTGAAGGAGAAAGAAGGAGAATGGAGCCACATGAAGGAGACATCTGCATTTGGTTTGCTTAGATTTCATTTAGAATGTCTTGTCTTCATGTTTTCATTGAATGTTTTTAGGATTGTTATCACTGCATTTTAGTTTTTCGTGATTGAACTAGTCCAATTGTCTATTGCTTGTGATGATTTCCAAATTTCCTAGCTACATTCAATTCATGAAGGAGATCATCAAAGCAAATAACAAATTAAACTAGCTCAATCACGAAAACTCAATTGCAATGACAAGAATCCTAAAAACACTCAATAGAGAAATGGAAATGAAACATTCAATTCAAATGCAAACCAACACAAACGTGAATGTCTCCTCCATGATTCTCCATTGTCCTTCTTTCTCCTTCAAATAGCTTTGTTTTGTGGATCTCACCTTCAAGTGCATAAGTATAATGTGAAAGCAAGATTGACAAGACGAGACGACAGCATAAGGGTACTAGAAGCGTGATTGATTTGACCAGGGATCGATTCGAAAAAGTGATTAATTGGGATTGAAGAAATTCATCCAATTTATAGATAAATTGGAGAAAAGACAAGATTAGCATGAAATTGATTTGAATGGAAATTCAAATCAAGAATAGAAAAATTATGACAAGTGTATGACAAATTGCTATGCAAGAAGTTATGACAATTTATGACAAATTTCTATGCAAGAATTATGACAAGAATTTGAAATAGAAATAGACATTAGAAGAAATTAGAAAATTAGGTTAGAAATGATGACTTGGAAATTAGGAAATTGATGAAAATTAGGTAAATTAATTAATAATTTTTCATTCATTAATTAATTTACAAAAATTGGAGGAATTAATTAGCCAATTAAATAAATATTTAATTGTGACAAGAAAACTTAGGATAGATAAATAAATCATTTAACCTAGAGAGAAAATGGAGAGAAAATGACAATCAAGATTAAATGAATAAATCATAAAACCTTAGAAGATGAATTAGAAATGCAAGGACGATAATTAGGTCTTGATGTAGGATCGATTTGATCATGATTTTGATTAACAAAGGACCAATGCTGATAAGTGATTTGATTGATAAATGCGCCAATTGATGAGGGACAATGACTAATTGATCCAAATTGACATGATTGAATAAGGACAAGGATCGATGTCAAATCGATCGCAAAATGATAAGATTGATAAGATGACAAAACCCTAATTCCATCATCGATTAGGATTGACGATGTCAAAATATGCCAAATGAGCACGCACATTGATGCGATAGGATAAGATTGACCAAAATCATGACTGAAGATTGTTATCGACAAGACCAAATTCGAAAGTGAGACAACTGAAGAATGCAGAAGGACTCGATGCTCACAAATGATAAAGACCAAGTGCGAATCATAGGAGAAATGTTAATGCAATGCAAGAACCCTAAAATAAGGCAATGTGCAAATGTTAAAGTATGACTCCGCAAGCGTTGACCATTTTTAGATGTCTACACTTTTATTATTTATTTATCTTCCTTTTCTTGTTGAATCTATTGGGTTGTCCATGGAGGTGGAAACACTGAAACAAGGGTTTAACTAAGGCAGCCTCCAAAACACAACCCCCAACATTTTTCTCCTTTGCATGTGTACAAATTTGCGTTCATGAGGAGCTCATTTAGTGGGAGGCTTCATATCTTGGACCTCTTGTGTGTTCATCTTTTTCCTTACCCTCCATTCTTTTGTTTCCTTTCTGATATCTACATTTTTCATATCTTTAAGTTATTTTAATTTCTATGCATATGTATGGACATTTAGTGTTCCTCTGTACTACTCTCTATCTCTGTCCCTACAGGACATCAGTGTGTCACATTGTAGTCTCAGATACGTGCACTCATCCTATCCACAAAGAATTGTTAGGGCTATTTGGGGGGCCCGTCTATCTTGTATTATCATAGTTTGGTTATTTAGTATCCCCTGTCTCACCCTTAGCGCCAGTATATAAGAGGTATTGGAGGGTCAATTTGTTCTGTAGGATCCATCATCCTTGAGGTAATAAATTTCCTCCACTACAAACCACATATAAGGACTTCTTGGAATTCCATGCAAAATTCCTTGACGTGTTCTTGGGGATCACATTTTCCTTTGTATTTGTCAAATTTGGAAATTTTAAAATTTTGAGAAAAATAGTTCATAGTGATTGATTTCTCAAAAAGATAAGGACATGTCTTCAAAGGAATAAATCTCCTATTGATGTCCTTCTTGTAGGTTGTGATTCATTTTCTTAATGTCTTGTAATTATTGTGCAAGGTTTGGTGTTGGGATGTCGTTGACTTGTTGATTGCAAAGGGGTATGTATGTCTTATGTGTGTTGTGTTGGTTTGACATGTTGTGGACATGACTTGAAGTTTGTTGGGAAGATGATGAATATATGTGTTGGTAGGATGATGTCTTGGTGTTTGTGTTTGTGTGAGAGTTATTTGAGGTGCAAATAGTGCTTATGGGTGAGAGGCTAGTGTATATGAATTTGGTTTTGTTGTTTGTGGTTGTAGAAGGTATGGTTTGATGGGTACTTGCATGTGTGTTTAAAGGTATGTTGATATGTAGGGCTGAGTTAATTATGTTGAAAATTGTGTTATATGGTAATGGGTTGGAGTTGTTGGATGTGTTGGTAAGTTGTGACACACCAAAACCTTACGGAAGTCTAGCCCGCCATTTTTCATGAGTTATAATAAGAGTGCATCTCGGTTGATATATATGGTTTTTTTCATCATTTCTTTGTTATACTCATCTTGTGAGAATGTCACTAGTCTAGGAGAGACTTTGGGTTAGTCTATGAATTTTTTTCTTCATGCTGTGTGTAGTGTTGTGAATTACATCCCATGTAATTCTACGGTACATAAGCGCTTTCACCTTACATTGATTGGAGAACTCCTTGAACACTTTATCCTTTTGTCCATCTCACTAGTCCCGTAAACCTTCACCTTGTCATTTTTCCAACCATATTTATTGTTTTACTCGTAGACACTACCATGCCATGAAGACGTTTGTGCACTGCACTCATGTCCCAAAAATTTGACAACCTAAAGGTGGTTGTTTGAGTGTTACACCTGTGCTTGGAAGATGCCTATAACTTCTCTATAAGAGACCACCAATATTTGCCTTCATCCAACATGCATATCTTCTCCTTTGAAGCCAATTTTTTAAGGAGGTCTCTAGTCATTCATTGAATCTCTCTAGCTATGAATTTGATCTCTCTACTGGTTTCTTGCATCTACGCTTTTCTAGAATCTCTCTTTGGTTGCATACTTCTCTCTCTCATTTTGTCATTGTTATTATGCTCCAAGGAAGATGGGTTCCTTCTTCTTCTTCATCTAGCAATATTTATCACCTTGGGTGTGGAAGGGGAGTTTTCTTCTTCCTCTTTCTATTGTTATCTCCATAACATATTATCAATTATCTTCAAGTATTGTTATTTATCATTTTATAGTATATTTCTATCTATCTATCTATCTATCTATCTTGATTGTCCGTGAAGGTGGAAACACCAAAACATGGGTCTGATTATGGCAAGCCTCTAAAGCATAGTCACAACCTTTCATCTTTGTTTGCTTTATGTGTAGGTTGCCGAGTTTATTCAAGGAGCTAGTTGGAGGCTTCAAGTGTGGACTAGTTTTGAGGCTTTTCTTCCTTTCTCTCTTGTCATTTCATAGTTAGTCATGCTCATTATGTTTTATCATTATTTCCTTCTTTTTAATTATTTAGGCACGTTTCCATCATAGTCCATCCTTTGTATGAACTCTATGACTATCCATACAGGACATGAGTGTCTCATGTTGTTGTCTAAGACCCCTGCATGAATCCTTAGACATAGTCTCATAGAGTTGGATCATAAGACCTCTGTGACATGTTCAATGTCATTTAAGGGGTACTAGATAGTCATACACTTTGTATTGTATCCTGAGTGGAGAGGTCAACTAGTGAGTCCTCGACTGGTGTTCACCTACCTATCGAAGTGGTTCACTTTTTCCCCTCTACATTTTCGTGAATGGCATGAACCCACCTTGTATATCTTTAGCTTAGATTCATATCCTATTTCTTTCATTTGTCTTCTCCATTATTTTTGAATCATCAAACCCCAAGTTGGGTGGTGGCCCCTTTGTTAACATGGTCACTGTTGGGTCTCAAATCAACAGATTGGATAGGTTCTAAGGAAATGCCAACTCCTATGATCAAACCCTCCAATTGACTTGGCCAACTTATAGAGTGAACCTATTTGGTTACTAACTCTCTCACTTTAGGCTCTGCAGGATCTAGGCGGGTATACCTACTCACTAGTTGTTCCTTCAACCAATGCTTTTTATAGCAGATTTAGTGTCTTAATCTGATATCTCCTAGTCTCAGAATGGCATAAGTTTCTTAAACAGATCGATTTCAGATGTGTGTATTGATCTATGTATCTTACAAAAGTATATATATTACACTTTGGCTAAATTACCTACTATACCTACTCTGCTAATCCTAATGCTTAAAATTAAAGGGTAACTGGTATGGTTAAAGGGTTTGTTTACAAATGATCAGTGCCTTTCCTCTTATTTGGGCTACAGAGTCTTATATTTCGTCAGGACTTATTGTGTAAATTTATGAGACAGTTTTTAAACCCACCCCCTCTCGGCAAGTCTATCAATTACTGTTTCTTATGAGCTCTACTTCAATGTCTATATTGTAAACCGCTTGAATGAATTTAACCCTAACTTTAAGAGACCATCCAAGGAAGAAATACATGGAACAATTACAATTCACAAGTAAATCTTTTTTTTATCCAAATCTACAATATGAAACACAAAATTTCACTGGAAGAACACAAATAACCTTATCTCCTTTAGATAATATCACAAGCAACTGCCTTCTAAAAATATGTTAACTCTCAACACATATGAGAAAGAAAATGCAACTGGTTATTTTTGATAAAAAAGTTTAAAAGTACAAAATTGCCTCCACCTCTTGTATCTCTATTCTCTCTTTTTTTTCTTACATTTTACATCACACATATATATGTGTTTGAATGGTTTTCATACCCCTTTGGGTGAAAAGACACCCCCCTTTTAAATAAAAATAATTCCAAATCCCGAAATTGCCTTAGTTTATGTAATTAATTGTCACTTTACAAGTTGTTTGGGCATATTAGAGGTATTTTAAGGCTATTTTATGGGTATATAATGGATAAATGGTCTTTAAATGATGTAAATACCCCCTTTGGTGCTTCACACTCCATTTTTTATGCCCATTATTGTGTTTATGTTATGGTTTCATATTGTGCAACAAATATAAAATATATTACTTATACCTATTCAATATATATATCTCTCTGTGTGTGTGTGTGTGTGTGTGTGTGTGTGTGTGTGTGTGTGTGTGTGTGTGTGTGTGTTTATAATTTTTCTTGCTCCTTGTCTTGGAATTTGGAATTCTAAAAATTGCAAATTTTAGGGTTCCAATAGTCACCATCACTTCTATCTTATCCCCTAGCCAGAAAATGAAAAACAAGGAGATATCATTCACATATTTGGATGCTCCCTATAGTGGGAAACCTACTTCATTATATAGCTTGGCCAAGATCCACAATTACAATGTTACAAGTGTGATAGTGGATCCCACATGTCAATTCGATGTCATCATGAATGAAGCTTTGCTCATTAATATCTTGCATAAGGTGAGTATGATGAGCATCGTGCCTTTATGGGCTTTCTTTTCTACCTCTCAAGAATACTACTTTGATGGTCCTTGTGGGATGCAAAGCAATTTCTACCACCTTTGTTGTCATTCCTAAATTGGACCTATTCTAGGTTAAGCTAGGTACCCCTGGCTAATTTCCATGAAATCAATCCCTTCAATAGTTCACAAATGTTTGAATTTTCCTCACAAGGGTACAATGCACACAATCTTGAACATTGGAATCTAGCCATTGATTTCTTGTGGGGGTTTTACCTTAGACCATTTTTGGCTTGCTCTGGTTGGGCCCATGACTCCCCATGGTGATTTTCTATAAAAGGAATATTATAAATACAAGACAAGAAATTTGGCCTCTTCATCAACTCAGTATGAATTTTCCTTGCCTCCTCCTGCACCCATCACTTCCTTGTCTATTCTTGTGCTTGAGCAAACAGTGCCTTATGCCCCTTCTTCATCGAGGGCTAAGATTAAATTTGTTCCTCATAATAGACCTCTTTGTCTACCTAAGACCACATAGTCCCTAGTGGTGTCTTTTGTTCCTACATCTATCCTTGTTGACACCCCTCATCATACCTGGTATAATAAGAGTAGGCGTTCACCTTGTTCTCGCTCGTACGAGGAAGGGTACCTATAGCTATGAATGTGAGGCTTATGTCAGCTGCACCTCTTGCCTCATTAGTTAGGCCTTCTCCTTTGCTATATTTGACTCTAGAGGCCTCTCCTATGGATCACAATGTTGTTGATCCTTCCTATGGAGCATATTTTTAGGACACTACATTTTGCCCCTACTTTAGTGGACTAGTCAACTATAGGGATCAGTTGCACTAAAGTAGTTTGGAAAGATATGTTCATTAAGCTCATGCAATGCAATAAATGCAGTAGATGCAATAAATACTTAGCCAAAAATGATACTATAGAAACTACAGAGGTTGAGTCAGTGATAATGAGCAATGCCCCCAAGTATCCACGAGGAAACCCAATATTTGGTCTGACGAAATCCATACTACAAGATTAGAAAAGTTGCTAGCACAAAAAATGGAGGAAGCTACTTCGGTGTCAGGAATGCTTAAGGAGCTTTAGTAGGGATAGAAGAGAAAAATTAGTTGAAGGTGAGTATACGCCTGCTTGTGTTTTTCCCTCAGTAAGGTGGGGAAAACAGGAAGAAAAATGAGTCAAAATTGTCCAAAAATGGGCAAAAGCCATTTAGGGCAAAAATTAGGCTATATACTCGAAAGTGGGCCCCAAGAAGGGTCATTGTTACTATTCACTGTAGGAATTCTAGTTGATATTTGCATAGAGTCTGAGCAAAAAATGCGACGCAGATGAGATCTTAGGGCTAGTAGTATCGAGGAGTTTTAGACTACAGTCGAGCAGGGCATTGAGTCCGACCAGGTACGACTCGAAACATGCCTTGTTTTGTATTTTTTAGTTTTTTTTGGAGAATTTTATTTGGATGGCTGCGCAGGCATCCCTAGGATGTGTTGTTGTCTAGTCTACGCACCTACATCTTACACGGGGGCATTCGTCTGGATGACGCATTGTTGTCCTAAAAGGGCGTCGGCGTCCAGAAGACGTAGGTGCACAGGCATCGACCAATAAAGAGGAACCGAAACTAATCCAAATTTTTTTATGTGCAGACATTGCCTGAGATGTGGGAGCATACATCAGGGCACCAGTTGCAGATATTGCAGAGTCGAGTAGATGAGTTTTCAGATGTTGATAGATGACTCCTCCATAGAGTAGGGTTATGGTGGACATGCATGCTACTCGAGTTTCAGTTCCACGCCCTGATGCTATGGGCATTGATAGAGAGGTGGGAGGTGGACACCATGTCATTCCAGCTTCCCACAGGAGAGATAATGGTGACACTGTTCGACGTTTACTATATCATACAAATTCCTATTCGATGGGAGTGAGTGTCACCAACGATCCTTTTTGTAGCGGAGCTAGGAAGACAATAGGATTGGGCCCTGGGGTGGAGGGTAGATGCCACATGACACATATACCTATGAGTGTTGGGCCAAGGATGAGTGTTGATTCCCTTGGTATGGTGCATCATGATCATGACCATCACATAACGGGTTTTGAGAGATAGTTGTGGTTCAGTGTTGGTTGTAGGTTTTGTCCCTTTGATCTGAGAGATGGAGGAGAGGTAGATGGTGTATGCATGGGGTCACAATATGTTGGCCCATTTATATTATGATCTCTCTTGGTACGTACACCATGAGTACCACATCCTCACAATGTGCACTCTCCTATAGGTCTAGGCCTTCAAGCACATCACTTGCATGCGCCGAGTTGGATTTCCGGCATTGATGCTCCTAGACATGCCACAAGCACATGCATATCCACTACGATGCGGAAGATGGCAAACGAGGGACCTCACCTATTGGAGGGTCACCATCGACCAGCTTGGGATCAAAGACATGATCTATAATTTGTATCAAGACATGGGCGTCTAGGCCACAGACAACACACAACTCCCACAAATGTAGAGAGACCATTTCTTACTCGGCCACCAGGACCATGTGGTGATGTCGTACTACTGGCGATGATGCATGTGGAAATTTGGATAGGTGTAGACCATCCCACCTGCTACTCCTACCTATGCATGACCAGCCAAGAGTGCATTGTGACCTCAGGACCTACCTTGTCCTATCCTCAGAGATGCACAAGATAGTCCATAGGGGAGTGATGATGATGACATCACCCCACAACTTGATATAGACAATGTTGAAGTCACACCAGGGTTTGCAAGCTAGTGGGGAAGAGTAGGTATGACATTGATGTTTCCATTAGATGTAGAGGGAGGAGATGTTGGAGCTCTAGGAGGAGACAGCGCCGACCAGGCCTCTACAAGTGATGAGGGCGAGAGGCCACAACGGATACGATGGATGAGGAGTCTGAGTCTAGACCAAGTTGTATAGGCTACAAGGGCTCTTCCACCATCACCAATCATGCCATGATTGCAACTAGCAACAATAGTGACTACGAAGGGATCCTCCAGTAAGGTGCCTCCGCAGGATCCAGACTGGAAGAAGGGCAATCACGGTATGCACTTGTAGTTTCAGTTGATGTACTTTCATCTTTTTTTTGTATATGCATAGATGTAGAGATTTTTGGACATGATGGATATAGATGTGATATTTTTTGTTCCTGTAGAGAGTGTAGCCGAGTGGTTGATATTCATCCCCCAAGTGCTTGCAAAGGTCATCCCTAATGTACCCAGGGTCCTATGCTAGATGTCTACCAGCCCCTCCAGTTTGCAAGGAGACATGTGTAGCTATTTGATCCTATAGCACATCTATGAACAACATATGAGGAGGGTCGAGTGGAGATGGTATAGCAAGTAACATAGTTAGCCACTGTGACGGGGCAGTGGGATCAGGCCTTGCAAGAGGTCTGCACTATTCTCAGAGAGAGAGACCAGGAAGGGACACAAGCTGAGAGTGTTGAGAGGGCACGTGATGCTCTACAAATTTAGGTCAATGACCTCCAGCGATAGGTGGACACCACATAGTAGGGTGCCACAACTCACTTAGACCACCCCCAAGTTCACCAGCTGATGAGAGATCTTCAGGCATCACGCCAATGAGAGATGGTGGCACGAGACGAGCTGATGACACAATGAGAGTGTTGGCATATGATGAACTGACATGATGATATGATGATAATGTATGTTGTCATTGATGTCAATAATTACAAGTGAACTGGTATGAAGATTGGAAGAAGTTGGTGAACTAGTATGAAGAGATGTAGTGAACCGGTGTCAAGGTTTCACTAAGTGTGACTATTGGTTGGTAGTCTCAGCTCTAGGGTTTTCGATTTGGAAATCTAGCTTGTGCCATGCAACCAGTGAGATTCTATGATGAGTTATCTAAGAGATGAGGATGAGATCGAGATGCCACGTCAGTTTTGCATGCATGAAGGATTTCCTTGAAGATTTTGCATGTGAAGGTCGACTGCATTAAATGTCTACCTTGGGAATGAACATTCTTTTTAGCGACATGAGAAGAAATTGTGATGGGTTAGTGATTCCTATGTGTGGTGAAGAATGGATGATGTAGAATGACTTGTGATCTATTTGAGATTGTTTAATTCTATGAAAAGTGTTTGGACGGTCAGGATTGGACCGCCTATAATTGTAAACCTAAATGCTTAGGGTTTAGGGTTTATGCTATCGGCCTAACTGTTGTCTATAAGATCGATGATGTTTGTTATTGTAAGTTGTTGGAAAATATTGTGTGTATATCTGAGTGATAAGATACTTGCCAGACCAGAGAGTGGAAAACTGCAGAGTGTGATTGTAGAGTAGAGGAACTAAAAAGGATCTGCCTTAGCATGTAGTTCTGTTATCAAATCAGAGTTTTACCTGTTGTCTTCTAACCATTTCAACAGAAGGAAAATCTCATTGTTGGGTAGCTTTAACAGACTTATTGTAAATCCTCTAACCAAGTGACTCAAGCTCATTGAGTTCTTAAATCCTCTAGCAAGGTAACCTTTAATAGAGGTTCAACCTTTAACAGGGTATATAGCCATCCCTTAGCCGGGTGATCTTTAATAGGATCGATTCCTAGCAGAACCTTATTGTAAAGTCTTTAATTGGACTAGGCTCCTAACAGAGCGAACTTCAAAAGAGTTCAAAAACAAGCTTGTGGGTATTCATCCCCACTATGGTTTTTCCCATTTGGGTTTCCACTTGAAAAGTTTGTGTGTCATGAGTTGTGCATTTTTTTTCATGTGATGATTAAGTATTCTTTGTTTAAGTGGTTATGCATGTAGAGATAATGGTTATGGTATTGTTGATATACCACATGCATATGTTTATGGGTGAATTAGTTATCAAGGGTTGAATTTATTTCAAGTATTCAGTTTTACTAGTTTTGACTGTCTGAAGTCTTACTGTGTTTAACCCATATTGCCATGGTTAAGTTCAATAGTGAAGACAACCGGTTAGCATTGTTTTAACTTGATAAGTTGCGGAGAAGTTTTTGTATGTATTGATTCACCCCCCCTCTCAGTATCAGTTAGGGTATCTGTTCTTCATCATTATTCATCAATTGGTATCAGAGCAACTCTAGGTCCACGGTGATATAAGCTTAACCGCTTGAGGTACAAGATCCTGTTGTAATGATGAAGAGGGAAGGTCCTAAGTTAAATAGAGATAACTTCAAAATATGGAAGGACAAAATGAATATTTTCATCAAGAGTATGGATTCTCAACACCAGAGCTATGTTGAGAATGCCTATGTGATCCCCACTGGCACTCTGACCGATGATTAGAAAAGAGAGATTCAAGAAAATGGGAAAGTCATGGAAGCCCTTATCAGCAGTTTATCCGATATTGAGTTCATTGATGTACAAGATAAGGACACTCCTAAGGATGTATGGGATGCACTGTAAACTATTTATGGCAGTGATGAGCATGTCAAGCAAGCTAAGGAAGAGACCCTTAGAGGAAAATTTGAAGACATGAGGATGGTTGAAGGTGAAACCATTCAGCAATATGGCATAAGTATCAAGACTGTTGTTGGAGATATCAAAAGTACTGGTGGAACAATTGATCATGCCACCGTTGTCAGTAAATTTTTGAGATTATTGTTACCGGTCTATGCAGTCAGAGTTGCTACTATTTAGGAGCTAAGGTCTATTGACAAAACCAAGGTATCCTTAGACTCTATCATTGCTAAGTTAACTACATATGAGTTGAATAGCTATGATGGTAGTGTTCAGAAGACTGAGTCAGCCTTTAAAGAATCTACTGCACCATCCAAAAAAGGAAAAGAAGTAGGTACCAGTTATGAATCCAGGAAATGCAGATATATGGATGATGAAGAGACTCTGATGGAATTTGAAGCTCTTCTTACTAAAAGACTTCTGAAAGGAGCCGGTAAATATAGAGTTAAGCGTCCTTTAAAATGTTTTTCCTGCAATAAGATATGATATACAACTGTTAACTATCCTAACAATGGCAACAAGGATAAATTGGAGAGGTTTAGAAACTATAAAGGAGGAAATAGAAGAAATTGTCTTGTTGCAGTGGATGAAGGTGTTACCAATGAAGAATTTGAGGATGAAGAGAATGAAGACATAGTGTTTGTAGCTGTAAAGGAAGAAGTGTCTGACAAGAAAACCCTTGTCTCTCGCATTGACAACTCTAATGAGTGGACTATTGATAGTGGTTGTTCTCACCACATGACTGGTGACCGGAGAAAGTTTATGTCTCTTGAAGAATATGATTGAGGTGTTGTCCAGTTTGGCATACACCATGCTTGGTAAAAGGAAAAGGATCAATCTCACTGAATGGAAAGAGTAGTGCAAATGATGTCTACTGGGTAGAAGGTCTTAAGCATAACCTGTTGAGTGTTTCTCAGCTAAATGATAAAGGACTCATTTTGGAATTCAAAGGTCGAGTCTGCAGTATAATTGGAAAGAGTGGTGAACTTATTGCCACCAGTAAGAAGACCAGAGGTAACTTGTTTCAGCTGAATGCCAAGATAAGTCAGTGTCTGATGGCGAAGTTTGATGACAGTTGGATATGGCATAGGAAACTTTTTCATATGAACTTTGATAATATTGTAAAGGTGAGTAAGATCAAGGTAGTAAGAGGATTTCCTTTGGTGAACAAACTGGAGAATTATTTGTGCAGAGAATGTCAACTTGGGAACATGGCTTCCTCAACTTTCAAAGGTGAGTCTTTTTTAGTAGAAAACTTACTTGATCTTGTGCATACTGATCTGTGTGGTCCTATGAAAACTAGAAGTATTCAAGGAGAAAGGTATTTTATGATTCTCACTGATGATTGCTCAAGAATGATGTGGGTCACATTCTTGAAAGACAAGTATGAGGCATTTGGAAAGTTCAAAGCCTTTAGAGAATTAGTAGAGAAGGAAAGTGGTCATAAGATAAAATGTCCGAGAACTAATCAAGGAGGTGAATTCACTTCTGATGAATTCAACAAGTACTATGAAGATAACGGTATCAAGAGCTAATTGTCTTCCCCAAGAACACCACATAAGAATGGTATAGCAGAAAAGAATAACAGGACTGCAATTGAAGTGGCTAGAACAATGTTGATCCAAGGAAAGGTTGCTCACACTTTTTGGAGAGAAGCGGTGAGCACTGTAGTCTATACTATGAACCGGGTACTCATCAAGAAAGGTAGAGTTAAAACCCCTTATGAGTATTGGAATAGGAAGACTCCCACTATGAGTTATTTAAAAGTATTTGGTAGTAAGTGTTATATCAAGAGAGGTGAGGATATGAGAAAGTTTGATGCTAAATGTGATGAAGGAATATTTCTGGCATATTCCACTAAGAGCAAAGCTCTCAAGTGCTACAACAATAGAACTCGGAAAATTGTTGAGAGCATCAATATCAGGGTTGATGAATACCCTGAGGAACCTGAGGAAACCAATAGCAAGCAAGTGGAAGGTGAACCGGATATATCTTTCTGGGAATCGATTAAGAAAGAAACAAGTAAAGATCTAGTGTTCTTGTACTGGTAGAAGCTATTGTAGGTGAAGAAGAAGTAGAAAAGCTAGAAGAACTAGCTAGATTCATTCCTAGATATGTGAAACTACATCATGATCCAAAGCATATCATAGGAGGTAAAGATGCAGGGATACTCACAAGAAGAAAGGTGAAAGATAACTCTTGCATGGTTTCTGAATTGGAGCCTAAAACTACTAGAGAGGAACTTACAGATGAAGACTAGATTAAGGCAATGGAAGAGGAGCTAGACCATATAGAAAAGAATGCAACATGGTCCTTGGTACCCAAACCAAAACACAAGAATGTCATAGGTACCAAATGGGTCTTTAGAAATAAGTTGAATGAAGAAGACAGAATTATAAGGAACAAGGCAAGGCTTGTATGCAAGGGATACACTCAGGAAGAAGAAGACTATGGGGAAACCTTTGCCCTAGTGGCTAGACTAGAAGGTGTTCGAATGCTACTTGCATTTGCAACATTTAAGGGATTCAAGGTATATTAGATGGATGTGAAGTCTGCATTTTTGAATGAAATTCATGAAGAGGAAGTGTATATAGAGCAACGAGATGGGTTTACCCTATCAGAAGATAGTAACATGGTGTGTAGATTACATAAGGCCTTGTATGGATTAAAACAAGCACCAAGGGCATGGTATCAATGATTACACTCTCATCTTGTGAAGATAGGATTTGAGAGAACAAGTGAGGGCAACAACATCTACTTTAAATATAAAGGTGATCAGATTCTGATCTATGAAGTATTTGTAGATGACATGATCTTTGGAGGAGATGATGAAATGAGTCATGCTTTTGCAGATGAAATGAAGAAAGAGTTTGAGATGTCTCTAATTGGAGAGATAAAGTTCTTCATTGGTTTATAGATTCGACAAGTGAAAGAAGGAACCTTCATTTCCCAGTCCAAGTATGTCAAAGAGATATTGAAGACCTTTGGCATGGAGGAGAGAAAACCAGTTGGTACATCGATGGTGACCAGCTGCAAATTGACAAAGGAAGATGATTTAGTGTTAGTGAATGAGAAGGAGTATCGGTCAATGATCAGTAAGCTACACTATGTGGTGCACAACAAACCAAATATTTCTCATGCAGTGGGCATAGTAGCTCATTTTTAGAAAAGTCCAAGAGAATCCCACTTGGTAGTTGTAAAGAGGATTCTTAGATACCTGAAAGGGACAGTTGACTATGGATTGTGGTATCCATACAATGGTGATTTTAATCTCAAGGTATTTACCGATGCAGATTGGGCAGGTAATGTGGAAGACTGAAAGAGCACAACTGGTGGAGCATTCTTTCTTGGTGGAAGACTAGTCTAATGGACGAGTAAGAAGCAGAGTTGTATTCCCAGTCTAAAGCTGAAGCAAAATATGTGGCAGCATTTATGAACTGCACTCAAGCAAACTAGATGAAACATGTATTGGAAGGTTTCAAACTACCTATATTTGAACCGGTGAATATATTTTGTGACAACACAAGTGAAATAAATATTTCCAAGAATATGGTATTGCATACTAGAACTAAGCACATTGAGCTCAAGTATCACTTCTTGAGAGAGAAGGTTCAAAATAAGGAGGTTGTCTTAGAACATGTTTCCAATAAGGAGTAGCTAGCAGACATATTTACTAAGCCCTTACTCAAGACTACATTTACCTATTTAAGAGGTGAAATAGGGGTTTTATCCCTTCATGAAGTCAACTAAAGTTGTGTGCTCCACATCAGTCAGGTACCACAGTGCCAAATCTTTCAAGATTGATGTGTTGAAGGATGCTACTCCATAGGGGGAGCAACATAATGGAGAATGGAAACTTGTGCCTCCACTTTGGCATTGTTGTCAAAGGGGGAGAAGATATCTGATGTATGGGGGAGAAGATATTTGATGATGAAGATACACTAGTCTATGATGTTTCTTGTTGTAATGCTATGCTAAGTAAGTATAGCCATCAATGCCAAAGGGGGAGATTGTTGGCATATGATGAACCGACATGATGATATAATGATAATGTATGTTGTCATTGATGTCAATAAGTACAAGTGAACTGGTATGAAGATTGGAAGAAGTTGGTGAACCAGTATGAAGAGATGTAGTGAATCGGTGTCAGGGTTTCACTAAAGTGTGACTACCGGTTGGTAGTCTCAGCTCTAGGGTTTCCGGTTTGGCAATCTAGCTTGTACAATGCAACCAGTGACATTCTGTGATGAGTTAGCTAAGAGATGAGGATGAGATCGAGATGCCCCGTCATTTTTGCATGCGTGAAGGATTTCCTTGAGGATCTTGCATGTGAAGGTCGACTGCATTAAATGTCTATCTCAGGAATGAACATTCTCTTAGCGGCATGAGAAGAAAGCATGATGGGTTACTAATTCTTATGTACGGTGAAGAATGGATAATACAAAATGACTTGTGATCTGTTTGAGATTGTTTCATTCTATGAAAAGTGTTTGGACGGTCAAGATTGGACCACCTATAATTATAAACCTAAATGCTTAGGGTTTAGGGTTTATGCTACCTACCTAACTGTTGTCTATAAGGTCGATGATGTTTGTTATTGTAAGTTATTGGCAAATGTTCTGTGTGTATCTGAGTAATGAGATACTTGCCAGACTAGTGAGTGGAAAACTACAAAGTGTGGTTGCAAAGTAGAGGAACTGAAAAGGATCTACCTTGGCATGCAGTGTTGTTATCATATCATAGTTTTACCTGTTGTCTTCTAACCATTTCAACAGAAGGAAAATCCCATTGTCGGGTAGCTTTAACAAGCTTATTGTAAATCCTCTAACCAGGTGACTCAAGTTCATTGTGTTCTTAAATCCTCTAGCAAGGTAACCTTTAACAGGGTTTCAATCTTTAACAGGGTATATAGCCATCCCTTAACTGTGTGATCTTTAATAGGATCGGTTCCTAGCAGAACCTTATTGTAAAGTCTTTAACCAGACTAGGCTCCTAACAGAGCGAGCTTCAATAGGGTTCAAAAACAAGCTTGTGGGTATTCATCCCCACTGTGGTTTTTCCCATTTGGGTTTCCACGTGAAAAATATGTGTTTCATGAGTTGTGCATTTTTCTTTTATGTGATGATTAAGTATTCTTTGTTTAAGTGGTTATGCATGCAGAGCTAATGGTTATGGTATTGTTGATATATCACATGCATATGTTTATGGGTGAAGTAGTTATCAAGTGTTGAATGTATTTGAAGTATTCAGCTTTACTGGTTTTGACTGTCTGAAGTCTTATTGTGTTTAACCGATATTGCCATGGTTAAGTTCAGTAGTGAAGATAACTAGTTAGCATTTTTTTAACTTGATAAGTTGTGGAGAATTTTTTGACTGATTCACCCCCCTCTCAGTACTAGTTAGGGTATCTTTTGTTCATCATTATTCATCAATTGGTATAAGAGCAACTCCAGGTCCTCGGTGATATAATCTTAACTGCTTGAGGTGATGAGCATGTCAAGCAAGCTAAGGAAGAGAGCCTTAGAGGAAAATTTGAAGACATGAGGATGGTTGAAGGTGAAACCATTCAATAATAGGGCATAAGGATCAAGACTATTGTTAGAGATATCAAGAGCACTGGTGGAACAATTGATGATGCCACCATTGTCAGTAAAGTTTTGAGATCGTTGTTACTAGTCTATGCAATCAGAGTTGCTGCTATTCAGGAGCTAAGATCTATTGACAAAACCAAGGTATCCTTAGACTCTATCACTGCAAAGTTAACTGTATATGAGTTGAATAGCTATGATGGCAGTGTTCAGAAGACTGAGTCAACCTTTAATGCATATCTATTACACCATCCAGAAAAGGAAAAGAAGTAGGTACCAGTTATTAATCCAGGCAATGTAGAGATATGGATGATGAAGAGATTCTAATGGAGTTTGAAGCTCTTCTTGCTAAAAGACTTCCGAAAGGAACCGTTAAATATAGAGGTAAGCTTCCTTTAAAATGTTTTTCCTGTAATAAAATAGGATATATAGCTGTTAACTATCCTAACAATGACAATAAGGATAAACCAGAGAGGTTTAGAAAGTATAAAGGAGGAAATAGAAGAAATTGTCTTGTTGCAGTGGATGAAGGTGTTACTGATGAAGAATCTAAGGATGAAGAGAATGAAGACATAGTGTTTGTAGCTATAAAGGAAGAAGTGTCTAACAAGAAATCCCTTATCTCTTGCATTGACAACTCTAATGAGTGGATTCATCAGAGAGATTATCACTTAGTTGCGAGGAGAGTTGAGGGGTATGTGATCATGGAGCACCATTGCTACAAGATCACAATCAACATCTATTAGACAACCTCTACGCCATGATCAGGATCCACCTACATCAATGAGCTCGAGAACATGACCGCGAGACCAGTCATGAAACATTTTTGATTCATTCCATGTACAACATTTTTTTGTTTTGATATATATATACACGAATATATTTATGTATATTAGAGACACATATGACAACATCATGTGTTTTTGTAGTGATGCGATACATGTATATTGATATGATACATTAGACACACACACACACACACACACACACACACACACACACACACACACACACACACACATATATATATATATGAGACTCAGTGTTCTCATTGATGGATGTTGTTGTTATTTTGTATGCTCACGTGATGGATGATTTAGAGTTAGATGCTTAACATGATTTAATTTACATATGTTCCTATGCATGATTAAATCTTATGATGATCTATATATAGAGATATGACACATGAACATGCACACACACACATGGATGTAACAATTCATAGTCACTTAATCATGCAAAGATGAATGCTATGTCGATGAAGAATATGTGTCAGGATGTGACCCCCCCAATAGGCATCTAGGTATCATGTGCAAGACACATATTGCACATCTTCTATGCATAGTATCTATGTAGGTGTGTGGCATTGATTGGCTCTTTAAGAGGACTTTCATCCATGGAGGATAAACCATAGGCACCATAACCATAAACAAAGGTGACAATGTATGAACCTAGCTAATTTAGGCTAAATTTACCTCTTTGGTTAGGCATTGCATTAACATTTCTCTGATTCTCATAAAGGACCAGGTCACCTATCTTAAAGGTCTAAGGTAACACACTTTGGTTATATTGTTTGGATAGAGACTTTTGATAAGATTGAAAATATTGAAGGGCCTTTAAACGATGCCCATCCAACAATTCAAGCTGATTTAAATGAAGAGTACGATAAGAATCATCATCAATAACCCCTTTTAAGGAGACCCGCAAAGAGGGAAGCTCAAATTCAAGAGGCATAATAGTGTGAGCAACATACAAAAGGTTTTAGGGCATCGTTCTTGTAGCCATATGAAAACTCATGTGATAGGCCTATAATGCATGTATTAACTGCAAATGCCAATCTTTACCATGTTTAGTAATGGTCTTGTGTAAGATCTATTCAATGGTTTTGTTAGATATTTCTGCTTGACCATTAGATTGTAGGTAGTCAGGTGTAGAAAAGCACTGTTGAATGTAAAATTTATCAAGAAACTGCTTAACCTCCTTGTTCTTAAAAGGCATAGCATTATCAGAAAGAAGGGTAGTAGACAAGCCAAATCAAGAAATGATGTTATCCATGATGAATCCACAAATCATATCAGCGGTAGTTGATCTAAGCGACACTGCCTCAACCCATTTTGTGGAGTAATCTGTAGCGGTGATACTAAATATGTGACCTTTAGATGAAGGGGGACATATCTTGCCAATGATGTCCAATCCCCAAGTCTGGAAAGGCCAGAGAAAGACCTGACTACGAAGCTCCTGTGTAGGGGCCCGAATCAGGTTGCTATGTTGTTGACATTGGGGGTACTTTTTGACAAAAGAAAAGGAATCTTGTTCCATGATTTGCCAATAGTACCCCATGTGGATCAGTTTCTGTATCAAAGATTTTCCTCCAAAATGCCCACCTCCAGAGCCTAAATGGGCTTCTTAAAGGGCAAGGGGGATCTCAGCTTTTCTTAGACATTGTAAAAGAAGAACATTGTATGATCTCCTATAAATAATGTTAGATAGGAGAATGTACCGAGTGACCAAATTCCAAATCCACACACGTGAACTTTTGTTGGCGTCATTAGGAAAACCCAAATTTTAGATAATTCAAAATGTGTGCAAACCATTCTCTTGAATCAACATGGGTACACATAAGATCATCGAATTGATTTTGATCAAATATGTCTGGAGAGTAGAGGACTTGTACCACAAAGCAGTATTCAAACTGACCAAAGTTGGGGCCTACAAGGGAAGCAATGCTTGCCATTGCATCCGCATGACGCTTTTTCCTCCGTGAGATGCTATCTATCGTGTAAGTAGCGAATTGCTTTAGTATGGTCAATACCAAATCCCTATACTAAGACAACTTCAACTTCTTAACATGATAGGAACCCATCACTTGGTTTATAATAAGTTCAGAATCTTGATGGATGTCGATGTTCTTTACTCCCATAGAAATCATGACATGAAGTCCTGCAATTAGGGCCTCATACTCGGCGATGTTATTGATACAATGAAATTCTAAATGAAAAGAGAGAGGAACTGGGTTTCCTTCAAGTGAGATGAGAACCACACCTGTGCCTAAACCATCTTGACACCTTGAATCATCAAAATACATGTCCCACATGGAGTCCTAGTCAATGATCAGAACATCCTTATTGGGGAAGAGGTCTAAGGTGGTAGAAGACTTGTTTGAGGGAGTGTCAGCTAATTGATTAACAATGACCTTCCTTTTGATTGACTTTTGAGTTATGAAGTGTAGGTCAAATTTAGAGAGCAACATCACCCACTTGGCCCACCTTTCTAAGAGATCAGACTTTGCAAAGAGGTTCTTGAGGATATCATTCTTAGCAATGACCCATGTTTCTGCATGGAGGATTTAGTGTCTCAGCTTTTGAGTCCCGAAGACAAGAGCTAAGCACTTATTTTCCACAGTAGAATATTGAGTTTTGTATCCTATTAAAGTACGACTGATGTAACAGACTGTTCTTTCCCGCCCTTCATCATCGCGTTGGACCAATAGTGCCGCCAAAGCATGAGAAGAGGGTAAAATATATAGGAAGAAAGGTATACCAGACATAGCTGGCATTAGTATTGGAGGATTAGCTTGGTAATACTTGATGGAATTAAATTCCTTTTGACATTCCTCATTCCATTTGAAATGGGTATCTTTCTTCAGCAATCATGTAAAAGGGAGGGTAAGATCAGCCAATTGTGCCACAAACCAACGAATGGCCTGGATCTTTCCCTACAGGCTATGAAGCTGAGAGATATTCTTAGGTGGAGGCATGTTCACAATGCTATGTCTATTTCAATTCCTTGATGGGAGATAATGAATCCTAGGATCTTCCCGACGTCAACACCAAAGACACACTTAAGAGGATTCTATCTCATTTTATACAACTGAAGCCTTTCAAAGACCAGACATATATTTTCAATATGGATTTCATGTGTTAAGGATTTTACCAAGATATCATCGACATAGTCTTCTAAGACCTTATGGATGAAATCATAGAATATCAAGGTCATGGCTTGTTGATAGGTCGCTCCTACATTCTTCAACCCAAATGACATGATGCTATAGAAAAAGGTCCCCCAAGGGGTTGTGAAAGCAATTTAATATTGATCTTCTAGGTTAATACAGATCTGGTTACAACCTAAGAAGTCATCCATGAATGAGAGTAAAGAATACCTCACAATTGAATCCACGATCATATCAATATTTGGGAGAGGAAAGTCATCCTTGAGGGAGGCTTTGTTCACATCCTGAAAATCAATGCAAGTACGGATGCAACCATTGGGTTTTCTTACCGGTAAAATGTTTGAGATCCAAGGTGAATAGTCAATGGGGTGGATAAATCCATCTTTTAGGAGCTTCTCTATCTCAGCCTTGACTAATAAAGCCACCTTAGGATTCATCTTTTGAATCTTTTACTTCACTGGCTTAGCATCAAGACTAAGAACAATGTTGTGTATCATAATGGACTCATCAATGCAAGTCATCTCCTTGTAAGACCAAGCGAAGATGTCAGGGAATTGATGTAGCAAGTTGGAATATTCTTTGAATTTTTTGGAGGATAAGCATTTTCCCACTTTTATGACCTTGTTGGGAGTCTTATCACTCATGATGACATCAGTAGTTTCTCCACTAAGGAGCACACTATGGTCTTCTGGATGAGGAATAAACATTTGTTCTCCATTATGAGATAGAGGTGCCCCCTATGGAATGAATTCCCCAAAGTATGTCTGGGTATTCAAGTAATACGGGAAGCAACACTTATGATGATAAGAGGGCAGCCCATTGTATGCACCCAAAAATTCCTTCAAGAATTCTTCTGAAGGGAATAGATCCAAGGGAATCTAATTAGGTGACACACCAGCATCAATAAGTTTCATATGAACAAAATTTAAAGAAAGGGGATTAGCCGGAATCATGTTAACCGTTAACAATGGTTTTGCCTTTCGATGCGTATGACGGTATCCTATTCTGGTGTTGTGATAATGTGGTTTGGCTTCTAAAGGAATTTAGATGCCTTTCTCATTAGGTCCACAACCTTTTCCATCATATCCAAGCTGAGACACAAGCTTGTATATGGGACCATATATGTTTTGTAATTCATTGAATGATGGTGGTTTCGTATAGAAGAGATGATCGACATGATAAGTATCACCTATTTTTATAGACACATAATCATCTTTCATAACCGAGGTGAAAGAAATCTTAGGGAAACTTAAGTGGATGAGATCTACTTTGTACTCACCAACATGAGAGTTGGTAATATCCAAAGAACCCCAATCATCACCCAAACATGCATTCACTTTTGAAGGTGAATTAGTCGGGGTAGGTTTTACAGGTGTAGACTCTAGCGTTTTCACCTTAGGAGTATCTTCCTTTGGAAAAGAATCCTGCTTCTTAGGTGATCTCTCCTTTTCCACACCTTCATTAGGGACTTCTTCCTTCTTGCACTCTTCCTTTTTAGGGGATGAGAGAGAAGTAGAAGTTATGATCGAAGAAGACAAGGTGGGTGCATAATTTTGAAATGAAGGTGTAACAGAAGCCTGACCGACTGCATCTATTTGACATAACTGCATAGCCTCAGGATCAACCTTAACCATAATAACCTAATTATTAGCCACAAACTTCATAGATCCATGAAGTGTACATGAAATAACTCCCAAAGCATGTAGCCATGGTCTACCTAAAACAAGGTTTTATGATAAATGGCCTGGCATAATATGCACAAGGGTTGGAATAGTGACTGGTCCAACCTTCAAGGACAGTATGATAGTCCCCACAGTGATCTTGCCATTGTTATCGAAAGCTCAGATGAATAAGGAGGAGACTGCCAAAGAATTTGGGTCCACCTTGTGTTGGTATTTTGATGATGTTTAGTTGTGATTTTCATTGATGGAAACACACTTATTTGTTGTATGAGTTATTCTCAACCGGTACTATGTGATGTATTGCTCAAACCGATATTATATGACATTGTATGTATAGTCTTTGTTTGTAGAAGACTATCAGTGTTTTGCAGAAGGAGCTTACTAGTCAAAGCATGACCAAGGACTTCAAGTGGTATGAAGACCCCAAGTGGCAGCCAATCTTTTTAAGTTCAGAATACTATGTTCTAGTTTACCAACCTTTGTTTGTAAACTGGTAATCGGTATACTATGTTTTGTTAAGCAGCAAACTTGTAAAGTGTGATGAGTTGTCATCCACCAACATCAATGCGGTGATTTTGTGTTGTGTTACAAATTGTGTCTAGATGCACTGTACCTAGGAAATTGTAGTCTAATCTCATTGGACCGACATGAAATCAGATTCCTATATGAGGACATTATGTCTAGGGTTTTGTATGTATGCATGTGAAGTGTTGTAGAGAAGATTAGGTCTTTGTGAAAAAGCATCTTGAGACAGAGATTGAACAAAAGACTGAAGTAATGCTATTATGCATTAACAGAGAGCAATCAAGGATCTAACTAAGCATTATGTGCTACTTTATATATCACTTACTTGTTGATTACTAATCTCTTCGACAAGTTAGAAACCCTTAACCGAGTAGGCTTAGTTAAGCCTGTTCAAAATCCTCTAACAAGGTGGTTCATAGTTGTAGATCTAAAATCCTTTAACAGGGTTGTCTTTAACAAGACTTATCTCCTAACAAAGATCTGGATTCCTAACAGGATCTATTCTGGTGAAGAACATTGTAAGGCCTTAACCGGCCTGACCTTAACCGATCTGGTTTCTATTCTGAAGATAGTAAACTTGTGAGTTTTACTCACTGTGATTTTTCCCATTTGGGTTTCCACGTCAAAATATCTTGTGTTATGGTGATTGTGTTATTGTGGGTGAATGTTTTATTTTCTATTTGGCTTGTTTGTGTATTAACCGGTTTACTATTTAAGGGACTATACCTATCTGTAGTAAAATTGCTTAAGTGTTTGTTAAAGTTTTTGCATATACTAATTCACGCCCCCCTCTTAGTATTCATCAATTGGTATCAGAGCCAACCTTTCTTTAAGTCTAACCACTTGAAAGGAGATATGGGGAATTATAGCATGAGGGAACTCACTCACTATCTGGCTGAATCTAAGAGATCCTATGATGAACTTAAGGTCAAGTATAAAGCCTCTTTAGCCAAAAGAAGAGAACTTGCTGAGCAAATGCTGGAAATTATTGAAAACAACTCTTCTATTGAAAACTAACTTGAGGAGGGAGTTGGAAGGACTGGCCATTAGGATGAGTCAGGAACTGGAAAACTGAAGAAAAGTTGAGGATCTAGTGAAGGACAAGGAGCACGAGATCTCTAAGTTGAAACAATAAATTGGTACTATATACGATGAAAATGGATACAACAATATTGAAAGACTAAACGAATTCAACCACAAAACCCTAGCCTAACAACAACAAAGATCCACCATAACATATGAAGATTACCTAAGACAATGCAAATCAAATAAAATCACAAAGATTATACCATCACATGTCCAATAGGGTTTGGATCTCCATTCTTCCTATCTCCATTGATCTTGCTTGATATATTTGCTCTCAGATTTTATGTGCACAAGAGCTCAACAAAGAACGGAAATGTGGTTGCAAGTAGGATCACATATGAAAATTCAAAGGCGTAGTGTAGTCGAATAATCATCGGGGTTGATAATGAAGGAAGCATATCCTTATATAGAAGACACTATAAGAAATGGAGGGATAAGATTGAGAGGTATAAATGATAAATGATCGGCTATGATTAGAGGGTAGGTAGAGGAAATAAGAAAATAATGAGAGGGTAGGTAGTGTATGAATTAAAAGATGAATGACATGTGTCATTGGTAGAAAAGGTTAATGAATTAATTAAATAAATAAAGATTCATTTAATTAATAGAAGAAGTGGGATTAATTAAATAAATAAAAGATTTATTTAATTTTGGAAAAGGATAATTTAAATAAATAAATGTATTTATTTAAATGAGAAATAAGGCTAGAAGAGGACAAATGAATTAATTAAATAAATAAAGATTTATTTAATTAATAGAAGAATTAGGCTAAAGGAATTAAATAAATAAAGATATTTATTTAATTAGACATGATAATTTTAGGTGTCTATAGGTACCATTATCGCTTATCTACAAGAGGGTAAGGAAGAAAAAGAAGAAATGCAAGCAAAACTCAATGCAACCATTTCTTAGAATGAAACCCTAATGAAGACCAATGAATCTCTTTCCAAAGAACTTGTTGAGACGAAAGAGATACTTGCAAAGTTCAACCAAAGTGCTGCAAAGTTGGACCAAAAGTTGTAATCAATGAAGCCATCAAAGGATAGCACTGGACTTCGTTTCTTTGCATATGAGGAAGGTGAATCCTCTGGAACCAAGAATGATGCACCAAAAGAGCAACTGATACCTAAGAAAAGCAACAAAAGCAAAGGTAAGTCAAAGTTTAAACCTATATGCTTTAATTGTCATAAGGAAGGGCATATTATCAATGTATGTAGGAGGAAGACTTATAATAATTTCCCTTACATGCAAAATAACGTGTATGACCACAAGGCTAGAACTAGTAGATTTAATGGTCATTGTTATGCATGCAACAAGTTTGGGCATATATCCTTTGAGTGTAGATCGGTTATGAACAACTCGAGAGGTTATGCACTAAGATCAAAAGGAGTTGTCCAAGAACCTCTTTTGAACCAGAACCCAAACCGGTATAGAAGCTATGACCACGGGTCAAATGGTTATGGAGCGATAAATGGTTGGAGAGAAACCTGTGTGATCTGTCATGGTAGCAGTCACACTACTGCAACTTGTAGGAGAAAGAATGGAAAGGTGAACATTGAACCATGGAGAGCACCTGGTATGGTATGCTATCATTGTCACAAACAGAGACATCTTTCTAGAGCATGCACACTGAGACATAATCCATTGGAAGACAAACCGATCGACCTAGAAGGTAAAGGAAAGGTTGATATTGAAACCATTCAGGCCGATATGGATAAAATTTGGAAAAATAAATTTGAAGAGAAGCCACAAGATGTACAAGTTTCTGCACCCAGTGTGGAGACCCCTGAATCAGCAAATTGAGCTTCGAAAATCTTAAGGGGGAACATATTGGTAATAATATTTTGAACCCCCAGAGTATATCGGTAAAATGCTTTATTGGTATTGGTTACTTGTCGACTGATAGAAGAAATAAAGTGGTAAAAGTTAAAATTAGGGTTTGTACCCTAACGGTGATGCATTTATTATGGTAGGTAGGAGCATTTTTACTTACCTATTTTTGAAGAAGGATTTTTCTAACTTGAGCAGAGCAACAAAGCGATCAATCTTGCAATCGAAGAAGAAATATTGTGCAAGACTCAGTAGTTATTTCAAGTTATCCAGAGTGGAGGTCAGAGTGGTCAAGAAAGCTTTTGGAGAAGTGTGTTGTGCTCAACATTGGCGAACCCTAGTTCGGAGTGAAAAGGTATTTTTTATTGAAACACTCTTATCATTTGGAATTATTTAGACATGGCTTCTACATCCAAAGTCTCTTCTAGTTCTTCCGCACTTGAGGAGTCATCTAAATCTCTTAGGAAGAAGTTGAAATACAATGCCCTATCTCAAATTCCCACTGGAGTCATTGTCGAAGGGGATGTTTCTGGTTACATTGATTGCAAACTGGAAGACCTAGGGTCTGTAGTGATTCACTCCCAATTTAGTTTGTTCTGTGGAAAAGATAAGAAGATTAAACCAGAGTACAATGTGATCGAGAAGGACAAATTTCACAATGTAGTATATTTTCTTGAGGAATTCACAGAGGATCATATAAGAATTATTATTAGTAGGGTTCATGGTGACAAAATGTATCTTGAGAGAACCCATGATATCACATTGGAGGCAATCCATGTCGTGACCAGTTTCTGCAATGTTGGAGAAGTCCATGTTCTTCGTAAGATCACAAAATCCAAAGTGACAGAGCTCACCGATTCTATGAGCGACAAGAGGGAAATGATTGTCAACACCGTAAGAGATGACTTGGTGAAGTATGTGTGCATCGTGATCGGGTATAGAGTATTCTATGCTAGAAGAATGAACTTTGTCCCTACCACTGCGGTGCATGCCACTTATCAGATGATCAAGGATGATGCAGAATATGAGTTGTGTACTTGTATGCAAAAACAACTCATGGAGAATTTGAAATCCATCAAAGAGGACAAGACACTAAGGTTGAAATTTGGTCAACTACTTGTCGGGTTGTTTTTCTACTTTGAAGGGTATTTTCTGGGAGTTGGTGATGTTCAATGGTCAAGTAACCTACTGGTTACTAGACAAATAATTGAGAGTTTGCAAGTAGTGGGATCTACCTATTCAGAGATTCTGAACAAGTATTTTGATGAGTTCAGATTGAAGATGAACCAGAGGACAAGGCTATCAGGTGACCTAGTAAATAATTATGAAGATGATATCTCTTTCACGATAAAAGTGGATCATTGCATAATGGAAGTGATTGAGCCAAGAGAAGATGAAGTTGAGCCTATGGGCTATGAAGTGGTGAATGATATACTCATTGGGTATGCCTCTACCCTACTTGCTTCACCGCTTGATCCAAAAAGGAAGAGGACTGATAACTACTCTAAGAGGGTTAATCCTACTGTAGTACCAAAGCAGAAAAAGAGGAAAGTTGTACCATTGGCATCGGCATCGGTTACATCTGCTGTCAGTCCAAAAGTGACCAAGAGGTCACCGGCCAAGAAGAAACCGGAGGCTATTCTGCCAAAGGTATTTGAGAGGAAGAAGAAAACCAAGAACGAAGCACAAGATTTAGTAG
Source organism: Cryptomeria japonica (assembly GCF_030272615.1). Taxonomy (NCBI): domain Eukaryota; kingdom Viridiplantae; phylum Streptophyta; class Pinopsida; order Cupressales; family Cupressaceae; genus Cryptomeria; species Cryptomeria japonica. Next base: position 661,238,698 of record NC_081410.1, on the reverse strand, counting down.
ACACTAAATCGGAAGATGAAATAAAGAAGGTGAGGCAATCGAGTAAGAAGACCAAGCCAACTGGTAATATACCTGCAACCTTTGCACTAGTAAATATACACATTGCTTCTTACAAGCCTATTACACATTATCAAAGGATTATGAAGAATATTAGAAGGAAAATTCTTGATGATCTAAAAGATTTTTTTGATGATCTTAATGACACTAAAAAGAAGGAGGTAGAGCAAGAACTCATCAAATATTTATGTGATAATGATCGGTCTCCAATTGATATCAAACCTATTGTTTCTAATTCTTTGGATAATAAATGGTGCATTGTTATTGAAAAGGAGCAAACAATTAGGGAGCAAATTTTTGCTCAATATTTCCCAAATGCTTCCAATTCTGAATTATTTGAGCTTCTTGATCGGTACAAAGACATATTTTTCATGAGAAAGAGAAGACTTTAGTTACTTGGAGGTAAAATATCTGAAGTAGAAAAAGACACTCATCTACAGGCTAAAGAAGTTGTCAAGATGTAGAATGTATCCGAAGCAAATCGATAGGCTGAGCAAGAGCTTGACCTATAAAAATCTAAACCAGATGAAACCTTCAATGATCAGGGAAAAAGAATAACTAAGAAAAATGATCCTATTGATGTGGATGCATTAGATGTTGAAGGTGCTGAACCAGAGAAAGCAGATAAGGAGAAAGCAGAGAAAGAGAAAGTGGAAAAGGAGAAAGAGGAGAAGGAGAAAGCAAAGAAGGAGAAAATGGAGAAAGAGAAAGCAGAAAAGGAGAAAGAGGAGAAGGAGAAAGCAGAGAAGGAGAAAATGGAGAAGGAGAAAGCAGAGAAGGAGAAAATGGAGAAGGAAAAAGAGGAGAAGGAGAAACTGGAGGAGAAAGTGGAGAAGGAGAAGGCAGAGAAGGAGATATTGGAGAAGGAGAAAGAGGAAAAAGAGAAGGTTGACAAGGAGGCTAAGGAGAAAGAAGAGCAGGAGAAGAATAGACAACAGAAGATCAAATCAAAGGAAGGTGGACAAAATTTTGAGACTCCCAAGGCAACCAGAGTTCAAGCCAAACAGGTTGATCCCACCGGTCATAGTGAATTGACTCTTTCCTGTCTCACCAAAACTGTAGATGAAAATGAGCTACTGAGAAGTATTCAACTTGCTCAAGAAAGATTGGAGGAACTAATAATGAAGAAAGAAAAATATGTTATTCAGCTTGTTGTTGACACTCTTTCAACCTTAGTCCCTGATACTAATCTTTTCGGTATCGATTCCTCATTGGCCCAGTTGAAACTTCTATGCACAATAATGGGTGATCAAGTACAATCATTGGAAGATGTTGCCCAAGATACTGCAAATAAAAAGCATGCAAAGGTACTAAAAGTGTCAATGGTGAAGAAATTCAATGAAGACAGAGCCAAGTTGATCCATCAGAGAGATGATATGAGTCTGGCCATGGCTGAAGGATAGAAATGTTTGAGCAAAATCTATCAGCCCAATCTATTCTGTGATGATGCTCTGAAGAAGAAGGGTCAACTCCAATCAGAGTTAAAGCATTATATAGACAACTTCAAAGTGCCAAATGATTCCTTCACAGTGTATGGGCAGACTGTACAAACTCACCAGCAATAAATTGACAGGATTGATTCAAAGATTTGCAAGCGGTGTCAGGATCTACAGAAACTTCAGTTGCTTTTGTTACCTAAGTTGTAGATTCTTCAGAAGTTCTTTCTGAACATGGATGCCATCATTGTCACTCAGGAATTGAGAACTATTGATGCCATGGAGGAGTTCGCATTCCAGATGAAGACTCGGAGTGAAATTGTTGCCTCACTCCTAGATACATGGTCTACGGACATGAAGGAATTTCTAAAAAAATTTAAATTCGTTTTTGAAAAGTTTTACTCATTATTGTCATAAACATATACTCTATTTTCTAATTTTGGCATGTTTGTATTACTTTGTCATTGTTGGCAAAGGGGAGTGATAATGAATTAAAAATTTATGGGGAGTGGTATTGAAGTAGTACATGCTTGTAATTTTGGCAAAGGAATAGTGTATATGCTTAAGAGGAGTGATTTTGGTTATCGCATCATTTTTGTTTTGTAAGCACTTAAATGTCAAATTTTCCTAAGTGTTTCCATCAATGCCAAACGGGGAGATTGTTGGTATTTTGATGATGTTTAGTTGTGATTGTCATTGATGGACACACACTTATTAGTTGTATGAGTTATTCTCAACTAGTACTATGTGATGTATTGCTCAAATTGGTACTATATGTCATTGTATATATAGTCTTTGTTTGTAGAAGACTATCGGTATTTTGCAGAAAGAGCTTACCGATCAAATCATGACCGAGGACTTCAAGCGGTATGAGGACCCCAAGCAGCAACCAATATTTTTAAGCTCGTAACACTGTGTTCTAGTTTATCATTCTTTGTTTGTAAACTGGTAGTCGGTATACTGTGTTTTGTTAACCATAAAAATTGTAAAGTGTGATGAGTTATCATCCACCGACACCGATGCGGTAATTTTGTGTCATGTTACAAATTGTGTCTAGATGCACTGTACCTAGGAAATTATAGTCTAATCTCATTGGACTGACATGAAATCAGATTCCTATATGAGGATATTATGTCTAGGGTTTTGTATGTATGTGTGTGAAGTGTTGTAGAGAATATTAGGTCTTTGCGAAAAAGTATCTTGAGACAGAGATTGAACAAAAGACTGAAGTAATGTTGTAATGCATTAACAAAGAGCATTTAAGGATCTAACTAAGCATTCTGTGCTACTTTCTAGATCACTTACTTATTGATTACTAATCTCTTTGACAAGTTAGAAACCCTTAACCAAGTAGGCTTAGTTAAGCCTGTTCAAAATCCTCTAACAAGGTGGTTCACAGCCGTGGATTTGAAATCCTTTAACAAGGTAGTCTTTAATAAGACTTATCTCCTAACAGAGATCTGGATTCGTAACAGGATCTATTCTGGTGAAGAACATTGTAAGGCGTTAACCAGTTCGACCTTAATCGGTCTGGTTGCTATTCTGCATATAGTAAACTTGTGAGTTTTACTCACCATGATTTTTCCCATTTGGGTTTCCATGTCAAAATATCTCATGTAATGGTGATTGTGTTATTGTGGGTGAATGCTTTATTTTCTATTTGGCTTGTTTGTGTATTAACCGATTTATTATTTAAGGGACTATACCGGTCTGCAATAAAATTGCTTAAGTGTTTGTTAAAGTTTTTGGGTATACTAATCACCCCCCCTCATAGTATTCATCACATTGATCTTCGGTAACAAGTCTAAACCACAAACATTCAATGTTGAACCTGTATCGGCAAGCGTTCGTCTAATACCAATGCCATTCACATGAAAAATGATCATTAATAAATCTGCTAAATTCCTCAGTTCAGGAGGTGGTAGTTCATGTGGATAAAAGGTAATATTTAGAAATCTGCATGAATATGATCCATTAGTGCATTCACATCAACCGGTCTTGCAGAGGAAGGTAGAAAAATCCTTTGCAAAGCTTCATGTAGCATACCTTGATACATCGGGGCAGTTTGGAGAAAAACCAAAACTAAGATCTTAGTCAGAGTAACCTTAAGTTGCTCAATAAGATCATAATCACTTGGTCACTCAATCCGTCGACAAAGGTTCCTTAGGAATGACAGGTTAAGAAGGAGGTACGGAAGTTTGGGGTGATTCAGGAACTTGCTTGTTATTCTAAGTGTTATTCATATGAGCAATAGTATTATAAGATGATTGTTTGGATTACATGAATCTTGCATATAAATCAAAATATTCTCCCTTGAAAGGTTATCCATTAATTCTCTTAACCCTCTTAGGAGAAGGACATACCATTGTCACATGGATGTAAGATCTCTTAGGCCTTTGTGGGGCTGCGGAGAAAATAATCATTCACAGAACCTTCATTTTTGCATGAGGATGTCGTGGAGGAGAGCTCACCCTTTACATCTCTTTTAGGAGAAGTTTCTTCAAGGAAGTCATCCAAGACTTCATCCAGCATATCAAAATCATCCTTCAAGAATGCCTTATCAAAGGCGTCAAATTTTAAGAGGAAAAGATCTGGCATTAAGCATTCACATCAGGTTCACCAAAATGTAGGGGAGGACATTTCCCCCCTCCAAGATGATGAATCTAGAAGGAAAATAAGTTTGTTGCTACCTCTTCGAACTGGTGATAAGATGAGCTAGGGGATAACAAGTAACTATACTAACTATGATACAAAAGATAAATAATAGAATTACAATGCAGGAGTAATAAATATATAAAACTAAGTTTATGGGATGATAAAATGTTGAAAGAAGATTATACCTTCCAATTGGGGAGCTCTCAAGTTTTAGACACCAGCATGGAGTGGACACTAGCGTATCGCATTGTCATCTGTATGGCTCGCAGACAAAGAAAGTCCCAAAGAGAATCCTGCAAGTAATTTCCTACACGCGGAACCTGTTCATCACCCCTCTTTGTTGAAGATATGAGTGTGATGAAGCCTGCGATATTGTTTGTTGGTAAGAGCCACCACAAGATGGTTTAGCTTGATATTGGTAGACTGTGAGTCCAAAAGCATGAAGAGAAAAAGAGAGCAATGAGAGTGTGAGAGTGCAACCAAAGTCCAGGAGCCAAGAACCCAAGTGGGAACACTTCAAAATGAGTTAGGAAGGGTTTTTAAACTCGGAAGGGGCACAGAGAATCGGTATGGTAAAATGCGAGCCAAAGGACACGTGTCGACCAACGTCCAGCTCTTTGCCAGTTTCAATATTCTTCTAGCTTTTCAGGTTGTTAGCGTAGTGTATGGGCGTCCCTACTTCATTCTTCCATCCATCTAAAAGTAGGCCCAAAGGGGCTTTCAAGGAACTTTTTCTTTCAAGCCCATGATGCCAAAATAATATGATTTTGATAATAGAATCGTCATAAGTACACTAGGTGTCTTGCATAAGTGTCAAACATACACCTCATCCGAAGAGGTGGGTGACTCAACCCGAGGTAGCAAAATAGGATATTTTGGATGAAAAAATATGGAAGTTGCTTTGTCCCTAGCCCTTGATGTAATGGTATCATGCTAGGTTCTCCCCTTGCAATTATCCCCCTTCGGTTCTGACCTCCCTCCCCATATGATCAAGATTGGGAGGGCAGTCCTATTGGTGGATGACCTGTAGGTTAGTGCCTCTATTTCTTTATCCTATAGATTAGATTATTTTTTCTTTTTGCCCCCATGCTCACTTTATATGTTTATTCCCTCTCAAAGGACCCAAGTCACCCTATTGGTAGTCAAAAATAAAAGGTTATCTATCTTTATGTGTTACGTGCTCTCATAGAGGACCTAAGTCACTTCATAGGTCCTTGTAAATAGTTGATTTTCTATTGTATTATTTTTCTATTTGTTAATCACCCTTCTTCTACCTGTCATATCTTTCTTTTCATCATCGGGGATGATGTAAAGCATTGGGAGCATTTAGGATTTCTTCCTTGTTGACCTAATTTTTATTTTATCTTTGTCTTCATGTACCTTCTTCATATGATTAACAAAATTCAATACCATGATGAAACACCCATTGTGCTCTTATGTTTTTGTTGATGTTGTGGGCGCTATGTGTCATCTGTTGCAAGGTGCTATTCCACATAAATATCTTGCCATGTTGATGTAACACAACATCTCTTTTCCTTAGAATGACATGTGTTTCACGCATACCATTCTAAGGGGGGGGCTCTCATGTTTTCATATTTTTTGCATTTTTACATGATCATATCTGCATAATGCATTATCTTGTTTGTCTTGGTGGGGGATAAACCACTAGATCTTGTTTTCCTATTAGCGAGGCCCAAACCACTTGATCTATCATCTTGTTTGTCTATTAGTGGGGGCCAATACACTTGATCTAGGATCGCCCCATTTTATGGCCATCTAGCATAATTTTTTATACATACCGATGAAATTCATTATCTTGTTTTCCTACTAGTGAGGGCCAAACCACTTGATCTAAGGTTGCACTATCATATGGCTATCTACAATAACATGATACCCATACTAGAAAAAATTATAAACCATTATCTTGTTTGCCTTGGTCGGGGCTAAACCATTGGATCTTATTGCCTTTTGTAGGGGCCAATCCACTCTATCTAAAATTGCCCTATCACATGGCTATCTAGCACAATGTGCTACCCATACTGGCAAAATTTATTCATCTTTTTTATCGTTGTCTGTTATCTCAATGCTTGTCATATCATGTTATTCTCTTTTTTATCTAACATGTTTGTCTACAACTAACATGTTTTTTTATGGAACAACCCCAACAAAATCTCTTCAAAGATTCAGGACTCTTCCCTTGGGGCATATCTGAATGGGTAGAGGATTTTTCTTCCCCTTTGAATATCGACAATCTTTACTTTAGCTTGCATTTCAATAATAATAATATGCTCGCTAAAGTGGGGGAAAAATGTAGTATTGTAAATTACAACTAATGTGATTCTACGCTAAATAAGTGTTTTTTCTTTATGCTAATTAGAGAACTCCTTGACCACTTTGTCCTTTTTTTCCATCTCACTAGCATCGTCAACCTCTACCTTGTCCTTTTTCCCAACCATATTGACTATTTGACTCATAGACACTAACGCATCACAAAGACGTTCAAGGGTCATGCTCATGTCCCATGAATCTGATAGCCTAAAGGTAGCCATTCGAACATTATATTTGTGCCTGGAAGATGCCCTTAACGTCTCTCCAAGCAACCATTGACATTCACCTTCATCCAACATGCATATCTTCTCCTTTGAAGCCCATTTTTTTATGGGGTCTCTAGTCATTCATACAATCTCTCTGGTTGTGAATTGATCTCTCTACTAATTTATTGCATCTACACTTGTCTATAATCTCTCTTTGGTTTCATACTCAGCTCTCTCATATTACCATCATTATCATGCTCCAAGGAAGACTGGCTCTTTCTGCTTCATCCAACAAGCTTCTCGTCTTGGGTGTGGAAGGGGAGTTTTCTTCTTCCTCTTTCTCTTGTTATCTGCACAACATATTATCTATTATCTTCATTGTATCAATATTTATCATTTTCTATTATCTTTCTATCTATCTAACCATCTTGATTGTCCATGGAGGTGGAAACATCAAAATGAGGGTTTGTGTTGAACAACTGGAATATTGAGAGGAGGTGAATCAGTATTCCCTAAATATTTTTTAAAATAATCTTATTATTACTTTGTAGATTAACTTTTATTACAAAGGAATGAGTGATTAAATGAACAACAAAAACAGAGATATCATCCATGCAACACACACAAGAGAACACAAGATTTTTGTGTGCAAACCCATTAGGGAAAAACCACAAAGAGGGTTAACTCGCAATATAATATAACTAGTTATAGAATATTAAAATTTCTCACTACAAGGATCACTACCAAGAGGGCTTACTTCCCAGAAAAGAACAAACAAAATGAACTGCTAATATCGCATCTTACATATGCATGAATTATAGTTCCAATTAAGCTCAGTAGATAAACTTCTCGCATTTCATTCGTTCTTCAACTATCTGTTTCAATCATATCTGGTCACTATGTCGCACTTCTGTCTCCATATCTTGACCTCCTTCTGTGTCTCTCTTGCAAACATACCTATAAATCTCATCAAATGATTACATCTCATGTATATATAGATTCATTTATCAAGTTGACCATATATGCCTTACACGCTATTACAATATACTTATATTTCACTTGCATAGGTTGGATAAAGATATATAAAAAAAATTAATACCAAATACGATACACATGTTATCCATAAAGTTTAACCATGTCCCAAAACCACAAGGTCAGAAACAATCAATCAAAGGAATGTGGATGTCAAAACACATTGTTCTATTCTAGGGGAATGGAGCAACAAACTGAATTACCAGACCAAGCATCTCACCTTTCAGAGACCCAAAACATGTGAAATTTAGAATACAGGTAAATCTGATATATATGTGTACTGCCCAAACCACAAAATTATATTTGCAACTATGGAGCAACATAGAGAAAAACATGATGAGAAGAATCACCAAAATGCTAGAGCAACAACATAACAAGTCAATAGAAATATGTTGACATCAATGACAGCCGATAGCCAACACAATATTATCCTTCATCAATGGAAAAAAATCATCAATCTCCCCATTCATCATTGATGGCAACATGTATTAAATATTTGCATACAAGATATTAACTTCACAAAAGCTCAAAACTTCACATCTCTATACATCCTTTGTTTTTTTCCATATTTCTACAATCTCTCCCCCTTAGCTAAACATATCATCTTCTCATTCTCTCCCCCTTTGACAAAGGGTATAAAAAAGATACCTATACTCAGCTTCAAAAAAAAAAAAAAGTCTCAGTTACCTCTCTGCGGAAAAATCCCCTTGCACTTTTCTTTGATTTTTGGGAGAAAAGAGTTTCAAGAATTGATAGTCAATGTCAATGTCGTGCACTAACAATTGCACTGCACAATCAAGTCAATTTGGCACTAATCAAGTCATCTAGGACCAACAGGTTCAACTCCTCCTTCTCAGCATCTTCCAATAGACAATTATAATGATCCATTCTAGTTTCAATAAACTCCTTAACCATCTAGAATTTTCTGCAAAAGTCATATTTTTGTCTCTACGGCGAGGAGATTTCCAGCTATACAAAGTTAATCTTCTTTCTCAATGCACCATTCTTGTCTTTAAAAATATTGAAGGACGATGAAACTATTCATTTCATATTCAAGGGGGTCAATCTTTGCCTTGTGATTTGTTGTGGCAGTAGGCCACCTGATGCAATACTTATAAACACTAGCAACTACACTCATACACTTCCTCATATCCTTAATGCACTCAATCAACTTCTTATGTGTAGCAACACACTTTCTATTCATGGATTTCTAAACATCATCCTCAAGATCTCATTTTCCTTTTCCAAAGGTTTTAAGGGCTAATTACTAACTCAATTGTTTAGACAATTCTTCCAGGAGAAAATTCTCAATTGAACCAAGAACGATATCATTTCGAAGCAAATAAATAGTCAATACTTCTTCAATCCTATCTCGGTCATATAATGGTTGCGATAACCATGCATCTCCAATTTTCTTAATTCCATCAGGTTCCTCGAGTACCTTCAAAATTTTAACTACCTCAAAAGGATGTTCATTAGAAGTACCATAGGGTTCCTTCTGCACCGCTTCTTCTGCTACAACTATTTCCTTCTGCTTAACATCAACTTCAATGATCTCAACATAATCAATGCAAATAATTTTAGCCTTATCTTTTCTAATTGACTTCCTCTTCTTAACGATCGAAGAAGGGGTCTCAATTGATTTTTTTGCTTCTCTTCCTTCCAAAGGAGGATCCTTTCAGAGCCACCTATTTGGAAACATCTAAAACAACAAGTTCTTCATAAGTATCAAAGTTATCTTTAGTTAAATCTACCAGAAGCATAAGAAATTAATCTCCATCCATCACACATTCTTCATCACTAATTTCATATCTAAATCTTGATAACCGGACCTTCCAAGGCAACATAGCTTTCATAAAGCAATGATCAGTGTATACCAAAAAAGTAATGGTATCTTTGAACTTCTCAACAAATCTTTCCAAGATTCTATATCTCAAAATTAAGATCTTCCAGAGTTCATAAAAGTATTACTTGCACACATTGTCTCTATCATTCAGATTGTCTAAATATCTTTTAATTTTCTTTCCAACCAATAGGTTCACATCCCATGCTACATTCTCCTTCAATGGTAATTAATTTAAAAAGTATAAATCTAGGTATACAATCAATGATCCGAAGCAAAAAGTATAACCATCATTCTTAGTCAACTCAATATTACTCAACACTTATAGTCTCAATAACTCCCCAAAATTATACTTCATTCTAGTCTCAGCCATTTGATAAGAAACATATACATGAATAGTCTAAGTAGAACCTTCTATGTTTTGAAAGTAGATCTTATAAGTAATGCCCATAGAAACATATCTTACTAGAGGGTTTGAAATAGGGTTAATTCATAAAACTCTTTGATCTCCAATTACACCTAACAAAGATTCAACCTCTTTGTTCCTTACTGATTTCTTTGTAGATATAGTTCCATCCTTACAAAGACTGGTAACAACCTTTGAAGCTTTCTTTGTAGTCTGATACAGTCTATCTAGCCAAATGCAATCACCATGAATTATTCTTAGTATAATTTTGACCACTTCTTCATCAATTAGCATAAAAAATTCATTCCAAATGTCCAAACCCTTGTGCCCTAACTCAGCAATTGACTATAAATATTCCCTAGAAAGAGAGTCTTTAAAATTATTGATTTTCACATTGTCATAATCTTCAATTTGCACATCAATAAATATGTAAATATCTTCAAGACATACCACCCTAGCTAGTAGTGATGAAAATGCACCAATTAAATGTCTCTCATCAGTTCTTTCATGAATTTCTTGAATTTGGGCTGGGGTTCATCTTCATGACTAACAAACTTTCTAGAATCCATAAGAATTTATAAATATCTTTGCAAAGTTGATAGAAATTTCACTTGAAAACTTCATTTCACTCCTCAAATTATAAATTCACCAACTAAAAAATGATCAAAAAATCACTTTAAGTACTTTGCAGAAATACCTAGGGTTTTACTGTCAAAACTATCATGTCACCAAGAAACTATTAAACCATTCTGCCTGCATGAACAATAACTTTCCAAATCTTTGCAATCTATTGCACAACAATAATTTATGCTGCAATATTCACCAAGAGTTAAAATACATCATCATACACAACATATCAACTCGTTGTGACAACATCATCAACCTCTTTGGCAGAGGAGAAAGGACTTTCATTATAGCTCCCCCTAAGCCAAATGTTCCAAACTAGTTTCCAGAGGGAATTTCTGCACTGGAGCCGAATGCAACAACATTCTCTATCAAATCCACTTCCTTCTCCAAATACTTTTCATTCCATTCCTTACTTCTTCCACATCAATATTCTTTACTACTTCAATATTTCTTACTAAATTGTCTCTCTTCATATTTTTGCTTCTACATACTTTAGAAATGTGTCCAACTTTATTGCAACTAAAACATTTGATATTCATCTGCTCTAATTTTTTTGTATTTATTCTCGATCTGTATTGATTAGCCTTGTGCCCAAAACCATTTTATTACTGATATTAACCATAAAAGAATCTATTTCTTCCATCCATAATTTTTGTTGTTGCAATTACTAGCCTTATTACCAAATGTCTTGCATGTAAAACACTGAACATTATGATTCACTCTATTTCTACATTTTAAAGCCTTATGTCCAAATTTATTATAGGAGAAACAATAACCATTAAATGAGGAGTACATTTGAGCATTAGGTTGTCTAATTGAAGGTTTCCATGTGGAGCCTCTTTGATTCTGAGGTCACCTACCTTTGTTTGTTTCTTTAGTGTGTTATTCAGATTCAACCTTTTTCATCTTTCCTTTATCTTTATTTCTTTGATTTGAACATTCACCAACTTCAAAACCTAATCCACTTTTATCTTTCGTATATTTCTGCATAGCCATCATTTCATCAAGCTTCTTTGTACTTTCCTTGAATTTGTCTTCAAATCTCAAGGTTACAACTTGTTCCAATCTTATGCATTCCTTAGTCTTGTGTTTTATTAATTCATTCAAAAATTATTCAATTTTCTTGCCTTCCTCAACTTGTACTTTCAAATTGACAATTATTTCATTTGCTTGCTTCAATTCCTTGTTGACCTCTTTGTATCTTTCTTTGAATTTGTTGATTTGTTCTCTCAGTTTTTTGATGCATTCATTTGCTTATTTGATATGATATTTCAAATCTTTGTTTCACTTTCAATGTTCTCAAGATCTTCAAGAGAAGCCTGTAACTCTCCATCCATAAGAATTACTTTTGTACTTAGCTCAAGAGTCATCTATTCAACCAACAAGATCTCCCTCAACCAGTTAGGCTATGATAATATGATGAAACTATAAAGATCTGGTCAACTACTGAGAGGGGGGGTGAATTAGTAGTTGGAAAATTAATTGAATTTTCACCAAACTTATTTTCAACTTAGAATCAACTCGCAAAGTTTATCTGTTTAGTCACTTTAACAAATCTGCAACTGCTCTGTTAAACCTTACCGATGGACCTAATACTTTAGTGATATAATGTAAGATCTAAAACTTAAATATCCTTTGACCAAAACCTTAAATCACTTCACTAATACCAATAATAACATAATTCAAATCATTTCCAATCATTTAAATATATATGTAGATTTACCAATCATTGATATCAACCATACCAAAAATACATCCACAAAGTCATTCACCACTTGACACAATGATTTTTCACATGGAAAACCAAAGGGGAAAAACCACGGTGGGGATGAATACCCACAAGTATTCTTTGAACTTTTCTGAAGTTCACCCTATTAGGAGCTAAGCCTGGTTAGAAGCTTATACAAGAATGTTCTATTAGGAATGGGTCTGGTTAAGGTCCACCCGGTTAAGGGATTGACTACAAATACCCTGTTAAAGGTAACCTCATTGGAGGATTTCAAATCCAAGCTAATGGATCACCTGGTTAGAGGATTTCAAGAACAAGCCTGTTACAACTTACCTTATGAGGGGATTTCAAATTGTTGTAATGGTTAGAGAATAGATTCTTTGACCGATTTGGTAATAACACTTCCTTGTTGAATCAGATCCTTTTCCACTCCTATTTGCCTTCACATCATTTTGCAGACACACCTCCTGGTTCAACAACAATCACTTTCACACTTTATCAAATTTGCCAACAACTCATTCAATCAATCCATTGACCTTATAAACAAGTACATTAGGTCGGTAACATAACACAAACACTAAAATTCTCATAGAGATTACAAACACATCGTTCAATCTTGACCATTGGATTACATTGGAATCAACTTTACATTCTTCTAGGCATCTACAATCGCTCTTGGATCATCACACTTTGAATCTTGTAATACATCACACGTTTATCACTTCATATTATGTATTTGATCATTCCCAAGATATATGGTGATCTTTACGTGCCAAAACCTTCTAGAAACTCATCACATGCAACATGATTTTGTGGCATCTTCATCAACGATCATAATCCGATGATAAATCATCACAACCGATATCCAAGCTCCATCGGTTAGGGTTCTGATTCTCAACTGGATAGGGTTACTGGTTGATCTTCACCGCTTCATTACCAGTTGCTATTGACATCAATGACAACACTTCCTAATATACTTCCTCAATACAATCTTCATACAATGCCAACATTCTCCCCCTTTGGCATTGATAGCAATACAAATACCAATACCAATCGATTGTCATGATTGAGAGTAAAATATATACTATCCATCAAATGATTCAAGTATAGGAATCTTGGTTTACATTTTGCAACATATATTATCCTTCAATTGTATCTTCATATCTTTAGCTGGAAACTGGTCTATAATATGTCTTCTCTCCTTAACATATAAGGCTATCAATCATATACTTTACATTTTTGTCCCTTAATCATATAATTTTCTCCCCCTTTGACAGCAATGCCAAAGTGAATATAAACCATTATGTTTCTTATCAATGCTTCACCAATCTACAATGAGTTTCTCCCCCTATGGAGTAGCTCCATTCTTCACCAATCCTTCTCCAAAATTTTCAATAGGCTCTAGGATTGATGTCTTTCATATCTACTTAATTGACTTCATGTAGGGGTACAACCCCCAACTCACCTCTGAGATATGCAAATGTAGCCTTAGGTATAGATTTAGTAAAAATATCTACTAATTGTTCTTTAGTGGAAACATTCTCCAGTGATACATCTTTTCTTTGAACTTTCTCTCTCAAGATATGATACTTCATCTCTATATGCTTTGTCCTAGCATACAACACGGGGTTCTTAGAAATATTTATAGCACTTGTGTTATCACAGAAAATTCTTACATGTTCTGATATCTTCAGCTTGAAACCTTCTAATATGTGTTTCATCCAAATTGCTTGGGTACAATTCCTGTAAGATACAACATACTCAGTTTCTATTGTTGATTGAGAGATACAACTTTGTTTCTTGTTGCTCCATGACACTAATCTGTCTCCAAGAAAAAATACTTTTCCAATTGTACTTTTCATGTCATCAATATTATCTGCCTAATCTACATCAGTATAGACTTTTAAGTCAAAGTCTCATGCATATGGATACCATAATCCATAATCTATTGTGCTTTTCAAGTATCTCAAAATTCTTTTGGTTGCAATCATGTGTGACTCCTTCAAATTTTTCTAAAATCTAGCAACCAATCCTACTACATGAGAAATGTCTAGTCTGCTATGGACAACATAATGTATCTTACCTATCATGGATCTATATTCCTTTTTATCAACTAGTGCAGAATCATCTTCCTTTGACAATTTACAGCCTATAACCATTGGTGTTCCAACAGGTTTACAAATTCCCATTCTAAAAGTTTTCAACACTTCCTTCACATACTTGGATTGTGTGATAAAAATCTTCCTTCATCTATTGGATTTGCAAACCTATAAAAAAATTTATCTCACCTACCAGTGACATCTCAAATTCATTATGTATTTCATTATCAAAATCATGACACATATCATCATTACCTCCAAAAATGATGTCATCAACAAATACCTCACTTACCAGTATTTTATCTCCTTCTGTCTTGAGATATATGTTACTATCTTCACTGGTTCTTTGAAAACCTATCTTTACTAAGTGAGAGTGCAATCTTTCATACCATGCTCTTGGTGCTTGTTTCAATCCATATAGTGCCTTATGTAGCTTACACAACACATCCTTTTCTTCAGTTAATGCATAACCATTTGGTTGTTCTATGTAAACTTTTTCTTCCAATATTACATTTAAGAATGATGATTTAACATCCATCTGATATACCTTAAATCCTCTATATGTTGCAAATGCAAGTAGAATCCTTACTCCTTCCAATCTTACTACTGGTGCAAATGTCTCACCATAATCTTCACCTTCCTTTTGTGCATATCCTTTGCATACTATTCTAGCTTTATTCCTCACCACTGCTTCATCTTCATTCAATTTGTTTCTGAATACCCACTTTGTGCCTATTACATTCTTGTTTTTAGGTCTGGGTAATAATGACCATGTATTATTCTTCTCTATCTGATCAATTTCTTCTTCCATTGCCTTGATCCATTCTTCATCTACAAAGGCTTCTTTTGTTGTTCTAGGATCAAAGGTGGAGATCATACAAGAGTCTTCTCTTAGCCTTCTTCTAGTTAACACACCTGCATTCTTGTCTCTAATAATCTGATCGAGGTTGTGATTGAGTCTGACATACCTTGGAATAACATGATATTTGTTTTCAGGTTCTTCTTCTTCTTCACTTTCTTCATCTTCTGTTGGACCTTCCTGTTCTAGTTGATCTGGGGCTTCTATGTTCAGTCCTCCAACTTCTGGTTTTACCGGTTCCGGTTCCAAAAATAGTATGTTTGGTTCTTCTTCTTCCTTCTTATTGCTAGTTTTTGATGAATAATGATGAACAACAAATACCCTAATCGGCACTGAGAGAGGGAGGGGTGACTCAGTACAGACAAAAACTTCTCAGCAACTTATCAAGTTAAAACAATGCTAACAGGTTGTCTTCATCAATGAACTTAACCATGGCAATAGCGGTTAAACACAGTAAGACTTTAGACAACTAAACCAGTAAAACTGAATAATCCAAATAACATTCAACAATTGATAACTACTTCACCAATATACTCATGCATGTGTTGTATCATTAATACCATAACCATTATCTTTGCATGCATATTCACCTAAACAAAGACTACTTAATCATCACATGAAAAATGCACAACTCATGACACACAAATTTTTCACGTGGAAAACCAAATGGAAAAAACCATAGTGGGGATGAATACCCACAAGCTTGTTTTTGAACTCTTTTGAAGCTCGCTCTATTAGGAGCCTATTCCGGTTAAAGACTTTATAATAAGGTTCTGTTAGGAACCGATCCTGTTAAAGATCACCCGGTTAAGGGATGGCTATATACCCTGTTAAAGGTTGAAACCCTGTTAAAGGTTACCTCGCTAGAGGATTTGAAGAACTCAATTATCTTGAGTCACCTGGTTAGAGGATTTGTAATAAGCTTGTTAAAGCTACCGACAAAGGGATTTTCCTACTATTGAAATGGTTAGAATACAATAGGTAAAGCTCTGATCTGATAACAACACTACATGCTAAGGTAGATCCTTTTTAGCTCCTCTACTCTACAATCACACTCTATAGTTTTCCACTCACTGGTCTGACAAGTATCTCATCACTCGGATACAAACACAACATTTGCCAACACAAACAATAAAAAATAACATCGATCTTATAGACAACAATTAGGTTAGTAGCATAAACCCTAAACCCTAAACATTTTAGGTTTACAATTATAAGTTGTCCAATCCTGACTGTTCAAACAATTTGCATAGAATAAAAAAGTCTCAAACAGATCATAAGTCATTTTGCAACGTCCATTCTTCACCGCATATGGAAATCACTAACCCATCACGCTCTCTTCACATACTGCTAAGAAGAATGTTCATTCCCAAGGTAGACATTTAATGAAATAGATCTTCACATGTAAGATCCTCAAGGAAATATTTCACGTGCACAAAACTGATGTGGCATCTCGATATCATCCTTATCTCTAAGCTAACTCAACACAGAATGTCACTAGCTGCATCACACAAGCTAGATTACCAAATCGAAAACCCTAGAATTGAGACTACCAACCGGTAGTCACACTTAGTGAAAGGCTGACACCGGTCCACTTCATCCCTTCATACCAGTTCTCCTACTTGAATATAAATAACAACTTCTTCCAATCTTCATACCGGCTCACTTGCACTTATTGACATCAATGACAACATACATTATCATAATACCGGTTCATCATATGCCAAAAATCTCCCCCTTTGGCATTGATGGCAATACTCAGTGTAGCATTGCAACTGTAAACAACATAGACCATTGCAACTATAACATATATCTTCATCATCATATTTTTTTTCCCCCATACGTCAGTTATCTTCTCCCATATCATACATCATCAAATATCTTCTCCCCCTTTGACAACAATGCCAAAGTGGAGGAACAAGCTTCCAGTCTCCACTATTCTGGTCCCCCTATGGAGTAGCATCCTTCAACACATCAATCCTAAAATATTTAACACTGTAGTACTTGACTAATGTGGAGCACAAAAATTTAGTTTACTTCATGAATGGGTAGAACCCCTAATTTACCTCTCAAATAGGTAAATGTAGTCTTTGCTAAGGGCTTAGTGAATATGTCTACTAGTTGCTCCTTACTGGAAACATGTTCTAATACAACCTCTTTGTTTTGAACCTTCTCTCTCAAGAAGTGATACTTGAGCTCAATATGCTTAGTTCTAGCATGTAATACCAGATTCTTGGAAATATTTATTGCACTTGTGTTGTAACAAAATATACTCACCGGTTCAGATATAGGTACTTTGAAACCATCCAATACATGTTTCATCCAGATTGCTTGAGTGCAGTTCATAAATGCTGCCACATATTTTGCTTTAGCTATAGACTGGGAGATACAACTCTACTTCTTACTCATCCATGAAACTAGTCTTCCACCAAGAAAGAACGCTCCATCGGTTGTGCTCTTCCCGTCGTCCACATTACCTGCCCAATCTACATCAGTAAACACTTTGAGATTAAAATCAACAATGTTTGGATACCACAATCCATAATCAACTGTTCCTTTCAGGTATCTAAGAATCCTCTTGACTGCTCTCAAGTGGGATTCTCTTGGACTCTTCTGAAAATGGGCCACAATGCCCACTGCATGAGCAATATTTGATCTGTTGTGTACCACATAGTGCAGCTTACCGATCATTGACTGATACTCCTTATTCACCAATGCTAAATCATCTTCCTTAGTCAATTTGCAGTCAGTCACCATTGGTGTACCAACCAGTTTCCTCTCCTCCATGCCAAAGGTCTTCAATACCTCTTTGACATACTTGGACTGGGTAATAAAGATACCCTCTTTCATCTGCTAAATCTGTAGACCAATGAAGAACTTTATCTCTCCAATCAGAGACATCTCAAACTCTTTCTTCATTTCATTTGCAAATGCATGGATCATTTCATCATCTCCTCCAAAGATTATGTCATCTACAAACATTTCACAGATCAGAATCTAATCACCTTCAGATTTCAGGTAGATGTTGTTATCCTCACTTGTTCTCTGAAATCCTATTTTCACAAGATGAGAGTGTAACCGTTCATACCATTCGCTTGGTGCTTGTTTCAATCCATACAGGGCCTTGTGTAATCTACACACCATGTTACTATCTTCTAATAAGGCAAACCCATCTGGTTGCCTAATATACACTTCCTCTTCTAGGATTCCATTCAATAATGTAGACCTCACATCCATCTAGTATACCTTGAATCCCTTGAATGTTGCAAATACAAGTAGCATTCAAACTCCTTCCAGTCTAGCCATTGGGGCAAAGGTTTATCCATATTCTTCTCCCTCTTCCTGAGCATATCCATTGCATACAAGTCTTGTTGTGTTTCTTACAATTATGCCTTCTTCAGTCGGCTTATTCCTGAAGACCCATTTGGTACCTATGACATTCTTGTGTTTTGGTCTGGGTACCAAAGACCATGTTGCATTCTTTTCTATCTGGTCTGGATCTTCTTCCATTGCCTTAATCCAGTCTTCATCTGTAAGTGCCTTTCTAGTGGTCTTAGGCTCAAATTCAAAATTCATGCAAGAGTTTTCTTTCACCTTTCTTCTTGTGAGTATCCCTACATCTTTATCTCCTATGATTTGCTTCGGATCATGATGTAGTTTCACATATCTAGGAATTATGCTTCTACCGGTACAGGAACACTACGATCTTTGCTTGTTTCTTTCTTAACCGGTTCCCAGAAGGCTACACCTGGTTCATCTTCCACTTGCTTGCTAAAGGTTTCCTCAAGCTCCTCAGGAGATTCATCAACCCTGACATTGATACTCTCAACAATTGTCTGAGTCCTATTGTTGTAGCACTTGAGAGCTTTTCTCTTAGTGGAATATCCCAGAAATATTCCTTCATCACATTTAGTATCAAACTTGCTTAGATGCTCACCTCTCTTGATATAACACTTACTGCCAAGAACTTTAAAATAACTCACAGTGTGAGTCTTCTCAGTCTAGTACTCATAAGGGGTTTTATCTTTACCTTTCTTGATGAGTACCTGGTTCATAGTATAGACTGCAGTGCTCACCACTTCTCTCCAAAAAGTGTGAGCAACCTTTCCTTGGATCAACATTGTTCTGGCTGCTTCAACTACAGACTTATTATTCCTTTCTGCTATGCCATTCTATTTTGGTGTCCTTGGGGTAGACAGTTGCCTCTTAATACCATTCTCTTCACAGTACTTGTTGAATTCATTAGAAGTGAATTCACCTCCTTAATCAATTCTTAGGCATTTTATCCTTTGACCACTTTCCTTCTCTACCAATGCTCTAAAGGCTTTGAACTTTCCAAATGCCTCAGACATGTCTTCCAAGAATGTGACCCACGTCATTCTTGAGCAGTCATCAGTAAGAATCATGAAATACCTATCTCCCTAAATACTTCTAGTTTTCATTGGACCACACATATCGGTGTGCACAAGATCAAGTAAGTTCTCTTCTAAAAAAGACTTACTTTTGAAAGTTGAGGAAGACATCTTCCCAAGTTGGCATTCTTTTTACAAATAATTCTTTGATTTGTTCAGCAAAGGCAATCCTCTTACTGCCTTGATCTTACTGGCTTTTATAATATTGTCAAAGTTTATATGACAAAGTCTCCTATGCCATATCCAACAGTCATCAAAGTTTGCCATCAGACACCGACTTATCTTGGCATTCAACTGAAACAAGTTACCTCTGGTCTACTTACCGGTGGCAATAAGCTCACCACTCTTTTCAATTATACTACAAACTCTACCTTTAAACTCCACAATGAGTACTTTGCCATTTAGCTGAGCAACACTCAAAAGGTTATTCTTAAGACCTTCTACCTAGTAGACATCATCCGCACTTCTCTTTCCATTCAGTGAGATGGATCCTTTACCTTTCACCAAGTGTGGTGCATTGTTGCCAAACCAAACAACACCTCCATCATATTCTTCCAGGGACAAAAACTTTCTCTGGTCACCAATCATGTGGTGAGACAACCCACTATCAATAATCCACTCATTAGAGTTGTCAATGCGAGAGACAAGGGCTTTCTTGTCAGACACTTCTTCCTTTACAACTACAAACACTATGTCCTCATTCTCTTCATCCTCATATTCTTCATCAGTAACCTCTCTAGTTTATCCTTATTGTCATTGTTAGGATAGTTAACAGCTATATGTCCCATCTTATTGCAGGAAAAACATTTTAAAGGAAGCTTACCTTTGTATTTTCCGGTGCCTTTTGGAAGTCTCTTGGCAAGAAGATCTTAAAACTCCATCAGAATCTCTTCATCATCCATATCTCTGCATTGCCTAGATTCATAATTGGTACTTACTTCTTTTCCTTTTCTGATTGGTGCAGCAAATTCTCTAAAGGATGACTCAGTCTTCTAAACAATGCCATCATAGCTATTCAACTCATATGCAGTCAACTTTGCAATGATAGAGTCTAAGGATACCTTGGTTTTGTCGATAGACCTTATCTCCTAAATAGCAACAACTCTGATTGCATAGACCGATAACAATGATCTCAAAAATTTACTGACAATGGTGGCATCATCAATTGTTCCACCAGTGCTCTTGATATCTCCAACCACAATCTTGATC
This sequence comes from Cryptomeria japonica, assembly GCF_030272615.1. Classification (NCBI taxonomy): domain Eukaryota; kingdom Viridiplantae; phylum Streptophyta; class Pinopsida; order Cupressales; family Cupressaceae; genus Cryptomeria; species Cryptomeria japonica. The sequence continues at coordinate 661,217,800 of NC_081410.1, read as the reverse complement.
CTTATGCCATATTGTTGAATGGTCTCTCCTTCAACCATCCTCATGTCTTCAAATTTTCCTCTAAGACTATCTTCCTTTGCTTGCTTGACATGCTCATCACCGCCATAAATGGTTTCCAATGTGTCTCATACATCCTTAGGAGTGTCCTTATCTTGGACATCAATGAACTCAATATCGAACAGGCTACTAATAAGGGTTTCAATGACTTGCCCATTTTCTTGAATCTCTCTTTTTTGATCACCGGTTAGAGTGCCAGTGGGGATTACATAGGCATTCTCAACATAGCTCCAGTGTTGAGCACCCAAACTCTTGATATAAATCTTCATTTCGTCCTTCCATATTTTGAAGTTATCTCTATTGACCTTAGGACCTTCCCTCTGCATCATTAAAGCAGGATCTTTTGCCTCAAGCGGTAAAGCTTATATCACTAAGGACCTGGAGTTGCTCTGATACCAATTGATGAATAATGATGAACAAAAAATACCCTAATCAATACTGAGAGGGGGGCTGAATCAGTACACACAAAAAATTCTCAACAACTTATCAAGCTAAAACAATGCTAACTGGTTGTCTTCATCACTGAACTTAACCATGACAATACCAGTTAAACACAGTATGACTTCAGACAACTAAACCAGTAAAACTGAATAATCCAAATAACATTCAACACTTGATAACTACTTCACCAATATACTCATGCATGTGTTGTATCAATAATACTATAACCATTACCTTTGCATGTATATTCACCTAAACAAAGACTGCTTAATCATCACATGAAAAATGCACAACTCATGACACAGATTTTTCACGTGGAAACCCAAATGGGAAAAACCACGGTGGGGATGAATACCCACAAGCTTGTTTTTTAACTCTTTTGAAGCTCACTCTATTAGGAGGCTAGTATGGTTAAAGACTTTACAATAAGGTTTTGTTAGGAACTGATCCTGTTAAAGATCACCCGATTAAGGGATGGCTATATACCCTGCTAAAGGTTAAAACCCTGTTAAAGGTTACCTTGCTAGAGGATTTGAAGAACTCAATGATCTTGAGTCACCTGGTAAGAGGATTTGCAATAAGCCTATTAAAGCTACCCATCAAAGAGATTTCCCTACTATTGAAATGGTTAGAAGACAATAGGTAAAACTTTGATCTGATAACAGCTCTACATGCTAAGGCAGATCCTTTTCAGCTCCTCTACTCTACAATTACACTGCAGTTTTCCACTCACTGGTCTAGCAAGTATCTCATCACTCAAATAAAAACACAACATTTGCCAACACAAAAAATAACAAACAACATCGACCTTATAGACAACAATTAGGTCGGTAGCATAAACCCTAAACCCTAAACATTTTAGGTTTACAATTACAAGCTATCCAATCCTAACCATTCAAACACTTTGCATAGAATAAAATAGTCTGAAATAGATCACAAGTCTTTCTGCATCATCCATTCTTCACCGCATATGGAAATCAGTAACCCATCACGCTCTCTTCACATACTGCTAAGAATAATGTTCATTCCCAAGGTAGACATTTAATGCAATCGATCTTCACATGCAAGATCCTCAAGGAAATCCTTCATGTGCACAAAACTGACGTGGCATCTCAATCTCATCCTTATCTCTTAGCTAACTCATCATAGAATGTCACCGGTTGCATCACACAAGCTAGATTGCCAAACCGGAAACCCTAGAGCTGAGACTACCAACCGGTAGTCACACTTAGTGAAATGCTGACACCGGTCCACTTCATTCCTTCATACCGGTTCTCCTACTTGAACATAAATAAAAACTTCTTCCAATCTTCACACCAATTCACTTGCACTTATTGACATCAATGACAACATACATTATCATCATACCGGTTCATCATATGCCAACAGTTTCTTTAGATTTTTCAAGAAATTAATCTACTTGAACATTGACACTTTCAATTATCTTCTTAGTCCGGTTGTTGTAGCACTTGTAAGCTTTGCTCTTGGTGGAGTAACCAAGAAATATGCCTTCATCACTTTTGGCATCAAACTTTCCAACATAATCACTTCTTTTAATAAAACATCTGCTACCAAAAATTTTGAAGTAACTGACATTCGGTGATCTACCATACCAGTATTCATAGGGTGTTTTGTCCTTAGCTCTTTTGACCAGTATACAATTCATTGTATAAATAGTTGACTTGATAGCTTCTCTCCAAAATGTCTTAGCTACACCTCCTTGGATTAACATAGTCCTAGCAGCTTCAACCATTGACCGGTTGCTCCTTTCTGCAATATCATTCTGCTGTGGTGTCCTTGGTGTAGATAGTTGCCTCTTGATCCCATTGTTTTCACAGTATCTAGTGAATTCCTTTGAAGTAAATTCACCACCTTGATCAGATCTTAAACATTTTAGTTTCCTTCCACTTTCATTCTCAACCAAGGCTCTAAATGCTTTAAATTTACTAAATGTTTATGTCTTGTCTTTCAAGAATGTTACCCACATCATCCTTGAGCAGTCATTGGTGAATGTCATGAAGTATTGATCTCCTTGAACACTCCTAGTATTCATTGGTCTACATAGGTCAGTATGAACCAAATCTAGCAAATTTTCAACTAAGAAAGATTTTCTCTTGAAGGTTGAGGATGTCATTTTCCCTAACTGACATTCCTTGCACAAAGAATTCATCGGTTTGTCCAAATGTGGCAATCCTCTTACTGATTTTGACTTGTTGACTCTTACAATGTTATCAAAATTCACATGGCAAAACCTTTGATGCCAAAGCCAACTATCTTCTACTTTTGCAATCAAACAACTATTGACTTTAGAGTTTAAGTGAAAATATTACCTTTGGTTTGTTTGCCTATTACAATCAGTTCGCCTTTTCTTCCAAAGATCTTGCAAAGTCCATTCTTGAATTCTAACAGGTAACCTTTGTCATTGAGTTGAGAAACACTCAAAATATTATGTTTCAGACATTCAACCCAGTAGATATCATTTGTACTACTCTTACCATTCAGGGAAATGGATCCTTTGTCTTTCACCATGCAGGGAGAGTTATTCCCAAATCTGACAACACCTCCATCAAATTCGTACAATATTAGAAACTTTCTCTGGTCACCAGTCATGTGGTGTGAACAACCACTATCTATAATCCAGTTATCTGAGTTGTCCAAGTGAGAGACCAATGCCTTCTAGCCTGATATGTCTTCTTTGATAGCAACAAAGACAATTTCCTCATTTGTATCTACCTTGGATTCTTCATCTGTAATACCTTCATCCACTGCAATGAGACAATTTATTTTTCCTTTTCCTTTAAACTTCCTATATTTCTCTCATATTTCCTCATTATCTCCATTAGGATAGTTAGCAGTAATATGTCCTATCCGGTTACACGCAAAATATTTTAGTGTTAATTTACCTCTATAATTACCGGTACCTCTGGGTAATCGCTTGACTAATAATGCTTTGAGTTCCATCAGACTTTCTTCATCATCTACCTCTTTGTTGGATCTAGATTCATGAATGTAACTTACTTCTTTGATTTTCCTTACTGGTGGGGTTGAGATTGAGGCTTTAAATGAAGATTCTAACCTCTAAACATTTCCATCAAAACCATTTAATTCGAATGCAGTCAATTCACCAATGATAGAGTCAAGAGTTACCTTTGTCTTGTCAATAGATTTGAGTTCTTGAATGGCTACAACTCTGATAACATAGACTGATAGAAGGGTTCTCAGTACCTTTCTAACCATGGTGGAATCCTCCACTCTACCTCCAACACTTTTGATTTCTCCAATTATCTCCTTGATTCTCTGACCATACTTGAATGTTTTCTCCTTCAACCATTCTCATATCATCAAATTTTCCTCTGAGACTCTCTTCCTTGGCTATCTTTACATGCTCATCACCGCCATAGATTTCTTCTAGTTTCTTCTAAACTTCATATGCAATCTTTAATTCATGAACATCAACATATTTTGAATCCTGACAATGTACTGATGATGGCTTCTAATTATTGGTTGTTCTCCTATTTCTCCTTCTTCTGGTCATCTATTAGAGCTCCACTAGGCAAGTTATACTTAGTAAGAACATGATCCCAATACTGACTTCCTAAGCTCTTGATGTAAGTCTTCATCCTATCACTCTAGATTCTGTAGTTATCTCTATTGAACTTCAGACCCTCTCTCTTCATCATTTTCTCTTGGATCTTTTCTTCAAGCTATTAGGCTTATACTCAAGAGGACCTAGAATGCTCTGATACCATGCTAGAAACAAAGGACCAAGGCTTTGATACCAATAGTTGAACAGTTAGGATACTGAGAGAGGGGGGGGTGATTCAGTATTCCTTGAATATCTTTTAAAATGATCTTATTATCACTTTGCAAGTCCACTTTTATTAGAAATGAATGAGTGATTAAATGAACAAAAAAAATAGGGATATCATCCACGTAAACACACACAAAATAACACAATATTTTTGTGTGGAAACTCATTAGAAAAAACCATTAAGACGGTTAATTCTCAATATTATAACTAGTTATAGAATATTGCAAGTGCTCACTGCAAGGCTCACTGTTTGAGGCTCACTACCAAAATGAGAAGGCTCACTGCCAAGAGGCTTACTACACAGAAGAGAACAAACAAAATGAACTGTTAAGATTGCATCTTACATATGCATGAATTCCAATTCCAATTAAGCTCAGTAGATAGACTTCTCACATTTTATTCATTGTTCAGCTATCTTCTTCAATCACATCTGATCACTATGTTGTACTTATGTTTCCATATCTTGATCTCCTTCTATGTCTCTCTTGCATACATACATAGCCATCTCATATTTATAACAATTTGTATATCGAGTCGACCATATATGCCTTACACTCTATTACAATATACTTTATATATTTCACTTGCATAGGTCAAACAAAGATATAATAAAAATTAATGCCAACTAGGATTTACATGTTATTCATAAAGTTTAATTAAGTCCCAAAACCGCAAGGTCATAAACAATCAATCAAAGGAATGTGGATGCCAAAATACATTGTTCTGTTTCGGGGAACAGAGCAACAAACTGAATTGTCAGACCAAGCATCTCACCTTCTGGAGACCCAAAACATGTGAAATCTAGAATATAGTTACATCTTGTATATATAAGTGTACTACCCAAACCACAAAGCCATATCTACAACTATGGAGCAACGTAGAGAAAAACATGATGAACAAAATTAACAAAATGCCAAAGCAACAACAAAACAAGTCAACATAAATATGTTGACATCAATGACAACCAGTAGCCAACACAACATTCTCCTTCATCAATGACAAAATTCCAACAGTTTGACTATGGTAGGCCTCTAAAACACAACAACAACCTTTTATATTTGTTTGCTTTGTGTGCAAGTTGTTGAGTTGATTCTAGGAGCTAACTAAATGCTTCAAGCATGGACCAATTATGAGGCTTTTCTTCCTTTCCTCTCTTGTCATTTCATAGTTAGTCATGTTAATTTTATTTTATCATTATTTTCTACTTTGTCATTATTTAGGCACATTTTCATCAAATTATATCCTCTATACAAACTCTGTACGAGATGTGAGAACGTTGCATTATCATCTAAGACCTGCATGTGCATCCTTAGATAGAGAATCATAGAGTTGCATCAAAAGACCTCTATGACATGTTCAATGTCAGCTAAGCGGTACTAGACAATCATACACTTTGTACCACATCCTTAGTGGAGAGGTCAAATAGTGAGTCACCGACTGGTGTTCACCCACCTACCAGAGTGGTTCACTTTTTCCCCTCTACATGGTGATTGTGGTGGATGTGGATTGTTGGTAATCCCATATTGGAGTTCACTTGTGTTGGATTCCATGATCATTTTACATTGAGCCCTTGTTCCTACCATGGAAAGGTAACCCTAGTATTTTATGTTTTTAATATATTGTCAGTTAAGGCTATTGGATTTATGGTTGGTCTAAGATTGATATCGAAATGTTTTTGGAAGGTTTGGGGATATTGAGTTTGGACTTTGTGAATGGTTTTGTGTGGTATTATTTTGATGTATATGGATGTTATCTAAGGTTTATGTATGGTTTGAAGTGTTAGGTTGATGTGTGAGGTTTATTCTAAGTTTGGGTTTAACCTAAAGTTGATGCTTGGTTTGATGTGGGGGTTTGTTACTAAGGTTGGTCTAAGCGTGATGCCTAAGTCAAAGTGGAGGTGAGTATGGGTTGAATGATGATATAATGTTGGTGTGAGTTTGATGTGACACTTGGATTTGGTTAAGGTTGGAAATGGTTTGGTTTAGGTGACTTGGTTTGATGTTTATCTAAGGTTTTCTTGGGGATTACTAGATGTTGAAGGGATTGGATGTTGGTTGAAAATCTCAAATCTTGGACTTCAAGGATGAATTTTTTATTTTGATTTTGGGATCTTGGTTTTTTATTTTGGGATTTTTGGATGGATGTTTGATTTTGGGATTGGGTTTTTGAATAGGATAGGACCAAAATAAGATTGGTAATGTCTAGATCCTTAGCAAGGGGATTGTCTTGGGATTTTATCTTCTCCTACTTGAGATAGACAAGTTCTAAAGCAAAATAAGATGGGGATATTTGGATGTCACTAACTTAAGGATTTTATCTTCTCCTACTTTGGTACCTTTTGAAACTAATAAGTCATAGGTGTCAAAGCCTAGAGGTTACTTTGGGAGAATACCCATGTTAGTTCTCCTCTCACACAAAGAAATCACTTAAGGCTTGTGAAGACAAGAAAGAAGGCCACTTATGGAAAGTAGATGATTTATCCCTTAATCCATAGATTAATGAATGTGCAAATTCTTAAGGATTAGGTTATATTGAGGGTGGGATTGAGAAGCAAGTGGGAAATGTAGGAGAATTTGACATTTGGAGAAAGAATGAGTGGCGGGAATTTCAAATTTGACTTTAAATTCTATTTAAAGAAGGGAATTAAAAATTCATTTTTGTTCCACCTAAACAAGAAAAGAATATAAGAATTAAAGTAAATAAACAATGTGATTTATATTTAATTTAATAGATGAGAAAAGACTTTAGTTAGCTAGGTAAATAATTTAATTATTTACCTTTAGGTTAGATAAAGAATACAAGACCATTAATTAAATAATAATAAATTATTTAATTAATTGATAAAAAAAAATTGACCAAATGTCAATAACCAATTTTAAATGTGTACAATATTCAATAATGATTGTCCTGTATTTGGCACTAATCCTTTTTTATTTCTCTTTACCTTGAAAACCTGCCATCTCATGGTTAATATCTCTCTCTTCTTTGTATATTGAAGCATTCGACCACTGAGTTTACAATGTATCTTTCATCATGATGTTTGAATTGTGATTGATCTGTCCTTTGCATACATTTGGCAAAATAGTCATTTAGACTGTCATCATGAGGATTGTCCTTATCACCATGCCATGTTCTTCACATGATATCATGTCATCTTGCTTTGACTGTCCATGCTGTCAATTGCATCTACAATTTCAACTCTTGTCTCTCAACTTGACCCATTTTGGACTTTTATTTCTTTGTAAACCAATATCGCAGGCACTGCAATTAATGAGAAACTATTGATAATCCCTTATTGATTTTCAATGCAGCATAGTCATATTTAGGCCTACACTTTAGTGATCATTGTTTCCATTGAATTTATTAAGCAAATTCATGAGTAAGAGTCTTTGGTTACAATGCACTATTACCCTTAGATCAATCTTTGTACGGTCTTCTTTGTCACCTCATGAATATTAACTAGTTTTCCATTTGTAATTCATCTATATCTTAAAGAACCTTCAATAAAATGCTTATGAATCAAGGAACTCTACACTTATTTTGAGAAATCACTTACATGGACTACTGTAGTATGAGGACTTTCATGACTATCTTTTATACAACTAGTTATTTTAGTTATGATTACTACCTTTTCACAACATGAAAACACCATTACACTTGTCTTTTACTTCATCATTATGGTTCAACATGGTTTTTAAGCCTTCTTTGTGACATGATCATTATTTCTAGGCCATTATTCTTACAAATTTCCCAATCTACACTTTTCTTGCAATAATTTCTATTCACTTACAAACCCCTCACTTGGCAGTTTGGTTTCCTTCTTTTATAATTTCATTATCCTTGCATAGAACTTCAATTTCCTTCACTTTTGTTTGTTTTGATGATGATCTCTTGTTTGCTTCTTCAAGTTCCCTTTGTAGTAATTTCAACTTTGCATTCATCTTATTGAGTTGGTTTCCCTCCTTATTCCTTTTTCCTCCACATGAGAACCATTAGATACATCAAGTGAATCATACTATAAATATTCTTACTTATAATATCACTATCAAAATATATTCCATGTTCAAAACCCTTCATCTTCTAAAAGATTCAAATCTCTCAAAAATAATTTTAAACCATTCACTGAATACTCTTCAGCCTTTTGTGTGTCACCCAAGAAAATACTCCCTTGATGCACAATATACTTTGTCAATCCCAATCAAAACATTCAAATAAGTAGCCTTGATTTATAGAGAAATATCATAAGCTTCATTAGAAGCTTTTTCAAGTAAATGTAGGACCTATAGTTGGTAATTTGTACCCTGAGTCTAAAACCTATATGCTTGCACACTAAAACATTCTCCCAATGCAATGTAATTACTGATATTTGATTTACTAGAATTTATAGCATTTTTCATCTTCTCCTCAGCATCGTTGAATACTTTAGCAACTACCACAATGTCTATTGTTCTCTTAGCAAAAGAAATAAGACCCAAAAGATGTTTGATATATGAGCTCTTTATACAATATTCAATCACTCTAAATTGGTGAATCCTTTTAGATGCACCAGTGCCCCATCAATCCACCTATACCTCTCTAGATTTGGGATTTTTAGTTTCACAAGACCCACTAAGGCATGAAATCTAGCTAGAGTTATTGAATTGCTTACTTTTATAAATAAGGAAGGTCATGTTTGTAAAATCTGCCACATATCCTAGACTAACATCAGAAATGTAGTCACAATGATTGAAGTTCAACTAAAAATTTAGAGAATTGTGCAAGTGCAAAAGCCTTGAATATGTCATAGCTGAAATAATAATATCAAATAACAAAAGAGATGGCCCTTGGGTAGCGATAATTTCAAGCCATTAATCGGAATGGCTTAAACATCACACACTAAGCTTACATTTCTAGGTTTAAAAGTGTTAAACACTTAGAGTTGACTGACATGAGTAAAGCCCATCTTGTTCAGTCTTAATGAGAAGGTAAAAACAAGTAGGAAACCAACAACTATGCATTAGAAGAGAAATCATTATTCCTTTTTTTTGGACAATATGATTTTTTCATGATAGAAGATTTGGATCTCAAAAACTACTGTTGAGAATTAAGGTGTCTCAACCTTAGCCATTCCTAGGATTGTTTTTACTCATTTAATACCTTAATTTTAATTTCTTTCTAATCATATTCTATAATCTAGTGTGACATGACATGATGTAGGAGCACTAGAGTAGTTCATCCAGTTGATGCAGGAGAACCGAAGTGGTTCAACCAGTTGGAGCAGTTAGCAGTGAAGTTGCTTGGAGATCGTTGCATTTCTTCATGTTTTTGGATTCTGAGTTGTGTATTTGGATTTATCACCTTGAGATTGTTTTCTTAAATATATTCGATATTCATGGCATTTGGATTTTATTCTAGTGAGATATTGATTTCGGTATTGTTCCAGTATTGGTGTGTTCTTACCAGTTGGTCTTGTAGTGAGTAAAGCGAAGCTGAATTGGGTTGCAGATGGTTTCTATAACTTGCAGATCATTAAGAGATGTTTTTTTAGGCTTGACCAATGTTCTTTGAGGTCTATGCAAAGTTATAAGCATTATTGGATGTGTTCTTGGTGATTTGGGCCAACATATTATTGTTTGTACATTTCATCATGAACTGGTTGATCTTTGGTTGATATGATCAAGTTGTTGTTGCTTGTGGATGGTATAAAGAGGAAGTTTGGAGATTCATTTTGGAAGGATAGAAGTCAGAGGAAGAAGAGATTCAGAGAAAATGTAGTTTTCAAAGAGATCCTAGTTTGGGAGGACTGAAGTTTGGTGGGACTGAGGTCGAGATTAGTGCAGAATAGTGTAGACTGTTACTAGAGGCCGAATTGTTGAGTAGATGATCTGTGGATCATAGGTTTGAGTTGTAAGAATTGTTTTGTAATCTTGGGCTATGGTCCAACATGTGTAAAGCCCCTGGGCATATGTAATTCATTAACTGTTATAAAGATTTCTCTTTCTAATTCCCCCATTATATCTTGTGCTGTGTGAAATGGTTACCGGTATCTTGCATGGTATCTTGTGTTGTGTGAACCGATTACCAATATCTTTCATGTTGATTATGTTATAGGATGCAAGGCGTGGATGTCCTTCATTGGATATCCCTACCTGGTCTGCATCATGACATAATTTATCATCTTCACATTAGGAGGTAAAATGGAAAATGACAAGAATGTACTTTGACCATATATGCGCAAGTAGGTGTCCCACTTTAGTAGAGATATTTGGTCATGTGTTGGCATCTTACAAACACGTTTAAGTCACTATTATATGACATATTCTTATGAAAAATTGGATAATTGTTAGAAGGTATCTTGGGCTATGACAAGTTGTAAAAGAATTAGTTAATTATAGTCATTTATGATGGATTCTCTCATAGATGTAAGTGTTTCCATATATGATATATCCTAGGATGACAATTGTAAGGTGCATAGGAGCATCTATCATACCTATTTTTATAAAAAAATGTGTGTCCAAGTTTGCAGATATGTGAGAGGTGTTAAAAAACAATGTACAAGTTTCATTTGTGTGCTTATAGGTAGGTTGTTGAAAAATGTGCCACATGGATTTGGACAATCCTCTCTTTGGATTTGTCTAGAAGCTACTAGCTATTTCAAACTTGTATTTATCTATATATTGTATTTCTTCTATGTCAGTTTTAAGAGAGAAGTGAGAAAAATAGTCCTTTGCAAGGTTATGTTATCATATTTTATCCAAATGGACAAGATAAAGATTCCATGTAAAGGATTAGAGCCTACAAGTGTATGGTAACTATTTGTTGTAGATTAATATATTGGTTCGAAGCTTTGGAGTGAGGGGTTTCCCCCAAATATATAGGTGTTTCTTCTCTTCTATCTATCTTTCTTTTATTCTTCTTCATTTTTATTCTTGAAGTGTTTATTTACATGGTGTTATGCTATCAACAAAAATTAGATTTGTTGACTACATTATATTTCTTCTAAGGGCTAATTGATGGAAAATTAACTATGTATGCTTTCACTTTAATAATTGAGTGGTATGTGCTTGTATCAAGCTACTAAAATCAGAATTAAAAGAAAACATAACATACTAGAAGTTGTTGGCATTTGCATGAAGATTGCATTAATGATATGTTATGTTGTCATTGATGTCATTTAACCAGTAATGATATTGTTGATATTGTTGTAATATTGTTACTGTAACCAGTAGGAAGAATTTGTGGAGTGAACCGATAACTAGTGTAAACCTTATCTATTGTTGTAACCGGTAAACCCTACCTGTTGTTTTTGATAAACCCTAACTAATTAAGTCTGGTGAATTGGTTATATTGGTTTATGATCTAATGATGAGCAGTAATGATTATGACACATATGATAATTTTATGAAGACAATTCCAAGAGATTTTGGTGAGTTGTTGTAACGGTTTTTGTCTAGGGAATGAGAAAATGTATTGCATCTAATGCAAAGCGCGTGAAGAGTTACTAAGTTCAATGAAGTGGTGATCAAGGAGAGATCAATGTTTTCTTGATTGATGTGCAAAGATTTCTATGTAATCCAATGGTCATACTTGAACCGATTTGTTTGTAATCTCTATGAGAAATAGGTTTTTGTTGTGTTACCGACCTAATTGATTTGTTTATAAGGTCGATGAATTTGTTTAGTTTAATGAGTTGTCAAAGAGTGGGTACAGATCAGTTGAGTGTGTGGTTGCCGAACCAGATGATGTATCTGCAGTTTGAGTAAAAGAAGATAGGAGCATCAAATGGATCTAATCAAGCAAGTGTAGTGCTATTCAGACATATCAGCAAACTCCTATTGTTTTCTAACAATTACACCAGATTTGAAATCCCCTAACCAGGTAAGCTCTAACAAGATTGGTGTTATTCAAATCCTCTAACAAGGTGATCCATTAGATTGGATTTTCAAATCCTCTACCGAGGTTACTCCTTATAGGCTATTGCTACTAACAAGGCATTTGTAGTCAATCCCTTAACCGGGTGATTCCTAACATGATCAGTTCTTAATAGAACTTTTTGTAAAGCTTTAACAGGCTAGGCTCCTAATAGGGTGAACTTCATAAGAGTTCAGATAGTTATCTTGTGAGTCTCATCTCACCGTGGTTTTTACCTATTTTGGTTTCCACATCAAAAATATTTGTGTCAAGTGGTGAATGTTTTTGTGGTTATGTTTTCATGGTTGATTTACTTAACTACTTAACTATTTTGATAAGTCATGATAACCGAAAGCATTAAGAAATGAAGAAGTTGTTTAATGTTAATTTGTTGTAATAGTCAATCGGTTTATCGTATGAGTTTTTATCTTGACAGAGGCATTACATTGTTAGTTCTAAGTTTACTTTGAGAGAATGATTTTTGAGATTGGTGAATTTTTTATCAGTTTTTCTATCTACTGATTCACCTGCCCTCTCAGTAGTTGATCGAATACTTATTCTTTCATCATACCATCAGAAGTGCATACCAGTTCTCTAAGGTGTTTTTGGGTTCATCTTTCTCTTTCACCTGGCACAATCATTCTTGTCCACATGCATGAAGATGTATGACTAATACAATGCTTCTTAGATACTTTTTCAAACACCCTCATGCCAACTTGAGACTTCAAACTATTTTCCAACTACCACATTTATAGCTAGGCCACCATTGTAGCTTCCTTCTAATCATGAAATACTTTATGTTCGAGGGAAAATTTAAATTTTGCTACTATTATCATTTCCCCCTATTAAAACATTTTAGACACAATACCACCATTAGTTTCCCTTTCATCCCGCTCTCCTTTTTGGAGTCCTCAATGAAGGAAGTTGATGATTTAACTACTATGAATCCAAAGAAGCTCTCCATCCCAATCTAGCGGGGACTCATTTACCATTTTCACCTTTCTCCCTACCCCCCAAACTCATCAAGGAATGCCTAATTGAGGACTTTCCGCTAGCTAATATTCCTCCTTCTACTCCTCCCTTGGTGAATTATGCTTGTAAAACCAAGGATTCTACTACTAAAGGAAGGAAAAAAATTGACTCTCTAGAAGTTACTCTTGAGTCCTCTCTAGTTGATAAAGGAAATAAAAAAATTAGCACCCTGCTTAATGCCCCTATGTATTCCCCAAGTGCTACTACCAACCCTAGCACCACCATTTGCCTTGTGCTGACCAAATCCCCTAAAACCCCTTGCTCCTCTTTCTAGAAGATAGTTGAAATCATTTTCAGCATGAAGAATAGCTTTTAAGGACCCCTATTTATAGCAAGCAAATTCATATTAGTAATACCGAAAATCCCGAGGCCAAAAATCCTAAAAGGGGACTGGTCCAATTTTAAGTCAAGGAAGTTAATTCTAAAGGGGAGGAAAAGTTTTCCAAGGGTTTGGATTATGGGGATGTGGTGAGTAAAACTATCACTTTTCTAACACTGTGAGTGAAATTGAGAGTTCCAAGTGCAGTAGTCCAATAGGAATGCTTGTCACCCAACCTGCAACATTAGCATCAATGGCACTTCTAATGACTAAAGGGATATGAAAATAAAGAAAATGAAGGGAAAAATAAAGGCATAAAGGATGAGGAGGAGGATTTTGATAATGAAGATGCTAGTCTTTTTTACAGATGAATTCCCCCCTACAAACTTGAAGAGCTCAAATATTGCCTCTATTTCTCAACCTGCTCAAAACGATTGTTCTAAGTGTGACAAAAATATTGCAAAGGTCACTTTCCTCAAGAAGAAATTTGGTGATCTTAAAATAAAAATATTTTTCCTCTCTCAGATTAGTTCAAAAGTCATCCATATGTTTGTGAGTTCTATGTGTGTGCTACAAGAGATGGAACTCAAAAAACAAGAAGGTGATACAAGAGTCAACTCAAGAAACCATATGGAACTTCCTTATAGAAGATTGGGGGCAATTGTTTCGTTAACTCTATTTTTTTCTATTTTTCTTTTATTTATGATTAAAACTCTATTAAATACGCTGATACTTTTACATTGTTAGTGTGTTGTTAAAGGCATGTTGGTCATTTTGCCTACCCCTTGGTGCCTTTTATGTTTAAAGGGCTCGACACCATGCAAAATATTTAAAATGAACATACATAAGCCACATTAAATTTTTTAAACATTAAATTATCATTTAAAACTGCAAAATCCATTTCCACATTGAATTTGAAAGAAAGTAATTAAAATAATTCATTTTCTCCCAAATTTCATCATTGAGCCTAGAATAATTATTTAAAACATATTATTTTGCACACAACATTCAATCTTTCATTACAATCCATATAAGCATATATTAACATTGAATTGTAGAAATTTTCCATTTAAATCATAAAACTCATTTTCGCAATTTAATTCACAACGAATATAAATTAGCACCAAAATACTCTTTATTGGGCATTGACATAGGGGTTAGGGTTCCAAAACAATACCAACCATGGCATATGGGGTAACTACTTAACACAATAATAGGGAATCGCACTCAAAAAAAGTGTGATGGGTTAGGGCTAACAGTGATAGCCTATGTGACATCTCCTATATAACCACCATTGGGGCATAGCTCAGACCTTTGGAGCCAAGTGAAAAAATATCTTGTACTTGTAATCACTCCACAGATGTCAAGTGTACATATAGAAAATTCACCGAATGGGGTCAAATATTGCATATATAACTTTATTACATTTAATTGATCTAAACATGCTATTATTTAATTTCAACACCAATATTAATATCTCAAACATTGTAAGTTAATAATAATATTTAATCTAAATTTAACAATATCTCTCTCATTATTGAATCAAGCATAATAAAATCGGGCATAATCTATTACCACATACATTACATGAAATATCATCACAAAAGAATACATGAAGTCCTCACAAGGAACTTAACACAAAATATGCACACATATCAATGCAGATAATACCAACAACCGACATGTTGAGCTATCCTCATCTCAAACATGTGAGTGGTCCATACACACCACGAGTCATAAAGGAACCATATACACACTGAAGCAGAACATAGAATAACCATTCAGAAGCAAAATACAATCAGAACCTTTGCATCCCTAGATACATAGTTAAGCCATGTTGAGGTCAACACATCCCCAAGTTGTAAATGGGAAGGGAATAACACAAATATAAAGGCATCCCTTTGGGATTATAATATTGCATCAAAAAGAGCCATCAACAACTCACCTTCCATAATTGTCTATGGGAGTGAATCAAGACTTCCTCTATCAATAAATTTACCTTCTTTGGAGCTTGCACAACAAGTGGAAATGCTATAAAATGATGTAATGATAGTTAAGTTGGTTGAGTTAATACACTTAGAGGAGACAAGAAACAGGGCCATGAATACTCTTGAAGCTCATCAATCACAAGTCAAGAGGATATTCGATGAGAAATTTGTTGATAGAACCTTCAAAGAGGAAGATTTGGTCTTGAAAAGGGATTAAGATAGAGTGAATGCTAGAAGATATATAAATTTTATGTCATTTGGAGTGGCCCATGTATCATAATGAGTTGCGAGCAAGCTAATGATTTCCATCTTTTAAGGCTAAATGGAGAATAACTACGTATCTCAATCAATGGGATACATCTCAATCCATTTTTATATATTATAGTACTTAATTTTTTCAAAATAAGTGTTCTTACACACTCTACATTCTCACTGGGATAATGTATGACTCTAGTTGTCATTTTTTTTCTCAAGTCCTTATCACACATTTTTTTCTTTTCATTGTGTATTTTGGGGCATTTTTTAGTTTGTATACTCAATTGGTCAAAGATGTTTCTTCACTTCAATTGTGTTTTTCTATTGGTTTGGAGATGGTTTCAAAATATTATCATGAATCCATTCCCAATGAACCAATAAAGATACTAGATCCATGATTAGTAGGCAATCATCTAATAGAGGTCACCAAAATATTGTCATTTTATGCCTTATAGGTCCTTCCTTATCATCATCTAACTGTATCTAAAAAACCTCATCAGTTTGTGACTTCAATGTTGTGCATTTGACCCTATCTACCCTTTCTCAGTAACTGATATAAGACATCCTAAAAGGGTTCCCTAAGTTTCAAAAGATGAAAAAAATTATAAAGAATCTAAGTGTGGGATAATCTTATGTTTTCCTTCATTTTTTGTGTGTTTGTCAACCTTTTAGACTTTTAGTGTTGTTCATACTTGCATACATTCGCTAGTGATCTTAATGACCCACTTAAGTCCTTGTTAAAAATTTCTTTGTATTGTTTTGTTAGAGTTTTGGTGTTTCTCATTCAATGGTACTTGTTTCCCTTCATCTTTCTTTCTCAAATAATATCTTGCACTCCAAAAAATTTACTAAGTCTTCTAAGATTATACTTTTAGCCTTGGCCTCAATTGTCTACCCATTTCCACCAACCCCTAAAAGTTTGAAACTTTATTGATTTCTCTAGATATAACCTGTCAAAGTTGGAATTCCAATCATTTCCTTGACTCAATAACAAGTTCAACCCATCTCAATTCCCTAATGCTAACATCTTGATGATATCAAAGTAACCCTTTCAACCTTTCCCCATCTCACATCTCCTATATCATGCCTTTCCTTGAAATTCCAATCCACTTTTCCCCTCTAATCCCCTTTTCAACATGTTAAAGCTTCTCATATTTTTAGAAGTTGATGATCTAACCTCACAAGCCAATTATCATCTACAAGCACACCACTAGTCACAATATGGAGATTAAAACAAATTTAGATTCTCAACAACCTGATAATTTTGTATTGATTGCAAAAAGAATCATGTTACAACGAATGGATGATTCCTTATAAAAAGGATGAATGAAACCCAAGGTAAAACCCTAAAGTGAGATTAAATTAGCTAGTTCCAAGTTTCACAAGTAGAATGAATGCAACAACTTAAGCTATTTTTAGCCTAATTTAATAAAAGGAAAAAACACCTAATTTTAGCTTAAGTGAATACATGAATTAAAGGACCTAATTAATGAAATAATTAGATAATTCTCCTAATTACTCCAACAGCCCTACCCCAAATATTAACTTAGGGATAAGCTAAAGATATGGTTATCAATGCAAATATGCAAGCATGAAAGGGTACCTGCAACAAAGGATTGATTAGGTACCCATGCACAAACCAATGCAACTCTCTCTAATGGAAAAAATAAGAAAAAGACAATGGGAGAAAACTTCTCTCTAAAAGGGAGAAAAAGAAATGAAAAAGAGTATATGTAACTAAGTTTGAAGGACTCCAAATATCCCTCCAACTACTAAATTGGTCACAAAAGTACAATTAATCTCCCCCATAGTAGAGAAAAGAAGAGATGATGTATCCCCCATGAGAGAGAATTTTCACTACCAAAGATGAAGGCTCAAGCATGAATGTTGATGAATATCCAAGAGCGAAAATCCACATTCCTCCCCTTGGGAAGAATCAAATCCAATGGCCAAGTCAGAAGAAACTCCCTAAACGAAGATGGAAAGAATAGTCTCATGACATATTCCATGGAAGAGTACTCAACTATGAACATATCTATATTATGATATGCAAAATGAATTGACGCAAGATCAAACAACTCTGAAGATACTTGATGAACAACCTCTAAAGGAACTATTGAAGATGAGATCACAATATGCACAATCTACCATCAAAGAGGAATGGAACATCATCAAGAATGTCCCCAATGTCTAGAGTGTGTGATTATCAAATAACCCTGCAATATTTGGCAAGTTCTCATCCCACAAAGCAGAAAATGGAAGGAAACTATCAACCTATTGAACTAAACTAATTTTTGAAAAAGCAAGAGGTGGAGGAGGAGGTAACATAAAAGTCTCACAAACCACAGTGGATGATGGAACTACACATAGGTTCAAGTGACCAAACCTCTCCTTATATTTATGATCTACTCTAGATGTAGGAGAGTTAGGACCAATCAATGAAAATGCATGCTCGGTGGGACCAAATGAGAGAACTCATATAATTGAGATGTATTCGTGATTAACAGTCCCAACTACAATAATATTTATATTATGTAGGTCTCTAGTAGCCACCAAATCAGGTTTGAAATATATTGTCTTACCCTCCCCAATGTGAGTCATCTGATTTGTGAAAAGGGTATTGGATGATAAAGAAGGAACACATATAATACATCATTAAATGTGTCATCATTAACCTCAATAGAACCCATCCCAGTAACACTTATATAAGTGTTATTAACCATCAATATGTGTAGTAAAATGCAATGCAAATATGAAGAGAACATACTCATAGATGAAGCAATATGATGAGAAACTCCTAAATCAAGAAGTCACCTATAAGACTGAAGATGTGTGGGTGAAAAGAGAGCATGGCCCTTCATCATGTCGTTGAGGCATGCCATTGAAGAAAACTGGAAATGTGCAATTCATGAAGTGGTAGAAAAAGATAAACGAGACAAAGGTGGCTCAATATTATGCTCCAAGAGGAGGTTCTGAGCACATCAATCTTTTTTTCATAACACCAAGGCTCATCATGTCCTGTCTCAGTGCAATATGCACACTTTAGTTTATCCTTCTTAGATGAATACCTCTTAGAAGAGGAAGAAGAAATTTTAAGAATCATGTGATTGTGTGTCCTTGGGTTGTTCATGTGGCTTGGAATCCTTGTGTTTTTGTTTTTTTCCTTTTCCATATGAAGCCTTCTGATCTGTGGTGCCCTAGGATGCAAGAAGAAACTATAATTTGGGAGACTTCAATTGAACCATCTAAATCAATTTTGATTACTCTCAAGTCATTTGTGAAGAAAAATCATCGAGTGAAGGCATAGTGTACCTATAATTGAATGCGTCTTTAGTGGCATAAAAAATAAAAAATAAATTTGAGTAATCAGGACCAAGTTTGGCAAGGATAGATAGAATCAAATAAGAGTCCTTCTAAATACCATACTACTACAACAGTAATCTAAGAGACTTGATTTTTACGAACAAGTCCTAGATGTTGTCAAAATTTATAAGATTCGATCCAATAAGCTCATTCTCGAACTAAAATTCCATCAATATATCTTGCTTCTCAAATGAAGACTCCAATGCAGTCTAGATCTTATGGGGTGTGATGCCAAGACAACATAAAAGACAAGATTTGGAGATAGACATGTATAATGTCTCAAATCCTCATCACACATATTAAACCACTTTCTCTTCTCAGTAGCACCTGTAGGCTCAATTTTTGTACCCATGGCCACTCTATATACCCCATGTATCTTCAAATTAATCTACATTTGTTTTTTCCAACTATAGCAGGTGAATGGAGTGAGGGGAATAATGATTTGCATTCATGATAAATGAAATAAAAACTTACAAAAATGGACTGTTACAACAATATAGAGTTTCTCAATGCCAAAAAAATCACTTGAAATCTCAAAAAAATCAACTAATTTTCATGTTTTCTAAGAAAGGAACCCAAAAAGACTATATCTGAGATTTGTGTAAAGGACTCAACTAGCTTTTCGATTCTGCAAGAATCGTGCAAAATAAAATCCAAACGTGAAATTTATGGCCCTCCAAGTGCAAAACTAAAGATCTAACTTCACAAGATCAATATAAAAAATAGGAGAAAAATCAAGAATCACAACTAATACCATTAAAACAGGCTTGGTCCCAAATTTTGGTGATATATCTCATTTCCATAATTTTGACCTCATATGACCAAGTTATGACCCAAAACCTAAGCAGCTCATTTAGGGAAAACAAGGCTTGAAGGGGATTTCATAGGCAACCATACAACTAACATTAGCATGGCGTCACTAAATATTTAGGGAATATTACCCTCACCACCAATAAATTCAAATTGCTTGAAAATAGAAATTTCCTCATAATATTTCTTTTTTCAGCTAGAATCTCGAAAGAATATTCTTTGTTTGAGTATGCAATGTGATGACATCAACAATGACATCACCATGGTTGAGGTGCATGCCTTTCTACAAAATTTTAATAAATTCTTTTAAATTTCTCATCTTGACATACTTGTTGGACTTGTCTCTAGTATATTTTTCCCAAAAGTCAATTTTTTTTCCTCTAAGCCCCTTTACAAAGCTTTGGAGTTTCTCGTCCCCAACAATGCCTATCAAACAATGCCCCTTGATACCTATGGGCCCACTTTTCGGCAATAAATTAGAACAGTTCAGACATGGTCACATAAATTCTACTACATCTTATCACAAGGAGTCTATGGAGCACGAGATTCAAAAGATACAATCGAGGATAGGGATAGGATAGATACATCTCTCTCTCTCTCTCTCTCTCTCTCTCTCTCTCTCTCTCTCTCTCTCTCTCTCTCCTCTCTCTCTCTCTCTCTCTCTCTCTCTCCTCTCTCATCTCTCTCTCTCTCTCACATCTCTCTCTCTCTCTCTCTCTCTCTCTCTCTCTCTCTCTCTCTCTCTCTCTCATCTCTCTCTCTCTCTCTCTCTCTCTCTCTCTCTCTCTCTCTCTCTCTCTATATATATATATATATATATATATATATATATAAACATGTAAATGATATAGTATGAGGCATGTATAAGTGTATAGGACAATAATATATGATGTAAAGATAGATATGTGTTTGTGTTGTGTTACATTCATAATGTTTTTTAAATAGTTAGCCTTCTATCTAATCTAATCCTACTCCCTTTGTATGATTGAGTCTGGGTTATAAACTATGACACTCAAAAAGTGCTTGAGACTCAGAACTTCTTTGTTCCCCATATTTCTTGCTAACACCCCCTAAGACATTAATGATATATTAAATATATAAAACATGTAAATGATATAGTATGAGGCATGTATAAGTGTATAGGACAATAATATATGATGTAAAGATAGATATGTGTTTGTGTTGTGTTACATTCATAATGTTTTTTTAAATAGTTAGCCTTCTATCTAAATCTAATCCTACTCCCTTTGTATGATTGAGTCTGGGTTATAAACTACGACACTCAAAAAGTACTTGAGACTCAGAACTTCTTTGTTCCCCATATTTCTTGCTAACACCCCCTAAAACATTAATGATATATTAAATAATATAGTTTCTAATGGAAAGGGCATAGTTTTAAGTGTCTTTCCATGTGAAGGTGATGCAACAAACATAGGAGGCATATACAATTACAAATGACCATGGTTATTTCCCCAAGATCTCTTGATTGTATTAAAAGATATGTACTTTCTGAATTGGGAGAAAATAAGAAGTGACAATACAAAGAAAACGTATTTGTAATGGATTAAATAGTTTTTCTTTAAAAAAATTGCATGCTTGCAATCAATAAAAGTATTAATGTTTTGCCTCATAAGGCTATTAAGATAAGTTTGAGTTGTATTATATGGGTTTTAGTATCTTTTACCCTATTTCAACTTGATTGTTGGCATAATACCCCTCTTGTATTTGTGTTATCTTCATATTTTACTTCCTATGGTGTTTTAATAAAATTTGTATGATCCATTATTAGTTAGGAATAGCGTCTTGAGATTTTAAGGCAAGATGGAGGCTATTATACATATTGGTGCATCATCATCATTTCATTATTAAATTTGTTTTCCTCATGTTGCTTGATCAATAGCTAAGAATTAGGATTTGGTCCTTAAGAGTAAATGAGGCCTATTTTCAAAAAGAAATGGCCATCTCCAGAGAGTTCCCTCTATCTTGTAGATCCTACAGTGAAGGGTAACTCATTGTTGTGACTAAGACTAAGCTTCAAGTTACAAAGTAATAACAATTGTACAATTCAATTCCCTATATCTAGGAACATACATTTTCTACTAAGAAATATTTGCACTTATTTTTATTACCTTATACATTTAATTTTGTAAACACCCATTTGTAAAGACTAAGTTTTCTTTTCGCAATTAACTTGACTAAATCTCAAGTCATAGTTTTTTCAAAGGCATTCATTTATATTTGTCCATTCACTTCCTTTAAAATATATTTCCTTTGAATCAAGCGATACATTAATGGTCCTAAGATCATTATCAATAGCCAATGAAATAGATGAAAATTGAAAAACAAGTGGACCATGCCAATCTATTTGTCTTTTTTTCTCAAACTAAATTCTTAAATATTGAATGTGAAATTTTGCCTCTTCTAGTTAACCTTGTATAATCTTTTAATTCAAACAAACAGTTTTTTCGCCCTTTCTTGGTTGTTCCTCCTATTTTTGGAAGCTCTCTAAAGATTATTTTGCAAGTATAAATGCTATTTTTTTGTTTATGGGTTCCAACACTTGTATTTTTTAGTAGCATTGTATTTTTTAGTAACATTGTTTTACTTAAAACACATGTATTTGTCTTAAAATCTAGCTTAGTTTTCTTTTCCTTTGAAACATTCAAATAATTACCACAACCAAAAAATATAAGATGTTGAAGAGAGTTTCTCATTAGCCAATGCCTCATGCAAAGTTTGTATCAACAAGGACTAATGTTGATGATCAAGTAATAAGGTGGCATGCACTGTTAATTGCCTCTACCCAGAAATTATGTTTTCAAGTCTACACAATTAAGCATATAAATTAGTTTTTTTGTTGGTATTGTGTTCATTCTATCTATGACTTCATTTTGTTGCAGTGTACATAGGGTTGTCTTTTCCACACTAATCACAGA
The DNA here is from genome assembly GCF_030272615.1 of Cryptomeria japonica. Lineage (NCBI taxonomy): Eukaryota > Viridiplantae > Streptophyta > Pinopsida > Cupressales > Cupressaceae > Cryptomeria > Cryptomeria japonica. Next base: position 661,194,898 of record NC_081410.1, on the reverse strand, counting down.
ACTACTTAAATGTATTAAAAAAAATCCACTATTTTTTGAGAAAAAAATGTCTTCTTTTGTCTCATTTTTTATAAGAGATTTAAACCTTATAAATTTACTAAAAACTTCATATTTTTGTTAAATATATAGACTCATGTTTTCTTGGATAAATCATCTTCAAAAGAAACACACAATAAAAAACTGATGTCAAAAAAGAAGTCTAAACAATTCACTATGTATCAATTGCAAAAATTTCATTCACTATTGAATAACTAATGGAGAACTTTAGCCAATTATATTTACCATATATAAATTGATCATAGAAACCAAAATCTAAGGGGCAAAAAGAAATTACTTTAACAATATCTCTAATATAAAAATCTAAGAAACATTTATGCTCAATATCATCCATTGTATCATGTTAAAGCATTGTCTTGTCTATAAGAAACATATAGTTTGATGGAAGGAGTCTCTCTCTATGCTAACAAATAATTTGGTCCTAATCACTACTTCCAAAGTTGATGTTTTGTTCTTTAATTTGTTATTTTGTCTAGTTGTTTATGGGTCAAAAACTATTTTTTTGGTACAATGGCTTGCATACCTTTATGGTTACTATTATTAATTGACTCTAGTATGGATTGCTATAGTATGAACTACTTTAATAAAAAAAATTAAGATTTAATGGTATTTTGTAGTAGTTAGGTCTGTCTAGTGATTGTTGGGACTTATGTTTTTTGTTGGTTGTTCCTAGTGACGCATTGATGGATCTTGTCTAGGCTATAATGGTTTAGTTTTGTTGCTTTTTGTCCTATGGGATCAGAGCCCTTACTTTTTTATATAATCAAGGCATATAGCTTATATATTTATTTTATTTCTAATATTAGGAATTGTGTAGAGGAAAAAGCGAGACTAGGCTAACATGTCCTAATTCTACCTTTTGACACACATTGTGGAATATGAAAGAGCCTAGAGGTATCACACAATTGACTACTTCTTTTTGTGAAAGAGAGAGCCATGGGCTACCTATTAGGGTTTCTATTCCTTTGTTGTAATTGAAAGATAAAATGATCCAAGTTCAACTCCAAAGTGCAAGCATAAACTAATAACAAGATTACAGAATTGAAGTTAAACAATGGAAAGCTATAAACACAAGGACAAGACAAGAATGCAAATGCATACCCAGAGTTAAAATCTGAGTGAAAATGTTTGAGACGGGGGCGCAGGCGCCACTGTCCTGATTCTGCTCCTGAAACTGCACCTGAAACTGCTGTTTGGTAACCTGAAAAGCTATCTAAAACTTGCTGTCTGTCAGAAGGACCAAGGCGCCCAGCGCCCCTGTCCCAGGGACCAGGGCACCTAGCGCCCCTGTCCTAGCAGGACCAGGGTGCCCCACGCCCCTGTCCTGGTCTTTTTCTCTGAAATTGGGTGTGAAGTTCTGTCTTGGTCCGCTTCCGTCAAATCTGCAACTTGCGGCATCGTCTGAATCCCAAAACCTGCACTTATATCTGAAAAGGTATGGTGAGCAGCTATATAGGGTTTTGCCTTAGTCAAACCCCCGCTTTGGTGATTTCCACCTCCACGAATAGCCAAGTTGTATTGTAAAAGTAGTGTGTGTGCAAGATCCTAAAATGCAAATAAGCAAACTAGAGCAACCTAGAAAGTAAACCCTAATTGCTTGTAAATGATAATGTAAGTGCTCCAAATCAAGATGCAAAGTGATCTAAAGCATGAATACAAGTGATATAATGAGGCTTATGCAAAGACATGAAAACAACATGAAATCATACCCAACCCCAAGGGAGGGGTACAAGCCAATCTTCAGTCGGCGATCCCTTATTGCTCTTCAATGCCTTCAAAGCCCTAAATGGATGGATGAAATTAATGAATGCTTGATGGATGGATGTTGAATGTTGTTGAAGTCTTCAAATATTTGCTCTTTCGCTGCATAGAAGGTCCCTGAAACCAAAATTCTGGATCCTCTCAAATGAAGAAAGAGAGCTCTTATATATGAAACCCTAGGTCTTAATTTCAACTTTTGGCTGACCTAGAGATTGAATCTCCCGCCAATTTCTTGGGGTTAAGCTTTATTTTATGATTGGATCGCGCTCCTAAAATTTCGGGAAAAATGTCCGGGACCGTGTGCACTCTGGGCGCCATGGTCCTGACAACTTTTCACCAAATTTTCAGAACCGTCGGATATGATGATTTTAGAGAGAATCCCAAAATTACAGGTGATTTCGAGATGTTTTGACCCCCGAAATCAAGCCCCCAAGTTCAGAATAGGACCTAATTAGGGTTTTTGATTAAATGATGTATTAGAGGAATAAAATGAAAGGGGCACACTTTAATGAAAGGGCCCAACTTTATGATGTGGAAGATGATGAAATAGAACCTTAGACCTAATTAATTTGATTAATTAAGTGTTAAAGGGGAAATGTAATGCAAAATGCAAAATGTGCCAAGGCGGGTGCTAAACTAGGTGTGAAATTGTACTACTTTAGCAAGTGCGTACAATTTACGACGTTACAGGAATAACAAATCTTATACTTCGACCACTTTAACAATGTTTGCATTGAATTTCAGCAATGTTGTAGAGCCAATACCATTCTACTCAAACTATCTTACAACTATCTTTGTTAAGTATTACCTACATTGTTGTGTCACTCATCTTACTTATAGATAGGTGAACCCACAATAGTGGGTTACACTTTTTTGGGCGAAGAAATTGCACTTGTTTGAACCCAAAACATAATTTTTACCACTTTCAATTGAATGCCATGTTCAATTAGACCAAAAAAATGATTCGATTGAACATATTATTTTAAATATGTTCGATCGAATATAAAATTATTAAAAAAGAGGGTTCGATCGAACCCTTGTTTTTTAATGGTTTTTTAAAAAGAACATGGTCGTTATGCTCAAAGGGGTTTGATAGAACATGGGGTCGATTGAACCCTAGGGGGTTCGAAATTTTTATGGGACTTTATTCCCATTAAAAAAAATATAGATAAAGAAGTAAATATTCATATGATAAAGTGAGCTTTATATTGCAAATTTGAAATAAATACAAAAGGACGTAATAAGTTATTTAGTTTTTACCGAGTGAATTAATGTAATAATTATGAAAACAGGGTGTGATGGTTGGAACCACCCTTTATTATTATATAAATCTTGTGAAAAGTATTATGGAGGGGAAAAGGAGGAAAAAAAAAGGAATTATTTTGAGATAGATTAAACGAACGAGATTACCAATTAGCAAGTTGAGGGTATTGGAGAGGGGGCACACAGAGTGTGTCCAACCCAGGGTACAGTGTGCACCTGGGACCGTCTTGGACAAGGCTTGGGTAGTGGCCCTTGTGTTGAGCATTGTTCCTATTGGAACCAACACTTGTGTAGAGTGGCATAGTACACTTCTTCCTCCTTGATTGCTCTCAAGCAGAAGAGGCTAAATTAGGGATTTGTTCCAGACACCCTGTTAGTCTTCTTGTATACCAAAAAAAAAAATTATATTTAATTATAATGCCAATCATCATTAAGTAATAAATTATTATGTGATACTTATTATCTGTTTCTTCAAATTAAATGAATAAAATCAATGAGTATTTCAGTTCCTACAACAAAATCTAAGAAATATATTTTATGCATTTAGATCTGAAAAAATGCATTTTTATTGTTGCATTTAAAATTTGGAAAATAGTTCCAATACAATTTGATATCAGAGCCTGTTAAGATCAAAGTATTATGTATATTGCTTAATGTTATTCTCTATGATAAAAATAAAACTACAATAATTTAGGGTTTGATACATTTATCAAAATAAAATTATGATCTTCTTGAATAAAATTGAAAATGTTTCTATACATTTACAAAAATAAAACTATAGTTATTGTATAGTAAAATTCAAATTTGATACATTCACCTATAAAGATTTTTTTTTTACTATTGTTATTACCATCTTTATGTTTGGATCTAACATTATTGTAATTAAATTTTTTTTATCTATAATAGCCAAAGTGTCTTAATTTTTATTTACCTTACAAATTCAATTTGTTTTGTAAAATTATAATTTTATTTATTGATTTATTTATTTATTACTTAATTGTGATTTACTATTTTGTGAAAATCGTAGAATAAACAAACACTATTTGATACCGGAACCAAACAGTAGGAATAAATAATTAAGTTGATTGTGATTAACTATTTTGTGAAAATCGTAGAACAAATGAAGGCTATTTAATACCAGAACCAAATAGTAGGAATAAATAATTACAAGAGTTAATATACCTTGAATTTTTTACCTATCCAATTAAATAATCCAAAATTTTGATCTGCAACATCCTTAAATGATTCCTAACATTCATCTACCTCATATTGCAATTCAAGATTTATCTATAGTAATAACATTTCCTCCTGTAGATGTATAAATCTGACCACTTTCTTAAATAAATATTTAATATTTATTTTAACCCCATCCCTCCTATTAATTAAATCCTATTTAATTAATTTCTTCATTTTTATGTATTTTATTAAGTGAATTACTCAATTTATTTAATTAAATTCACCTAAACCTTTTCTAGCCTTTAATTAAATAAATCACTTTATTTAATTAATTCCCCTTTCTTCCTTTTAAATCAAATTTGCATTTAATTAAATTGACCCTTGCATATAAATAAATCTAATTTACTTATAAAAATCCCCCCACTTGTATTTATGCAAGTTGCATTTATTTTAGTTGAAATAAAATATTTTATTTTAATTAAAATTCTTTTTCTCCCACTTTCCCTCTCCTACATTGCCCACATGCCTCCTAATCATTCTTCTAGAACCCATCTAATCCTAATCAATTAGCTTTAATCCCTCTAATCATGTCATTTCCCTAAATTTGAGGAGGTCACTTCTCAAATTTGGAAGAAAGTCTTCTAAATGCATTAAAGGCTTTATTTCTTCAACAAGCCAACTTGTTGAGTTCCCCCAAATTTGGAAGAACTCTTACAAATTGTCCCCAAAGTCTTCCAGATCATTAATGGTTAATTCAACCTCCCCTCATGGTTAGAGACTTTCTCTCTAACTTAACCCTCATCTAACCCAAGGGTCTCATCAAGCACTCATGGCTTTGACCCTAGTTATCCTATTAACCCTTGCACAAGATTTTATCCCTTGGGTAAAAGATTTATCCAATGGATGACCCTAACCCAACCATAACCTTACCTCCTAAGGTAACCTTCAGGTCTCCTCAGGCATTTAATGCCTCTTGCATCTCCTCTCTAGCCACCTGTTGTTGACAATTGTCACCATTTCATTGGTGAAAATTGTTAACGTGGATTGAGTAACTTTCAATCCTAGACATTGTTAAGATTATTCAATCTTAACCCTCCATTGCCCTATTTTCCCTATAAATAGAGATCTCATTCCTCATTCTCATTATAGTCTAAATTGTATTAAGCATTTTAGCCTCTCTTTGTTAGAATATCATCATAGCATTTAGAAGCACTTCATATCAATAATATATCCATGCTAGTATACCATGTTAGGATAATTTAGCAATATCTTTATCATATCACTATCTTCATCTTAGCTTAATCATCGTAGCTTTTAACATAACATATAGATCTTAGAATGCATTCATGCATATAGATCACAATATCACTTGTTCTTGGAGTTGTCATTCCTAAGTCATTTGCTCAATGATTTGAGAGCAAAATATTGACTTTAGGGATCCTGTGAGATAGAGAACAATGGGACACCCCTTGGGAAGTTAAACTAGGTTAAATTAGTTTATACTTGCACTAAGAGTCTCATTGGTATGTAGGTCATTTGATCTCAATTTATTTGTTTTGATCACCACATTTTCCCGCATAAATATTCGGCGCCCACCGTGGGGCTCGACCCCATAAATAACATTGTTTTTTGTGTAGGTTAAAGATTACAATCACGCCGAAACACTCTTTTAGCATATCTAGGACTTTCTGCAGTGCGTCTATGGTCAAGTTTAGCGCATCTATCGCACTATTTAGCGCATAGAAACCATTCCTTAGTTCATTTAACTTTCCTTCTAGCGCATATTCTTCTTTGATTTTTCTGAGCATAGGAGTATTAGTATAATGTATTTAGACTATAGTGTAGCGCATAAGTTCTATCTTTTAGCGTTGTTGTTGGATTGTTTGCATTGACAAAACCGGTCAATCTAGAGAACCGGTATATGTACTAAGGTTTGTCATTGATGTCCAACACTTACTAGTGAAAACACTAACCAGTGAATTGGTATAGGTAGAGTGGTGTTGCTTTTTAGTAAGAAAAAGTGATGGCATACAAATTCATGGGAACAACATTGGTATTGAATGATCAAAGGTTCATTCAGCTCAAGGAAAGATAAATTAAGTCAACCAGTATATCATTCAGGAAGATCGGTCACTTTGGTTTTGGTGAAGTCACAAAAGGTGACTCAAGCAAGAAAACTTGTTTGTTCCAACAAACTGGTAACTCTTTGGTAAACAGGGGAAGAGACTTGATGCTAGCACAACAAACCGGCAATCAAAGGATGAACCGGTAATATAGAAGTGCAGTGACATACCGGTACACCGGTATGACAGAAGGAAGACAGGTGATCACCATAAATATCAAAGCGGTGATCGGTTACTCAGTTGCAGTGGCAAAGGATGAGTTGGTGAGCTTGTGTCTATGCCAAATCATAGGTTGGTAAGGTCAACTTTTAGTTATCATGCAGTCAAGCATGATTACATGCGGATTTTTTGGTTCGTACTTATTTGGCTAAACACGACTCAAAAGTTTCTATCTTTAGGAGATGCAGTGGCAGAATTGGGTGAACACTTGGCAAAATTGTTGTAAGGCAGTACATAAAGAAAGAGTGAGAGATTTTGAATTTGAAATCTTCTGAAATCCATGATTGGTTTGATTGAGGGAATGCCTAAAGGTGTCGACAGAAATTGTATAAAGTGTTCTTGAAGTTCATTCAGAAATTTTTTTGATCGTGAAACTTGCAACAAGGAGAATTTGTTGAAGGTGATCCAGAGTGAAAAGAGAGAGAGAGGAAGTGCTAAAAGGTATTAGCACAGTAGAGTGTGTTTGAGGTAGATCAACTAAGTGCAGAGTCGAGAGATAGTGAATCGACAGAGTGCAGAGCCAAAGGTCAGGGAACCGGCAGAGTGCAGAGTCGAAGGTCAGGGGACTGGAAGAGTGCAGAGCTGAAAGTCTAAGGATTGGTCGAGTGCAAGGCTGAGGGATAGGTGACCGGCTAAGTGAAGAGCCAAAGGTGTAAGAAGGAAACCGATGATGTGCAGAGAAGACACAACCGGTATGTATTGAGTGTGATGCATATTGAGATCTGATCAAGTTATTAGTAGCTAATTCAGCAGATCATCCATATGTTTCTTTCTAACAACTGCAACATAAATCCCTTAACCGGGTGGACTTTAACAGATCCCTATTGTAAAATCCCTTAACTGGGTGACATCTTAACTGATGTTCTAATTCCTCTAACCAGGCTACCTTTAACAGGGTAAAGGCACTAACCGACCTTGTTCAAAATCCCTTAACCGGGTGGCACCTAATAGTGTCTTTGTAATCTCCTAACAGGGATGACTCTTAACCGAGCATACTCCAGAAGAGAAAAAATTTTGAGTTCCTACTCACACCGTGGTTTTCTCCCTATTGGGTTTCCATGAGATAACTCCTTGGTGTCACTGTCAACTTTACATGCTTGCATATTTTACTTTAGTGATTAATTATATTGTTGGATCTTAGATGAATGTAGATTTAAGATAAAAGTTAAATAGTGAAAATTTCACTAAGTGTTGATTCACCCCTCCCCTATGAGCACCGGTTGGGACTAACAATTGGTATTAGAGCATCAGGTCCCTAGAATAAGAAGAAGCTTATTCGGCTTAGGAAAAGATCAAAGATGATGCGTAAGGAGGGTCCTAAGATCTTCAAGAAGAACTACACCTTATGGTGTGGAAGAATGAAACTCTATCTAAGATCCCTAAGTGAAAAATATTGGAATCATGTGATCACAAAGTATAATGAATCTTCAGGGACTCTTACTCCGGACCAGATCAAGGAAAGGCAATATAATACTATTGTTATGGATCTGATTGTTAGCACTCTTTCAGATAATGAATTTATTGAGCTACAAGATTTGAAATCAGCTTTCCAGGTATGGAATAATCTGAACACAATCTATGAGGGAGATCCCCATGTTCAAAAGGCTAAAGTAGGCATCTTGAGAGGAAAATATGATGAGATGAGAATGCAGGAAAGTGAAAACATAGAGCAGTATAGTAAGAGGATAAAGGATGCAGTAAACTCCATTAAAAGTGCAGGAGGAAAGCTCGAGGAGGATGATGTGGTTAGAAAAATCCTGAGAACTCTACTACCACAATATGCCATAAGGGTCTCTACTATCCAGAAACTCAAATCCTTGGGAACAATCAATGTAACTCTTGACTCACTGATCGGTAAGTTGACTACTTTTGAATTGAGAAATTATGACAACAACATACCAAAGATTGATGTTTCTTTCAAAGCATCCATTATGCATGCTCCAACAAGGAGAAGGAAAGAAACCGGTAGTAGCTCTACTACCAGAACCAGCCATTCCCATGAGAGTGACAATCTGCTCTCTAAGGAACAGGAGCAAGATGAAATTGAAGCTCTACTGGCAAGAAGATTACCAAGAGGTAAAGGTAAATACAAAGGTAAACTACCCCTAAAATGCTTCTCATGTGATAAGATAGGTCATATTGCTTCAAGATGCCCTGACAATGATAGAGACAGGAAAGATAATTTTAGAAGTTACAGGGACAAGAGAAATAATGAATGTTATCTTGCAGAAGAAGGAGTCACTAATGAAGAATCAGGGGGATCTAATGAAGATGGGATTTCTTTTGTGATAGTCAAAGAGGACAACAAAGAGGAAGGATATATGGCATTTATTTCAAGCACAAACCAGTGTGGAGAATGGGTGATTGATAGTGGCTACACTCACCATATGACCGGTGACAGAAACAAATTCCTCAGCATGGAGGATTGTAATGGAGGAACAGTGAGGTTCGGAAATGATGCCCCATGTGCAGTAAGAGGTAAAGGGTCTATAGCCTTGAATGATAAGACAAATTGTGATGATGTCTATTGGGTAGAAGGATTAAAGTATAGTTTGTTAAGTGTTGCACAACTTAACAATAAGGGATACCGGTTAGAGTTCAATGAAGGGATATGTAAAATAAATGACAAATCTGGAAGTCTAATTGCAACCAGTAAACAGTCAAGAGGCAATTTGTTTCATCTAGACACCACCATAGGTAATTGTCTAGTGGCTAAGGTAGAAGATAGTTGTTTGTAGCACAAAATATTATGTCATGTTAATTTTGATAGCATAGCTAAAGTCAGTAAGGCAAAATCTATTAGAGGTATGTCTGACATAGTAAAACTTGAAAATTCTATGTGCAAGGAGTGTCAACTAGGAAATTTGGTCAGGTCAAGTTTCAGCGGTAAAACTTTCTCATTTGAAAGTGTGCTAGACTTAGTTCACACAGACCTATGTGGTCCCATGAGAACCAAGAGTTTCTATGGAGACCGGTAGTTTATCTTATTTGTGGATGACTTTTCAAGAATGATGTGGGTTGTATTCTTGAAGGAAAAATATAAAGCCTTTCACATGTTTAAGGTGTTTAAGGCTCGAGTAAAAAGAGGAACCGGTAAGAATTTGAAGTGCTTGAGATCAGATAGAGGAGGAGAGTTCACCTCTCAAGAGTTCATGAACTACTGCGAGGAACAAGGAATCATGAGACAAATGTCTGCACCCAAAACACCTCAGCAGAATGGAGCTGCCAAAAGAAGAAACAAAATGCTTATCGATTGTAAAAGGACTCTAATGATACAGAAGGACATCCCACATAGCTTCTGGAGAGAAGCAATAAGAACTGGTGTATACACTTTGAACTAGACACAGGTAAAGAAGGGGACAAACAAAACCCCCTATGAATTATGGAGTGGATACTCACCTAATGTTTGTTATTTCAAAGTATTTGGAAGTAGGCGCTATATCAAAAGGGATGAGTACACTGGAAAATTTGACCCCAAGAGAGATGAAGGAACCTTCTTAGGTTACTCAACAAAGAGCAAGTCATACAGGTGTTTAAACAAAAGAATCGGTAATATTGTAGAAAGTGAAAACGTCAGAGTAGATAAGTACTCTAAGAAAAATGAATAGGACAATAAGAGTGAACCGGAGGACTATAAAGGGTTTGAGTACAATGAACTGGTGGAACCTACTGAAGAAGATCCTGTTGAAGTGGTTAATGAAGAAGCCTATGAAGTAAAACCAACACAACCGATAGAAGAAGCTCCGAGGAGTGAACCGGTATTGACTAAATATGTCATAAATAATCACTCTACAAAAAATATCATCGATGACAAGGATGCAAGAGTTCTAACCAGAAGAAGAGCAAGAGAGAATGGGTGTATGCTCTCAATTTTTGAGCCCAAAACAGCAAAGGAGGCTCTAAAAGATGATAATTGGGTGAAAGACATGGAAGAAGAGCTAGAGCAAATAGAGAAAAATGATACATGGACTCTAGTACCCAGATCAAAAAATAAAAATGTAATAGGCACCAAGTGGGTGTTTAGAAATAAGATGGATGAAACCGGTAAGGTGATAAGAAACAAGGAAAGATTGGTTTGTAAGGTCTATGCTCAAGAAGAAGGTTTGGACTATGGAGAAACCTTCACACCGGTAGACAGGCTGGAAGGGGTCATAATTTTTTGGGCCTATGTTACTTATAAAAGGTTTAAAGTATACCAAATGGATGTCAAATTGACATTCTTAAATGGGGTATTAGAGGAAGAAGTATACATAGAGCAACCGAAAGGTTTTGCATCTGAATATGGGAGGAATGTGGTATGAAGGTTACAAAAGGCTCTGTATGGTTTGAAACAAGCACCGAGAGCTTGGTATGAGAGGTTAGACTCATATCTGCTAAGCATAGGGTTCAAAAGAACCAGTGATAACAGTAACCTGTATCTGAAGAGTGGAGCTGAAGGAAAACACCTAATTGCTGAGATCTTTGTAGATGACATCATCTTTGGGGGAGATGATGAGATAAGCAGAAGCTTGGCAAGACAAATGCAGCAAGAATTTGAGATGTCCATGATTGGCGAGATAAAGTTCTTTATTGGTCTGTATGTCTCTCAATTAAAGAATGGCATCTTCATCAATCAAACTAAGTACATAAGAGAAATTTTGAAATTTTTTGGAATGGAAGATTGCAAACCTATTGGAACTCCAATGGTTACAGGTTGCAAGCTTTCTAAACATGATGAGGTTGAAGAAGTAAATGAGACACTTTACCAATCCATTATCTATAAGTTATAGTATGCAGTCCATAGCAAACTGGACATAGCACATGTTGTTGGCTTGGTTGCTAGATTTTCTTCAAACCTGAAAGAGAATCACATGATGGCAATCAAAAGAATATTCAGACACCTAAAGGGGACTGATGAGTATGGTCTCTGGTATCCACACAAGGGAGACTTCAATTTAAGTGTCTTCACTGATTTAGATTGAGCTAGAAACATTGATGACTAGAAGACCACCAGTGGAGGTGCATTGTTTCTCGGAGACAGGATTGTATCTTGGACAAGTAAGAAACAAAACTGCATTTCTCAATCCACAACTGAAGTTGAGTATGTAGATGATGCAATCAACTACATACAAATAGTTTGGATCAAGCAATTGCTGGAAGGAATACAAGAAAAAGTGGTTGGATCGGTAGTGATTCATTGTGACAACACCAGTGCCATTGACATATCCAAGAACCCGGTGATGCACTCCAAAATGAAGCATATAGCCATCAAATATCACTATCTAAGGGAACAAGTTCAAGAAAAGGAAGTAATGTTGGAGTACATACCAGCAAAAGAGAAGGTGGTTGATATCTTCACCAAGCCACTACAAAAGGACACCTTTGACTATCTCAGAGGTAAGTTGGGGGTTATGCCCCTCCATTCAGTAAAGTAAGCAAACAGGGTTCTACATCAATCTGGTATGATTTCAAGTTTTTTTGTTTTTTTCAAAACTAGATTGATGAGTGTGGACTACTCTGGTTAGGGGAAGAAGTCTTGTAAGTGTTCAGAAATGAATCTTTGTCATTGTTGTCAAAAGGAGAGATATGTTTAGAGTGCTTGAGCATTGGCAGATATCAGTGATAGGGGGAGATATTCATGACTTAGGGCAGAATGACTGGACTAGTACTAAGATGAAGAAACATGCATCTAATTAGCCAGAGTTTGAATTGTTTGCCATCAATGCCAAAGGGGGAGATTATTGGATTGTTGGCATTGACAAAAACAGTCAATCTAAAGAACTAGTATATGTGCTAAGGTTTGTCATTGATGTCCAACACTTACCAGTGAAAACACTAACCGGTGAAGTGGTATAGGTAGAGTGGCATTACTTTTCAGTAAGAAAAAGTGATGACTTAAAAATTCATGGGAACAACATTGGTATTGAATGATCAAAGGTTCATTCAGCTCAAGGAAAGATAAATTAAGTCAACCAATATATCATTTAGGAAGATCGGTCACTTTGGTGTTGGTGAAGTCACAAAAGGTGACTCAAGCATGAAAACTTGTTTGTTCCAACAAACTGGTAACTCTTTGGTAAATAGGGGAAGAGACTTGGTGCTAGCACAACAAACTGGCAATCAAAGGATGAACCAATAATATAGAAGTGCAATGACATGTCGGTACACCGGTATGACAGAAGGAAGATAGGTGATCACAATAAATCTTGAAGCGGTGATCAGTTATTCAGTTGCAGTGGCAAAGGATGAGTTGGTGAGCTTGTGTCTACACCAAATCATAGGTTGGTAAGGTCAAATTTTAGTTATCATGAAGTCAAGCATGATTACATGCAGATTTTATGGTTCACACTTATTTGGCTGAACACGACTCAGAAGTTTCTATCTTTGGGAGATGCGGTGGCAAAATTGGGTGAACACTTAGCAAAATTGTTGTAAGGCGCGCAGAGAAAGAGGGAGATTTTGAATTTGAAATCTTCTGAAATCCATGATTGGTTTGATTGAGGGAATGCCTAAAGGTGTCGACAGAAATTGTATAAAGTATTCTTGAAGTTCATTCAGAAAATGTTTTGATCGTGAAACTTGTTGTTTATGGTGAAAGTGGAAACAACAATATTGAAAGACTAAATGAATTCAACCACAAAACCCTAGCCTAACAACAACAAAGATCCATCATAACATATGAATATTACCTAAGATAATGCAAATCAAATGAAATCACAAAGATTATACCATCACATGTCCAATAGGGTTTGGATCTCCATTCTTCCTATCTCCATTGATCTTGCTTGATATATTTGCTCTCAGATTTTATATGTGCACAAGAGCTCAACAAAGAATGGAAATGTGGTTGAAAGTAGGCTTGATTGCATATGAAAGTTCAAAAGTGTACTATAGTCGAATAATCATCGGGGTGCATAGATTGATTAGGGTTGATAATGAAGGAAGCATCCTCTTATATACAAGACACTATATGAAATGGAGGGATAAGATTGAGAGGTGTAAAAGATAAATGGTCGGCTATGATTAGAGGGTAGGTAAAGGAAATAATAAAATAATGAGAGGGTAGGTAGTGTATGAATTAAGAGATGAATGACATGTGTCATAGGTAGAAAAGGTTAATGAATTAATTAAATAAATAAAGATTTATTTAATTAATAGAGGAAGTGGGATCAATTAAATAAATAAAAGTATTTATTTAATTTAGGAAAAGGATAATTTAAATAAATAAATGTATTTATTTAAATGAGAAATAAGGCTAGAAGAGGATAAATGAATTAATTAAATAAATAAAGATTTATTTAATTAATAGAAGAATTAGGCTTAAAGTAATTAAATAAATAAGGATATTTATTTAATCAGACATGACAATTTTAGGTGTCTACACTTGCAACAAGGACAATTTGTTGAAGGCGATCCAAAGTGAAAAGAGAGAGAGAGAGAGAGAGAGAGAGAGAGAGAGAGAGAGAGAGAGAGAGAGAGAAGGTATTAGCATAGTGGAGTGTATTTGAGGTAGATCGACTAAGTGCAGAGTCGAGAGATAGTGAACCGACAAAGTGCAGAGCCAAAGGTCAGGGGACCAGAAGAGTGCAAAGCCAAAGGTCTGAGGATCGGTAGAGTGCAGGGCCAAGGGATAGGTGACCAGCTAAGTGAAGAGCCAAAGGTTTAAGAAGGAAACTGGTGTTGTACAGAGAAGACACAACCAATGTGTATTGAGTATGATGCATATTGAGATCTAATCAAGCTATCAGTGGCTAATTCAGTAGATCATCCATCTGTTGCTTTCCAACAACTACAACATAAATCTCTTAACCGAGTGGAATTTAACAAGTCCCTATTGTAAAATCCCTTAACCGGGTGACATCTTAACTAATGTTCTAATTCCTCTAACCAGGCTATATTTAACAGGGTAAAGGCACTAACTAGCCTTGTTCAAAATCCCTTAACTGGGTGGCACCTAACAGTCTCTTTGTAATCTCCTAACAGGGATGGCTCTTAACCGAGTGTACTCTAGAAGAGTACAAATTTTGTGAGTTCCTACTCACACTATGGTTTTCTCCCTATTGGGTTTCCATGAGATAACTCCTTGGTGTCACTGTCAACTTTACATGCTTGCATATTTTACTTCAGTGATTAAGTATATTGTTGGATCTTAGATGAATGCAAATTTAAGATAAAAGTTAAATTGTGAAAATTTGATTAAGTGTTGATTCACCCCTCCCCTCTCAACACCGGTTGGGACTAACAACTTCTGCACCACATTTTAGCACATAGCAATGAAAGAGGCAAAAAATTTGTAACCAAATCAGAAATTTAGGCTTGTGAAGCTCACCATCAAGATCTAATTATTTTTACTAACTATGTGGAGGTTTTAACATTTCAGTGCAGGAACAAGAGGAATTACTTTAGTTTTTCTTTACTTCCTTTTAAAAAGTTAGTAAAAGGAACTCATATTTTCCTTTTATTGTAAAAATTTAAAATGAATCTCACATTTTCTTTTGGATACCTAAAATGAACTTCATCTTTTCTTTTGGTGCCTAAAATAAAACTCATCTTTCTTTCTTGCATGGATAAAAAGAACAACAAATTCAAATCTTTCCTTTTATGCAAGATAGGATCATCTTTCTTTGGGCTTTGAAAAGAACAAAACAAACTTTCCAATTTTTTCACAAATTTAAAATTGAACATCACATTCCTTTGGTGCTTATTAAAATGAACTTCACCTTTGTTTTGGAAGCTTAAAAAGAACCTTCACATTTCTATTTCAAAAGCTTTCAAAATAAAGATTGTTGTTGTTTACATTGGCGATTCATTTTGTTGACAAGGGTTTACTTTCAAAACTTCAAAGTTTTACTACCTTCACACGTTGCTATCTTGGGTTAAAAATAACCACATGTCTTTTTGGAGCAACATCTCTAAGATAGCTTTTTAGAAAACAACTGCAATATTGGATAAAAGAAAGTATGTATTTCGTGTCTCGAAAGTGGTAGGCATATGCTCTCCCCTTAATTAGGTGACCTAAAAACCAAACCACTCTTTTATGCTTTCTTTTACTTTCAAGCAATCAAATCCTTTAAAGGGCCTTCCTTCCCAAAGCCTCAAAAAGGCTAGTGAGAAGGGTATGACCCAAGTGGGAAATAGCTTTATCGCCAAGTATTCCAACCCATTATAATCAAATGTGGAGGCTGATGAAAATCCCTACCATTGGTTTTTCTCAATGATCATCCTTCCCCCAGTATCTTTAAGATACGTAAAGCCTTTTTTCTAAAGGTTGGGAAGCCTCCCAAGAGATTTTATCACTGAAGATAGAATGGAAGCCTGATTACGAACCTTAGCATTAGAAAATTTGAGTCGAGTCAATTGCCAAACATTGGAAATATCATAGTGTAAGGGTGGGGAAGAATCTCCCCAAATATTACTCAGCATATATCTCCCAAGAAAACTACCCGATTGTGAAGCAAATAACTTTGAGTTAATTTCTGGAAAAAGGAAAAAAATGGGCACCCTCTAGGGGTGACAAGGATGTTTGAGTTGATGGAGTATCGAGACTAGTGGGCTATGACATTGTTGATGACCTTTGAATAAAGAGTTTGCTTGATATGTCTTCTTTGTAATCCAAACCAGTGAAAACATCAAGGATTTGAAAACATCCTCACAAGAACATACACTATTTTTTAGCATAGGCAAATTGTTACTGCTATTGTCTACTATGTTTTCAAGTCATTTTTCAAAAAAGAATCATCCATCAAGCACAAAAAACCATTTCTCAAAATTTCAACAAAATCATCAAAACGAAGGAATCAGGATAGTTAGGGCATAGAAGCATTAGCGTAGCGCATCTCAACCATAAGATAGTGTGTTCAAACCAAAACATAGCGCTTTCGTGACTAAAATTAGCGCGTGATCAGTATAATATTGGTAAGAATCAGATACTATTTGCAAACATCATTTTAGTGCATCAGAGCATTAGCCTAGCGCATCTCAACCATAAGATAGCGCATACGGATCAAATATTAGCGCATAATAAAACCAACATTTATGTTATTTGACTCACTTAGATAGCACATTTGAGGGACATCATAGTGCATCTGGAAAGTTTTGAAGCGCTTTGGGGTCAACTTTTAGTGCATCAGGGTTCTGCTTTAGCCCATGATCAAAACTGGCAAAAAACAGAGAGCAATCCAGCAACCTTTTGAAAATTTTATCAATAGTTTTGGATACCCTTTTAGGTCTTCTAAAAAATCCAACCCAGATAGGTTAAATTGTATCAACACAATATCAGTTAATGATCACAAGTTTCAAAACAACAAATCTAAACATCAACATACCAAGTTAGTTATCTAAATTTGGTCAAATCAGCTTAGTTTCCAATATCTGGGATACTGTATCATATCATTTGGCATACTTAGTCACATCAATAAGGGGCATATCAAACCCTCTATTCGACTTAGTAAGCTTGGGTGTCCAAAACAAGGTATTGGTTACCAAGTCAACCTATCAAAAATATCAACTTTGATCATTTGTATGATCATTCATCATCAAACTGAGAAAAAGGAAACTCAATCAAAGGAAATGAGTCCTAGCATAAATCAAGATCACAATACCATGACTTTCCAATTTGATCCCATCTTCGATCAAGATCCCACTTGTCAATAATCTTATGATGATCCCCTAATTTTTTGATATTCCATCAACAATGATCCCCTTTCAACTCAAGAGAAGAGTTCCATTCAACATCCACCTCCTAAGCAAGAGAATGATATCTCTTCCATATCCTCCACTGATCTAATAGAAAATCAAGAAAAAAGAACAAATGATCCTATTCCAAGTCAAGATCAAGGTATCCCTTCATCATACAAATCAATTTTAGGTCCTTTCATTCCAAATTCAAAGCCTTCCTTCCTTCTATCCATCTTAGGACCTTACATCCACCCATCCAAAATACCTCCATATCATTCCTACCCATCCATGAATCCCATTCCTTTTGGAAAATATTTGGATGTCAAGAATAAAATCCATGTATAAATATCCACATGCATTCAAAGATCTACATGTTCAATCTAAAAGACATGTCAAATCAAATAAAAATCTGATCCAAAAGCAAAAATCAATATCCAAAAGGCTACAAAAACCTTTTAAGCAAAAACAAAATTCAAAATCAATGTGGATGCCCATAAAAGCATTACAATCCAAACAACAATCAAAATTGGCATCTAGCTTGTTCCAAAATATTCCTTCAACCATCTATCTAAACATCTCCCACTTTCCAAATCTATTCTTCCATCATTTCCTCCATCTATTTTGGGTCCTTATGTCCCAAAATTCAATTTTCCTCCATCACTTCATCACCTCTCAAGATGTGTACTGACACTCATCTTGAATACATTTCCATATATCCTCGCACAAATCTTCAAACATTCTATCTATTATCCGACACCTATTTTCCATCATTCCATCTCGCTCATTCAATCCTTTGCATAAATCCTTCATCTGTTAAATAGCCATTGATGTCATTTTGTCACATGCTTTCCCATGCTCGAATCTCATGTTCAATCCCTTTCCTAGATATCTATTCATGAAATGCTTTAGAATATGAGGTTGTTCCTCTTTAACATTTTCTTTTGGTTGGGATACACACTCAATCCAGAAAAGAACCACTTATCATATCTTGGTACCAACATATTTTTTATTACTATATCTCATACACTTAATCAATTTCTCTAAATCATTGTGATCTCTTAGTCTAAGACATGGCTAGTGAAAAATATAAAATCTTGCTTCAACGCCACTGTAATTATTAGACCCATGTAAGTTTCATCACTTACAAACCAATGTAAGAAAAATAAAGAGCAAAAAGACAATATCAAAAGATCAAAAGAATGAGCAAGAAAAGAAATATCAAGAAAATAAAAAAATGCAATGAAATGCAATATCAAAATGCTTGGCTATGGGAACATGCAAGTAACTCCATCAGGGCTATGGACACATGGCTAGAAATGGAGCAATATTTGTGAGATTACAATGATAACCTCATCAGGGCTATGGACGCTTGCTGACAGCGAGGCTCTATCTAGGATGCTTTTGAATTCAGGGTAACTCATGTAGCTAGCCACGTTGGATTCTGAAGATTACAATGATCATATGAGCCGAAATGAACCCACTTGCACACACATGGGTAATCAAAGACTAAATACCTTGATTCAGTTTGGGATTCTTCTTCCCTTTTGAGTATGCTTCCTAGTCGCTAGATATGTTCAGTTGAATTTTTCTGGAGGTTCTAAGTGTGGGTTGGGTCTCTATCTTTGAAAAGTTCAGGAACACTTATTTGGGTGGTGCTAGATGTTGTAACAATATTACATATTGCATTTTTGTAGATAGAAACCTCTATGCTTGGGGGCAAAGTTCATCCACTCTATTCTTGCTACCATATTTCCCATTATCCTTCCTCCAATATCCATTACCCTATCTAAATTCATCATTATCTATGATCTTGCTTCACTTTATCCATACCATCTATCCTATCTATTCATTGCTTCCATCATCTAGTATCTTGCTTCACCTTATCCATACCCTCTAGTCAATATCCCTTATCATATCTATTCATTGCTTCCATCATCCCTCACTATCTATGATATTGTTTCTCTTATCCATATCCTATCTCTATCCATATCCCCTTTTCCATCCTTGATCTTGATCAAAACTAAGGGAAAACATGATTTTGAAAAGCTCTTGATGTGTCCCTTCATGTTCCATAATAAGCTACCTCCATCTTTCACCCATTCATCTTCACCTCAATAGTTTATTCATCCATTCACAATATTCCTTGTCTTGCAAGACATTGGGGCAAACAAGTACATCTTGCTTCTAATCCAAAAAATTCTACAAAATCACGAAATATCCAAAAACTAAAAATCAAATAAAAATTGAAAATCAAAGAATAACAACATGGACCATCCATCAAATCAAATCAACAACAGGAAAACTCTCTAACTCTACAATCAAACTAATCACATGTCTTGTTAATCAATTCATCACTCGAAATCAACATCAACATCAACATGTCTTATACAGGGATAGGTACACTCAAAACTATATAGATCGGTCTTATATGGGGTACTCACTCTTTGAATCTAGACATTCTTATCAATCATTGAACAAATCAAAACAATGATATAGATCAGTATGACTACTAGATTTTGTCCTAGTTAGCCTTATCTTTATCAATCGATGGCAGTACATGTTTCATCTTTCAAAAAATCATAAAAATCAAAAAGTGCAATAAAAGCAAGTGATGAAAACCTAGAAACAAGCTCGCTATTTTTGATAGAGAAATCACTCCATCTATTTGTACATATCATATCCACCCATCTGAGCTAGCACCAAAAATTCACAATTTCACTAATGCTTATCAATCATGGACACAGTTAGTGTAGTCACTGTTGTAGAAATATAAAAATGACCACTTTCCTAAGTGAATATTTAATATTCATTTTAATCTCATTCCTCTATTTAATTAAATTATTCACATTCATCTATTTAATTAAATGAATTACTCAATTGAATTGAATAAGTTCACTTTATTTAATTAATTTCCTCTTCTCCCCTTTTAATTAAATTCATCCTTGCAAGTAAATAAATCTAATTTATTTATTTTAATTCCCCACTTGTATTTATGCAAGTTGCATCTATTTTTGTTGAAATAAAGTAATTTATTTTAATTAAAATTCCCCTCCATCCACTTGCAAAATCCTACATCTCCCACTTGCCTCTCTAAACCCCCTTCTAGATTCTTCTAATCACTTCTAAATTAGCCTAATCCATCTCCTAAATATTGTCACATCCCTAAGCAAAGGGAAGTCACTTCTTAAACCCTCAAAGTCTTTGAAAACCATTAAAGGCTTTATGTCTTCAACAAGTTAACCTTTAAGTCTTCCTAACCATTAATGGTTAACTCAACCTTCATCTAACCCAAGCATCGCATCAAGCATTCATTTCTTTGACCATGGTTATCCCTTTAACCCTTGTACAAGAGTTTATCCTTTAGGTGAAAGATTTATCCATTGGATAACCCTAACCTAACCTTAACCCTTACCTCCTAAGGTAGCCATCATGTCTTCTCAAGCATTTAATGCTTCTTACATCTTCTCTCAAGCAGTCTCTTGTTGACAATTGTCACCACTTCATTCATGAGAATTGTAAATATGGATTGATAACGTTCAATCCTGGCCCTTGTTAAGATTATTCAATCTTGACCTTCCATTGCCCTATTTTTCCTATAAATAGAGATCTCATTCTCTCATTTTCATATCCAAGTCTTTAGTATCAAACTTATAGACATTTTACTAAAGTATACAAGTTTCATGCATCCAATCCATAATTATTTTTAAATCAAGCATTTAGCCTCTCTTTGAATAGAAATCATCTTAATAAGCATTTTAAGAAGCATTTTCATTATCATAGCACTCTCATATTAGACTAGTATATCATGATAGGATAGGTTTTACTAATCTGTTATCTTATCATCATATCCATGCTAGTTTAAATCATATTAGATTTAATATCATGCATAACTCAGAATGAATTCATATTAAGTTGATCAAGCATCCCTCATTCTTGGAGTTGTCATTTTTGAAGTCACTTTGCTTAGTGATCTAAGAGAAAAGGCGTTGACTTGAGGGATCCTGTGAGATAGACAACAATGGAAAGTCCCTTAGGGAGTTGAGCTATTCAATATAGCTCCATAACTTTCACCAAGATCTCATTGGTGTGTGGACCTTTTTGAAATCGATTTTTTTGTTTCTTTGCACCACTTTTCCCGCACACATTTTTGGTGCCCACCGTGGGGCATAACCCCATAAAATATATCATTTTTAATGCAGGAGTGATATTGTGAGTACGCAAAAAATCTGAGTTAGCGCATTGGAGCCATCTTTTAGCGCTTAGAAACCATTTTCTAGTGCATCTCGCTCACTATTTAGCACATTAGACCCTAACATTAGCGCATTGAGAACTTAGGTTAGCGCATAACACTCTGACTGTCAACTGTAAAATCACAGCGCATTAAGAAACCAGTCTAGTGCATCCAGTGATTAGCTTAGCGCCTGGGGATTATTTTGTGGTGCGTTTGTGCATTCTTGTAGCACATTGGTGCAACAGTGTAGTGCATAGAGTTAGCAGAGAAGAAAAATTTGTAACTGAGGAAAATCATTTTAGGCTTGTGTAAGCCCACACTAACATTTGATTGCTGATGGATTTCATGCAAGTTCTAATCTTTTTTGTGCAGAGGAAGGAGTAAGTTTAGAAGTTTTATCTTTTTTTACTTCCTTTTAAAAGAAGTTGGTTAAAAAGAATTCACTCTCCCTTTTTGTACAAGTTAAAATAAACCTCATGTTTTCTTTTGGGGATGCTTAAAATGAACCTCAGACTTCCTTTTGGTGTTTAAAATAAAAATTCATCTTTTCTTTATTGCAAGGTAAAAAGAACAACAAAATTCACTTTTGCTTTCTTGCAAGTTAGAAAAGGAAAAACACTTCATTTTGGGGCTCTAAAAAGAACAAAACAAATTTACTTTCAGCACGTTTAAAAAAAATTCCACCTTCCTTTGGTGTCTAAAAGGATCAATTTTATTTTTGTAAAGGTAAAAGAACCTCATCTTCATTGTATGCAAAGCAAAGAGGGAAATTTTTCCCCTATCGACTTTAAATTATGTTGACCAAATCACGATTTACTTTGTTGACCAGGTTTATTCAAAGGTTTTTGGAAATACACACTTTGCTATGAAAGGTTAAAAGGAACACCATGATTTTTGGAGCAAAATCTCCAACTAGAAGTTAGAAAATCATTATCTTGAAGGCTAAAAAGAATCATTGTTTGCTTTATCTCGAAAGTGAAAGGTATATGCTCTCCCCTTAACTGGGTGATCAAAAAACCAAACCACTCTTATGCTTTCTTCACTTCAAGCATTTTAAATCCTTTAGCAGGCCTGCCCTCCCAAGTTTCTATTAGAGTACCATTTAAATGGTCGGTGAGAGGGGAATGACCTAAGTGGGAAATGGCTTTATCACCAAGTGTTCCAACCCACTATAATCAAAAGTGGAGGTTGATGAAAGTCCCTTCGACAGTTTTGCTCAGCAATTAGCCTTCCCCCAGTATCTTTAAGATATGTAAAGCCTTTGTTCTAAAGGTTGGAAAGCCTCTCGAGGGAGTTTATCACTGAAGACCGAACAAGAAGCCTGATTAAAAACTTTACAAGTAGAAACTTTGAGCCGAGTCAGTATCCAAACATCTTCAATATCATAGTGCAAGGGTGGGGAAGAATCTACCCCCAAGATTACTCACCATATATCTCCCAAGATAACTACTTGATGCTCTGCAAAAAGGATTAGAAAATCTGTTTGATGGCAACACACACAAGAGCACAAGAAACAAACGTTAGTGTTAGCAACAAAAGATTATCCTAAATAGGCATATCAAGAGAGATATTAAGCATGAAATAGAAAGCATATAAACATAGAATAAAATAGCTAATCAAGATGCTCATAGTTGCTCCTCCCTTGTTCCTCTCCTCTCCAAGTCCCAAATGAGTGTAGCTCTCAGCTTTTAGCACTAGCCATGGATGCCATATGGAGATTCAAGATAGTTGAATATGATAAGCAAATGCTATGCAAGTGTAGATAGTGATGCTATGAGAAAGCTCTATGCTAATGCCAGTATAACAACAATACTCTAATGCTTCCTTTTTGCTTGAGGAGAAGGGTTCTATTTATAAAAGAAATGGGGAAATGAAAGGTTAAGATTGAGTAATCTTAACAAGGGTTAGGATTGAAAGATATTCAATACATGTGAGACTTTCAACCCAATCCCATGTTGACAAGTGTCACCATGAGGAGGCTTGAGAGGAGAGA
Organism: Cryptomeria japonica; assembly: GCF_030272615.1. NCBI lineage: Eukaryota > Viridiplantae > Streptophyta > Pinopsida > Cupressales > Cupressaceae > Cryptomeria > Cryptomeria japonica. The sequence goes on along the minus strand of NC_081410.1, from coordinate 661,171,419 downwards.
TAATGAGCATTAAATGCTTGAGGGGACATGATGGTTACCCTAGTCAAAGAAATAAATGCTTTGAAGAGACACATGGGTTACATGAGGGTTAAGTTAGGGGTCAAAGTCCTTAACCATGGGTGCAAGTGGAATTAACCATTAATGGTCATGTAAGAGCCATAAGTGGTTTGGAAGACTTTAGAGGTTAATTTGTTGAACACACAAAGCATTAATTGATTTTCAAAGACTTTGGAGTCTTTGAGAAGTGACTCCAATTTGCTTAGGAATGTGACAATATTTAGAGGATGGATTAGGTTAATTAGGAAGGGTTTAGAAGAATCTAGAAGGGGTTTAGGCATGCAAGTGGATTTTGTAGGAAAATGCAAGTGGGAGAAATTTTGGTATTTTCAATTAAAATAAAATCATTTATTTCAATTAAATGGTGTAATTTGCATTTGGATAAATATTCAAATAAATATTAATTTATTTAAATGAGAAAAAGGAAGATAAAGCATTAAAATGCTTGAAGACTTTGAGGGAAACCATTAAAGGTTTGAAGACTTTAAGGAAAATCATTAAAGTCTTAAGAAGACTTTAAGGGAAGCCATCAAGTTTGAAGACTTTAAAGCCATCAAGTTTGAAGACTTTAAGGGAAATCATTAAAGGTTTCAAGTGGGTGAGGATAAATAGGATTTTAAATAAATAATTTATTTAAAATAGTTGTGCAACTTGCTTTTGTAGGAAAATACAAGTGGGTGGAGGATAAAGGTGTTTTAAATAAATAATTTATTTAAAATAATTGTGCAACTTGCATTTGTAGGAAAATACAAGTGGGTGGAGGATAAAGGTGATTTAAATAAATGTTAATTTATTTAAATGTGAGAGGTGGGATTTTGGGGGAATTTAAATAAATATTAATTTATTTAAATGTGAGAGAAGATTTAATTAAATAAATATGATTTATTTATTTAATTAATGGTCTGAATTTGGTTAAGTGAATTAAATCAAATAAATTGAATAATTTATTTAATTAATAGGAGAAGAGGGTTAAGATGAATTAATTAAATATATTAATTTAATTAATTATTAATTGATGGTTAAATAATCAAATAAATACTAAGTATTCATTTAATTAAGTGGACAGATTTATGTGACTACACTACTCAATTGTGAAACAATTCACTTTGAGTTAGTTTCTGGTAAAAGGCAAAAAAAGGGGCGCCCCCTAGGGGTGACATGGCTGTTTGAGCTGATGGAGTATCAAGACTAGTGGGCCATGGTATTGTTGATGACCCTTGAATAAAGAGTATATCTAATTTTGTCTTACTTGTATCCAAACTTGTGAAAACATTGGGGATTTGAACACATCCTCGTAGAACATACACTATATATTTATCATAGGCAAAATTGGTTATTTCTTTCATGTCATGTTTTCAAGTTACTTTCAGAAAATCATCCATCAAAACAAACAAGTGTTAAAAATTTCTCAAAACAGCCAACAACAAATCAATCAAGGCAGTTTAGCGCGTAGGAGCAACCTCCTAGCGTGTCTTGACTATTTTATAGTGCATACAAACTAGACCATAGCATTTTCATCAGGAAAACTAGCGCATAACCGATATCATAAAGGTTAGAATTTCAGTAGCGCTTTGTGAGACCATACAAGCACTTTTGAGCATCAGCATAGCGGATAGGAGGCATAACTTGGCACTTTTAGTCTAAACTGCAGCGTTTAATCGGGACATATTAGTGCATAATCTTCCCAGTCAAAAATAGTTTTCAGAACTTTGAGTTAGCGTGTAACATAGGCAGCTTAGCGCATAGGGAATTTCCTGTAGCGCATCTAGATCATTAGTTAGCACATCCAGTCTCTATTTTAGTGCATGGTAAAAACAGAGTAAACCAGACATTTTTAGAAAATTTTATCACCAGTCCTAAACACCCTTTTGGGTCTTTTGTCCAACTCACCAGTCATAATCTGAACCAAGTCTTCAGAAAAAAACATTTTCAAAATCAAGCAAGCATCCTTAGAACAAATTTGTCGAATCTTAAACTAGCTCAAGATAAGACTTCATCCAACCGAAATCGGGTAGTATCATCACATTGATCAAAAGGTCTGCCATCTAAATAGATTCTATCAAAAAAAACATCATACCGAGTTTAAACCTTAAGTTGTCAAATCGAGTTTCCATATTGAGAGACTCTTATCCATGTCATTTGACACACTTTGTCATGGGGGCGAATCTAAACCTCTACTTGATGAAATAAGCTTGAGTTTTTCAAATGAAGTATCTCAACCCAACATCAAAGGAAACCATTGATCATTCGTGTATGACCACTCCTCATATTTTGAGAAGAACAAGTCTTCATCACAAAACAGAGTTGAAGAAGAGACAACCTAGTTCTAAAAAACTTGCTAAACGGAATAAGTTTCTCTATATCAATCGCCAACTTTTTAAATCACATCGCGCATTCTTGTGTCATATGTGATTATATCTTCAAGGCAAATCAAATGAGTTTGACAAAGAACCCTTAATAAGAAGAGCTTACATTCAGAAAGTGGCATTCAACCAATGCTTAAATCGTGGAGGAAAGATTAATCCCTCTTTATTCCCACAATTTTGAATCACTTATAACGTATCTCGACCCGAACCACCAACCCCTGAGAAAGAAGAAGAAGATTTTATCCCCTTTGTCACAAAAAGATTTAACTAGATGCCCTTTGTCACTCACTCTCAAAGAAACAAGCAAAGTGAACCACAACCAGAGTCAAGTATAGGTCATAGATTATCCAACCCTTTCAATTATACTGATCTGGGAGATACGAAGATCACTGAGGAACTTCTCCAAGAATGTCAAGAAAACCCCTCATTCCAAAAGCTCATGGAAAGACTCATTGAAGCTGACAAGGAAAAATATATGCTCATACTAACTAGCAAAGGAGTTAGACTTCCTGAAGATTTCAATATTGAAAATTTAAGGAAGGCCGACAAACAAATTTTTAGGACAAGGACTCAAAATTAGGCTTATCAAGAACAACAGAGAGAAGAAATAATGCATGATCCTGAAATCATACTTGAACAACATAACATACCTAAACACAACCATGCCTGAACTAGGGATAATTAAAGAGAAGAAGCTTTCCCTCGATGAAGAAATGCACCCATGGTCACTCTTACACAACAAATTCAAATGCTACAAAGACAAATGCAGGACATGCAACAGGGGACCACATTGTGATACTCCTTGGATGAAATTTGTCCTTACCCCTTTGATAGGAGATTAAACATGATACCTTTTCCCCCGAATTTAGATGTACCAAAATACAATGGTAAAAGTGATCCCCGCGATCATGTTCGGGAATTTTGTACCATAAGCCTAGAATTTGCTCACAATGACACTTACTTAATGAGGCTATTCCCAAGAATTTTGGGAGGGAAAAAAATGGAGTGATTGTCTAAACTTACACCTCCCATCAGATCCTTTGATGAGTTGGTAAACAAATTTATCACACAATACTCCTATAATATTCAACACGCGATCACCATGTTGGATGCATGTAATACCAAACAAAAAAACAATGAAACATTCATGGTGTTTCTTCAGCGTTGGAGATGTATGGTTTTGAGATATCCTCGAGATGTGCTTGAAAAGGAAAATATGGAGATCTTTATCGACAATCTAAATAATGAGATGAGTTATCTACTCAAGCTCCAGTGCATACCATCTTTTGCTAAGTTGATCGAAAACGGAATCCAAGTAGAGGAAGCCTGCATCAAGAAAGGAACATTGAATTTCTTTAAGGAAGGAATTAATTCATCCAACACTCACTTTAATAGCCAAAACAACAATAACACTTTAGACAAATCCAGATCTGGACTACAAACAAAAACATTGTTAATGAGGGAGGATTTGATGCTAACGATATGAAGTCAAAACAACTAGTATTGGCTTTATCAGGTAATATGCAATCTAACAAGAATCAAAAAAGTGTTAACCAAGGCACTAACACTTATCCACAAAATACCATTTAGGGACCTTCAAATTCAAACCCCAACAACAACACCCAAACTAAAAACAATACCCAAGGCAACAACACTAATCGAGGGAATAATACAAATCAAAGAAAAAACACCAACACTTTCCCAAATAGATTCTTCTACAAACCATTGGGGCAATCCTTAGAATCAACATCTCACGAACTCCTGGCAAACAAGATTATCACATTGCTAGCCATTAACAACTTCGAACCCTAGATCAAACCACCTTGGTGGAATGACTCACATTTCTGTGATTTTCATCGAAACAAAGGACATCACACAAATGATTGCATGAGGCTTAAGAATATTGTTCAAGATATGATCGATAGAGGTGATTTAACAATTGTTGGTCTCAAAACAAATGGTGATCATGATGCCTTTAAAAATCCTCTTCTAAATTACAACAAGGAAGGAGCTTCATCATCAAACAATACATGGGGAGCTTGCATAAATTATTTGTACAACAACACCATTAATCACATATCAACATATGACAACCAAATAAATGTCATAAAGATCAAAGACAAACAAGACCATACATTAATCAATGTGACAACCAAAGCTCAAAAATACGTCTTGAAAGGGCATACATCGACATCGACCACTATCCCCAAGACTCAATATGATTTGGTTAATCAACTGCGGATAACTCCTACTCAGATATCCATACTCGAGTTACTCAAACTCTCGCCAAAACATAAGGACATCTTGGAACAAGCACTCATTGAAACAAATGTGCCTCAAGATCTAGACATTGATAAATTTCAAGCCATGGTGGCTCATATGACAGGGCCTCATAATCTCACCTTTTCCGAACATTATAATATCTATTTAAGTCATCCACATAACATGCCCCTTCATATTGAAGTCTTAGTCTACAAAAAAATGAGTTAAAAGAGTATTAATAGATGGAGGAGTTGGTCTCAATATCTGTACCTTAAAACTTATCCATGCATTAGGCTTCTCTAAGTAGTCTATTGATCCACACAAAAAGATCACCATCAAGGCATATGATGATGAAGAAAGATTATCCAAAGGAATAGTGATACTACCTATTCAAGTAGGACCGATACAAAGGGACACTATGTGCCAAGTCTTAGACATAGACTTAACATACAATATTTTATTGGGTCATCCTTGGATACATGTAATGCAAGCAGTGCCTTCAACCTACCACCAGTGTGTCAAATTCCCATATAATGGATGAGAGATTTTCATATTTGCTGATAATAATTCCTTTCAACATTGCAATGCTATGGGGGCAGATCAAGACAACCTGGTTCCACACAATAGGGAAGCTCCAGTTTCCTCAACAATAGATCATCATCAAGAAAATCTCAAATATTTATCCATGGATTTCAAACAAAAAATGAAAATTAAAGAGCAAGGCATGGGAGAATACTCTTTCAAACCCATATGTCTATCCAAATGACCAACATCACCAAAATCTCATGGACAACCTCCTGCATTGACACATCAAGCAACACAGCCCATCACCAAGTTTGATGGCAAATTTATCCAATTGGGCACATTAGCACATGAATCAGAAGAGAAAGGCATCCTTAGTTGGCTATACAAGGATGAGGGAGAAGTCAGAGCTACTACTCTAGAGGTAGCCATACCAACACAATAGTATGGAAAAGGATTCCTGGTCATGCAATGGATGGGATACAATGGAAAAGGACCTATAGGCAAGCATCAAGAAGGCATTACAGAACCACTAGACCCTCCTTCACAATTTTCTCAAGACAAAACAGGACTGGGATATGGACACAACATAGCCCCAAGTCAAAAACAAAATAAGTATTACAAACCTCAATGGAAAGCAAAGAAGAAATAGAACGAGGACTCATGGCAAGAGGCACTACACCAAGCATCAAAAAAAACAAGGAAAGAGCGAGAACACCAGGAAAAAGAGAAATGACAAAAGGAACTGACCATTCAAAGGGAAGAAGCATCTTATGAGAAAGTGCATCATGTTCAGGAACCTATTCAAAACAAGGTTGAGTCACCTCCTGAAGAGATCACTACTCCCCAAGGAGAAATAGTGTATGAACAAATACAAAGGGTACAAACAGGCTTGGATTCGGAATCCGAAAAAACTACAACACTGGTATCAATTATCAGAGATCTCGTTTCACCCTACAACATACCTGTTAGCAGCACTGAAAGACTCTAGGATAGTACTTCTAAAACTAATTCTAATGACTACGAATGGGGTAGTTGTTCAAATATTACTGAGGATGTTGCAAAAGGTGCTATACATTCACACACATCCCTTTCTCGGGAAGGATAAGGCATAGAGTCTCGATTACTTGAATTCGGTCTGCAACATATCTATGAGGCTAAGGAAAAAGAGCAGTGGCACTACAAACAAGTCTACACGGAAGATGATACCATCGAAGACCTTGACAATATCATTAAATTAACTAACATCCTAGGCAACCTTAATGATAACTCTATCATGACACTTACCACAACCGACCTCAACCCACCAAATGACTCTCTACCGCTCATCTTTCCTGATTTGATAGATTGGGACGAACCTGAACACCATGATATACCTATTTTTCCAAATGATGAATCCATTGTCCATTACCTATGTACAGTCAACCCAAAAATAGGCTCTACCAGCAAACAAAATAATGATATCTGCAATCGGAGGGTGCCAAGTCTCTCAGTTGCAAAAATGAAAGAAACAAAGGATCTAATGCTAAAAACTAGTCAATGGTAACACTAGATCACAAAAAATGTCAAAATAAAGGATGCATCTGAGCGTGAAAACCTTTTTAAGGCACCTAAGGATGGGAGACTTGACACTCTTCCTAAACACTATCAAGAGCGATCACCCATATTGATTGAGCCCACTCAATCAATCAACATCAGTACAGAAGCAACAGCTAAAAACGTACACCAATAGAATCACTGACATAAGAGGAAAAACCAGAGTTTATCAAATTCTTCATAGAAAAGAAAATCAATTTTTCTTGGTCCTATGTGGATATGCCTGGAATAGATCCAAACCTAATCATGCATCATTTATCTATTGCTCCAGGAGCTAAGCCAGTCAAACAGAACTTAAGAAAGATGAATCCACATGTAGCATTAATGGACAAAGCTGAACTAAAGAAGTTATTAGACGTCGGATTCATTCGACCTATAGACTATGCTAAATGGATTTCAAACATTGTACTAGTTTCAAAACCAGATGGAAGCATCAGAATATGCACAGATTTTAGAGATGTCAACAAAGCCTGTCCAAACGATGACTTTCATTTTCCCATCATCTACATAATTGTGGACCTCACAATGGGCCATGCAATGCTATCATTAATTGATGGTTTCTCTGGCTATAATCAAATCAAGATAGCTCTAGAGGATCAAGATAAAACATCGTTCACCTGTCCTTGAGGAACATATTGTTGGAACGTCATGCCTTTTGGCTTGAAGAATGCTGGGACAACTTATCAAAGAGAAATGATGAAAATCTTTCATGATATGATGCATACCCTCATGGAGGACTATGTGGATGATTTACTAGCTAAGTCATTCACTCAGGTAGAACATCTGGGCATATTAGATAAAATCTTTCAAAGATTGGAGAAATTTCAAGTCAGGCTAAACCCTAAGAAGTGTGTCTTTGGGGTGACATCAAGTAAATTATTAGGCTACATTGTGTCAGCAAAGCGAATTGAAGTAGATCCAACGAAGGTACAGGCCATCATGGAGATACCACCTCCCAGGAACATTAGTTAATTCGGATCTCTACAAGGACGACTATATTCAATTAGGTGATTCATATCCCAACTAGCAGATAAAAGTATACCATTCAATCATCTTCTACATAAGAACATGCCATTTAGATGGGAAGCCAACTGTGCAGAATAATTCTATCAAATAAAGCGATATCTAGTAAACCCACCAGTTATGGTACCACCAATAGCAGGGAAGCTGCTCATTCTCTACATATCAACAACGAAGGTATCATTGGGGGAACTGTTAGCACAAGAAGATCAAGAAGGCAAGGAATGAGCTATATATTACATCAATCGAACATTAAATGGATATGAGCTCAATTACACATTCATTGAGAAGACTTGTTTAGTTGTGGTATTCACTTCTCAAAAGTTCTAACATTACATGCTAGCTCACACAATCAAGCTAGTAGAAAAAATTGATCCTCTCAAGTATTTACTCGGCAAAGTAGCTCTTACAAGCTGACTGGTTAAATGGGTCATAATTCTCAGTGAGTTTGATATCCAATACACAAAGTGTCGGGCTATCAAGAGACAAGTAATTGCAGATAAATTAACTGAAGCACCACTACCAGATAAGCAACCAATGAAGGTGGAATTTCCAGACATGGATGTCCTTACTGTTACACTCAAGCAATGGACCCTATACTTTGACGGTTCCTGCACTCAATATGGCTCAAGTGTCAGCATCTTGTTCATCACCCCCGAAGAACACACCATTCCCAGATCATATAGACTCATGTTTCCATGCACCAATAACATCACTGAGTATGAAGCCTTGGTCATAGGAATCAAAATAGCTTTGTAATGGAGAATCACGGAATTGAAAGTCTATGGAGATTCCCAACTGATTATAAATCAGATCAACAATGAATATCAAACAAAGGATGACAAGTTACTGCCATACAAAAGAAAGGTAGATGACTTCAAATAGTACTTTGTACATATCACCTTCGAGCAAATACCAAGGTTAGACAATAGAGCGGTCGATACAATGGCCACTATTGCTTCACTGCTACAAATTTCAGAGCAACAGATTCGTTATGAGTTCTTGGTAGAGTAACTCTTTTCCAAAGCCTATGACAATTTTGCTTCCCATGTCATCTATTTCTTAACCGGTTCAGACTCTCCTTTATACGAGACAATCTATGAATATCTTAAAACCAATACACTACCCATTGATCTATCTCATAATAAAAAATGCAACTTTATCTGGCAAGCTGCCCATTATAACTTAACCGCTGACACACTTTACCGTCGAGGTCTATATGGTACTCTTCTTCATTGCCTTGATCATAATGAATCTGACTCTGCTTTACATGAGCTTCATGAGGGTATCTTTGGCATGCATTCAAGTGGTCCTAATCTCGCTAAAAAACTTTTGAGAATGGGATATTGCTGGCTAACAATGGAAAAAGACTCTTATCAATTTGCAAAGAAATTCCCTAAGTGCCAAATTCATGGCAATCTTATCCATGCACCAACACAGGAGTTGCAGCCATTTACAACATCATGGTCTTTCTATCAGTGGGGACTTAATTTAGTAGCAAAAATTAATCCTTCTTCTTCAAATGGACACAAGTTCATTATCACTGCAACAGAGTATTTCACAAAATGAATTGAAGCAGTCCCAATGACCACAGTAACTGGAAAGCATATTGCCTCTTTTATTCTCAATTATCTAATTTACAGATACGACATTCCTAGTTCCATCATCACAGACAATGGGCATCCCTTCAAAAATCAGGATGTACGAGCACTATGTGAATGATTCAAAATCCAACATCATTTCTCTACACCTTACTACCCACAAGGAATGGTCAAGCAGGGGCATCAAATAAAACAATCTTGAAAATCCTAAAGAAGACAATAAATGATGCAGGTAAGGATTAGCATGTACATCTCAATCCGGCACTTTGGGCATATAGGACTAGCACCTATAGGGCCTACACCATATTCATTGGTGTATGGATCAAAAGAAATTTTACCTCTTGAAGTAGAAATTCCCTCACTTAGAGTATCTTTAAAAGGCCTCATACCAGATGAGGACTATTGGGTCAACAGATTTCAAGAACTAGAGCTTCTAGATGAAAAATGACAACATGCCTATGATCATCTCAAAGCATACCAGCAGCGCATGTGCAGAAGCTACAACCACAGAGTCATCTCTAGGATTTTAAAGTCAGTGATCTTGTACTCAAAGAAAATCCCAGAATCAACAGGATCGAGAAAAGAAGGGGAAGTTTGAACCTAACTGGTTAGGTCCCTATGTTATCATATCAGCCTATGGATCAGGCACCTATCAACTAACAACTTTAGAAGGAGATGTGCTCAACGAACCAACCAATAGCATCCATTTGAAGAGAATCTACACTTGAGTGGTCTAATGCATGGAAAAAGTGAAAAATACAAAAAAAAAAATCAAAAAATATGAAAAAAACAAAAAAATCAGAAAAACAACAAAAAGGTGCAATAAAACCACGTGGTGAAAACCTGGCAACAGGTGCTATTTGTGAGAGAATAGCTCCTCTATCTATCATTACTCATATCTTTTGCATCCGAAGTCAAAGCTAATGGCCATCGCCCAACACTTTTTACGTAGCATTATCTCGGACATGCTTAGCATAGTCACTGTCCTTGCTTATCTGAAGATCAGTTCATCATATCCCACCATGGCTTGGTAATCACTGTGAATATCCACATCGATCGATATCTATAACTAGGGGTAGTATTCCTCTGACTTCAAGCATTCCAACAACAAACAAACAAGAATCACAGCATGCTAAGGAAACCATGTCAACAATAGCTCATCAGCCAAGAAAACAAGACACTGATCCAATTAACAACTTCAACACACACATGATGGATTATTTTCTGAATTATAATTTGTTTAAATCTTGCATGAATTTTTGACTATTTTGCACTTCAAATTTTTGAATCATTGGATCTCCTAAATTTCTCAACGATGCATCGAGCTAGAGAAAGTAGCGGGGGAGTCTGATATTTTTTGGTTTTTTATCTGTGAGGCAATCACTTGTACGGTGAAAATTTTGTCTTAAGACATGATTGGAAACATGTCATTGAAGATATCATTCCACTTTGTGCATACAAATGGTTAACTCTTGTCTGTTTTACACAAGCAACACTCAGGTCATCTTGGTTTAATTATACCTTGACGCTTGTGTCGTCTTGCAATATCAAAATCCATGTATGTTTTACTCAGGTCATTATAGTTCAATTATACCATTATGATTGTATAAACTTCCAACATATCAAAATATCAATGATGACAAAAAAAAACAGAGAAAAAATATGTGACTACATAGGAATGACAACAAGAAAAAGAGGGTGATCATTTAATTGCATATCATTTTACACTTGGATTTAGTTTCATATCATTTTACATTGCATTTAGCTGCATATCACATTTTCATCTAGCATACATCTCACAACATATCATTATCATACATCTCATTTTTAAGATACATCTCACATCATATCATTATCATACATCTCATTTTCAAGATACATCTCACATCACATCATTATCATAAATCTCATTTTCAAGATACATCTCATATCATACTTCTCATTTTCAAGATACATCTCATCATCATCATCTAGTCACATTCATCATTGAAACCCTCGCATGCATATCTATCGCATCATCAGGGAATCTTTCTTCACTTTCATATCTTCATCATTCTTCCATCTATTATTTGTCATGTCTTATACATGATATATTATTCCTGAAACGAGACATTTTGATCAGCTTTTATACAAGATATATCGTTCCTAAAACCAGATGTTTTGATCAGGTCTTATACAGGATATATCATTCTTGAAACCAGATGCTTCGATCATCTTTGTCGTATACAGGCGGTATTGTTCTTGAAACCAGATGCTTCAATCGTCTTTGTCTTATACAAGCAGTGTCATTCCTAAAACCAGACGTTTTGATCATCTTTGTCTTATATAGGAGGTGTCATACCTGAAACCAAACTTGATCTCAATCTAATCATTCTTAATCTCAATCCAATCAATCTAATCAATCTTATCAAACCCATACATGCTGTCACAATCCACTCTTCTATCTTTCAAATAACATTCTTCTTCTTTCAAGAGATTGAGGCATGAACGATCTCCCGAGGGGACATTATCATATTAAATCTTGACATCAATTACATATCAATCTCATATCAAATTTTCATATCAAATCAATTCTTCAAATCTAGGACATCATCAATATCATTCATCAAATCTGGGGCATAATACCGATATTTTTACACAAACATCATATCCGGCAAATTTTCTTTGAATCAACATGTGCACACACGTCACTTCAAAGAGGGGCCAATTGTAGACGTATAAAACTGACCACTTTCCTAAGTGAATATTTAATATTAATTTTAATCGCATTCGTCTATTTAATTAAATTATTCACATTCATCTATTTAATTAAATGAATTACTCAATTTATTTGATTAAGTTCACCTAAGCCTTTCATAGCCTTTAATTAAATAAATCACTTTATTTAATTAATTTACCTTTCTCCCCTTTTAATTAAATTTACATTTAATTAAATTGATTCTTGCAAGTAAATAAATCTAATTTATTTATTTTAATTCCCCACTTGTATTTATGCAAGTTGCATCTATTTTTATTGAAATAAAGTAATTTATTTTAATTAAAATTCCCCTCCATCCACTTGCAAAATCCTACATCTCCCACTTGCCTCTCTAAACCCCCTTCTAAATTCTTCTAATCACTTCTAAATTAGCCTAATCCATCCCCTAAATATTGTCACATCCCTAAGAAAAGGGAAGTCACTTCTCAAACCCTCAAAGTCTTTGAAAACCATTAAAGGCTTTATGTCTTTAACAAGTTAACCATTAATGGTTAACTCAACCTTCATCTAACCCAAGGGTTGCATCAAGCATTCATTGTTTTGACCATGGTTATCCCTTTAACCCTTGTACAAGAGTTTATCCTTTGGGTAAAAGCTTTATCCATTGGATAACCCTAATCTAACCTTAACCCTTACCTCCTAAGGTAACCATCATGTCTTCTCAAGCATTTAATGCTTCTTACATCTTCTCTCAAGCAGTCTCTTGTTGACAATTGTCACCACTTCATTGGTGAGAATTGTAAACATGGATTCATAACTTTCAATCCTAGCCCTTGTTAAGATTATTCAATCTTGACCTTCCATTACCCTATTTTTCCTATAAATAGAGCTCTCATTCTCTCATTTTCATATCCAGGTCTTTAGTATCAAACTTATAGACATTTTACTAAAGTATACAAGTTGCATGCATCTAATCCATAATTATTGTTAAATCAAGCATTTATCCTCTCTTTGAATAGAAATCATCTTAATAAGCATTTTAAGAAGCATTTCCATTATCATAGCACTCTCATATTAGACTAGTATATCATGTTAGGATAGGTTTTACTAATCTTTTATCTCATCATCATATCCATGCTAGTTTAAATCATATTAGATTGAATATCATGCATAACTAGGAATACATTCATATTAAGTTGATCAAGCATCCCTCATTCTTGGAGTTGTCATTTCTGAAGTCACTTTGCTCAGTGATCTGAGAGAAAAGGCGTTGACTTGAGGGATCCTGTGAGATAGAGAACAATGGAACGTCCCTTGGGGAGTTGATCTATTCAATATAGCTCCATAACTTGCACCAAGAATCCCATTGGTGTGTGGACCTTTTTGAAATCAAATTTTCCATTTCTTTGCACCACTTTTCTCACACACAATTGTCCTTGATTAACTGAATCAGTTATCTGAATCATATCCCACCATGGCTTTGTGATCAATGTATATATCCACATCGAATAGTGTCCATAGCGGGGGGAAAAATCCTGATCTTAGTAGGGGAAGTTTGTTTTAGCTTTCATAATACCAGCAGCAAACAAGGATCATAACATACTAAGGAAACCAATCTCAAAACTGCTTATCGGACTAGAAAACAGGATCATTGTCCAACTACAACTACAACTACAACACACACACGATGGATGATATATTTTGAATTATGATTTATTTATATTTGCCATTAATTTTTGACTATTAGTATCTTGATTTCTGAACCATTAGATCTCCTGAGCTACTCAAGGATGCATTGTGCTAGCGAAGTAATGAAGGAATCTGATATTTTCTTTGGTTTTTTGTCTGTGAGGCAATCATTCATATAGTGCAAATTTGTCTCGAGACATGATTGGAAACATATCATTGAAGACATTTTCCATTTTGCACATAAAAATGGTTAACTCTTGTCTATTTTATGCAAGCAACACGCAGGTCATCTTGGTTCAAATATACCTCAACACTTGTGTCATCTTGCAATATCAAAAATCATGTAAGTTATACTCAGTTCATCATGGTTTAATTATACCATGATGCTTGTATTAACTTTCAACATATCAAAAGCTCAATGATGACAAAAAGAGCACAAACAAAGTGACTAACATGAATTATAACAACAAGATTACAATGATCATTTAGTGGCATTTCATACTCAGTTGCATTCATTTAGTTGCATTTATACATCTCATATCATTAACATTATCATTTACATCTCATTTTCAAGATACATCTCATATCATTATCATTATCATTTACATCTCATTTTCAAGATACATCTCATATCATTATCATTATCATTTACATCTCATTTTAAAGATACATCTCATCATTATCATCTAGTCACATTCATCATTGCATCCCTCGCATGCATATCTATCACATCATCACGGAATGTTTCTTCACTTTCATATCTTCATCATTCATCCAACTCTCATCTATCATGTCTTACACGGGATGTATCTTTCCTTAAACCAAACATTTTGATCAAGTCTTATACAGGATATATCTTTCCTGAAACCAGATGTGTTGATCATCTTTGTCTTATATAGGAGATGTCATTCATGAAACCAGACTTAATATCAATTCTATCAATCCATTTCATCTGATCCATTCTATCATGTCTTATACAAGATGTATCTTTCCTGAAACCAAACGTTTTGATCATGTATTATACAAGATATATTGTTCCTGAAACCAGACGTTTTGATCATCTTTGTCTTATATAGGAGGTGTCATTTCTGAAACCAGACGTTTTGATCATCTTTGTCTTATATAGGAGGTGTCATTTCTGAAACCAGACTTAATCTCAATCTTATCTATCTAATCAATCTTATCAAACTCATGCATGTCATCGAATATCCACTCTTCTATCTTTCAAATAGCTTTCTTATTCTTTCGAGAGATCATTCATGCCTTTAGTGCACAAACGAACCCCCGAGGGAACATTATCATATCGAATCTCGACATCAATTTCATATCAGTCTCATATCGACTTTTCATATCAAATCAATTCTTCATATCTGGGGCATCATATCTAATCTCGACATCAATTTTTTATCAGTCTCATATCGACATTAGTTTCATATCAACTTTTCATATTGAATCAATTCTTCATATCTGGGGCATCATATCAACAATTTTGACGATAACATTATCATATTGAATCTCCATATCAGTCTCATATCAGCTTCATATTGACAAAATCACATCAGCGCTTCATATCAAAATCAACTTTTCATATCCACAGAATCATATCGACAACTTTGGCCACAACATCATATTGATAAAATTTTGGCATCATATCCAACGACTTTCTTTGAATCAACATGTGCACACATGTCACTTCAAAGAGGAGAAAAATGTAGACGTATAAATCTGACCACTTTCTTAAATAAATATTTAATATTTATTTTAACCCCATCCCTCCTATTAATTAAATCCTATTTAATTAATTTCTTCTTTTTCATCTATTTGATTAAGTGAATTACTCAATTTATTTAATTAAATTCACCTAAACCTTTTCTAACCTTTAATTAAATAAATAACTTTATTTAATTAATTCCCCTTTCTTCCTTTTAAATTAAATTTACATTTAATTAAATTGACCCTTGCATATAAATAAATCTAATTTATTTATAAAAAATCCCCCCACTTGTATTTATGCAAGTTGCATTTATTTTAGTTGAAATAAAACATTTTATTTTAATTAAAATTCTTATTCTCCCACTTGCCCTCTCCTACATTGCCCACTTTCCTCATAATCATTCTTCTAGAATCCATCTAACCCTAATCAGTTAGCTTTAATCCCTCTAATCATGTCATTTCCCTAAATTTGAGGAGGTCACTTCTTAAATTTGGAAGAAAGTCTTCTAAATGCATTAAAGGCTTTATTTCTTCAACAAGCTAACTTGTTGAGTTCCCCCAAATTTGGAAGGACTCTTACAAATTTGTCCCCAAAGTCTTCCAAACCATTAATGGTTAATTCAACCTCCCTTCATGGTTAGAGACTTTCTCTCTAACTTAACCCTCATCTAACCCAAGGGTCTCATCAAGCAGTCATGGATTTGACCCTAGTTATCCTATTAACCCTTGCACAAGAACTTACCCCTTGGGTAAAAACTTTATCCAATGGATGACCCTAACCTAACCATAACCTTACCTCCTAAGGTAACCTTCATGTCTCCTCAAGCATTTAATGCCTCTTGCGTCTCCTCTCAAGCCACCTCTTGTTGACAATTGTCACCATTTCATTGGTGAAAATTGTAAACATGGATTGAGTAACTTTCAATCCTAGCCATTGTTAAGATTATTCAATCTTAACCCTCTATTGCCCTATTTCCCTATAAATAGAGCTCTCATTCCTCATTATCCATATCTAAGTTTCATGCATCTACATTATAGTCTAAATTGTATTTAACATTTTAGCCTCTCTTTGTTAGAATATCATCATAGGATTTAGAAGCATTTTCATATCAATAATATATCCATGCTAGTATACCATGTTAGGATAATTTAGCAATATCTTTATCATATCACTATCTTCATCTTAGCTTAATCATCATAGATTTTAACATATCATATAGATATTATAATTCATTCATACATATAGATCACAATATCACTCGTTCTTGGAGTTGTCATTCCTAAGTCATTTTCTCAATGATCTGAGAGCAAAACATTGACTTTTGGGATCTTGTGAGATAGAGAACAATGGGACACCCCTTGGGAAGTTAAACTAGTTTAAATTATTTTATACTTGCACTAAGAGTCTCATTGGTATGTAGGTCATTTGATCTCAATTTATTTATTTTGATCACCCCATTTTCCCACATACACCTCCTATTACAATTAATTTTACCTCCAAATAAAATTTACTAACAGACATTAGTTTCTATAGCCTTTTCGGCAAATTCATTTTGTGAACATAAAATTTTTACAGACATGTCCATCATGGCGATTGTATATATAAAATTTGAGTAAAATTTTCTCGGTCTTTGTGCTTAGACGTTTCCTTTGTTGCCCACCACATAAGTCTGTTGAAGAGACTGCAAGTGAAATTGTAAGTTTAATAGGTAAGATAGAACTTCTGGAATTTTGATAAGGATCCTATTGTACCTTATTTTTTCTATCAAAGTAAAACCTAACACCTCCAGGCCTCGGAGCTATATAGATAGTGGGAAATCAGAAACAAGTTACTTTAAATGTTTAGTTGTTCTACTTGATCATTTCCTCCCTGAAGAATAAAATAAATAAAATAATTGGATAATTATATTTAAGCCGCCTATCTTTATTCAATCCTTGTACTAAGGTGTATCGTGAAGACCATTTAAAATTATAGATCATTTTGTGATCCTTTTAGGGCTCGAATATCTAATTAATGTACTAGGTAAGATTAAGAGAAAATCTAGTTGTAGTTAGAGTGATAATGACAAGTTAAGAAAATAATATTTATAATAAAGAATGACAACCAAAAAGTAAAACCAAACTATGTTTTCATTTTAGTTGTTTCTTCTTGTGTGTGTAATTGATCAACTACTACCGAATGAATTGTGAAACTCCATCTTCATGTCTAAGATAATATTAATTGAAATATGCACTTTGCCTGTAGCCGCCCAAGTTCATTGCTCGCACCAATAATAGATAAAAATTATAGTACACACAAAACCATCATGGACATAAAAATAATATCTTGTCATGCCCAAACTTTTCAGCAAAAAAGCAACAACAAAAAAAAATTAACTACACTGCAGGGACCGAACTAAAGGACAGGGCGCAGGGTCGAATGGAAGGCGAGGCACATGAAGAAGGGGTGTACCCTTGAGGGATGCACCACAGGGTGGTCGAGGCCTACTTTATGGGGCGCGGCCCACAATGGCGGCCAAAACCGCCCCTGTGGGTCATAGCCCGCAGTGGTGGCCGAAGCCGCCCCTGTGGGTCACAACCTGCAGTGGCGGTCGAAGTCATCCCTACAAGTCGCGGCCCAAGCCGCCCCTATGGGTTGCGGCCTGCAGTGGCAGCCAAGGCCATCCTTGCGGTTCGTCGCTCGCTATGCGGCCAAGCCACCCCCTATGGGTGGATTTGCGGCCCACAGCGTGGCCGAGCCGCCCCTGTGGGTGGCTTCGCAGCCCACAATGGCCGACAACGAGGACACTCACAGTTTTTTTTTTAATTTATTTAATACATTGTATATATATATATATATATATATATATATATATAAAACAAAGAAAATACAACCATTTTTTTAAACACAGTGCTCTTTTATAGATCGGTTTATTTAAGCAACATTAGTTTCATTAACTTTAAATATAAATATATTTATGGAGTTCATTTTGTTTTCATAAGCCAGTAGGGTTTCTTTTATTTGTGGAATATACATTCACAGTGTATATCCAAATTCATTTGTTTTAGCAGTATTATAAAATCTACATGTAATGCAATCGTGTGTGTGTGTGTGTGTGTGTGTGTGTGTGTGTGTGTGTGTGTGTGTGTGTGTGTGTGTGTGTGTGTGTGTGTGTGTGTGTGTGTGTGTGTGTGTGTGTGTGTGTAGAGATACAAAAGTTAAAACCATTGTATTCTCATAGGGGTATGCTCGCTCTTATTTTATAGATTTGTTAAATGCCAGAAATTAATAGAAATGCTACAATGAACTTTTACTTTCAGATTTAGGATATTACTAGTTTCATGAGTTTGAATGAATACTAATGTAGTGATTAACCTTAAACTAGGTAATAACCATATTTAAATGCTAAATCAGAATATAAGAAAGAGGATTAACTATATATTTTCCTTCCCATGTAATCTATTTTTCTTATAAAGAAATTATACAAAACTGTAAATATATATTTACTTCTTTTATTCCCACTTTTGCAAATGAACATATTTTTTTGAGAATGAATCTACTCAATAGTTCAAACAAATTTAAAAATACGATACATATAAAAAAATTTAAACATTCAAGATTATTTATTTGACAATATCTTAAATCTAAAACTCAACAACTTAATTCCATTTAAGAAATAAAACTTTCCAACTTTATTCCTTTCTTTCAATGAAGATTGCAGTAGAAACATAATGCATTTATAACTCTTTTATTGCTACTAAAACAATAAACTTACTAGAACAACACATTCTTTTACTCATAGTCTTTTGAACACTTACTAATAAAATACAAATATTTCTTTTTTTTTGTTTTAAGATACAATGCTCTCAACAAAAAAAGAGAGTCTTTCCTTCATTACACTTTTATTAAAATGACTAAATACAACAAGAATATTTAGATAGGTAGATAACAAAGGGGTGCACTTTCAGCATTCTTAAACACCACTTTAGAAAAATCTAGCTCTTCTCCATCCTTTAACCCAAATGTGAACCTACAAATAAAACTTATAGGTTGTGACCATGGAGGCTCACCTCCCAACCTAGGCTTACAAGAAGCCACCCCCGAGCTAGGAGAACCAAGGCTAAATGGGTTACAAACAAACTCAATAAAATATACAAGAAAGAATTATACAAAACAAAAACTCCAAACCCAAGGGTTCACATTTGTCACTATGTGACTAACTTTGTGGGGTGAAGGTGGACCAAGCACCTAGAGGAGATCTACAAGAAAGAGGAACAAATTCCTTCACAAGGCTACCAAAATACAACCAACTCAAGGTCACATACTTGACCCAAAAATATCCCTTATGTCCCCCATGGCTTACAAACCCAAATCTCCCCTTATGACCCCCTTTTTGCATAAGCATAAAACAATGCAGCAAGGGTCCCATAACCCTTATGTATCTCTCTCTTACAAGAAGAGAATCTCTACACTCTTAAGCTATCAAGCAGCCCTTCACCCCAAGACTACTCTTCCCTCCCAAGGGTTAGTATGGCCTTGAAACAAACATAACACATGAAAATCACAAAAATCACAAAGGCAAACACAAAGAAGGAACTCAATAACCAACACCACAAATCACACATACACAAAAGCTAATACAAAAGAAAATTTTCCTTCATATAAAACTATGGTAATCAAAATGCATGGAAGAACACTACCAACTTTTGATCCTGCAAATGGTATGAGGGATGGTTGAAGAAGAGCTACCCAATCCACTAGTCTTTTCTTTCCAAAACCAAAAAATGCATCTCTTATCCCCAAATTTTCAAAACAACTCCAAGTCTCCAAGATTGGAGAGTGGGTGATCAAAATCCTAAGTTTGAATCCCTTCCCTAAGTAGAGGATCTCCTCACACTTTCCAACTTCCTTGGAAAGGATGTGAGATCCCATAGGTTGGTCTTTCCAACCTCTTACATGGTTTCTAAAAATGGAAACTGAAAAAGGTAAGAGAAAATGGGGAAGAACAACTATCACTCAAATGGAAGGTTGTCTAACCAAATAGAAATCCTCAAAAGTTGAATTTTCGTCCATCTTGGAAAACTCGCTTTTGAGGTGACTTTACAGTCATACGTGAGTGGCCTCATGGCTAAAATTGACCTTTACCCATAGGTATAACATATGGGCCTGCAAAAGTGCCCTAAACCTAACCTTAAGAGTTAGTTTGACCCTCCAGAAACCCACCTAAAGTTTGTCTACAGGTCAAACTTGAGTTGACCATTCTAATGGCTCTCTAACCAAGACTATTGGGACCACATCAAGATATTTTGACTAATGAATTGGTTACACAAATTCCCTCCAAAGGATATGTCAATGCCAACTCACATCACAACACAAGTGTCAAGTGACACCATAAAAATACACATCACTATAATACGCATGGCATGTCCTCTTTTTTGGAATTAACAAATACAAATTAAACACGCATTCAAGCATTCACATTTACAAATATAAACACATTACATATGAGGTATTGTCTCTCCAAATAGACAACCCTTGGCTTCACTAACACACATAGGTTTAGTTTGATTCTCTGAATAGTTTCCATGGTCACATGGATTAATTTTCTTGCACATCTTATTTTGCACGTTAGTAATCTCAAATAATCATATGCAATATTAATATATGAAAAGAATACAAATCAGACACTTTGCATACAATTTACATCATAACAATCAAATTATCAATTATCCAATAGAATCCACCTGAAATAATTTACTCAATGGCATCATCATAATCATCATTAAATTCAATCATTTGTAAGGCATGCATCCATGTTTTCTAACATCATAAATGAAGTACTGCAAATCAGAAATAGATGACATACATCATATCAATGTTATCCAATCACTGGATCATATAGAATCTATATCCATAATGCATCAAAATAAAGTATCAATGATAGATCCAACATGAAAAATAATTGTAATGTTATGACGGCTCGGGGTAGGACCTCACATATCTATACTCAATAAGGAAGACTCTCACAATATTTTTTAAATTAGATTAACAATATTGAATGTTTGACATTCTTTGTAGGTAATCCCAACCTCCCAGACAAACCCTGTACGACTGCCTTCCTCATGTGATAAAAATTGAAAGTAAGAATGTGTTGATTTGGGTAAAGAGATTAAAGAGAAATCTAACCATTAGTTATGCCTTCTTCCTTTTCCTTTTACACGAGGTATTAAATTTACCATGGTAAGACAGAGTCTTTTTATTTTTCTTTCTTAAAGGAAAAAGTCTTTCATTTCTCCCTCCTCACACGAGGAGCTATTAACACATTGCCCATGTTCCCTTTAACTTTTTTTTAGATATGGGATGGAAGTAAGTTTATTTCTTTTTAAATAAAGAAGTTATTTTGAAAATATATATATATATATAAATAGGAATAAGTTCTTAAAAATAAAAAGAAAAGGGTAGAATTAAAGTATTAGAAATTAATAGAATATTTCTTGATAAATAAAAGTAAAATAGAAGATTATTCATGATGTAAGGAAAAATAACGATATATATATAAATTTATGAAACATTAGTATATTTATATAAATCTTTAAAAAGATAAAAATTATAAACCATAAATAAAGAGATAATTAATCAGAGTTTTCTTTTCTTGATTAATGGTTCGACTTGGTAATAAAAATAATTATGGTGTTATAAAAAATCATTTTTGAATAAATAAAGGAAATGATGTTAGTTATATACATATTATGTTTTTAACATTTTAATCAATCAATTGATTACTATTATGTTGTCAATGTCTTAAGTGTGCTAGATTTAGGTGTGGATAAATATAATATGCAATCATTACATAAGATATAAAATCCACTATTGAGTTAACCAAATGTAAGTTCTTAGTGTGTACTTATTTTCTAAAAAAGGAAGAACACTAAATATTAAGTAGTTTGGTATTATACATGATTCAATCGAATTATATGTTGCTATATATGACCAGGTTATCTACTCACCTTTTAATTACGGTGGGGCTTATTCATGGTTGGGACAACTCTAAAAGCTGGAATAGAGTCTTTTTGGAGAAAGGTAAAAATAAAATAAAAAGAGATTGGCCCGAATGCACTCTTTTATTGGAGAGTAATAAATAAGTGTGTGATGAGTTAACAATCTTGATATATTAAAGTCTGCTTGAATAAGCCATTAACTCAAACTAGATATTAATACCTAAAATTTAAACAAAATGAAATAAATAAATAGTCGTTGTGTGACTCATAAACCTATGGCCACAATCATCTTATGTATTTTGTCTTTGTTGAATTTTGTTTCCATAATTGAGATAAGGACTCACCTTTGATGAGAGTACAATTCAAATCTTTAACAATTTTTTAATTTTTAAGTCGATCAAAGTTGGGAGAGTGCAAGTTGTAAATGGTGTGGCTTAAAATTAAAAATAAAATATAATAAAAAAGGTTGTGTTTTGCTATAGCAAAAATTCAGTATGACACAAACAACTTCTCCTATCAAATATAACGAAAACAAACAACTAAAAATTCCCCTAATACAAAATTTCATAAGAAAATACCATGAAAGAAACTATATTATTATTTTTTATTTTTTTATTTTTTTTAAAGAGTGCATAAGAAAAAAAAGAAAAATGACCCAATCACATTCTAATTGAAAATCTTTGGTTGAATACAGATTGACTTAATGTCTCGAATTGAGCAAAAATCTTATTAGGAGTTAGAAAAAATCAACCAAGCACTACTGCAAGAAGTTGCTCAACTAGCTGCTCAAGTGCAACAACTTAAATAAGAAGCACTAGGATAAAAAGATCCCAATGAAGTATAATAACCAGAGAGTAATAAAAGTTCAAAATCAATTAGGAAAAAGAACAAAAGAAAGTCAAAAAGTATTAAGAAACGACTAGCATCATCTGAAGAAGACTCAATTTCTAGTGGTACTTCTCGCAATTACAAGTCACAATCCTTTGAAGATGATACTAGCAAACGAGCAAAAAAATAATTAGATAACTTTTCTCGAAAAAATAAGTTACCAGAGTATAGTGGCAACACTGGTACTGGAGAGAAAGCATAACAATGGCTAACTAATCTAGAAAGGTATTTTGACCTTCAAAACACCAATAATTACAATAGAACAAGAATCGCTACTTACCAATTAAAGAATAGTAATTTGAATTGGTGGTAGGACACCATTCGATCCCTGAAACTAAAAATCAACAAATTGAAGTGGTTGCAGTTCAAGAAATTGTTTCAACAAAAGTACTTATCTGATTATTTTATACAAGAAAAGAGAAATGAATTTTTTGAATTAAAACAAAGGCTCCAATCACTAAATTAATATAAACCAAATTTGGAAAGGCTCAATCGATTTGTACCATTCATAGAAGGACATGATCGGGTAGTTTGATTTATAAATGGTTTAAGACATGAATTACAAGATAATGTATGGTGTGGTAAACCAGTATCAGTAGATGAAGCGGCTCAAATTGCTGAAATTTTTTAAACACATAATCAAGTTGCAAAACAGATAAGGGAGAAACGTAAAAGAAAGCTCAATGAATGTAGTAAGGATGAGATTAAAGAAAAGAGTTTTCATTGTTGATTCACCAAGAATGCGAATTCTAACTAGCATAGACCTACACCTCCTGAGGTAAAATGTTGGACTTGAGGCGAAAACCATTATCTACGATATTGTCCTAGAAAACGACAACAACGTAGACATGGAAATAGCAACACGACAATGACTCATTCACAACCTAACATGAAGGTTTATGTAGTCGTTGATACAGGTATGATACATTTCCAATCAGTTTAAAGACACAACCTTTATACCTCTTGAAAGAAATGTATTTGAATCTCTTCATCATAGTTTCTACATTACAATATTAAATTTGAATGGTTTCAAGCATTTGAGCATTTAACACAGTTTGGAGATGATAAGTAGTGTATTAACCTAATTGATTTTTTGTACACCTCAAATTGATTAGTTATTGCAAGGTAGATTATTTCAACAAGCAAATTCATTGAGAACAAAATTGGTTTAAGGATGACTATACATAGAATCATACTCATCTTCGTGGAATGACTTATATTCATATGGCAATATGATCTTACCATTTGATCGATTCTATCTCATTCTTTCCACTTAGAATTTATCCTAATATATATCATTGTGAAAACCCATTTATTATAGTAGTAGCTACCCTATCATAAAAGTAATATTATATATATAAAGAAGTTACAAGTTTCTCACAATTTTCCTAGGTATGGAATCTATGGACATTGTTTCATTAATAGAGTTAATAATTTCATATTAGTAATGATAAAATTTGAATATCAATGTTGATTTACATTTACTTTTATGTAAGTGTTATTATACTTGTTAGTCAAAAACAAAAACTTGACATCTAATTTATAGTAAGTTACATTGTGTGTCCATAACCCACAACTCTTCAGATTCACATCTTATACTTAAACAATGACACTATTTTTGGAATGGGTTGGTAAGAATAACATAGCATTCCAATGACATACGAAACCTAGTAAGTAATTTTAGGCTCAAACATGGGGACATGTTGAACTTTATAGGGGGAGAGGCAATCTTTAAATTGTGTACTATGCTTACATATATTAGTATTATCGAATTGAAATTTAAAAACCTTGTTTACTTTTAAACAAAATAAAGGTTGGAAGTA
The DNA here is from genome assembly GCF_030272615.1 of Cryptomeria japonica. NCBI lineage: Eukaryota > Viridiplantae > Streptophyta > Pinopsida > Cupressales > Cupressaceae > Cryptomeria > Cryptomeria japonica. Next base: position 661,146,206 of record NC_081410.1, on the reverse strand, counting down.
TATTTTATGAAGTTTTTTTTTGGTTTGTGTGAGAAGTTATAACATATTATTGTTTCCTTTATAGATGATATTTTTTTACTACTGTACTTTGTTATTGAACTTGATCAACTCCATAGCATTGTACACATGCTTTATTTATAGTAAAAGAGGATACTCGTGTAGTTTAGAATGCATGAATATCATCTTGGAATAATGTTGGGTATATAGATTATGTGTGTAAATTATGATTGACCATTTATTATAGGACATGGATGGTAATTATGGTGTGATCACATGATAACACTTTTACAAAAACAAAAGTTGTTATATGAGTAAGAAATAAAGTTGGAAGATATGATATTAAAACAAATAAATTATAATTAACTTTTCAATGAAAAATTCATGATATGTTGCATAAGACATTTATTAAATTCAAGTAATAAACATAAGCAAAATTATATCTATAAGTTTACATCTATTCATGGAGTGTAGAAAACTATACCATTGATTGTATCACAATTTTAATTGAAAAATTATCTCTATTGATGTTACATGTGAATTTAAATTAGATATGTGCTAATTAAAAGAGATCTATAACTTTGAAAAGGAGAGTTATATATGAAATTAATATAAATTGAAGTAAGTGTAATCCTTGATAATGCTACTTGGGAAAAAGTTAATTTTATTAAATATCCATGTTTGTTTAACTAAGGTTGTTTCATGTGTTTTGGATGCAGAGACTCCTCGTGCTTCTGAGGATAGTAGCTAAATTAGAGGGGGATAATTGTTATGGGACTTTATTCCCATTAAAATAAATGTAGATAAAGAAGTAAATATTCATGTAATAAAGTGAGCTTTATATTACAAATTTGAAATAAATAGAAAAGAACATAATAAGTTATTTAGTTTTTACCGGGTGAATTAATGTAATAATTATGAAAAAGGGGTGTGATGGTTGGAATCACCCTTTATTATTGTATAAATCTTGTGAAAATTATTATGGAGGGGAAAAAGAGAAAAAAAGGAATTGCTTTGAGATACATTGAATGAACGAGATCACCAAGCAGGTTGAGAACATTGGAGAGGGGGAACACAGAGTGTGTCCAACCTAGGGTACAGTGTGCACCTGGGACCGTCTTGGCCAGGGCTTGGGTAGTGGCACTTGTGTAGAGCGACATAGTACACTTATTCCTCCTTGATTTCTCTCAAGCGGAAGAGGCTAAATTAGGGATCCGTTCCAGGCAATCTATCGGTCTTCTTGTATACCAAAGAAAGACAAGTATATTTAGTTATAATGCCAATCATCATTGAGTAATAAATTATTATGTGATACTTATTATTTGTGTCTTCAAATTAAATGAATAAAATCAGTCAGCATTTCAGTTCCTACAACAAAATCTAAGAAATATATTTTATGCATTTAGATCTGAAAAAAATAAATAAAATAAAATAAAATAAAAAATAAAAAATAAAAAATAAAAAATTATTGTTGCATTTAAACTTTGGAAAATAGTTCCATTACAAATAGAACACCTTTCGGTAGAACATATGTTCTATCAAACCCGCTACTAGAGATCCCCCCACCCCAAAACTCTCTTGGTTTCTGCAAATTTTTGGCCTTCAAAGCTCAAATTGGGGGCTCAAATGGATGAATTTTGACAAACCCAAATGCATGATAGTAGTACTCAAAGTGACCTTTCCAATGATTATTATTTTAATATATATTGATTTTATTAAGATTTATTTTTTAGGTTAACCGAACATAGGTTTCACACCAAACATCAACTTTTGCATTCAACGCTTATGGAAAAATAGTAAACATGTGAAAAAAAATCTAAAAAATATCTATGCACTAGGTATTGAAGTCTTATTTCCAACAAAAAAAAAAGAATTTCGTCACATACACAACAAGTTATGAATGACCAAATGGACATATGTCAAAATTACAGTTAACTCGACTTCAAAACTTAATAAATTATGAAATATTGAAGATAATGTTATGAAACCAATTGCAAACATTAGATACGGATGTTACAAAACTAAATTCAAAAGAATCACATTCATATCTATTTAGAAAAAAAATTATGCCTGACCAAGTGAGTATCGCTCTTTAAAAATGTTGTTTTTTGTTAAAAACTAGTTTTCGAGAGAGAGAAAAATGGAAGTAAATTGACTCCAAAAAATTTCAAAACAAATATTTTTAGAATCTACACAAAATGACACAAATCACTAGTCACATCATCTGCAAATTGTTTATGGTTTAGCAGTAATAGGTATCTGAATGTGAAGTTTTTTTTTTTTCTGAAAATGAATATTACAGTGTCAAAGTTGGCAAAAAAGTGTAACTTTTTGGCATAATTGATGGATTGTTGGTGATGATATATTCATGGAATGTTGGTGATGATATAATTATGATATGATGCTTGATGATCAGTTATTTGTGTTGTCATTGATGGCAACAATGTGTGTTTATATTTTTAAGTATATCATTTAAGTCTAACCGAAAATAGATTGAATTGGATTGAGCTAGAAAGCAAAACTGCCAAGTGATAGTGAATCGGTAAGTAGGAACAAAGAAGGAGATGGTTGCGGTACAGATCCATGTTGAGTTAGGTGTTGTGGTTTGGAATGTGTTCTTATGAAATTATAAGGAGTCTATGACTTGAACAACATTATTTTTGGAGAACCGGAAGTCATGTTTGTAATTGACTGTTGTTATTCGGTGTAGAGTTTGTGAACTGGTAACAAGATCTTTGACCGATGATGTTTTATGGTTTGGCGATGATTCTTTTCATGTTCATAAGTTGATGATGATGTGTTAAAATCTATGTGAAGAGATAAGATGTTGTTTTGGTGTGTACAAGGATCAAATTTCTTGGGAAGAAGCAAAGTTCTTAGTAGAATGTGTTAAGGGTTTGACAGCTTATCAAATCGACGTGCGGTGATGAGTTATGATCATTCAACGGTTGTAATTGTCTTGTGATTTGTTGTAATGATCTGTATGATTATCTATAATGATTTATAATGATCTAATATGATCTATGATGTAGATTCATTATAATTTAAGGTTATGTAACCTGCCTAATTATAAAGTCTATTTAGGTCGAGTTTTAGAAGGTTTATTGTGTCGGTGATCAGAGAAGTGTGTGTGTGCTGAACCAGATTGAGATGCCTACATGAGAGAAGCATATTGGAGCTGACAAGGATCTACAATAGCAATCTATGAAGTGTTGAGTCCAGATCATTTATCTGTTGTTTCCTAACAGTTGCAGTAGCATTAAAATCCCTTAATCGGGTAGGTCCTAACATGCCTAACCTTGTAAATCCCTTCACCAGGTGGCTCATTAATTTGGGTTTAAATCCTCTAGCGAGGTTACTCCTACTAGGGTAAAGCCCCTAACAGAGCTAAGTTGTAAAATCCCTTGACCGAGTGACTCCTAACAGGGTCTACTCTTAACCGGGCATTGTTGTAAAGCTCCTAACCGAGCTAGGCTCCTAACAAAGCGCATTCCAAAAGAGTGCAAATATTTTGTGGGTACCAATTCAAACCGTAGTTTTTCCCATTTGGGTTTCCACGTGAAAAATCCTTTTTTTCATGTTGTGGATGGATTCTTGAGTTATTCATTTGATGTCTTTACTATATTTGCTTAATGATGAACACTAAAGTTGCTACCGATAATGCTTTGGTAAATCTGATTTGGAGATTGTTTAATCAGCTTCCGATACTATGAGATTTTTACAAAATCAAGAGCTCAATGAAAAGTACAATAGAGAGACAAATTATAGGACAAGAATAAATTGTATTCTCATCAATAGATAAATTCAAATTATAGGACAAGAATAAATTGTATTCTCATCAATAGATAAATGATCAATAGATCAATAGTTGTTCAATAGTTGTTATATACAATGAATATGAGCCTACATATATAAGCAAGGCTATATGGATATGTGAGAACACAAACATGACATGTGACTCAATAAGAAATGATGGTAGGTAGGAAATAGGTGTGGTAGGTAGGAGAAACAATAAAATATTCCACACGAGGTGGATCACCCACTGAAGGAAGAATTATCACATTACAATAAGTGGATATGATAGAGTAGTAACAAGATCACACCATAAAAGGTGGAAATTCTCCTACACACACTATCCCAATGTGGCACAAACACCCAAGTGTCTTATACCCAAACTACTATGATATGCATGTACCTAAGTAAACTTAAGTAAGGTGTAATAATATCCAACATGAATAAATAATTACACCAAAACCCCCCTTTAAGTGCAACTTAGGGGAATGCACTTAAGTCTACAATGCAACTAAGCAAGGCAAGATGGGCCCTGGATATGAGGCCATATTAGGTACCCATGTACAAATGCAAATGCATACAAACCAATGCAATGAAATCTCTCACAAAGCAGGGAAAGAGAGAAAAACCCAATGGGAAAAAACCCTCCCCCAAAAGAGATATGAAAACAATACAAGAGAACTCTCATAGAAACATGTGAGGAAGAAAACCCCATGTGAGGAAAACGTCCCCCCCATATGAGAGAAGAAGAGAAGCTAGAAAGCCCCCCCCAATGTAGAATCTGCACCAATGATAGAAGCTCGAGAATGAATGAAGAAATTGCTCCATGAATGTCGAACAACATTCCTCCCCTTGGGAAGAAACAAAACCAAAGGTGTATCGATGAAGTCTCCCCAATCATGAAGGGAAGATGTAGGAAAAAAACTCATGATGAATGAAGTCTCTGAAAACTACTCAAGTGTCCCATGTCGATGCTAAAAGTTACCCCCTCCAAAGATGGTGAATTGTTCCATACTGGTGAAAAAGGAACTCCAAGATCTAGTGGAGATGAATGTAGAACAAGTCCCAAAGACTCACATGTCTCCTCTAAGCATAAAGAGACCTCCTCCAACTGTTGACATAAGAATCCACAATCATGTCAACTTTGAAAGAATGATCATGTAGAGAATGAACAAGAGGGTCAGAGTGTTCCCTCACAACAATCGAAGAAGGATCATCTTCATCAAAGAGAAGATGAATATCATCAATGATGTCTCCCAAATCTGCAATGTCTGTCAAGTAGTCATCCCATGAAACTGAAGTTGGAAGATATGAAATATCTCATTGCACTGAATCACAAGAAGGAAAATTTGTCGCACTATCTACATCATCAAGTGCAATAGGTGATGTGATATAAATAGGAGGAGATGAAACGCAAGGCTCAAGAATGGGGTCACATGTGAGAATCTCCAAGTTTAAGTACCCAAAGCTCTCAAAATTAGAATCATCACAAGAAGTGTGATCATCATGTGTAGATTCATCTGAAGAATCATCATATGTGAAATCATCCTCATCAACAAAATCTAAAAAGGAGTATAGCCAAGATGCATGATCAACCACCCTAGTCGCAATGATATCTCAAGTCTCCAAGTCTCTAATGAAAACTAACTTAGGTGTGAACTCCACAATTCTCTTAGTTGCCCTATTTGTGATTTGATAGATGGAAAGGAGATTGTTTGTCAAATGGGGTACACACAGCACATCATTGAAGGAGTTATCCCCAATGTAAATAGATCCAATGTAAATTGATACATACTTTCTTAAGGTACAAATTGTCATGATATTTTTAGTGAGCCAATCCAAGTGAGAAATAGGATCATCCTTAGGATCAATGGGAGCAACAATAGTTCCATCAATATAATGAGTTAGTCATTTTTCCATAAGTTTACTCCATGCATCAATTTTCCAAGTAGTATAATTATGAGAAGTTAAGAGAGGAAACTTAGGAGAAACCATAGCAGAAAAAAAGAACGAATACAAGATCACAAAAGCACAAGAGATACCCCCCCCAAATTCACTCAATCAAAGTAGCCCCCCCCCAAAAAAATGATGATTTTGGCACTTTATATTTAGTACGTGTACAATAGGCCACTTGCAAATAATGGCAAGGTGGACTTCTAATTTTGTTTGACAATTGTCCCAATTGGCTGAGAACTACAATGCAAAAGACCAAAAAGATAGATCTATGCAATACAATTGCCAAATTGGCCAAAAAAGACCATATGTTGAAAGTACAATTTCTACCCAAAATCACTACAAACTGATAGCATATTATGAAAGTAGATGAAAAATTATGCATTTTCAAATAAAATGGTACCTAAAAAGGAGTCCGTGTGAGCCCAAACGCAGTCCTGAAAGTTGCAGAAATGGGGATTGGATAGGTACAGTCACCAAAAACTGAAATTTATTAAAACATTGTTCATAAAAAATCATAAAATAATGCCACCACGTGAAATTACACAAAAAATTAGCCCATTTCAAAAAATATTGCACCCAAAAAGGAGCTAAAATGAGCAAAATATGGTCTTCCAAAGTTGAACTGCAAACTAAAAAGCTCAACGAGAGGGGGTTGATAAATTTTCAAAAAATGATGACGTCAGCAAAACACGTTGTTAAATTTGACGATCGTCTAGCCATCGCGAAAACTTCACCTCTCTATTGACGTGGTCGAATCAAAGAATGACACGTGTCATATGGATGGTACAAAAATATGATTGGTGTCTGCGTGTCATGTTGACAAGGACACTGAGGTGGCAGATTGTGCATTGACACAGCTATACGGTGCTTACGTGTCTGCTTACTTGACTATACAAACGTCTACATAGTAGGAAGACTGGGCACTGACTGGACTGCTGCATGTACTAACTCTTGGTCCTTGTGGGCTAAGCAGCTGTCACCACGTGGCAGATGGAGTAGAGGAGGTCATCGCAAAGGAGAACATTGTGATGGAGGAGGCACAGGTACAAGTCCCGGTGGGAGCCGGTTGACGAGATGCTAGTTGTTGGCGCAGGTCATCGGCGGACAGGAGGTAGTGGTCATTGGTTCTAGAGTACTATCATGGCAGTGGAGGGACCGTCAGAAGGAGATGCAGCGGCAGTCGTCAACGGAGCCCGCGATGGGAAGACGTGTAGCAGCAGCGGCAAAGGCAGTTGTCGGTGGGAAGGTTGGAGACCGGAGCACGGTAGGAGCACGATGGAAGATCGGAGATGCAATGTGGCTAGTGCCAGTAGGGAGGTGAGCAATGTCGGGGTCAGCACAGGATGATGCAGGCAGCGGCGGGGAGCGGTCAAAGGTAGTATGGGTGGCAGGGCCCGAAAAAAATAAAAACGTGCAGGATATTTTATTGAAAAAGTTAAAAAGACAAAAAAACTGCAAAATAAAAACCCACGAATAAAAAATTGATTTTTTTTTTTTTAACTTTTTCAATAAACTGCGAAATATTTTTAAAAGAAATTGAAAATATTATTTCGCAGAAAAAAATAAAATAAATTTATTTTTTTTTATTTTTTCAAAAATTTGTATCGTACAGCCTAATAGGCTGATTTTTTCCTCCAAAATAGGTCAAGTTTATATTCATTTTTTTATGGAAACGGCCACTCGAACATGATGGCGAGGTCAGATTTGGTCTAGGATGCCTCCAAAACATGTTGCTCCTCATATCTACCTCTTGACGCTGCAATAATGCCTCTCAAAGATGAATCATTGACGCTCTAATGGCTCTTATACCATGTGAGATTTTGCCAAGATCAAGAGCTCAATGAAAATTACAATAGAGAGACAAAATATAGGACAAGAATAAATTGTATTCGCATCAATAAATAAATGATCAATAGATCAATAGTTGTTACATAGTTGTTACATACAATGAATATGAGTCTACATATATAGGCAAGGCTATATGGATATGTGAGCACACAAACATGACATGTGGCTCAATAAGAAACAAAGGTAGGTAGGAAATAGGTGTGGTAGGTAGGAGAAACAATAAAATATCCACATGAGGTGGATCACCCACCGAAGGTGGAATTATCACTCCACAATAAGTGGATATGATAGAGTACTAACAAGATCACACCATAAAAGGTGGAAATTCTCCTACACGCACTATCCCAATGTGGCACAAACTGTTGGCAATATAGCATTATAACAGACAATGAAGGATTGTTGACATTTCAATAAAGGATATTGAGAAGGTTGTTGATGATTATGGATATAATTGATTAAGGATGTTTACTGTCTTGATATTATTATTTTGTCATTGATGTCAAGAAATTGATTTTCTAATTCAGTATGATGTTGCCATATCTTGAGAAGTATGATTTAAAGAGTATAAAGATGTCGGTAAAAGACATAGAAAGAATATGATGAATAAGGGGATGAATAAGGTATTCAATGGGCAACTATTACCGAGTCAGACAATGATGAGATCATGATGTTTAGATTGTTTTAACATCATACATATGTTGTAAATTGTAAGGTTAATACAATACTATATTACTGAGCAAAGAACCTAGTCGGTAAACCCTAAGGTTATCACTATCGGTTAATGAAGACGAAATGTCTACAGAGTGAAGTTTAGTATTTACCGAGTTGTAACCGAGCTGTAACAGAAAGCATTAAATGTTTACATGCATTATTTAATGAAGGAAGCTGATGAGATGGAGTTGCTTAAATGATTGATAAGTTGTGCATGAAGTTTGTTAATGAATCTATGGCAAAGGAAAGTCGGCATGAAGATCTACAGTACAGATTGAACCGCAATACCCTGGCACAAGTTCTAAGAAATATATGCAAGTTCCTAGGCGGGGTAAAACATTTTCAGATTGAAAAATGCATTGAACCTGGACAAGATTGAAGATCTGATGGCTATGATTGATCATGGGAAATGTGATCAAGGAGATTAAGTGGTTATCTAATTGTTTATAAATAGGGAACTGTTGATAAACAATGTATGCAAGCAAAGTGTATGCACATGGATGCTACATAGTGATTACCGAGCACAGAAGCTTGAAGACCTGTTTGAATAACAGAGTATAGAAGCCCAGCAGATGGACAAGATTAGTTCTATGTCTAGATTGTATTGAACAAATAAGAATCTGCTTTAGCATTTTAGATGTGAAGTTGTAGATAGATTTTTATTACTATCATTTTGTGAAAGTGACAAAAAATCTCTTAACCGAGTGGACTTAACAATCTTATTTGTAAAACCCTCTAGCAAGGTGACATTCTGATTGAGTGTTTGAAATCCTTTAACAAGGTCACTTCTAACAAGGTGAAGATCCTAACAGATCTGAGGGAAATCCCTTAACCGAGTCACATCTAGCAATGTGTTTGTAATCTTTAACAGGATTTGCTTTTAACCGAGCATACTCTAGAAGAGTATATTTCTTAGTGGGTCCGAAATCCCACAGTGGTTTTTCCCTATTTGGGTTTCCACGTTAAATCTGGTGTTATGAGGTTTATGATGTTTATATGCTTTTGAGTTTGCATGTTTAACAGTTTTGGTTATATTACTGAAGTATATGTTACCGAGGTTGAATCTGATGTTTTTATGAAAGATTAAGTTTGTATGATTCACCCCTCCCCTCTCATCTTGTTGGCTATTGGATTTGTACTTACATTTAGTATCATAACTATCACAAACACCCAAGTGTCTCATACCCAAACTACTATGATATGATATGCATGTACTTAAGTAAACTTAAGTAAGGTGTAATAATATCCAACATGAATAAATAATTACACCAACAGGTACTAGTTATGAACTGTTTTGTGAAGTATTTTGCAGATTGGTGAAAAGTTGCAATTTATCCTTATTACTAATTCACCCCCCCCCCCCCCCCCCCCGCCCTCCTCTCAGTAATAAATAGATCCTCACAACAACAATTGGTATTAGAGCATTAGGTCCTCTTTGTGCAGAAGCTTAACCGCTTGAGGAAAAGATTTGAGGAAGATGATGAAGAAAGAGGGTCCCAAATTCACTAAGGACAACTACAAAATATGGAGTGATAGAATGAAGATATATATCAAAGGTATGGGTGCTCAGTTTTGGCAACATGTTATTACTAAGTATGTACCTCCTACCGGTCCTCTGACTACAGATCAGCTTAAGGAGCAGCAAGAAAGCATTCAAGAACTGGAAGCCATTTTAAGTACATTGTCTAATACTAAATATATTGCTGTCCATGGTTTAGACACTACTTTTGAAGTTTGGGAGAAGCTAGAAATAATCTATGGTGGTGATAAGCATGTTCAAAAGGCTAAAGAAGAGAGTCTTAGAGGAAAGTTTGATGATATGAGAATGACAGAAGGAGAAAACAATACTCAGTATGGACAGAGGATTAAAGAAGTTGTTGGTGGAATCAAAAGTGTTGGTGGGACTATAGAAGAAGATATTGTTATGGGTAAGATGCTTAGAACTCTATTACCTGCCTATGCAATTAGAGTGTCTTCTATTCAAGAGTTGAGGTTAGTTACTAAGGATAAGGTTATTGTTGATTCTTTGATTGGTAAGCTCGCTGCTTTTGAGCTAACTAGTTTTGATAACAGTGTACCTAAGATAGAATCTTATTTTAAAGCATCTGTATCTAGTGTACTGGGTGAGAAAAGGAAAAGATGTTTGTCAAAGTCATGAATGTAAGTCAAGTCATCTTGGCGGTAGTAAAGCTGATATGGAAGATGGAGGTAATATGATGGAATTTGAAGCTCTATTGGCTAAAAGACTTCCTAGAGGCACTGGTAAGTATAAAGGTAAGTTGCCTCTCAAATGTTTCTCTTGTAACAAGATAGGACTTATTGTTGTACATTGTCCTAATAATGATCAAAAGGAAAATTTTAGAAAATATAAGGGAAAAGGAAAGAAACAATGCTATGTTGCAGTTGATGAAGGAGTCACTGATGAGAAATTTGAGGATGAAGACAATGAGGAGATTGTTTTTGTTGCGGTTAAGGAAGATCTATCTGATAAGAAGGCTTTAGTATTCTCGCATTGACAATAGTGATGAATGGATTATTGATAGTGGTTGCTCACACCACATGACTGGTGATAAGAGAAAGATTATTTCTCTTAAATAATTTTATGGCGGTGTAGTAAGATTTGGAAAAAAATTCACCTTGTATGGTTAAAGGTAAAGGTTCTATCTCTTTGAATGGTATAAGTAATGTTGATGATGTATTTTGGGTTGAAGGTTTAAAACATAACTTGTTGAGTGTTTATCAGTTGAATAACAAAGGTTATCATCTTGATTTTAAGAGTGGAGTGTGCAGGATCTTAGGATGCAAAGGAGAATTAATTGCTACTGGTAAGCAAACTAAAGGTAACTTATTCCATCTGAATGCTAATGTGAACAGTTGTTTGGTTACTAAGGTTGAAGATAGTTAGTTATGGCATAGAAGGTTTTGTGATGTGAACTTTGATAATGTGGTTACGGTCAGGAAATCTAGTATGGTGAGAGCTATGCCACAGCTTGTTAAAAAAGACAATGTGTTGTGTAAAGAATGTCAGTTGGGTAAGATGACTACATCTTCTTTTAAGAGAAAAACTTTTTCTTTTGAGCATATTCTAGATTTGGTGCACATTGACTTATGTGGTCCTATGAGGACTAGAATTTTTTTTGGTGACAAGTATTTCATGATATTTATAGATGATTTTTCTAGAATAATGTGGGTTACTTTACTGAAGTAAAATTCAGAAGCTTTCAGCAAGTTCAAGGCATTCAAGGCCTTAGTAGAAAGGAAATCGGTAAGAATCTTAAGTGCCCGAGATCTGACCTGGGTGGAGAGTTTACATCAAATGAGTCAGTGATATATTGTGATGAAAATGAAATAAAGAGGCAGTTATCTAGTCCAAGGACACCACAGCATAATACAATTGCAGAAAGGAGAAATAGAACCATTGTTGAAGCAGTAAGGACTATGTTGATACAGGGAGATGTACCTAAGATATTTTGGAGAAAAGCAATCAGTACTTTTGTTTACACATTCAATCGGGTAATTGTTAAGAAAGGTAATGATATAACACCTTATGAGTTATGGTATGGTAAAACTCCTAATGTCAGTTATTTCAAAGTTTTTGGCAGCAAATGTTTTATAAAAAGAGATGATTATAATAGTAAATTTGATGCTAAGAGTGATGAAGGAACATTTCTTGGCTACTCCACTAAGAGCAAAGCTTTCAAGTGTTATAACAAAAGGACAAAGAAGATTGTGGAGAGTGTGAATGTAAAAGTTGATGAGTACTCTGATGAACCTGATGATACCAGCAAATCTGATCCAGCAGATGATGAACAAAAACTTGTGATTATTGAACCAAAAGTGCAAAAAGATGTTGAGCAGAATAGTGCAGATGAAGATGCTCAACCGGTAGATGAAGAAGATGAAGAACAAGAAGAGGTTGTTGCACCAGAACGGGTAATTCCTAGGTATGTAAGGTTAAATCATTTTGAAGACCAGATAATAGGTGACAAGAATGTTGGAGTACAGACTAGAAGGAAAATCAGGGAAAGCTCTTGTCTGATTTTCATAGTTGAACCGAAGACAGTTAAAGAATCTCTTAAGCATGATGACTGGTTAAATGCAATGAATGAAGAACTTGATCAGATTGAGAAAAACAACACTTGGTCACTTGTTCCTAGACTTGATGATAAAAATGTGATTGGTACAAAATGGGTATTTAGAAACAAGATGAATGAAGATGGAGAAGTTGTTAGAAACAAGGCAAGACTAGTATGCAAAGAGTATGCACAAGAAGAAAGTGAAGATTATGGAGAGACCTTTGCACCGGTTGCTAGGCTTGAAGGAGTTAGAATGCTACTTGCATTTGCATCTTTTAAAGGTTTTAAATTCTATCAAATGGATGTAAAGTCGGCATTTATAAATAGTATTCTTGAAGAAGAGGTGTATATTGAACAAACGAATGGTTTTGCATTGTCAGAAGATAAGGATATGGTATGCAAACTGCATAAGGCATTATATTGATTGAAGCAAGCACCAAGGGCACGGTTTAAAGACTTCATGCACATTTGATAAAGATAGGATTTCAGAGAACCAGTGAGGACATCAATATTTATTTGAAGACTGAAGGAGACAAGATGTTGATTGCAGAAGTATTTATTGGTGACATCATATTTAGAGGAAATGATGATATGAGTATGTCTTTTGCAGATGAGATGAAGAAATAATTTGAGATGTCTCTTATAGGTGAGATAAAAAAATTCATTGGTTTGCAGGTCCAACAGCTGAAAGGTGGTATTTTTATCAGTCAGTCCAAGTATGTGAAGGAAGTGTTAAAGACCTTTGGAATGGAAGACTGTAAACCGGTTGGAACACCTATGGTTACCGGTTGCAAATTGTCAAAAGATGATTCACCCTCAGTGGATGAGAAGGAATACAAGTCCATGATTGGTAAATTATATTATGTTGTTCATACTAGACCGGATATTGCCCATGCAGTTGGTTTAGTAGCAAGATTTCAGAAGAGCCCAAAGGAGACACATATGACAGCAGTGAAGAGGATATTAAGATATCTTAGAGGGATAGTTGATTATGGATTATGGTATCCATACAAATTTTTCTTTGTAGGTATTCAATGATGCTGATTGAGTAGGGAATGTAGATGACTGGAAAAGCACAATCGGTTGAGCATTCTTTCTAGGTGGTAGACTGGTAGCTTGGACCAGTAAGAAACAAACTTGTATTTCTCAATCTACAGCAGAAGTGGAATATGTGGCTGCATCAATGAATTGTACACAAGCTCACTAGTACATTTGGAGCGATTTTTCAACGAGAATTTCCAACGAGCTATGGGATTCTTTTATTTTGTAGGATTAATTTATTTATTTTTTCAAAAATTACCCCATGTTTGTCAGAATTCCAATGTGTTAAAATTTCACATCGGAATTCGAATGAAAAACCAACGAACATTTCCGACCGGCTATGGGTTTTATTTTGCTTTGTAGGATTAATTTTTTATTTTTTTAAAAGTATACCCCATGTTTGTCGGAATTGCGACGTGTTGAAATTTCATTTCAGCATCCCGACAAACATGGATTTTACTTGTTGATTGGCATATGTTGGTCCGATGGTTTTCACAGCCCCTTGATTTCTTCTTACTCACTAGGATAACATAAGTCGATGACCTCTCTTCCTGTTGATCGATGTGAGTTATCCCGCTAGTCTCATTGAGCATTGGGATAGCTTAAAATGTGTTCACACAATGGGTATAATTTCCCTGATGTCTTTTCCCTTGGCGTAGCTCCTCCCAATATGTAATGTCTCCTCAGCATAAGCTTTGACCCTTTATCATTGTAACCTTTTCCGATGTGTTTGACTTTGGCCAGTGTCCAACGGGATAAGTCTTATCGATAGCATCATCAGCTATCAATAATACAAGATTTCTCCATTGCCACTAGTGTGTGTTATACCGATGGACTTCATCGATGTATTCTATCCCAATCACATGCTTCTACGTGTGTGTCACCATCAAGTTGACTTTTGTCAATAGTTTAGATTTCATATTTGACGTCGGAATTCCGACGAACACAAGGTTTTTTTTTTAAGTAATTACGCACAATCATTATACGCGGGCTTGGGATGCAAAAATTGGGAGGAAGTGGGCACAATTGTTGCAGATAGATGCTCGGCAGCAACTTTACAAGAGGTTGGTCCTTTCGTTCTTGTCATCAATATTTTTTTGCAAGTTCCTTTGCTTTCCTTGCATTCTCTTGTTCACTTTATTTCCAGCTGTAAGCAGCTTTAATTCCTGGTAAATGGCCCCATAGAATAGTAGGGCCTTTGCTTTCAGTTTGAATGAATCAGAATTTAATTTGAATTTGAATGAATTGGAATTTAATTTGAATGAAATGGCCCTACAATTCTATGGCCTTTTCTTTTTAGGTTGGCTAAATCTTTTAAGTTTACTTTTGGTTTTTGCATTTGTCCGAAAAATTTCCATAAAAAGAGGTTCCTAACGCCTCCCTTTATAATAGTAGGGGCATGTTATTGTATTCTATCTGTATTCCTATAGCAAGAACATATTGCATGAGATTGTATTATGTTTGTATTCCTCTAGCAAGAACAGATGGGCATATCCCTTGCCCAGATGGTGAACTGTCTAGATCATCTATATTCCTATAGCAAGAACAAGAATAGTAAGAAGGGGAGGAGCCTGGGCAGAGGGAAAAGAAGTGGGGAGCCAAGGCATATAGGTGGGTAGCCTTTGTAGCTTCTTCCCCAATTGTCCCCTCCCTTTGTAGGGACAAAAACGTCAGGTGATTTGGAGTTGCCCCTACTAGGGCCTCAGTTCCCCACTACATGAATCTTGAGTTATTCTGTTAAGAAAATTGCAACCAAATTATTAGCTCGAATTCCCTTTCCGAATAGTAGGGCGTTAGCAACTAGTAATCAAATTGTGACCAAATTATTAGCTCAAATTAGCTCGAATTCCCTTGACGAATAGTAGGGCTTTAGCAACTTGTTCACTTTATTAAATGGTATCTGCATTGGCAAAATATGGATACTCAACCTCCTGAACCTCTTCATTCTACGGTTGTCAGTTATAAAGGCAAGTCGCTTCATAGCTTCTAGAGGGGTCAACAATTCTCTGTGATTGTAAACCCTTCTAGCCCTCAAAATAGCCCTTTGTATGGAAGCAGCTTTTCTACAAGTATTTAGGATTCTACGGGCAATTGCTTGTACAATTTTCCCCACTGAAAGGGTCTCCTCATTTTCTCCAGTCAGCAAATAAAATTCCTCATCTTGGGATGGCTCTTTATATGGTGTTTGCCAATCCTTAAATCCATGTACCAATTCAATCTTTATGTCAACAAGAGTTTCCCATTTTTTTTTGATGTTCGTTGCTCCACACTTTTAGCATATTCATCAATATCAAGTACCTTTAACACATGGGGATATTTTTTGACATGTTCAACTACCATCTCTTGTGTTTCCTCATCCATGTCATCTATATCATGTCCTTCATCTTCACAGTATACATCCTTAGTCATTTTCTTGTCTAGTTCATATGACTCTGGATGAATTCTAGTATCATCCAATGGATCCATAACATGGTTCCCAGAAGCTTCTTGCTCGGTCCCTCTAACCCTTAAAAAACCAGCAGCATTTATAAAGACAAGTCACTTCATAGCTTCTAGAGTGGTCAACAATTCTCTACGACTGTAAACCCTTCCATCCCTCAAGATAGCCCTTTGTATGGAAGCAGCTTTTCTATGATTATTTAG
Source organism: Cryptomeria japonica (assembly GCF_030272615.1). Classification (NCBI taxonomy): domain Eukaryota; kingdom Viridiplantae; phylum Streptophyta; class Pinopsida; order Cupressales; family Cupressaceae; genus Cryptomeria; species Cryptomeria japonica. The sequence goes on along the minus strand of NC_081410.1, from coordinate 661,130,142 downwards.
GACTCTACGAGCAATTTCTTGTACAATTTTCCCCACTAAAAGTGTCTCTTCATTTTCTCCAGTTAGCAGATAAAATTCCTCATCCTAGGATGGCTCTTTATATGGTATTCGCCAATCCTTAAATCCATGTACCAATTCAATCTTTATGTCAACAAGAGTTTCTTGCTTTTTATTAGATGTTTGTTGTTCCACACTTCTAGCATATTCATCAATATCAAGGGCCTTTAACACATGGGGATATTTTTTGACATGTTCAACTGCCATTTCTTGTGTTTCCTCATCTATGTATTATCCTTCATCTTCACAGTATACATCCTCAGCCATTTTCTTGGCATGTTCATATGACTTTGGATGAATTCTACTATCATCCAATGGATCCATAACATGGTTACTAGAAGCTCCTTTCTTGGTCTCTGTAACCCTTACAAAACTGATAGCATTTATAAAGATAAGTTGCTTCATAGCTTCTAGAGGGGTCAACAATTCTCTGTGACTATAAACCCTTTCATCCCTCAAAATAGCCCTTTGTATGGAAGTAGCTTTTCTAGGTCTAAGGCCAACTACAAATTGCATATTTTATTTCTTAGTTGCGTATTTTGTTATGGGTTAATAGAAATCTAGGTATTGTATAGAACTTTAAAAGAAAGTAGAATCTAATCAAACACTATATTTCATTTGATGTTATCAAGAATTTTGACTAGTTTTCTTCATAATGTGTATCTTGTATAGTTTATCTTAATATTGTCTTTCTTGTATCCTGTAGCAGTTTTGGAAGAATTATCATAACTTTCATTTGAACCGTTGGATCTTTTTTATAAATTGGAGGATGAGTCTGTAACAATGATATCAAGAGACTGGCCAGAGCGATTGGCTTCAAAACAAAGTAAGAGCGGCCTTTTTCATGTTTTTCTTCCTCAAAGTATGGTTGGTGTCTATTAAGTTGTCGTCTTGTAAGGGTGTTTTCAAGATTGAGAAGAGACTTTTGATGGGTATTAATCTCATTGTTGTCAAGTATGTCTGATTGGAATTGAATGTTTCGAAGGTTTATGTGCATTAGAGGGCCAATGATTCCTAAGATTATCACTTCAATTAAATAATTACTGAAGACTTTGAATTGCTTGCCTGAAAATAAATGCTTTAAATAAAAGGTTACTTTATTATAAGTATTATTTTTTAATGTCCCCTAATAAAATGCCTTAAAATATCCCAGTTATGGATCTCAATTCTTAATGTTATTTTTTTAATCTTTTGTATTTTAATTTTATTATTATTATATAATATTGAATCCTATTTCAAAGTGGGGACATTACATATTTCTTAATTGAGATTACTCTGAAAACACATCATTAAATTATCTTCAAACAATAGTAGACCAGTGCATTCACCCCTAACCTAATGTTGCAGGTAGTCTTACTGAATTTAACTTTTCTCTGAAAGACGAATAAGACAGAATGAAGCTTGACATCTGATCCTTCAAACTGATAATCAAACTCAAACTTAACCCAAACTATAATAACGTAGGATAGCACATTGAAACAATCTAAATGAATAGATTTATCACAGGAAACTAATCAAACAATCAAAAAGATAAATACCATCAGAGATGAAAAACACTTGATCTTTGTATTGAAATAAACCTAAGATAATCAACTGATTACATATAGCACAATGTCTTTTCACCAGTTTGGCATTTCCAGAAAATAAACCTCGAGAGTATTGTATATAATTGCATCTCTGAATCCATCTCTCATGTCATCACAAGATCCTCTATATATACAGATGAGGATTCAGTTTCAAAATGAAAGGGCATACCCCTTCATTCAAAATTACACTAACTAGTATCTTAACTAAAAAAAACCAACTAACTGACCCTAACACAACTACCAACATAACAAACATATTACATAAGACTTTGAAAGACAATAATTTGAAACATTCGGAACAAGAGCTAATTGCCAAGCACTTCGCCACAGTTCTTAATATGCTCCAAATACTTTTCCAACTTATAGGTATCTACATCATAAATCACGTCCCTAACCACTATCCCCGATGTGACAAACCGCTCCATCTGTGTAGTGGTTTCCTTTAACTATATTCCATCTATCTGAGCAACATCAAAGGCAACACTGAGGAGACTCTAGCATTCAACAATCCATTTATCCTTATCCTTAATTTCACCTTTCTGGTCAACTAACATAGGAATACCATGTTGGATTACATCTTTACACTCATCATATTCTTTTTGTAATTTTGCATCGAATTTATCATGCTTTGCAAGTAGCCTTTCAATTTTCTCAATCTCTTTGGCATCTGCTTCCTCCAAATTCTTCTCTTACAACTTGACCCTAGTCTATTTTTTATCCTGTTATGTGATACTGCATTGTCCACATTTTCCAAAAGTATTCCAAGTGACCCTGCAGCTTTTCAAATCTTTTATTTAATAAGAAAGAAGCAATATCAATTCTTACACTTTGCATATGTTTGAGAATTCTTTGATTTTCCTGTTGCAATTCCTCACATTTCTTCTTCCATTTTTAATTTTCAGGAGAAAACAGCATGGGTTCAAACTATCCACTTCTTTTGATGGCCTCTTCATACATAGCTTTGTACTGATTCCTTTCCCTTACCACTCTAACTGTTTGTTCCCTGTTGAATTTAGAAATATCTGCTCCTATATCTATTGAGACAATAGGATCAATTTCTCCCACCTTTAATTTCATCATGTGTCCACAAGCCCTATCCACATCAATGATTGTCGGTTTCTTGTTTGGTGGATACAGTGCCCATAGCATTAGTTCTTCCTCATCTAGATCAAACCTTGACCCAATAAAAATGTCATTAACTTCCTGAATATCCAATTTGAATTCCTTATTATCAGAGTGCAATAAACTATCAAAAATAAAAGAGGCACTTAGGTCCCATCCTGGAAAAAGAATTACTCTAGCATCTATCAATAATGGTCTCCTTCTCTATGGAGTCATTGTCACCAATTTTGCTTTGATATCCTCTTTTAGTTTCTTCAATAATGTTGCCTCGTTTTTAGGTGCCACATTTGGGATAGACTCCCTCAGCCTTTTGCCTTTTAAATTATAAAGAAAAGACTTAAATTCTTTGGACTTAACAAATACATCATCTGCCACAAAAGCAACATGTCCATCCAATCTTGCATCTTTATAAATTTCTATTTTAGTTACAATTTGATCATCTTCATTGAACTCTTCTTCCACATCTTTTGCCTGTGACCTAGAAATGGCTTCAGTGTCTTCTAGTTCATTTTTTGACATTTCTTCTTATGACTCCATCTCCATTAACCTCTATCTTTTCTCCTCCAATTATTTTTTTAGGTTATCAATCACTTCTTGAGCCTCTGCATCTTCCATGTTCCTAAATATATCTTCGGCTTTTAGACTCACATGCAAATAATCACCTAGATTTTGCCTTTTCTTGCAACAGTGGATATATCCTTCTGGATCATAATTCTTTCTTGCAAAATGTTTGAATAAATTAAATTCTTTCATTAATTTCTTGTCAATTACATCGTAGGCTTTTGTTGAAACAATCGTGAAATCTTCAAAGCTGAGAGTACCTGGCAAGAAAGCTTGCTTACGCAAATCCCCAAAGTTTTTAGCATTTGAGACACTCAATTATCTGAAAATCTCCAAGTATGTGATTCGATCAAGAACACATTTTGGCAACATATACGGAGTTCCTTCAAACCCATATATCCTAAAACATGTGAAGCCCTTATGGACATACCAATCTCCCCAGTTATGATTCACTATATTTATGTCATCAAAATCTTTAGGTCTTAAAAATATTTTAATATCATCTGAGATTTATCCATCACAAGTAAATTCATACATCCGATAAATTGGCTTTACTATATATTCCTCAAATTTGATATAATTTGATGTTGTGTAGTGAGAATCCCAAACAGAAGTCCATAATTGAACAAGTTGCTCCTCCCCTTTCATGTTTCTAACATTAAGCCTCAATTCCTTGAGCCACATACCCCTAAAACATCCATAGAATAAGATTAAATGCAGCAATAATGAGTAAAACTTAAAATTAGGGAAATTAATATCCCTGAGGTTCAAAAAACCCTCATGCAATCTCTCCACCAAATATGACGCATAATCAGATGGTCTGGGTTCATACATTTCAATGTTTGAAGCTAAAACTAATGGCCCAATACGCGTGAGGTCTGGAACCTCAATGCCTCCTAACTGCCCACAAGACATATAGGTGTACTGAAGGTAATGTCTGAACAAATCAATGTTAAATGGTGGCATGTCCTGTTTTGTAAGTTCTCCCACTTCTTCTTTATGGACAGCTAGTTTCCACCCAAGGTATGTAGTGTCCATTTTTTGATATTCCTCTTTTAATTCCCCAAAAGATAGAGGTTTATCAAAACCAGAATCTAGGTTGAACACTTCATTTATAGTGTTTACTGAAAATGGATCCTGTCAGTAATAATTGGATCCTCACAATAACATAACCCACTATTGTGGGTTCAAACTTCTATGACGTATTTCTAAACAACCCTAGAAAATTAATTATTGTAGAGAGGATTTTGAACCTTCCTATTTTTAAAACCCACCTTAACTCTTGTAGAACATATAGTCTTAGATATGATAAGAGGTTTCCTAAGAAAAAATAACCTTCATTATACCTTTCATATTCACAAAATCACTATTTTTAGGGAGCAATATGAATGGAAATACTTGAGCCAATCAAGCATACATCCCCACATTGATGGAGTTCTTATTTTCATGGACGGGGTGTCATTGGAAGCCTTATATTTATCAACCTTTTGAAATAAGCATTGCTACTTAACATGGTCAGTTATATTATAATTCTAATATTTCTTTCCAAATTTTCATAGAAGCCTATATTCACCTTTGTAATTTGATTGTCGACCCCTAACTTCTTTTTATTTCTCTTGGGAATCATTTCTATAAAACATGGCATCTTTTTTTAGGTCTTCCATTACTTTTGTCTCATTTGTTTCTTTTGATAATGAAAATAGAACTACATTATCATAGTTTAATTCATCCTAACATAATAAACCTTCATTAGAAGAAGAAAACAAATTGAAATATTAGGGATTGTATAATACAAAAACCCTAATTCATACCATTATTCTTTAACAATGAATAATGGTTTCTCCTAAGATATTCAACAATACCAAATCTGAGAGGCTCCGCATAATTAGACTAGATGTACGTATGTATGTAGACACACACATACATATATTACACCTAATATATATACATAGATACATATGTTTATATATGTATATGCATATGTGTATACATATAAATTTATATGCATGTATATAAATATATTACACATAATGCCCATATACATACATACATATGTGTATATATGTATATGTATATGTATATGTATATGTGATGCTCTGCAAAAAGGATTAGAAAATCTGTTTGATGGCAACACACACAAGAGTACAAGAAATAAATGTTAGTGTTAGCAACAAAAGATTATCCTAAACAGGCATATCAAGAGAGATATTAAGCATGAAATAGAAAGCATATAAACATAGAATAAAATAGCTAATCAAGATGCTCATAGTCACTCTTCCCTTGTTCCTCTCCTCTCCAAGTCCCAAATGAGTGTAGCTCTCAGCTTTTAGCACTAGCCATGGATGCCATATGGAGATTCAAGATGGTTGAATATGATAAGCAAATACTATGCAAGAGTAGATAGTGATGCTATGAAAAAGCTCTATGCTAATGCTAGTATAACAACAATACTCTAATGCTTCTTCTTTGCTTGAGGAGAAGGGTTCTATTTATAGAAGAAATGGGGAAATGAAGGGTTAAGATTGAGTAATCTTAACAAGGGTTAGGATTGAAAGATATTCAATCCATGTGAGACTTTCAACCCAATCCCATGTTGACAAGTGTCACCATGAGGAGGCTTGAGAGGAGAGATAAGGAGCATTAAATGCTTGAGGGGACATGATGGTTACCCTAGTCAAAGAAATAAATGCTTTGAAGAGACACATGGGTTACATGAGGGTTAAGTTAGGGGTCAAAGTCCTTAACCATGGGTGCAAGTGGAATTAACCATTAATGGTCATGTAAGAGCCATAAGTGGTTTGGAAGACTTTAGAGGTTAATTTGTTGAACACACAAAGCATTAATTGCTTTTCAAAGACTTTGGAGTCTTTGAGAAGTGACTCCAATTTGCTTAGGAATGTGACAATATTTAGGGGATGGATTAGGTTAATTAGGAAGGGTTTAGAAGAATCTAGAAGGGGTTTAGGCATGCAAGTGGATTTTGTAGGAAAATGCAAGTGGGAGTAATTTTGGTATTTTCAATTAAAATAAAATTATTTATTTCAATTAAATGGTGTAATTTGCATTTGGATAAATATTCAAATCAATATTGATTTATTTAAATGAGAAAAAGGAAGATAAAGCATTAAAATGCTTGAAGACTTTGAGGGAAACCATTAAAGGCTTGAAGACTTTAAGGAAAACCATTAAAGTCTTAAGAAGACTTTAAGGGAAGCCATTAAGTTTGAAGACTTTAAGGGAAACCATTAAAGGCTTAAGAAGACTATAGAAGGAAGCCATCAAGTTTGAAGACTTTAAAGCCATCAAGTTTGAAGACTTTAAGGGAAACCATTAAAGGTTTCAAGTGGGTGAGGATAAATAGGATTTTAAATAAATAATTTATTTAAAATAGTTGTGCAACTTGCTTTTGTAGGAAAATACAAGTGGGTGGAGGATAAAGGTGATTTAAATAAATTATTTATTTAAAATAATTGTGCAACTTGCATTTGTAGGAAAATGCAAGTGGGTAGAGGATAAAGGTGATTTAAATAAATGTTAATTTATTTAAATGTGAGAGGTGGGATTTTGGGGGATTTAAATAAATATTAATTTATTTAAATGTGAGAGAATATTTAATTAAATAAATATGATTTATTTATTTAATTAATGGTCTGAATTTGGTTAAGTGAATTAAATCAAATAAATTGAATAATTTATTTAATTAATAGGAGAAGAGGGTTAAGATGAATTAATTAAATATTAATTTAATTAATTATTAATTGATGGTTAAATAATCAAATAAATACTAAGTATTCATTTAATTAAGTGGACAGATTTATGTGACTACAATATGTATATGTATATGTATATGTGTATAAATATAAATGTATATTCACGTATATACATATATACACATATATGTGTCTAGGGTAAAAATGGAATTGGGTAGTTTTACAACCTAATCCCACTTCCATCCAACATTGGAATATGAAGGAACATAAAGGAGTAATCCTCTTATACTAACTCTTGTGGAAGAGAGTCAAGGGATACTTTTAGGGTTTTTATTTATTCATTGATATGAAAGGGAATATGCTAAATGTAAAAACTATGCTACTAGGATGAATGAAAATAACTATAATGACAGTGATAACAGACTGGTAAAGTAATAGAACTAAGACAGTAAGTAGGAATCTCAGAATAAGGATCTGATGTTCCCTTGTGATACCAAATTGAGCCTATTTTGACAGGACTGGGATGTTTTACACTGGTGCAGGAGCACCTAGGACTTAGGCTTATAGTATTTTCTCAATTTTGGATTGTACTGACCTTAGCCAATTCAGGTTCTTAATAATGACTCTAGGAGGGTCCAAAGAGTGAGTGTGATAAGTCAAGTGTAGGCCTAGTTGAGTTAGTTTCTTCCTAGGTTTGCATTTTGTGCATAAGTAGTGGTTTGAGTAGGAAATTGACCTTCTTGATGGTCAAAAGTGGTAAAAATTGGTGTGAGAATGAGAGAGGTTTAGTATGGTCTTAGGAATTCTTAAAAATTCATGAGTAATGACTTAAAATAGGTTTTATAGGTTGGCAAAGCAAAAAGTGCAAAATTATAAAAGTTGTCATGACAACTTTTGTCCTAAAATGCTTAGTGATGGAGTTAGGTATAGCACAATGCCCTAGAATGCCTCCACACATGGGAAATACTATAATAACCTCCTATTGCATGGTTACCAAGGTTGGATTTTATTTTTTGTATGATCAACAATCTGAAACTACTCATTTTCAAACTGTTTGTCAATATTTTGGCTTATTTTGCTTGCAGTGTGAATACAAATGGATTGAATCCATTGATCCAATAATGGATTGAGTTTCCGTGGTTTGTTTCAGATTCATTTAATGCATTTCAAGCTTTGTAGTTAGTGTGTGTTAGTGTTTTCATTGCTTTGTTTTCAATCAGCCAGTTTTGGCTTGTAAATAGCAATTTTGTGTAAAATGGTTGCCCCATAAAATCCCTTTGTGCTACCATCACGGCCTATTGGGACATGGAAGGAAACCACTTCTATAGTGTACATATGTAGGGAGAAGTTCAGGAAGTCTTTTTTGATATGACTACCACCTTGTTCTAGGTGAGTCTAGGAGCAACCCGGCTAGAGAAGTGAGGGTGAAATTTCAATGCAAACTGCAGAGGTGAACACAAAACCATAATAAAAAAAATTGGGGAAGTTCATAAGGTCCATATAGACTTTTCATTACAAGGAGAAGCCTTGAAAAGACCTATAGATGCCCATTTCTCAAACTTGACCAGTCACTGTCGGTTAAGAGGCCTAAAAACCCTAGCAAACCCTCATTTTTGGGTTAGGGCATTGTATAGTGAGGTGGTAAATATAAACCACCAAAATAACTTGGGGATAGGTGTATGATTGAATAAAATCCAACCTTGTTGTAGGGTCTTTTGGACAGTTTTCCTCTAAACCCACAAAAACCAGATTTAGGAGGCCTAATAGGGGCTCATTCCTTGTAGCCTTTTTTCTAGGCAAAATGGTGAAATCGATAAGAAAGGTAATGAATGAAAACCACAAATGGAACTAAAAGGAATTAATTTCATTTTAAGAACCACCTCCACACCTCTACAATAACTCACAACAATAGGAGGTGAAATTGACAAGTTGAAGACAAGACAGCAAGAATGAGCATATGGGAAACACTTTGAATTGGTAGGGTTCCTAGTTAAACACTTGATGCACACAGATTGAGATTGGAAAGAAGAAAGCCCTAGAAGAGATTGAGAAGGAATTGGAGGTCTTGGAGCATAGCTAGACCTGGAGAGGTTGGTGGAATTGAGCAACACCAACTAGGTGAAGTGTGAGCAAGCTAGGTAAACCCCATCAAATTGGTATCAGAGCCTATAAGATTTTGGCTAGGTGAGTAGATGTCCTCAGTGGAATCTATAGGAGAAAATAGCATGGTGACCAATGCAGAGTTGGCAAAGAAAGTGGATGATCAGGAGGAAGAAAATAGACTCCTGAAGGAGAAGTTCTTTGAATTGGAGAGTAAGCTTGGTGAGGTTGAAACCAAGGCAGATGAAGTGTTGGTAAAGGTTGAAGGAGTAGAAGGGAAGGGTAAAGAAGTGTCAGAGATAGACAAAGTACCTAAACATGATCCTGTCTTAGAACAAGAACCTTTCCTAAGGGCATTGAAGGCCTTAAGTGGTAAATCACTAGAAGGATTGTCATTGTTTATTGGTAAGATGGAGGCAGAAGTGGTCCTAGATTGGATAGAAGGCATGGAGAACCATTTTGAATGTGAAGGCATAACTAAAGCCCAAAGGGTTAAAGTGGTCAAGTATAGGATGAGAAGAGATGCTCTCACATGGTGGAAATTTGTGCAAGATGAGAGAAAGAAAATGGGCAAAGCACCCATCTCTTCTTGGAAATGGATGTTAGTCAAAATCAAAGAATTTTATCTCCCTGATGACTATGAAGTGAAAATTCATAGGAAAAGACAAAAAGACCTTGATGCCAGTATTTATATGGAGGAGTTCCATAAACTTAGCCTTAGATCTCATGCGATGGAAGAAGAGAGTCTCAAAGTTGCTAGGTACCTAAATGGTCTATGGTGGAACATCCAAGAAGAAATCAGTCTAATGATCCCAAAGACAGTTCATCAAACCTATCAACTTGCCCTTAAGGTGGAAGAAAACTCAAAAGAAAGCATGATTCAAGTAGTAATGGGGTCAGAGGTAGAGGAAAAGACAATAGAGGCCATAGGGGAGGCTTTGGAGGAAGAAGTTCAAAACAAAGAACACAAGGTGAGTCTAAACTCACTGAGCAGCAAGAGAGTGGCACTAGTAAAGGTGGATTCAATAGAGGAAGGGGGTCAAATAGTGGTTTTAGAGGAAGATCTAGTGGACAAGGTAGACGTTATTCATATTTTTCAACAATGTAGTGTTACCATTGCAACCAACTTGGTCATCCAGCATATAGGTGTCCAGAGAAGGGATCATCATCACAAGATAGTGAAAGGAGAGTGAATTATCTTCAAGAAGAGACTTCAATCAGTAAGACTTCAGAGGTTGCCTTAGAATCAAAGGTAGGTGACAACTTGATGATAAGAAGAACTTTGATAAAAGAACCTATCAGAGAATAGCCTAGCCAAAGGAGGTAGTTATTCAGGATTAAATGCAAGATAATGGACAAATTTTCCAAAGTGATCATTGATTCAGGGTCAACAGACAACATCGTGTCAGAAGAGGCAGTGAGTAAGCTTAAATTGAAAAGGATACCTCACAACAACCCTTACAGAGTCACTTGGTTGAACAAAGGCCAACATGTCCTAGTTAATGAGAAAGCATGGGTGGATTTGACCATTGGGAGGTATAAGGACAAAGTATTATGTGATGTCCTACCCATGGATGCATGCTATATTCTATTAGGAGGACCATGGCAATTTGATGGACAAGCTATTCATGATGGAGCCAAGAATGCATACTCATTCAAGAAAGATGGAGTCACATTCAAGAGCCAATCCATCCTTGAGGAAGGTGAAAAGAGGGCAGAAGGTCCTAATGTTCTTTTGGTGAGTGAAAAACAATTCTTGAAGACACTAGAGGAAGGTGAAGGTATAGGATTTGCATTAGTCATGAAGCCTAAAGAGGAAGACAAGAAAGAGCAGCCAGATTTGCCAATAGAGGTTGAAGACCTATTGAAGAAGTTCATGGGAATAGTGAGTGATGGACAGCCAACCACCTTACCTCCTAAAAGAACCATAAGCCATCAAATAGACTTTATTCCCGGAGCATCCTTACCTAACAAGGCAGCTTACAAAATGACTCTCCAACAAAATGTTGAGATTGCCAAGTAGATCCAAGAGCTTTTAGACCAAGGCCTAATTAGGAAAAGCATTAGTCCTTGTGTTGTCCCTACCATGTTAGCCCCAAAGAAAGGTGGTACTAGGAGATTGTGTACTGACTCTAGAGCTATAAATAGGATCACCATCAGATATAGGTTTCCAATTCCTAGAATAGAAGACCTAATGGATTGTTTAGGGGAAGCCAAGTACTTTACCAAGATTAACCTTAAAAGTGGATACCACCAAATTAGGATTAAGGAGGGTGATGAGTGGGAAATTGCATTCAAAACAACAGAGTGTCTTTATGAATGGCTTGTAATGCCATTTGGCTTATCCAATGCTCCAAGCACCTTCATGAGACTCGTGAATGAGGTGATGAAGGACTTCATAGGTAAATTTGTGGTGGTATACTTAGATGATATTCTCATTTTTAGTAAGGATAGGGTAGATCATATTAATCATTTGCAAAATGTGCTACAAAGATTGTAAGAAGAGAAGCTAACCATGAACTTGGACAAGTGTGAATTTGTTAAGAAGGAGTTGGTTTACCTTGGGTTTGTGTTGTCTCAAGGAAACATCAAGATGGATCCCAACAAGGTTGAAGCCGTAATAAATTGGCCTACTCCTACGTCAGCAACAGAGGTGAGAAGCTTCCATGGACTAGCTCAGTACTACAGGAAGTTCATTAGGAAATTCAATGCTATATGTGCACCAATGTTGGACACTATTAGAGGTGGAATGAAGGAAAAGTTTCAGTGGAATGAACAAGAAAATAGAATTTTTGAAACCTTGAAGGAGAAGATAGCTACTCAACCGGTGTTAGTGTTGCCTATTTTTGAGAAACTCTTCACAGTTGAATGTGATGCAAGCAATGTTGCAATAGGTGTTGTCCTAAGCCAAGAAGAAAGACCAGTAGCTTTCCATAGTGAGAAGCTAAGTGATGCAAAGAGGAAGTACTCATCTTATGACTTGGAACTATATGCTTTAGTGCAGGCTTTGAGGAAGTGGAGACACTATCTCCTTCCTAAGGAATGTGTAGTCTATACGGACAACCAAGCTTTGAGATTTCTAAACTCATAAGACAAACTCGGTCATAAACACATGAAATAGGTGGAGTACATGTAAGCCTACACATTCACAATCAAACACAAAAAAGGACAGTTGAACCAGGTTGTTGATGCATTGAGCAGAAGAGTCTTGACAGTCCAAGAAATTCAGTTGAGGAGCATAGGTGTTGACAGTTTTAGAGACCTATACCGAGAAGATGAAGACTTTTCAAATGCCTACAAGGTGTGCAAAGAATACCAAAATCATTTTCATAGTGAGTATTCTGATTTTACCTTACAAGAGGGATGATTGTTTAGAGGTGGACAACTTTGTGTGCCTAGAGGGTCAATGAGAGAAAATCTCATACAAGAGAAGCATAATGGTAGCCTTAGTGGTCATTTTGGACTCAATAAGACTCAAGATTTGGTTCAGAGGTATTATTATTAGCCTAGGGTGAATCAAGATGTAAAAAAGTATGTGGAGACTTGTATAGTTTGCCAAAAGGCCAAGGGTAATTCTTCAAATGTCGGTTTATACCAACCTCTTCCCATACCAAATAGACCTTGGGAGTGCATTAGTATGGACTTTGTAGTAGGTTTACCAAGGACAAAGCATGGATTTGATAGCATTTATGTCATTATGGACAGATTTAGTAAGATGGCCCACTTTGTACCTTGCAAGACTACTCATGATGCATGCCAAATAGTTCATTTGTTTTTCAAGGAAGTGATAAGGATACATGGTTTACCCATGAGCACTGTTTCAGATAGGGACTCAAAGTTCATGAGTCATTTTTGGAAGACACTTTAGCACAAGCTTGGCACCAACGTATCTTTTGGATCAGCCTACCATCCACAAACAGATGGGCAAACCGAAGTAGTTAATAGAAGCTTAGGGAATTTATTGAGGTGCCTTACCAAAGAATATGGTCAGACATGGGATCAAGTGCTCTCACAAGCTTAATATGCATACAATGACACAATAAATAGGACCACCGGCAAGAGCCCTTTTGAAGTGGTCTATGGTGTTCACCCAAGGGGTATTTTGGAGTTAAGGAAATTAGGTAATGCAGTAGAAAGAAGTGGATATGCAGAAGACTTTTCTCAATCAATGAAGGAGGTACATGAATCAGTCAAGCAAGCATTGAAGGAGAACACAAGCAAGATCAAGCAAAAAGTTGATGAGAGAAGGAAGAACCTACAATTATAAGTAGGAGATCTTGTCATAGTGCACCTAAACAAATCAAGGCTAAAACAAGGGGTACCTAACAAGTTTCAAAGGAGAAGGTCGGGTCCATGTGTCATTCTAGCCAAGTATGGAGAAAATGCATATAAGGTGGACCTACCTAGTGACATAGGATTGTCACCAGTTTTCACCAAAGAAGACTTATTTGCCTACAAAGGACCACTTCAAGGTTCAGATTGCAGTCACTCAGAGGTATTAGATGATGCAAACAACCTTCAATTACCAACAAATTCAAATCCAAAGGCTAAAAAGGTATTGAGTTCAAGGATCGCTAAGAAGACAAGGCATCAAATCTATTGGGAGCACCTAGTCAAGTGGAAGGGTATGGATGATGTTGAAGCTACATGGGTGCTCGAGACCAAGTTTAAGAGGTTAGGCAATGATCAGAATCTGATCCCCAAGGTGGTGACTTAGTTTTTTTTTGTTTGGGAGAATGGTGCAGGAGCACCTAGGACTTAGGCTTATAGTCTTTTATCAATTTTGGCTTGTACTGACCTTAGCCAAGTTAGGTTCTTAATAAGGACTCCAAGAGGTTCCAAAGAGTGAGTGTGATGAGTCAAGTGTAGGCCTAGTTGAGTTAGTTTCTTCCTAGGTTTGCATTTTGTGCATAGGTAGTGGTTTGAGTAGGAAATTGACCTTCTTGATGGTCAAAAGTGGTAAAACTTGTTGTGATAATGAGAGAGGTTTAGTATGGTCTTAGGAATTCTTAAAAAGTCATGAGTAATGACTTAAAATAGGTTTTACAGGTTGGCAAAGCAAAAAGTGCAAAATTATAAAAGTAGTCATGACAACTTTTGAAAGTTGTCATGACAACTTTTGTCCTAAAATTCTTAGCGATGGAGTTAGGGATATCACAACTCCCTAGAATGCCTCCACACATGGGTAACACTATAATAACCTCCTCTTTCATGGTTACCAAGGTTGGAGTTTTTTTTTTGTATGATCAACAATCTGAAACTACTCATTTTCGGACTGTGTCAATATTTTGGCTTTTACTTGCAATGTGAATACAAATGGATTGAATCCATTCATCTAGTAATAAATTGAGTTTCCTTGGTGTGTTTTAGAGTCATTTAATTTATTTCAATCTTTTTGGTTAGAGTGTGTTAGTTTTTTCATTGCTTTTTTTTCAATCAACCAGTTTTGGCTTGTAAATAGCAATTTTGTGTAAAATGGTTGCCCCATAAAATCCCTCTGTGCTACCATCACGGCCTATTGGGACATGGAAGGAAACTACTTTTATAGTGTACATATGTAGGGATAAGTTCAATAATTCTTGTTTGATATGACTACCACCTTGTTCTAGGTGAGTCCAAGAGCAACCCGGCTAGAGCAGACAGGGTGAAATTTCAATGCAAAGTGCAGAGGTGAACACAAAACCATAATCAAAAAATTTGTGGAAGTTCATAAGGTCCATACATACTTTCCATTACAAAGAGAAGCCTTGAAAATACCTTTATATTCCCATTTCTCAAACTTGACCAGTCACTGTCGGTTAAGAGGCCTAAAAACCCTAGCAAACCCTCATATTTGGTTTAGGGCATTGTACTGTGAGGTGGTAAACCTAAACCACAAAAATTTCTTGGGGATAGGTGTGTGATTGAATAAAATCCAACCTTTTTGCAAGGTCTTTTGGACCATTTTCCTCTAAACCCACAAAAACCGGATTTAGGAGACCTAATAGGGGCTCACTCCTTGTAGCCCTTTTTCTAGGCAAAATGGTGAAATCGGTTAGAAAGGTAATGAATGAAAACCAAAAATGGACCTAAAAGAAATTAATTTCATGTTAAGAGCCACCTCCACACCTCTACAATAACTCACAATATTAGAAGGTGAAATTGACAAGTTGAAGACAAGACAACAAGAATGGGCATATGGGAAACACTTTGAATTGGTAGGGTTCCTAGTTTGATGCAAACACCTTGAGATTGGAAAGAAGCAAGACCTAGAAGATATTGAGAAGGACTTGGAGGTCTTGGAGCATATCTAGATCTAGAGAGGTTGGTGGAATTGAGCAACACCAACTAGGTGAAGTGTGAGCAAGCTAGGTAAACCCCATCATACACCCTGGTCTCAGAGATAGTGAGAAGTTGCAAACTAGAAGGCTGAATTTTGAGTTTGACTAAGCTAAAATAGAGAAATTTAAACCCAACTAGGGAGGACCAGGGCATGGATCATCCTGGTCTTGGAGGACCAGGGTGTGGGGCACCCTGGTCCCTGAGATCCAAGTCCCAATTCTAATGTTGGTTTTGTGCCTATTTGCTAAGATCTCTCAAAAATTGCTCTCTGACGGAAACCTGTAACTACACCTGCAAATTGGAAAATGGTGTGTTTGTGGCTATATATGGCTTTACCTTAGTCAAACCCCTTGTTTTGGTGATTTCCACCTCCACAAATAGCCGATATTTTATTATAAAATGTGTGTGTGCCCTAGAATATCATGTGTTTTTAATATTCCTATGAGCTAAATGAAAACTAGAGTTATACCCTATGTTTTAAGAAAAACCCTAAAATGAATATAATGTAAATGCTTCAAATCACAAATGTAATATAAATGCTTCAAATCACAAATGCAATTAAAATCTAAATCAATAATGTAGATCTAAAACTCATTATGGAGATATGAAAACAACATGAAATCGTACCAAATCCTAAGGAAGAGGTACAAGCCAATCAACAATCAGAGATTCCCTTGTCATTCTTCAATATCTCCTAAAGCTTCCATAATTGATGAAGGTGTTGATGAATACTTGATTGATATATGAATTTTCTAATTTTAGAATTCACGCAAAGTTGTCCTTTCACTTCACAAGGATCTCCTTCCAAGTTGTTAGATTAAGATCCTCGAATGAGGCAAAGAAAGGCATTATATATGGAATCCTAGTTTTAAATTTGATAAAAGGCCGACATAGAATTGATAAAATTGGACACCAAACAGGATTTGATAATATAATACTACCAAATTAAGCTCCCAAAATTTGGGGAAAAAAGTTCAGGACCAGGTTGTATACTACCTAGTCTAGATAACTTTTTTTCAATTTTCTAGGGATGTGAGATATCATGATTCTAAAGTCAAATCCAGCATGGTAGGTCAATCTAAGATGTTTAGATATGTGAAAATGTGCCTTAAAGATTTAAATTAGGACATTATTAGGTTTAAATTTAAGATAAAATAAAAAGGGGTGCACCTAGGGTTAAGGGCCCAATTTTATGATGTGTGAATTGTTGAAAGGGGACTTTAGATTTAATTATATGAATAAATAAATACCTAAAGAAGCCCTATAAATTCAATATGCAATAGGACACACTAAGGTGCGTGCTAACCTAAGCATGGAATTGGACATCCTAAATTAATGGTGTATAATTTATGATGCTACATTTATCCCCCACTTTAGTAGTCATATAACACTACGTGCATATGCAAGATAAAGTACAGAAAAAGTAAACATTCATGGGAAAAAGGCTATGTCCATAAGATGTCAAACAAATCCCCTAGCAGTATCTGTAGTACAACATTAGGAACCATGTCCTACAAGACCACATTATTAGTTTAAATCACAAAATCACCTAAAACACTTACTAAGAGTGATAAAATTAGAGGGTGGCTATATGCTCCCCCTTTTTTGGCTTGCTAATTAGTATGTTGAAATAGGGTATCATGTTTACTACATGAAGGAAAATGATGATAAATTCTCACAACAAGGTTTGATACAAGATCAAAACAAGATGAGTATTATTTGGTAAGAAAGATAACTTAGACACAATTCTAATGCAACTGACAGTGCAAAAATCAGAGTTCTCTAGCTCAAGATACGAAAGATTAAGTGCAAAATGCAAAATTGGGGTTTAGAGAAGAGATTACCTTAAGTAGTGAAAGTAACACTATTCATTTATCTTATTCACCTTTTTGTATCATAGTGTAGAGGAGGAGCCCACATAGTAGAAAATGTCACCTTGATGAGCCGAAGTGCCTACCTGGATGGAGAATATGAGCTAGTCAGTCATAGAGGATGTTCTACTAGATAAGGTAGGCCCACCAAACTACATCCTAGTAATTTGTTGTGTTTTTTTTGGTATATTAGCTATCAAAACCCTATTTTTTACTAGGGCCACCTAGAATGGGCACCATGGTCCCATCTAGGCATCTTGGTCCCAGAAAAGGGGCACCATGTGGCACTCGTGGGGTTAGGATAGAGTTTTGATGATTTTGATATCTTTGATGTTGAGAATACTGATACATGATGTTTGATTTTGCAAGAGTTGCCATATCTATGGGAACATACCTCAAGTCACACATACAGCCATTTGCAGAGCCAAATTCCTTGCTTGACATTAGAGGAGTAGAGACTTATTCATGCAGTAGGCTTGTGGTTAGTGTGTTGCATGCCCACTATCAAGTTTCATGGGCCAATGTTGATGGCCTTCATGGAGAGGTGGGACTCAAATATAGCCACATTTTTCCTTCATGTTCAGGAGATGATAGTTATGTTGGAGGATGTATATTGCATCCTATGATTACCAATAAGAGGGAAGACTATGAGATATCAGTCACATTGCTCATGAGAAAAGAAAATGAGAGAGAAGATATATTATATCGGCAAACCCACACCCAGAGAGATGAGAGGTCGGATACTCATCTGATGGCTACTTCATCCAACAAGTGTGATCCCATTAGTGAGGAGACTAATGGTTTCCATAGTGGCGCTAGTCATATGTCCCAACGGGCGAGATAGTCATTTGCACGAAAGACTAACATATGCCATTCGCAATATGGAGGAGCACAGTACTATGTTTGCATCAGGATGCAATATGGTAGTGCATCTCTACCTTGACTTGGGATATTATGTAAATTATGAGAGGAAGAGTTTGATGACTTGCACCCTACTCTAGATTTGGATGTTTGAGCACATTAGATGTATGAGGCCAGCGGGATTCCTAGTGGATGTTGATATTAATGAGCCTCAAGATCATGTGTATCCATGAATGAGATCTTTGCAGAGCAGTCATTTATTATATTGGAGAGTTGTGATTGATCATCTCTAATTGCATGATATTGTATGGAGACCTTACAGATGGATGGGAGTTTGGATAGGTTAGCATGTATATCTTTGAAATATACAGCAGGACTGACTTCTAGAGGGTCCTCACAGCTACATCATTGTTCCCTTCTATTTTGATAGAGTGATGAGGAAGTTTGGTTTAGAGCAAGGGTGTCCTATAGCAGTGTCGATCTACATCTGAAACTCTCACAATGTCATGAGACCAGGAGCCAGATAGAGACCCTTTGCCTAGGATGTGAAGATTATAGATGATGAGGAGGGAGGAGATAGGTATGTGCCCCCACTCTAGGATGATGTCGAGGTATAATGTATCTATGTGATATGGTGAGAGAGGAGCTACCCAAGAGCCATCTTTCCTTTAGACTATCTGAGAGGGAATCCTAATCCTTGGGTGAGACCAGTGGATTCACACAGTGAGAATAGAGAAGAGCATGCATCTGAGGAGCCTAGTGATGGAGATTATGATATACAAGATCAGGAAGATAAGCAGGAGGATGGTTAGGAGCAAGAGGACATTCCCAATCATCCAAGAGATGAGATTAGAGTTGCAGACCCTCTGCCACAAGAGGATAGGGGATAGGATGTAGTAGGAGATGAGAAGGACAAATCCCTATAGAGGCCTAGCTTGAGGCTACATAGGTCATCATCATCAGTGTCACACCTGAGACATAGAGACAATATGATCATAGAGAGAGAAATGGGGTGATGCCCCATACTGCAGTAGCTTAGGATCCTATCTCATCTTATCCTACTTGACAGGAGGTGGATCTAAGAAAGGTTGTATGCTTAAGTTTGTTTATTTGATTATTAGATGAAATGGAACATGTATGATCAAAAATTATCTCTCTCATAGCTAGTATATAGGGATAACATGACTTTATCCATCACATACATGGAACTAAAGGAACTGACAGATTACATCAATAGTAGTGGATTGAAGAGGAATGGCTTCTACCCACTTTGTAAAATAATATGTGGTAGTGAGAATTAAAGTATGTCCTTGCAAGGAAGAAGGGAAAATTTTACCAAGAAGATCCTAAACCCACAAGGAAAAGGGCCAAGAGGCCATTTTTGACCTAAGTTCGTGTGCAAGAGTGTGAATCAAATTGTTATTTTGCTGACATTGATGACACTTTTTGACAAAGGCAAAGGAATCACTTTCCATAGTTTGTCAATAGTATCTCATTTGAAGCAACCGTTGAACCAAATATTTACCACCAAAATGCCCCCCCGCAAGCACCTGGATGTGCCTCCTCAAGAGCAATGGGGATCTGGGTTTGTTGAGACAATGAAGAAGAAGACCATTATAACCCCTTCTATAAAGGATATTGGAAAGAATAATGTATCGTGCAACGAGCTTACGAACTCAAGATCTAGTGTTCTTACTTGTAGAATTTGGAAAAGTACCATCAATCAAATATCGAGAAATATGAGAATACCATACATCAAAATCGAAGGCATAACAACAAGCTTGTGAATAATGAACTGATAATCCATGATAGAATCTTCAAGGGATATGAGGGAAGCTATGATTTCCATCGCACTTGCATGTTGATTGTCCTTTCGAGGGATATGTTCTATAGTATAAGAAGTGAACTTCTCTAACAATGATAAGGCCAAGTTACGATATTGTGATAGTTTGTCTTGTTTAGATTGGTAACTTCCCATAACTTGCCTTATAATCAACTGTCAATCACCATAGATATGTAAATATTTTACATTAAGAGATAAAGCCACTTTTAAACTAGCAATAAGGGCTTCATATTCAGTGATATTGTTAATATAAAAGAAATTGAGACATTAGGATAAAGGGATTGGTTTTCCTAAAGGCAGTGTTAAATTGACACCAGCACTTGAACTAGTTCTACACTTAGATCGATCAAAATACTATTCCCAAGTCTTATCAATATCAATGGGAAGAACAAACTCATCAAGGAAAAACTCTTGATTAGGTAAAGTAAGAGGAGAAGGAGCATTAGCCAAATGGTCGGTAAAAGATTGTCCTTTAATTGCCTTTTGAGAAAGAAATTTGAGGTTAAATTCAGTTAACATCATAACCCATTTCGCTAAGTGTCCTAAAAGATCAGTTTTAGAAAAGAGATGTTTAAAAGGATCAAATTTTATGATAACATGGGTCTCATCATTCAAAAGATAATGTCTCAACTTCTGAGTTGCAAAAACAAGAGTAAAACATTTCCTTTCTATCACAATATCGGACTTCATAATCAATAAAATTGTGGCTTATTAAATGAACCAAACATTCTTTACCGTCACTATTATGTTATGCCATTAAAGTTGCAAGAGCATGAGAAGAAGTGGCAATATAAAGAAGAAAAGGTTGAGTGGGAATAGTAGGTTGCAAGATAGGAGGGTTAGCCAAATAAGTTTTTAAATCCTCTTTGATAATCTTCATTCCATCAAAATTCAATATATTTCTTAAGCAATTGGGTAAAAGGAAAAGTCCAATATGCAAGTTGCAAGACAAACCTACAAATAGCCTAAATTTTTTCTTGTAAACTTCGTAATTGAGAAATATTTCACGGGGTTGGCATGCTCACTATGGAATTTCTTCTTTGTATCCACCTCAATACCACAATGTGACACTATGAATCCTAATAGTTATCCACTATCCACACCAAAACCACATTTTCGAGGATTCAAGCAAATGTTGTATTTACGAATTTGTTCAAAAAATTGGTGAAGGGTCCTAACATGGTCTTGATGAGAGATCGACTTAGCTAGGATGTCATCAACATAATCTTCCAAAATTTTATGTGTGTAATAATGAAATATAAGGGTCATAGAACGTTGATAGGTGGTGTCAGCGTTTTTCAACCCAGAAGGCATCACAACCCAACAAAATCTACCCCAAGGAGTTGTAAAAGCAGTTTTGAATTGATCTTTTGAGGATTAATAAAAATTTGATTGTATCCCGCAAAACCATAAATAAATGATAACAAAGCATGACTAGCAGTAGAATCTACTATCATATCAATATTCAAAAGCGGAAAATCATCTTTTAAAGAAGCCTTATTGAGATCTCAAAAATCGATGAACATTATATCCAAGTCCAAAGGATGTTTCACGAACATCATTCCCTAAAGGAACTTTGATCCCTTGTTCATATGCACCACAACCATTGCCATTATATCCACACTTAGCTAAAATGTGAAAACTAGGACCATAAAGAGTAGCCATTTTCATAAGGGAAGGCAGGGCCACATATGTCTCAATGCCATAATCAGTTGAAGTATAAACAAATTTGGATTTAGAAGCAGCCACAAAGTTGTTACTAAGTTATTTAGACAAGGTGGATTGCTTTTTAGGCTCAACCATATCATCCTCCTTTTTAGTCTTAAGTTTTACTAGGGGGATTTTATATTCTCCTATAAAAGAAGATGTAAAATCTAAAGACCCCTAATCATCACCTAAGAGTAATTTTTCAGATGACGAAGTATCTTCAGAAGAAAATGGTGATTCATCTTGAATTGAAGAAGTAGGATTACTTGGAGAAGAAGTAAGACTTGAAAAAGAAGAAGACTTTGAAGATGAAGTTTGCAAATAAGCTTGTAAATTGGTATCAGCGTGCAACATATGCACCTTGTTGTTATAGATGAATTTAACTTGACAATGAAGAGTAGAAGGAACAGCTTGCAAACTATGAATCCAAGGTCATCCTAACAAAAGATTGTAAGTAATACTATCAAGCATGACTTGAATAGGTGTAGGTAAAATAAAAGGTCCCACCTTAATAGGAAAGGTTATAGTACATAAATATGTCCTAGCCACATTATCAAAACCATGAAGAGAAAGAGCTTCATGTTGATGCCCCATCCAAAAAATCTTTTCCTACCCTAGATCTCTTCCTTGATGAAGATGTATTAACCATTGATCACGAATCCATATGGGAGATGTATTTTGACATATCAAGATGTCAAACTAGTTTAGGAGAAAGTGTGGTCTTCATCTCACTTGAAATAAAACCAATCCCTCTCTCATTCCATTTAGAATTTCATTGCACTAACAACATCGTTGAGTATGAAGCCTTAATTGCCAGGATGTGTGTCGTGATTGCCATGGGTGTGAAAAATATTCATATCCATGGAGACTCTGAGCTTATTATAAATTAGGTTATAGGTGCATATAGTGTTAAGCAGCTGAAGTTATCTCAGTATCAAAATTTGGTTACAACCATACTGAAAAATTTCACTACTTATACGATTGATAGTATTTCACGAAGAGAAAATTGTCATGTGGATGCAATGGAAAGCATTGATTCTTTTGGAGGCCTAGACTTTGGTCAGGACGAGTATCACTTCATGGTACAAGTCCTTTTCTCTCCAACTATGACTGATCAAACCCAATTTGATAGTTTCATGTGTGCTCATATCTGTTCGAAAGAATGGTTTGCACGCATCTATGATTACCTCAAAACCGAAAGCTTTCCTAATGACGCCAGCAAGAGCTTGCATGTATGAATTTCGAAGTTGGCCACCTGCTATATTCTCTTATCTAATGTTCCTTATCGAAGATTGTATAATGGCCTTCTTTTACGTTGTTTGACAAAAGTTGAGATACCCCTTTCCTTCTAAGAAGCCCATTCGGGCTCTGGAGGTGGGCACTTTGGAGGCAAATCTTTGATTCACAAACTAATTCATATGGGGTATTATTGACAAACAATGGAACAAGATTCCTTTGCCTTTGTCAAGAAATGCCCCCAATGTCAACAACACAGTAATTTGATTCGGGCTCCCACATAGGACCTTTGAACTCAAGCTTCTCCATGGCCTTTTCAAACATGGGGCTTGGATATCATTGGCAAGATATCTCCCCCTTCTTCTAAGGGTCATGTTTTTATCATCATTGCTACAAATTATTTCCCAAAGTGAGTCGAAGCTATACCATTGAGATCCACCATTGCTGACATCATTTGTGGCTTCATCATGGATAATATCATTTCTTTTTCTGGCTTACCTTCTACCCTTGTTTCTGATAATGTTACACCATTTAAGAACAAAGAGGTTAAATAGTTCCTCAAGAAATTAAACATCCAACGCTTTTCTACACCTTATTATCCTCAATCTAATGGTCAAGCAGAAACGTCTAACAAGACTATTGAGCAAATCTTATGTAAGACTATTACCAAACATGGTAAATATTGGCATATTCAGCTAGTATATGCATTATGGTCCTATCACATGAGCATATGTATGGCTACAGGGACAACACCTTACAACCTCGTGTATGGTGTCGATGCTATCATGCCCCTTGAGTTAGAAATTCCATCATTGTGTGTCTCCTTGAAAGGGGTTATCAATGATGATTCTTATCGTACTCTTCATCTCAATCAGCTTGAGTTGTTGGATGAGCATCGTCTGAAGGATCTTCAACACCTCCAAGCTTATCAAATATTTATCTAAGCAATATAACCAAAGTGTGCTACCCCGAGCCTTTAAGATAGGTGACCTGGTTCTTTGTAAGAATCAGATAAATGTCAATGCATCACTTGATAAAAGAGGGAAATTTAGCCTGAATTGGTTGGGTCCATACATTGTCACCTCTATTTATGGTTCGTATGCCTATGGTTTATCTTATATGGATGGTACACCGCTCAAAGAACATATCCATGCCACATACCTACATTGATATTATGCATAGAAGACAAGTTGTATGTATCATATGCATGATGATATATACATCATCATCAACATGACATTCACTTATTTATGTGTTATGAAGTGGTTGTGCATATTTAAATGTGTGTGTGTGTGTATGTGTACACATGTTCTATCGATATTTCAAAAACATCTATATAATGATCATAATAGAATTTAATCATGCATATAAATGATAATATGTAAATTAAATCATGATGTACATCTACTCTAAACCATCCATCACATGATAATATATAATGAGAATGTAAAATAAGAAAGTACATCCATCCATAATAACGCAAGCTAAGGATCAGAATGATGAATCTCATATATATGTGTGTGAATAATGTCAGTATCAATGTACATGTATCGCATCACTAAAAAAATACATGATGGTGGCATTTGTGTCTTTCAGCTACATAAATACATATATATATATATATATATATATATATATCAAAATAATAATATACATCTAACAAGATAAAATATGAATTCATTTGTACAAAATCCAAAGGTCTCATGACTCCTAAAGAGGACGGGTCCTTGAAGTCGTGAGCTCTGGAGAATCATTCTCTCGGTGTGGGGGTTGTCTCACTGAGGTGGACTATGATCTTTCCACAGTGTTACTCCATGATCACAAGCCCCTCATCCCTCCTCGCAGCTCCACCATAGTCTCCCGCTGCATCATAAGGTCCTCGCGCAGTGCGGCCTCCCTCTGGCGTGCCTCCTCCAGGTCCGTCATCAACTAGGACACTTGGGAAAGATCAAGGTGACTCAAATGCATCCCCTAGACGCCTACGCAACACTAAAAACAAAAATGATAATAAAATACATGAAATTATGCATAAGAGTGTGATTTGAGACATACTTTCTCGGGCTCATTGCCCTACTCCACTACGGTTCGTAGCTCCTTGATCCTGCTTGCCCTGTTCTCTCATCTATGTGGCATTTTTCTCTTAGACTCTATTCAAATCTCAGTGCAAATGCCCATGGTGAATAGTGAAAATGACCCTTCCTGAGGCCCATTTTCACGTATATAGCCTAATTCTCGCCCAAAAAAAAAATTGGCCATTTTTTGACAATTTTGGCTCGTTTTCCTTCCTATTTCTGAGATTTTGTAAATGTAATGTTGCATAAGAGAACACAGATGCATTTCTACCCTTCATAGATGCAACTAGATGATACAAACGTGATTCTATTAGACACAGACGTGTTTCCAAAAATTAAGTGCAATTTTTCCAATGTGTGAAGTTGCTTGTTGTGACCAAATCTGAATTTTTGACTGTTTTTTTTTTCGTGACAAGAGGACACAATGTTGATGAAGACTCAATGTTTGCAAGTGTTTAGACTCAAAAATGACTCAAAAGAAAGTGTGTTGTTTGATGTAAAAATGTTTTGCATACACTTGAAGATGCCAAAGACACAATGTTTTGATGTTTGGTCTTGAATGTTTGATTGTTCAAAATAAGATAAGCACAATTCTTATGGCTGGCCAAGACAATAGTTGTTGATCCCACATGGGGTTTCCCCCGAGGCTACGCTATTAAGAGTGGATACTTAGATGCTTTACCCCACTGGCTCCACCCTCGGCACTCACTTCTCCGAGGCAACCAAGCACTAGTCCCCATGAAAACTCCCCATGGTGAACTTTCTATCTCTACCAAGAACCGTATGTGTGTGGGTCACTCTAGAGGTCCGACCTCCTAACCCAACAACTAGAAGGATTTTGGCTTTCTAAAACAAAAAGGTTCTAGTAAGGGCATCCACTCGTGTGGCCATACATGCGGCACTTTCAGCTATATAAATACAGAAGGCTCCCAGCTGGTAGGGGTTACGCCCTACAACTTATCAAATAAATTTAATCAAACAGGTTTATGGGGAGACATAGTGAACTGGTATGAACTAATCAATACACGTTACCCATGGCTTTCACCATGGATACAGTTGCTTATAGTGGTTCAGAAGAGGCTGACTTTTCCTCGCTACCACTTGGGTCGTTCTCTCCTCACTAGTAGTCCTAATGACCACACGGGGAGACAAGCCCTCTAGAGATTAAACAAAAAAAGCTTATTGCCCAAGACATAAAAGACACTGGTTCAATTTTAGTGCACCAATTGAAGTGTTTGATAATCTATGAAAACAAGGCACACAAATGAAGATCAAAAAACCTGCCAAGGTCCTGCAACAAAGATTCGTTAGTATTTTGGGTTGTTTCAAATGATTACCCCTTCTGCAAGCACACAAAATAGGTAAATTTTAGATCCAAAAGACTTTGTGAAATAGGGGCCTTCAACAATGCGTTTTTTTTACCAATTCAAAGATCCGATTCATCATAAAAAAAGACCATCTGTAAAATTTCAAGAAATCTCTAGAAATGTAAGAAAATCCAAAAAAATTGCTAATTTGCTCCAAAAATTAATTTTTTATGAAAAATCATATAAAATGCAAAATTGATCCAAAAAAATTGAGTTTTTTACTAGACACCCCTGATGGTCTTCCAAACATGCATAAAACAAATTATGCAAACAATCCAAGCAGTTTGTGAGATATGAGCAAAATAATGCAAAACCCTAATTTTCAAAGATCTGATTTTTTAGGAATGATTTTGCATCAAATTTAAAATCTCAAACAACAGGTCCTGTGTATAATTCTGATACATTTCCAAAAATGTACTAAAATCCAAAAAATTCGTTAATTTGCTCTTAAAATTAATTTTTTATGAAAATACATAAAAAATTCATAGAAATTTCAAATATCCTCCAAAAAAATTGAGTTTTGTACTGAGCACCTCTGATAATGTTCTTGACCTAAAAAAACATTTTGATGCCAAAATACAAAACCGTTTGTGAGATCTGCTCAAAATAATGAGAAACTCTAATTTTTAAAGATCCAATTTTTGAGGAAATATTTTGCATCACAATTAAAATCACAAAGAACAGAGCCTGTGTATAAATCAGAGAGATTTCCAAAAATATAGGAAAATCTGAAATTGCTCATTTGCTCTCAAAATTAATTTTTTATGAAAATTCATAAAAAAATCATATAAAATTCAAATATGCTCCAAAAAATCTTAATTTTGGAGTGCGAGCTCTTGATACTGTCCCAAACCTGCAAAACAAATTTGATGCAAAAAATCCAAGTTTTTTGTGAGATCGGATAAAATCTCTCCAAGATCTTGATTTTGTGTCCAAAACCCTAGCTACACAAGGTTATTGTCCAAATTGTTTTACAAAACAGCAATATAGGGTTAGAAAAACCTACAAAAAATACACAGATCTAATAAAAATCAATGTCCCACGGGGCGTGCCAAAATGTTTATGGTGAAAGTGGAATAATAATATTGAAAGACTAAATAGATTCAACCACAAAACCCTAGCCTAACAACAACAAAGATCCACCATAACATATGAAGATTACCTAAGACAATGTAAATCAAATGAAATCACAAAGATTATACCATTACATGTCCAATGGGGTTTGGATCTCCATTCTTCTTATCTCCATTGATCTTGCTTGATATATTTGTTGTCAAATTTTGTGTGCACAAGAGCTCAACAAAGAACGAAAATGTGGTTGCAAGTAGGCTTGATTGCATATGAAAGTTTGAATGCGTAGAGTAGTCGGGGTTGATAATGAAGGAAGCATCTCCTTATATAGAAGACACTATAAGAAATGAATGGATAAGATTGAGAGGTATAAAAAATAAATGGTCGGCTATGATTAGAGGGTAGGTAGAAGAAATAAGAAAATAATAAGAGGGTAGGTAGTGTAGGAATTAAGAGATGAATGACATGTGTCATAGGTAGAAAAGGTTAATGAATTAATTAAATAAATAAAAATTTAATTAATTAATAGAAGAAGTGGGATCAATTAAATAAATAAAAGTATTTATTTAATTTAAGAAAAGGGTAATTTAAATAAATAAATGTATTTATTTAAATGAGAAATAAGGCTAGAAGAGGGTAAATGAATTAATTAAATAAATAAAGATTTATTCAATTAATAGAAGAATTAGGCTAAAAATGGCATAACTTTCAAACAGTAGGGAACTAGGTCCTGAAATTCGAAACACCTGTCAATGAAAGTGAAAAAGATCCACGCAATTATTTACACCTCATGACGAAGCCTTAAATGAGATATTTTAATCATTTGGGAGCAACAGACACCAAAAAATGAAAGTTTAAAATATGACAAAGTATGAACTAGGTTCAGGTGAAAGTTGGACATGTGATACAAAATGATGTCTAGATCCTGATTGACAAGTGATTTCCCTCAATTTGTGATAATTTTCAAAATTCGTTTATTTTTCATATTCTGACTAGTAAGGACCTTGAATTGTGTGTTCACTATTTACGCAAAAAACAGCTATTGGATCTTTACTCGACACTGAGACCAATTTGAAGTTCAAATTTTATGTAGGCCAAATATGGGGGCAACAGCTAGCTCTGACTAGGGACAAGGACTACAAAGGACGCAGGATGAACTCAAAATCTCTGGTTCGCAGGCTAGTGCACTATCCATTGGGCAACATAGACAGAGAGGAAACAACATAGGGAATGGCTAGAGAAACTAGACACGGGCCAAAAATGGGATGAACACAACAAAACTTCTAACTAAAGTATGTACATGGTAGGCAAAGCCCACCTCAAACTTCTCCAGGATTGTCATACAAAACCATTCACAAGCTAAGAGAAATAGGCACCTTTGTGGATAAGTGGTGTGCATCCATGTGGCACCTGTAAACTCAGCAGGTGGGCAAGATCAACATGTATAAGATGATAAATATCTTTGAACAATGAACCAGACAACCACCTCTCATCATAAATCTGCAGGCTCTCTTAAAAGATTTGGGTACCATTTTGAACATTATTGGGAATTTGTGGAATATTCTCAAGCATACCTATATCCTCTATCTGAAGATCCCTCTGATAGTCTGGTTTGCAATAAATTAATCCATGAATTGGACAACCTTCATATAATCTGTAATGTGAAGAAACTCGAGTTGACACATCCATCGAATCCTATTCTTGAGTATCAACTTGAAAATCACCTGGAGAAATACACTCATCTGAAAGCAAAGGATTCAAACACACATTTTCACCATAGGAGAAGTCATCATTTGAAGCCTTCAAACACCAATCTGGAATACAATCGTTATGAGAATTAACTTCATGGGCTTCCTTCATTAGATCATCCATTACCTCACTTATCTTTGCAATCTTGGTACAGTTCCCAAAACTATCCTCTTTGATAGGGGTGTTTTCTTTGTCTAGAGATTCAAAAGGAGGATTTCTTTGAACCTTGGAAACTTCATAAGGCATAAATTGCAATTCCATCGAGATAGGGACGTTTGTTGATAAACCTTCATAGATTTCACTTTCAACCTACTCATAGACATCTGCATTACTTTTTGTGTTCTCCTGTACCAATGATTCCTCTTCATCACACTCTTCATGAAATTTGAAAACTTCATAGTCATCTTCTTTCACTCGAGGTTGATCTAGGAGTTCAGTAAAAGTCTCCATTTTTGAAGATAGAGAATATGTCTGCAAAATTTTACCTATGGTTGCCTCTCCATTGGTCAAATCCATACAAGATTGTCCATTAGGTTTCATACCTTTATTTTCCACGGAAAAGTTTTCATCTTCAACTTTTAGTTATGGATGAATGGGAATATCCTCTCCACATAGAAAGTCATCATCAAAAGAATTGATACACCAAGTGGGAATGATAACTATAGGAGATTCATGTTTATACCTTTCCTCTTCACCATTTTCCTGAAGCTTGGACTGCATGGAAGTCTTGAAATCATTTATTCCTCCTTCAAACTCTTTGTTTTTAGGTTCATGGAAGACTTTTTCTTTGCTATGACAATCTTCATAATTCTCATGGCATATAGGAACACGGTCTTATTTTTCTTCCTCACATGCTTCGTCTTGATCTTTCTTTTGGCATGTATCATTATGAGCTAATACGGCTTCATCTTCCTTAACACATGCAGAATGTGATGGATCTTTTTCAAAATTTGGATCACAAGACATCTCATCAAGAGTGCACACATCTTCAAGAAAATAATTTCTTCCCTCTTCTTTTTGTTCAACCTCTTGCAATGTTTGGACCAGAGAAGGATGTACTTTGGCATGATCAAGTTTCCTATTTCCATAGAATCTTTTCAAAAACTTGATATGTGAATCAGTGAGAACCCGATTTTGTCGAGAAATAGGTGAAGGAGAATGAGCATCATCATTATTATCCATTGTTGATTCAAAAATATAGTCACGAGCAAAAAATTGGTTCTCTCTTCCATCTTTATCCTCAATCTTTTGTAGAGTATGGAGTAGAGAAGGATTAATTTTATGAGGATCAAGTTTCTTTCCACTATTGAGTCTCTTCAAGAAGTTGACCTGTTCAAGTTCATCATGAATTTGATTCAGTTGAACAATTTGTACAGGAGAAAGGTCACTTTAGTCTTCATCTTTCTTGATTCTTAATTTAGGTAAATGATCGCAAGCAAGAAAACCAATCTCCTTTCCATCTTTTTCTTCAATGTCTTGCAACACTTGACATAAGGAGGGATGAATCTTATCTGGAGTAAACTGCATGCCACCATAAAATGTCTTCAAGAAGTCAACTTGTATGGGCTCATCAGGAACTGGCCTCTTTGGACATATATAATCTTCATCATCATTTTCACTGTCACTTTCCAACTTTCCTTTGTACCAAACCATTGTTCTAAATTCGATCTTTCAAATAGAGTCGCCAACCTTCATTTTGAAGAAGGTAACTTACAATATCTAAGGAACAAAGCACACTGGTATGTCGCTCCCCAGCATAGTCGCCAAAAATATGTTGGTAAACAGATTTGTCGCTGCGGTCGTTTACCTGAAACTGACCCTGTTTGCCTGATGAGCAGTGACAAACATTCCAATAGTTGGAGAGATCATTCTATGAAACACAATCTTCCTCTACGTTTGAGAGGGGAATCTCCCTCATATGATAGGGGTATTTAGGATTTTTGTGTACTTTTAACCTGAAAGTATATAAAAGAGAAAACATAAAACTAAAAAGAAATAAAGATAGAAACCCCAACAATAGACATAAGACCATCAACTGAGATTTATCAACATTAGCAACAAATTACAAGGGGATTTTATAAGGTAATATTCTTAGCCATGAGATGACGATAAAGAAGAATGACAAATCTCAACATTCGCAGAGATAAGATACTTCAACACATTCAAACTGAGATACCAAAGGTTGCTTGTGCATCATCACATCAATTGTACAAATCACATATGCATAAAAAGACTACAAATTTGACATATGAGAAATCAGAAATGATAACACATGAATACATTTAGAACATACAGACTAAGACGTATTCTTCATTATCCTTTTGGAAATATACAAGTCCAAAATCCTTTCTATACATAGTGCCAATCAAAATGTCATTACAAGTTTCTCCTAGAATTCCAGCAGAGTTTTCCCCTCTATAAAAAGTCCTCCCCCAACAATACCAAAGCCTTGTATATATAGGCTTGTAGGATAACTACCTTCTAACTACCTGATAAGTACTTTCTAATCACCTTTTTGAAAATAAAATGGTTCTAAAAGTAATAAACCTTATCCCCGTATGACTTTTACAGCTTTTCACAAAATAAGGCTTATTTTATAAGTTTTAGTTACATTGAGTGACATAAGTCACTTTTATAAAAAGGTAACTAGTAACCCATATCTTTGAAGAAATACCATTTGAATTATTATTAACTTTGTCAAAGGTATCTTTCAATTTTGTATGAAAAAATTGTTGATCCAAAGGTGTATACGGAAGGAGACTATCTATAACACTTTCTTCCATATCTTCCATCTCTACAGCAATGGTTGCTAATCGATTGAATAGAACCACTTACATGGAGTCATCAGGAACCGTTCTGAGACAGATTCCTATAAATGTCAGGATGGCCTCATAGACACAGCCAAGCCTAGAATTATGCTCATCAAACATCTCCATCATTGGAATAATATCATCGAAGCCCATAGAACCTGATATGTCAATGACAAAAATGACATGATGAGGAACGTTACCAGAATGACGGCAAGAAAAATGGTGGCCATCAATAGTTACATAAGTTATAGAACTAACATTTTGTCTCGTTCTCTTAATAGGTTTATGCCATAATTGCTCCATGCAAAAAGATTTTTCCCCCGAGTCTCCATTATGCTCCTCCGATTTGCACTGGTGATTGCATCTGTTAAACTCTTGATGCTCTTCCTTTGTACAAGGATCAACAAATCTAAAATATTTCCAGTAGGTGGCATGAGTCATCTCATCCTTTGGAATATCAATGTCAGACCCATATTTGATTGTTGTGTGCCTAGAACCGTCTTGGAGATTGCTGGTGCACATCATGTATCTTTGATTGCTGGTCTTTGGACAAGGAACCAAATGGATATGACCTCGACCCTGTTTCCTACAGAACATGTTACACATCTTTACCTCCCCTTTTTCTCCCTATTTATACTTTTGATCCTTAATGTTGATATCTTCCTCCTCTAAAATGAATCTTGCATTCCTCGTATTTATGTACACTATATTGTGCAAACCAGGGTGATTTAGTGGAAGGCGACAGAAATAACCGCAAGCTTCACAAATAGTGTCACAGTAATGTACAACAGATGCATTAGTGGTGTGAACATGTGAGCCTTGATGAGTCCTCTGAAAGGGAAGAATAGGAATGCAACAGCCTTTGTGTTGCCCATTTTGTTCTGAGAA
This sequence comes from Cryptomeria japonica, assembly GCF_030272615.1. Lineage (NCBI taxonomy): Eukaryota > Viridiplantae > Streptophyta > Pinopsida > Cupressales > Cupressaceae > Cryptomeria > Cryptomeria japonica. Next base: position 661,097,210 of record NC_081410.1, on the reverse strand, counting down.
GTGTTCATACTCAAACAAACCCCTTTGTCCTTTGAAGTTACACCTTTTTCTCACCAGTTGTGTAAATACTTCACATATTCCAAGCATTTCACAATTCTCAAGGCATGGGTGTTCATTCCCACATAGATGCTCTCCTTTATGGAATTGATCTTCCACTCCACACATCCTTGTGCAGCCTTTCATAATGCACTTGCTTTGGCAATATCTTTCATGGCAATGGTTTCTTGGGTGAACAGTTTCAATGGGCACAATACATGTATTGTTGCAGCTTTCAAGTGAACATTTCTCCTTACACATATGTCATAGGGAGTTGCAACTATGCGGCCCCTCATGTTTAGGCTCTTTAGAGAAAAACTCATTACAATTTGATGACAAATTGTACAGATGGCAGGGCTCTCGGCAGGTGTGAGTTTTGTCTTTGCAAGGGTGATGGCCTTGGTGGCTCGCCAAATCCTTACACAGGTTGGAGTTGTTTCCTTCTCGAACACAAGAAGTGCATATTTTTGTACATGAATGCCTTCCCTCATAAGAATGGTCTTGCCTATGGCCCTTCTCAAATGCACATCTCCAATAGCACTTGGAACATTTACAACCACAAACGGAGAGACCTTGATTTACTTCTCCAAAGGATAAACTGGCCTCTAACTCTAACTTTTGCACATCCTCACTATTACAAAAAGCTATGGTGTTTGTGCTTATTCATGCGACCTGACTACACCTCTCACACTTTGGCATTCATATCTATAATTTGTGGCATGTATGTGCTTCCATTCTACAATTATAAGAGGTTAAGAATGCTAAAAAAGTGAGCATTTCTAACCTTCTTGACAAAGTGGGGCCCGTGAGGTTAAGAAATGAGGTTAGGAATTCTCACTTATTGAGCATTCTTAACCTCTCTTTTTTTGTGTTGTGAGAGGTTAAAAATATGGGTGAGAAATTCTCAAGAAGTGATCATTTCTAACCTTCTTGACAAAAGGTTAAGAAATGAGGTTAGGAATGCTCAAAAAGTGAGCATTTCTAAAATTCTGCTTCATGAACTATCCTTTAAACCTTAGAAACCATTGATCACAGAGAGGAAACAAGGAAGAGTACAACCAATGATTTTGAACAACTTTTTAAGCACAAACGACCAGACATATTAAAATAATTTAAAATATTAAATTGTTATTTGAGAAATAATTTAAATATTTTAAATATATTGCTTTGGCTGGAGAAAAATCGCATAACTTTCAAACGGTAGGGACTTAGGACCTAAAATTTGAAATATGCATCAATGAAAGGGAAAAATGTCCACACAATTATTTACACCTCATGACAAAGCATTAAATGAGATATTTTAATCATTTGGGAGCAACAAACACCAAAAATTGTAAGTTTAAAATACGACAAAGTATGAACTGGGTTCAGGTGAAAGTTGGACATGTGATACAAAATGATGTTTAGATCCTAACTGTCAAGTGATTTCCCTTAATTTGTGATAATTTTCAAAATTCGTTCATTCTTCGTATTCTAACTAGTAAGGACCTTGGATTGTGTGTTCATTGTTTACGCAAAAACAGCTATTGGATCTTTACTCAACACTGAGACTGATTTGAAGTTAAAATTTTATGTAGGCCAAATATGGGGGCAACAGTTTTTAATATGTTATGCATGATGCAAAATGTGAATGTATGAAATGCAGATGAATATGATACTGCAAATGACTATTTACATGATGAGAATGTAAAATGTGCTAACATGTGTTGTGTGCAGGATATGATGTATTTGCGATATCTATATGCATGTATGAAATGCTAATAAGTGGTAATGCAGGTGCAAACTACATGAAATGCAAATGTTTTTGGTGTGTCATTATACTCAGTCATGTGATAGTGAGCTACACGGACTCAAGAAGGACGATGGAGGTCAATCAAGAAAGGGGGATGGAAGATAGAGGATATGGAAGTGAAAGAGCTTCTTGTGTGTTATCATCATTGAGCTTTATTATGGCAAAATACGTTATGACAATCGAGGCATATGTTTGACCCGAAAAGTAATTGTACCTGTTTGCATGGAGATAAGACAGTTGCAAACAAGGAATGCCCCGGTTCATACTAGACCCAAAGTATCCTCATATCATTGGATAAGTCATAGCATTACTAAGAGACAATCCACAGACAGCAAAAGAAAAATAGGTGACAATACCCCATCCTCGCCTTTCTAGTCAAAGACATCCTAGAGATAGAATCTCTAGTCAAAGACATCCCGAAAAAGCTAAAAGACATGTCACCAAAAGATAAAATCAAAAGAAAACCAAGACTCGACACCAACATCCACTGTAGTCCTCAAGTTTAGTGTCTCTTGTCACTTGTATAAGTCTTATTTGATTGCGGCCACAATGTTTACTTTCACAAAAGGATACATAGCACTGAACCATAATGTTGTCTAAGTTTGTTGAAAGATTTGATTTGTTGAAGCCCATTGTTGTTGTTGTTGTGTCTCATTTGAAATTGATTGAATCCATGAAACTGATGTTTTATTGCGGAGAAGATGGAACTTTATGTTGGCATTACATTAAATTTGTTGGTATGATGATATTGAGAAGGTTGTTGGAGATTGATGATATAATTGATAAAGGATGATTACTGTCTTAATAATATTATTTTGTCATTGATGTCAAGCAATTGATTTTCTGATTCAATATGATGTTGCCATATCTTAAAGAGTATGTTTTGATGAGTATATAGATGTCGGTAAGTGACACTGAAAGAATGTGATAATGAAGGGGAGTAATAAGTTATTCAATGGGCAACTATTACCGAGTTAGACAGTGATGAGATTATGTTATTTTGATTGTTTTGATATCCTATATATGTGTATTTGAAGATTGAACAAGAAGGAGAAAAGATTTCATGCAATAGAATGAGTAAAGTTTTGATATTGTTCTATTTTACCGAGCAAGGAGCTAGTCGGTAAACACCAAGGTTATCAGTGTCGGTTAAAGAAGAAAGAAGTTACCGAGTAAAGTTCAGTATTTACCGAGTATCAATAGAGCAGTAACAGAATACATTGGATGAATAAATACATTATTAAATGAAGGATGCCAATAAGTTGGAGATTTATAGAAGATTGGAATGTCATGCAAGAAGTTTGTTAAGAATCAACGGCAATGAAAATTCAAGAGTTGGATCTACAACACAGATTGAACGGTCATAACTGAGCACAAGTACCAAGGAAGGTATAAAAGTTTCAAGGCAAGATAAAACATTTTTCAGTCTGAAGGATTCAATGAACCTACTCAAGTTTGAAGATCTGATGGCTAATATTAATCATGGGAAATGTGATTAAGGAGATTAAGCGGTTAGGAATTGCTTATAAATAAGGAAAAGTTGATGAACAAAGTATGTGGGCAAATAGAAGAGCAGTGATATTGTAGAGGTGATTACCGAGTACAGAAGATTGAAGATCTGATTGAAGAACAGATTGAGAAGCCCAGCAAGGAGGAAGATAAGTCTTATGACAAGATTATTTTGAGCACATAAAATCTGCTTTAACATTTTAGATGTGAAGTTGCAGATATATTTTATTACTGTTATTTATTTTTGTAAGTGACAGGAAATCTCTTAACCGAGTGGACCTAACAGTCTTATTTGTAAATCCTCCAGCAAGGTAACATTCTGAATGAGTGTTTGAAATCCTTTGACAAGGTCACTTCTAACAAAGTGCAAGATTCTGGTAGATTTGAGGGAAATCCCTTGACTGGGTCACATCTAGTAAATGTGTTTATGTAATCTTTAATAGGATTGGCTTTTAACCGAGCATACTCTAGAAGAGTATATTTTCTTAGTGGGTCCGAAATCCCACAGTGGTTTTTCCCTATTTGGGTTTCCATGCTAAATCTGGTGTTAAATGTGTTTTGTTGTTTCAAGTTTATCAGTTTATGAGTTTGAATGACTTACAGTCATAGTTGCATATCAAGTAAGTTCTACCAAGGTTGAATCTGATGAACATTTTGAATTGTGATTTTATCTGATTCACCCCCCCCCTCTCATCTAACTAACAATTGGTATTAGAGCTAGAACTCCGAAAGAAAATTTTAAAGGAACTTGAGGCAAGATCCGAAGATGTATAAAAGGGATGCACCAAAGTTGAACAAGTCAAGTTTCTCCACATGGCAGAAAAGGATGAAGTTGCACTTATCAGGAATTGGAGAATATGCAACATATTATCTGGAGAATGATTACACTGCACCTAGCACCTACCCGATGACAATGGAAGAGATAAAGGCAAAGCAAGAACATATTCAAGCAATGATTGAAATAACGTCAGCATTGACCGACTCAGAGTTTAATGATCTAGAAGGTTGTAATGATGTCAAAACTATGTGGAATAAGCTTATATCTGTGTATGGTGGTGATGAACATGTTCAAAGAGAAAAAGTAGACAGTCTAATAGGACAACTTGAATCCATGAGAATGAATGAAGGTGAGAACATAATCCAATACAGTACAAGGTTAAAGGAAAATGTCAATCAAATCAAAGGAGCAGGAGGAACTATTGAAGAAAAGGATGTAACAAGTAACTTGTTGAGAACACTTCTACCTGCTTATGCCATTCGAGTCTCTGCAATTAATGAATTAAGGTATGTACCAAACATGCCAGTCTCTTTGGATACTACTATCAGTAAGCTACATGCTTTTGAGTTGAGTAATTTTGATAACAGTGGGTCTTCGGTTAACAAAGTTGAAAATGCATTCAGTTCTTTTCATCTTGATGAGTCTAATGATTACAATGATAGAATGTATAAGTATGCTAAAGGAAATCGCAGTGGAGCAAGTGAGAGGTTTCGCAAAAACATGGAAGAAGTACACAAACTATATGAGGAAATCAGAACGCAAGAAGAGTTTGATGCATTATTGGCCAGAAGGTTACTGCGAGGCAAAGGTAAGTATAAAGGAAAGTTACCTTTGAAATGTTTTAACTATGATAAAATTGGACATATGGCTTCAAACTGTCCTGACAAAGAATCTAGTGAAAAGAGAGAATACCAAGATGACAGACAAAAAGACAACCAATACAGAGGGTACCGAGACTTCAGAAGGAGAGATAGAAAGACATGCCTAGTAGCTGATGAGGAATCCAATGATGATAAATCTGATGGGATTGAGACAGAGGAAGTTGTATATGTGGCTATCAAAGATGGATCAGATGAAGAAAGGTATAAAGAAAAAACCTTAATATCACACATAAATAATAATGATTCTTGGATCATAGATAGTGGATTCTCACATCACATGATAGGTGATAAACACAAGTTTGCTAAATTAGAAGATTATGATGGAGGTTATGTAAGATTTGGTAATGATGCACCATGTCCTATGAAAGGTAAAGGATGTATCACACTTCTTGACAATGCTAAATGTGATGATGTATATTGGGTTGAAGGTCTGAAATACAATTTGTTGAGTGTAGCACAGCTAAACAATACAGGATACCGAATAGAATTTTAGAAAGGAATTGTCAAAGTTCATGACAAACATGGAAAGTTGGCTGCTACCAGGACTCAAACAAGAGGTAATACATTTCATCTTGACTCAACTCGGAACAATTGTCTATATGCAAAAATAGAAGATACCTGGTTATGGCATAAAAGGTTTTATCATGTAAATTTTGACAACCTGATCAAAATAAGTAAGAAGCACTGAGTAAGAGGTCTACCGAGCTTGGAAAAACCTGCGAATGCAATATGTCGAGGATGTCAGATGGGTAAGATGACAAAATCAAGCTTTACAAGTAATTCTTACACTTCTAAAGGAATTTTAGATCTTGTACACACTGATCTTTGTGGTCCTATGAAAGTTCAAAGTTATTATGGTGATAAATATTTCATATTATTTGTGGATGATTACTCAAGGATGATGTCAGTTATGTTTTTAAAAGAAAAATCAGAAGCCTTTCAAATGTTCAAATGGTATAAGGCAAGAGTTGAAAATGAAACAGGAAGACGGTTGAAATGTCTAAGATCTGATAGAGGAGGAGAGTTCATTTTAGATGAATTTAACTTATTTTGCAATGATCATGGTATAAAGAGACAAGTATCTGCACCGAGAACACCACAGCAAAATGGGATAGCTGAAAGGAGAAACAGATCAATTGTAGATTGTGCCAGAACTTTGATGATAGAGAAGAGAGTACCTCAAATATTTTGGAGAGAAGCAATAAGCACTACAATTTACACCCTGAACCGAGTACAACTGAAGAAAGGAACAATGAAGACACCGTATGAAATCTGGTATGACAAGAAACCAAATAGTTATTTTAAAATATTTGGAAGTAGATGTTATGTTCACAAAGATGACAGAAATGAAAAATTTGATCAGAAAAGAGAGGAAGGAACATTTCTTGGTTATTCCTCTAGGAGTAAAGCATTTAAATGTCTGATCAAATTATCTAACAAAATAGTGGAAATTGCAAATGTGAAAATTGATGAATTTGCAGAAAGGAATGATGAAGGAAACTCCAAAGAACTGGAAGATTATGAAGAATTTGTATACGTACAACCGAGAAGTCTAACCGAGAAAGCCGATGAATAACATACTTAGTTACCGAGTGATGAAGAAGATCATACAGAGCCTACCGAGCCTATATTAGCAAAATATGTCAGAAGAAATCATGCATCAAGTTAGATTATAGGAGATAAGGATAATCTAGTGATGACAAGTAATAAACTGAGACAGAACACATGTCTGATATCCGAGTTTGAACCGAGGATAGTAAAAGAGGCATTAAGCAATGAAGATTGGGTGAATGCTATGACAGAAGAGATTGAACAAATCAAGAAAAATGAAACATGGACACTGGTCCCAAGACCAAAAGAGAAAAATGTAATCGGTACAAAGTGGATTTTCAGAAATAAGCTGAATGAAAAAGGTGAGGTCATTCGGAATAAAGCAAGGCTAGTTTGCAAAGGTTATGCTCAAAAAGAAGGAATAGACTATGGTGAGACTTTTGCACCTGTGGCAAGACTTGAGGGAGTGAGAACATTGTTGCAATATGTTGCTTGCAAAAAATTCAAGGTATATCAAATGGATGTTAAATCAGCATTTTTGAATGGTATACTAGAAGAAGAAGTATATATTGAACAGCCTGAAGGATTTATTGAAGAGAAGAATAAAGATCAGGTATGTAAGTTGAACAAAGTTCTATATGGCCTAAATCAAGCACCTAGAGCATGGTATGAAAGGTCGCACTCTTACTTAATCAAGATTGGATTTATGAGGACTAGTGAAAACATCAACATGTATATGAAGAATGATGAGGATAATGGAATACTAATTTCAGCCATATTTGTTGATGATATTATTTTTTGTGGAAATGATTCTTTATGCAAGAACTTTGGAAATGAAATGTGCAAAGAATTTGAGATGTCATTAATTGGTGAAACAAAGTATTTTATAGGTTTACAGATACTGCAAATGAAAAATGGGATTTTCATTACTCAATCCAAGTATATAAAGGAAATCTTGAAGAAATTTGGAATGGAGGATGTTAGTGTAGGTTTTTTATTTTCTTTATGTTAGGGGGTATTTATTTTTTCCTACACATATATTATTTAAGCTTGCTTAGGTTAATAGGAGTGGTTTATATGAGGACACGTGGTGAAATACTTTAGCTACATGTGTAACTCTCCACCTCACATGTGTAGTTGAGTTACACACCCTCTTTTGGCTTGTTGTGACACCTCTCATAACCACTATTTTTTCATTTCCTAAGTGGGTTATGGGGTAGTTGGGCTTCACACCCTCTTTTGGCCTTATGTGCCAACTTTCTCAACTCCTTTTTTGTCTTCATGTAAGGAGGTTATGCCACATGTTTTGGCATTTACCAAGAAGGTAAAACCTCCCACTTTTTATGGGGAATAGGAGTTAATGCACCCCTTGGATGTATATGCTTATATTTTTCTATATAATAAGCATTATACTCTCACCTTCACTAGTTAAGTTAGTGGAGTGATAGCTCGGTGAGAGTCTTCTCCAAATTCTCCTCTTTGTCTTTGTTTCTCTCTCATATTGAAATTATCTTCATTCGGCTATTTTTATCTTCGATCATCCCTTGTGTGAGGATTTGCATGTGATCTACGACCGACATCAGATCTTGGCTCGATTCTTGCTTCTCGCAGAATCTCACATGGTATCAGAGCTTATTGTCTGGTATAGCTCATTGCTTTTTTTTTATTATTTGAGGGATTTGAGACTTTTATATAGCTAATATTTTCCTTAAAAACTAAGTATGCTCTTCTCCTAAATTCTCGTGTGATCTGGAGAATCAGAACAGTTTAAAGGAAAATAGCTTCTAGTTAAATCTGGTTTACATGTATGTGTTCTTGTAAGATCTAGGTGATTGTAGCTTTGTGGTAATATTGGAAGCTTAATAAGAATTTCCAGAGTGTCCATAAGGCTTGACAAAGTCAAAAGTGACTTTTACTTCACCAAAATCAGAGTTTGGAGGACACAGTAAAAAATCAAAGTAAATTTTTTTTACTGGAGTTGTTTTCATTTTGGCTTTAGTGTTCCAACTTTTGTTCACTTTCACAAAAAAAAATTTATGGGTTTTCTTCCCAGCATAGAAAAACTTCTGGGTTTCGGATGGTATTTCCATAAAATTAATAAATTTTTCATAAATCGAGCTTGAATAGGGCCTAAGCCATTTTTTCTATCAGGGAAATTCAGCAACATTTCTTAAAAGTTGCACAACTTTTGCCTCGGGTGTCAGATTTTTGCAAACAAATATTTGATAGAAAGCTGGAAATAAAAACTCTCCATTATTGCAGGTCTAATTGAAATTTTTTTCCTTTTTCTATCAGATATTAAAGGTTGTATCAGCTACTTCATTTTCACTTCAACTAGTCATATCTTTCTCCTCACAACTCTGTTTTTTAAAAACTAATAATTGTTGGAAAGGTATTGAGATAAATTAAGCAGTTATAAGGCTAATTTGTTTCAGATCTTGTCTCAAATTATTTGTATTTAAAATCTATATTGGTTTCTTAAAAGAATTGTAATCTGATAAAAAACCTTGTAAATGCACTAATTATAAAGTGTCAACCTTGTAATATTTGGGGGGGGTGATTTCTGAGACTAGTGAAAAGGGGGGGTGTCTCTTGTGCCTTCTTTCTTGCACTTTTCTTGATTCTTGGCAATCTTCTTTTCTACTATCATGGATGCATCTATAGTTCCACTTTTAACACTATATAATTATTTTGAATGGAAATCTAAGATGATAATATATCTGAAAAGACATGGATATCATCGTATTACTATGGGATTTGAAATTGAACCTCAAGATGTTGCAGAAAAGATTAAATGGTTTAATAAATGTGATGAACCTTTTGGTACTCTATGTATGTTAGTCTCTCCAGACCTTCTTTTTCACATTGAATCTGCCACTACACCAAATGCAGTGTGGACCACTTTGGAAAACCTCTTTGGTAAGCAGGATGAGCTAAGAGGTCATCAGTTAGAGAATGAACTCATAGGGTTCAATCCAGCCAATTTTGATACTATACAAGACTTCTTCACTAAACTTAAGTCTGTAAGATTGCAGTTGGAACGGTGTGGAACTAAGAAAGATGATAAGCAACTAATCTTGAGTATTCTTTCTAAGCTTGGTCCTAACTATTCAGTGTTTGCGTCTACATTCTATGCTACAAAATGTGCCCTAGGTACCACATTCAAAATGCCTTCTCTGGATGAATTTGTTGCAGAACTCATTAGGGAGCAAGACAAATTGGTTCAAATGGGTACAATAAAACCCTCTAAGTCACATGCCTTAGTTGTAAATCAAGGCACAAAAGAACAAAAAGGGTCTAGTAAGCAAGATAAGAAACAAAAGAACCAAGGAGAGAAGAAAAAAGATCAGAAATCTGCTACTTCAAAAGCAGATAATCAGACCTCTTCATCAAGAGGTGAACAACCTAAGAAGGAGAAGATCAAGTGTTCTTATTGTAAGAGGGCTGGTCATGATGAACATAAGTGTTTAAAGAAACAAATTGATCACCTTTCAAATCTTCTTGAAAAGAATAATATCAAGGTGTCTGATTCAATCAAACAGAGTTCATCAGAAGGATCTTCTAAGGATACAGATAAGAGTAAAGGGAAAGGAAAGGATAAGGCCCTAGTTGTTGTTGCTTCACAACCTAATTCTTGGATAATTGACTCGGGTGCTTCGCACCACATGGCTTCTTCAAAAGATGATTTCACCTCTTTAGAGCCATGTTCTATGCCTTCCATACCAATGGGTGATGACACTCCTGTTGAAGTGCATGGGATAGGGTCTGTTGATGTGGGCAAAGGAACATTTAAGGATGTCCTTTGTGTTCCATCTTTATCAACTAATCTCCTATCTGTTTATCACATCACTCACACTAGTTCTAGCAAGCAAGTTGAGTTCACACCAGATACAGTGGTAATCAGTGAAATGCATAATGGGTCTACTATTGTTGTGGGAAAAGCAGATCATCAATCCAGATTATATCAGTTTTCTCACTTTGTTCTTGACTCTCTTTCGACAGTTTTAATCACTCATGCAGATGAGATTAGTTGTTTGTGGCATCAACGATTTGGCCACTTGAACTATCGTTACTTGCAACAACTCAATAAACAAGACATGGTTTCAGGGTTGCCTTCTATTCAATTTTTTGATGGAGTTTGTCAGGGATGTATTCTTGGTAAGCATCCTGAGGAGAAGTATGATAAAGGCAAAGCATGGAGAGCTCCATAGCTATTGGAGCTGGTACATAGTGACTTGGCAGGACCATTTCCACAACCATCTTTCAGCAGGGCTAGATATGTCTTAACATTTATTGATGACTTTTCCAGATTTACATGGGTTTACTTTCCCAAACAAAAATTTGAGGTATTTGAGAATTTTCTAGATTTCAAAGCTTTTGTAGAGAAACAATTTGGGAAGTTCATCAAGATTCTGCGTATAGATAATGGGGGTGAATATGTTAATAATCAATTTCAACAATTTTGTGCTTCAGAAGGTATCAACATGCAGCACACAGTTCCATACAGTCCTCAGTAGAATGGTGTCGCAGAATGGAAGAATAGGTCCTTGAAGGAGATGGCAAATTGTATGATTAACTCCAAGTCTTTGGCACCTCAGTATTGGGCAGAGGCCATCAATTGTGCATGTTACATCTAGAACCGAGTTCCTCATAAAGTTGTGAAGGGGGTAACTCCTTTTCAAGCTTGGACCAGTCGGAAACCTACAGTTAAGCATTTCAGAGTGTTTGGTTCTCTTGCATGGGCCCACATTCCAGCAAAGAAATGCAAGGTTATGGATCCGCAAAGCAAGCCTTGCATATTTGTTGGGTATCCAGATGATGTCAAAGGGTATAGACTTCTCCATCCCTCTACACATGAGTTGTTCATTGAGAGGAGTGTTCATTTTGAGGAGAGTTTTTCTATTTCTTCTCATACCACTTCTCCATCCACTGTCACATTGGAGACATTGCATGATGATGACATTTCTTTTGAGGATTTTAATCCTCCTCATCCTATTGAGGAGTCTTCTTCCTCCACTTTAGATGGTGACAGTGATGGTGAGGATTCACATTCTTCTCATAGTCATCCTTCAGAGGTTGATGATTCTCCCTCAAACTATCCAGCTTCAGTGCCTCTTTGGGCTTGACAAACTTTTGAGTCAGCAGGAGATTGGCTTGGTGATCCATCAGATTCTAGAAGAACTAGGTCACAATTTTAACAAGCTCCACATCTCTTCATTGCTTCAGCTTTTGATCCATAGTCTTTTCGAGAAGCTACACGTGTTCCCAAATGGGATGCTACAATGGAAGAAGAGTTTAATTCCTTGGAAAGGAATCACACATGGGATTTAGTTCCTCTTCCTAAGGGAAGGAAACTTGTTCGATGCAAGTGGATCTATCGAAAAAAATTTGCAGCAGATGGGTCGGTTGATAAGTATAAGGCTCGCTTGGTAGCAAAAGGCTTTTCCCAAGTTCTAGGGGTTTATTACTATGAGACTTTTGCTCCAGTTGCTAAGATAAATTCCATCCGGCTTGTCCTTGCTATTGCTGCAACCCATCATTGGGATGTTCATCAGATGGATGTCAAGAGTGCATTTCTTCATGGTGACCTTCAGGAGGAAATCTACATGGAGCAGCCACAAGGGTTTGTTCAAGATCCTTCACTTGTGTGTCAACTTCGAATGTCTCTCTATGGCCTCAAACAAGCTCCTCGAGCTTGGTATGCCAAGATGGACTCCTTCCTTCTGACAGTGGTTTTACTCGATGCCATTCTGATCCGAACGTCTACATTCTGCACTAGGATGATACTCTCACATTTCTAGTTCTCTATGTTGATGACTTGTTGATCACAGGGAGTCACTCATCCACCATCAAGGTAGTGAAAACTGCTCTACATGATAGATTTATGATGTCAGACTTGGGTCTTCTACATTACTTCTTGGGAATTGAGATTACTCAATCTTCTTCAGGCATCTTCCTTGGACAACCCAAGTATGCACTCGATATGATCTCTAGATTTTGCATGGCCGATTGTAAGCCTACACCTACTCCTTTTTTGTCTGGGGTAAAACTTGAGGCTAAGTTCTCTTCACCCTTGGTTGATAGCACTTTATATCGACAAATTGTTGGGAGCCTCATCTACTTGACTCATACGAGACCTGACATTTCATATGCGGTGGGCATGGTCTCTAGATTCATGCAGGAGCCACATAAGTTGCATTGGAAAGAAGCTAAGAGGATTCTCCACTACATTCAGGGTACTCACAATTATGGAATTCAGTATGCAGCAGGCATGGATATTGACTTGGTGGGATATACGGATTTAGATTGGGCGCGTGATTCTCGGGATCGCAAATCCACTTCAAGGTATTGCTTCTTACTTGGTTTTGGTCCAGTTTGTTGGTCAAGTAAGAAGCAGTCTACAATTACTCTTTCATCAACAGAGGCTAAGTATCGAGGGGCAGTTAATGCCACCACTGAGGCTATTTGGCTTCAGAATATTCTCACTGAGTTTGGTATTCCAGTTAGGAAGCCTACTATCATCTTTTGTGATAATCAAAGTGCTATACAGATCTCAAGAAATCCAGTTCATCACCAGAGGACGAAACACATTGAGATACATATGCACTATATTCGGAAGCTCATTCAGGAAGGCATCATTGATCTTAAGTATTGTTCTACAATGGAGCAAACTGTGGACATCTTCACCAAACCCTTCACTGAAAGCAAGTTCCTTCATTTGCGATCTTTGCTTGGGATACGATAGGTGTCTACTTCAGGAGGGACTTCTTAGTCCTCCTTTCTTTCTCTCCTTATTTAGCGGGGGGCTACTCCTCTTACGGGGGGCTTCTTCTTTTGGGGGGGCTATCTATGTACATGGGTACCTAACATGGTTGCATTTGTCGGGACCCATATTTTCACCCACCTAAGCTACGCTTAAGGGGGGGTGTTAGTGTAGGTTTTTTATTTTCCTTATGTTAGGGGGTATTTATTTTTTCCTACACATATATTATTTAAGCTTGCTTAGGTTAATAGGAGTGGTTTATAAGAGGACACGTGGTGAAATACTTCAGCTACATGTGTAAATCTCCACCTCACATGGGTAGTTGAGTTATACACCCTCTTTTGGCTTGTTGTGCCACCTCTCATAACCACTATTTTGTCATTTCCTAAGTGGGTTATGGGGTAGTTAGGTTTCACACCCTCTTTTGGCCTTATGTGCCAACTTTCTCAACTCCTTTTTTGTCTTCATGTAAGGAGGTTATGCCACATGTTTTGGCATTTACCAAGAAGGTAAAACCTCCCACTTTTAATGGGGAATAGGAGTTAATGCACCCCTTGGATGTATATGCTTATATTATTAGCACTATACTCTCACCTTCACTAGATAAGTTAGTGGAGTGAAAGCTCGGTGAGAGTCTTCTCCAAATTCTCCTCTTTGTCTTTGTTTCTCTCTCATATTGAAATTATCTTCATTCAGTTATTTTGATCTTCAATCATCCGTTGTGTGAGGAGTTGCATGTGATCTACGACCGACATCAGATCTTGGCTCGATTCTCCTTTCTCACAGAATCTCAAAGAGGATTCTAAACCTGTAAGTACTCCTATGACTACTAATTGTAAACTATCAAAGAATGATGAATTTGCATCTGTTGATGAGACACTTTACCAATCTATGATTGGAAAGTTGAAATATGTAGTTCACAGTAGGCCTGATATAGCACATGTAGTAGGTATAGCTGCAATATTTTATGCAGATCCCAAAGAAACCCATATGACAGCAATCAAGAGAATTTTCAGATACTTGAGAGGCACTGAAGATTATTGTTTACTATATAAAAAGAGGAATGATTTTGACTTAAAATTCTATACTGATGCTGATTGGGTAGGAAATATTGATGACAGGAAAAGCACAAGTGGTGGAGCTTTCTTCTTGGGAGAAAGACTAGTGAGTTGGCTTAGCAAGAAACAAGGATGCATTCCACAGTCAACAACTAAAGCTGAATATGTCACTGCGGCATTGAATTGTACCAATATAGCATGGATCAAACAATTGTTGGAAGGTATGAATGAGACAGTTACCGAGCCAGTAACTATATTTTGTGATAATACAAGTGCTATTAACATTTCAAAGAATTCGGTAATGCACTCTAAGACAAAGCATATCTCTATAAAGTATCATTATCTAAGAGAAGAAGTTCAAGAAAATAAAGTTGTGCTGGAATATGTTAGTACAAAGGAACAAATAGCAGACATCTTCACAAATCCACTGCCAAGGGACACTTTTGAGTATCTCAGAAGTAAGTTAGGGGTCCTACCCCTATCTAGTACTCACTGACAGAGTTCGGTGAAAGCATCAATTCCATGACTCTACATAATACTATTTGTGAGTTGATGTTGATTTACACACTTTAGGAGGTTGCCTAAAGTTGTGCAGGAAATAGTGAATGAAGACAAGATGCCCTGACCGAGACTGAGATGATACATTTGTATATGTTTTAACAGCAAGGAAATTACTTCACAGGGGAAGTAATCATGAATTAGTTTTACTTTTGGCATTGTTGTCAAAGGGGGAGAAGACTAATGACAAGGGGAGAAGATTACAGGAGAAGTTTATAGCTCAAGGATAACAGGAGAAGAATAACAGCAGTCTGAATCAATTGGAATAAATCAAGTTGGTATTTCCATCAATGCCAAAGGGGGAGATTGTTGGCATTACATTAAATTTGTTGGTATGATGATATTGAGAAGGTTGTTGGATATTGATGATATAATTGATAAAGGATGATTATTGTCTTAATAATATTATTTTGTCATTGATGTCAAGCAATTGATTTTCTGATTCAGTATGATGTTGCCAAATCTTAAAGAGTATGTTTTGATGAGTATAAAGATGTCGGTAAGTGACACTGAAAGAATGTGATAATGAAGGGGAGTAATAAGTTATTCAATGGGCAACTATTACCGAGTTAGACAGTGATGAGATAATGTTATTTTGATTGTTTTGATATCCTACATATGTGTATTCGAAGACTGAACGAGAAGGAGAAAAGATTTCATGCAACGGAATGAGTAAAGGTTTGATACTGTTCTATTTTACCGAGCAAGGAGCTAGTCGGTAAACACCAAGGTTATCAGTGTTGGTTAAAGAAGAAAGAAGTTACCGAGTAAAGTTCAGTATTTATCGAGTATCAACCGAGCAGTAACAGAATGCATTGGATGAATAAATACATTATTAAATGAAGGATGCCAATGAGCTGGAGATTTATAGAAGATTGGAATGTCATGCAAGAAGTTTGTTAAGGATCAACGGCAATGAAAATTCAAGAGTTGGATATACATCACAGATTGAACGGTCATAACCGAGCACAAGTACCAAGGAAGGTATACAAGTTTCAAGACAAGATAAAACATTTTTCAGTTCGAAGGATTCAATGAACCTAGTCAAGTTTGAAGATCTGGTGGCTAATATTAATCATGGGAAATGTGATTAAGGAGATTAAGCAGTTAGGAATTGCTTATAAATAAGGAAAAGTTGATGAACAAAGTATGCGGGCAAATAGAAGAGCAGTCATACTGTAGAGGTGATTACCAAGTACAGAAGATTGAAGATTTGATTGAAGAACAAATTGAGAAGCCCAGCAAGGAGGAAGATAAGTCTTATGACAAGATTATTTTGAGCACATAGAGTCTTCTTTAACATTTTAGATGTGAAGTTGTAGATATATTTTATTACTGTTATTTATTTTTGTAAGTGACAGAAAATCTCTTAACCGAGTGGACCTAACAGTCTTATTTGTAAATCCTCTAGCAAGGTAACATTCTGAATGAGTGTTTGAAATCCTTTGACAAGGTCACTTCTAACAAAGTGCAAGATTCTGATAGATCTGAGGGAAATCCCTTGACCGGGTCACATCTAGCAAATGTGTTTATGTAATCTTTAACAGGATTAGCTTTTAACCGAGCATACTCTAGAAGAGTTTATTTTCTTAGTGGGTCTGAAATCCCACAGTGGTTTTTCCCTATTTGGGTTTCCACATTAAATCCGGTGTTAAATGTGTTTTGTTGTTTCAAGTTTATCAGTTTATGAGTTTGAATGATTTACAGTCATAGTTGCATATCAAGTAAGTTCTACTGAGGTTGAATATGATGAATATTTTGAATTGTGAGTTTATCTGATTCACCCCCCCCCCCCCTCTCATCTAACTAATACTTTATTGTGGACTAGTGATGCAAGTGTTGCTTTATTGTGGATTGTGTGTGAATAGACTGAAGAAAATTGGAAGAAACTGTACTCCTGGAAACATGTGATCTGTTCAGTTCCACACCCATTACTAGACGTAGGATTTACCTTAGCCACAGATAGGAGCTGATTTATTATGGATGGAAAGGGGTGAAAAGGAAGCTTTATTATGAATGGCTAACCAATCTTAAGTAGATAAATAACAAGCCATGATAGGAATGGGTAAGTTTATTATGAATGGACAGGTTGTGAGTGTGTGCAAAGTGAAAGGATGAAAGTGAATCCTGAAGGAGGGAGGAGCAATGTCTCTACGCATGGCGCCAGTAACCTGATTTTCACCATGGTACTTGCTTAGGGTGCCACCAAAGTGGTTTTCACCATTGGATGAATTTATTTATCTTTACTTTTTTCTTTTTTTTCCACTTTTTTTGTGTCACAAGGCGCCTGTTTGCCAGGTTTTCACCAAGTAACAATTTTTTATGTTTATGATTTTTTTTCATTTTTTTGTATTTTTTTATTTTTTGAATTAGGATACTTCGAAGAGCTATGTAAAACCTGTGAAGGTGAATGTTGTTGATAGGATCCTCGAAAGGTTCTCCCTCTGGGGTTGAGAGTTGATATGCACCGGATCCATAGGATGTTGTAATGATGTAAGGACCAAGCCAATTTGGTTCAAGTTTGCCCGTCTTTTCTCGGTCCTGTTGATTTTTTGGATTCTCCTTGAGAACTAAGTCACCCACCTCAAATGTGTGAGGCTTTACCTTATGATAGTAGATGCATTGTTCCTTGACTGAATGGTGTATAGCCCGAGTGTCTGTCTTCCTTGATAAAGGAATTGAGATAGAATTACTAGTGTGTGGACTACGTAGGCCCATATGTGTGTCACCTAGAGAAGTTTGGGCATCCTTGATAACAAATTCTTTCAAGGAATCTCCATTAAAGGTCCATGATGTATCGCCATAAGGGAAAGGATGTGTGGAACAATTGGATGAGTTATGAAGGTGTATGATTGCGAAATGAAGTGAAAGTAGGATGGCATGATGGAGACTTAGGATCAACAAGTATGCTTTTTGACTTGAAATTGTAGAACTTTTGCCCCTAGTTATTTAGATATTAGGGGAGATCAAATCTTGCTCTTTTTTCTTCATAGAATTTTTATCCTTGACCTTGATTTTTGCAGAGTCCAATAGCTTTTGATTTTGATTTGGACTAAAGGCCTTTTCTTTATTTTTGACTTTTATATTTTTTTTTTCAAAGCTTGATTTTTGATCCCCAATAAGTAAGGGCTTTTGTAATTCTTGTTGATCCAAGTTTGGGAGAGGAGTGGAAATGGAAGGAGTGGATGAAATGATAAGGCTATGTGAGTTCTCAAGAGGGTTGGTGATACACTCAATAGATTCTTTGTTGGAACCACTCTTAGGACTATTGATATCAAGAGTTTCTTGCACCACTAGAGGAGATTCACATTCAGACTTAGTAGCCATAACACTAGGTGGTTCACACCCAATTCCTTGGTCTTGCATACTTCTTATAGACTATTCCTATTGACTGAATGTCTTAAGAGATAGTGGGAGTTGATCAACATGAAAGATATACTCACCACATCCCAAGTCTTTAATATTGATTTTTTCTTTGAGCTCTGATTGTTTGGATGTAGAAGCTTTCAATGATTCTGGATCCACATATGTTGATGAAGGAATAGCTTCTCGATTGACTGGGATTGTTATTTTTGATGTAGGTCGCAGATTGTTGCAATATATGAATGGATTTGGGTCAGCTTTGACGGTCACTTCAACTCCATTGTGTGGAAACTTGATACATCGATGATATGTAGATGGGACTGTGCTCATCTCATGAATCCATGGGCGTCCCAACAGTATGTTGTATGTGAGATCGAGGTCTAGGACTTGACAAACCACATCCTTTGTAATTGGCCCAACTCTGAGAGGCAAGGTGACTATGCCTTTGGATGAACGCTCTTCATCATCATATGCCTTGATGGTAATTTTGTTTGTAGCATTCACAACTTTGTCTGAATATCCCAATTGTATTAATGTGTTCAAAGTACATATATTGAGACTAGCTCCTCCATCTATCAAGACTCATTTTATTCGATGTTTATGTAGGAAGACTTCAATGTGTAAAGGTGGATTATTTGGTTGGCTCACGGAGGCGTCATCAGCTTCTGTGAATGTAAGGGAGTGTGGAACGGAAAGGTATCCCACCATGGCTTGAAACTGGTCCATGTTCATATCAGTAGGGATGGAAGTGTCTCTCAAAGTTTTGTCAAGAATGGCTTTATGTACAGGGGATATGCGTAAGAGCTCGAGGATGGAGATAAGCATGGGTGTCTTCCCTAACTGTTCTACAAGATCATACTCAGGTTTGGTTGATGAGGAAGCGGTGTTTTTAGCTGGAGCACCTTGCAAGGTGAATTTACCTAGACGAGTTGTGACATTACATTCAGAGGTAGGTTCGGAAGAAGATCCAATGCCTTTTAGGAGAATCTTCGGTCTTTGGGTAGAATTCTCAGGCGTTTTGTCCTTGATGATAATGGTAGAGACATAATTGTCCATCGAGATGTGATTGACAGTTGAATAATAGTTATAAGATGCTCTGGTATAGTTGGTCTTCTCATATGTGGCTTTGGCTTTTCCCTTGTCATGCTTTGGAAATGGTTCCTTAAACATCTCATGTTCTTGATTGGATGAATGCCCTTCAATCTCAATGTCACCTCTATCAATAAGGTCTTGTATGATGTTCTTCAGTCGATGACAATTTCCTGTTTTATGGCCCTTGCTCTTGTGATATTCACAGTATTCATCGTTATTCCACCAATTTGGTTTGACCTTTGGCTCATATGGAGGTAGATCTGGAATTGTTATTATTTTGTTTGCCACTAGCTTTTTGAAAACTGACTCTAGTGGTTCTCCCAATGGGGTGTACTTCCTTCGTGATTTTGAAGTTGTTTGAGTATTCACTTAATTGTTTGTAGAGCTTGATCCGGAAAAAATGATTTTGGGTCGTACTGTATTGGCATCAACAACACCATCATTGACTATGTTCTTCTTTTTATTCCAAAATATTGGCTTGTCTTTTCCTTTAAAGTCCTCTCTGTTTTCTTTGAATATTTTGACGATGCCTTGCTCAATTAGGACCTTCTCTATTTCTAAGCCTTTTTCAATGACGTCCTTGAAGGTGGACAAACAAGCTTTTCTTAGATCATCACCAATTTCTCTGTGGACATTCTGGGTGAACATCTCTACCATTTGTTTTTGTGGAATTTCACAAGAGCATCTACTGGCTAGATTTCTCCATCTTTGTAAAAATGATGAAAAAGATTCTCCATCATTTTGCTTGGTGTTGCACAAAGTAGTGACTGATATGTCTGTCTCTATGTTGTATGAGAAATGTTGGATAAATGCCTCTGCTAAGTCACCCCATGACTTAATTCTAGGTGGAAGTTGGGAGAACCATTCCATAGCTTGATCACCTAAGCTTTGTGGGAATAATCTCATCAAATATGTCTCTTCTGCTGCTACCTCAATGCAAGCTGTGAAAATTTGTATTATATGTGCCTTAGGATCTCCTTTTCCTCTGTACTTATCGAACTTAGGCATCATGAAATGTGTAGGAAATGGAGGCATTGGAATGCTCTTGTCAAATGGATAGGGACATATGTCTCTCATTGTGTAAATTGGCTTCGGTGTATTTATGTCCACCATTTTCTTTTGTAAGTCTTTAATTTGCTGCTCCAAATTGTTCTTAGGTGGAGACCGACTTCTTGGACCATACCCCATGCCTGAACCACTGGGTGGAGGAGGAGCCTATTGCATATATGGATGGTATTGATCATACACATGTTCATATGGAGGAGGTCTATAATGATGTTGCGTATATGGACCCCTTGGTATAGAGTCATGATGAGGAACGGAAAATCTGCTTTGTCCATGTATACCATACTCTACAGGCATGTCATGAGTTTGTTCTAATGTGTTGCCCCCAAATTTGGTGCGGGGTTTCCTTGTGCCCAAATTTTGAGCATGCCTTTGGATATCCAATTGCTTTGGTGGTTGGTCCTTAGCATTGGTATGTGATTGAGTATACTTTTCTACATAAGACTTCCATAATGGTCTGCAAAGGTGAGTATCATATGCTTGACCATGTGTGTATGGGACCTTCGGTTTTTGAAACAAAGATGGTGGTGATTCAGGCACAAGATGTCGTCCTCTATTGCCTCCACTATTAGGCCTCCTTTGATCCATGTTGAGGTGAGGTTGTCGCAAAGGTTGATTTTCCATTATTTGAGACATGTCAAAATCATGAGGAATCTTGGCTCCACTTTGTGCCATCACTTGTAAGAAGTATTGTCTATCTCTTCTCATTATTTCCTCAACCAATCGATTAAAACGGGGATCCATAATGGAGTCTTCCACTTTTGCTGAATGTACGGAAAAGTTGTCCATATTGTCATTGTGTGTATCATTGTTGTTTGTAGTGTCCATGTTCTCAACATTTGGAATGTTTCTATAGGCATCCATGTCAGGTAATGTAGTATGATCAGAATTGAAAAAGACATCATTGTCATACTCATAGGAACTCATGTTTGCAGACTCTTGAGCCTCTTTAGCTTCTCTCCTGGGTTTTTGGGAACGGGTTTCAACCATGAACTAGGTATTTGACCAAGATGTGTGAGACTAGATGAAGATGAAAAGAGTATGGAAGACCAAGAGTTTGGATGGAATGTAAATGAATCTGAGGTGTACTTCCAATGTCCAAAGTGTAAGACCAAGTATGTATGTAGTAGAGTAGGTGTGGCTTCCAAGGAGATGATAGTTTCTCTTAATGAGGTAAGTTCACCTTGACTCTAAGTAAGACCAAATGAGACCCAAAGGTGATAGACCTTGATGAGGGACCACTTAGCAAAATGTTGTTGTATGTAGTGTGTTGACAAAGTATGATGAGGACAAGCAAGTGACCTTTTGACTCAAGTTTAGACAAATGTGTATGTAATGTAAAGTGTTAAGCAATGATGAACTGTGTGAGACCCAAAGATAGGTTGAATGCTAGATGAAAACCCAAAGAGATAACCTAGGAAGCTCAATAAGTCTGAAACTGACTGTTCTTGTTGGTTGGACTGTAAAGTTTTCCAATTCTGAACACAGACATGCCTGTATACTTCACAGATGTGATTAAATGACGTAGACGTGGTTCCGTCAGACACAGACGCATTTCTGAGATTTTGTAAATGTAATGTTGCTTAAGAGAACACAGACGCGTTTTTGCCCTTCACAGATGCAGCTAGATGATACAGACGTGATTCTTTTAGACACAAACGCGTTTCCAGAAATTAAGTGCAATTTTTCCAATGTGTGAAGTTGCTTGTTGTGACCAAATCTAAATTTTTGACTTTTTTTTTTCGTGACAAGAGGACACAATGTTGATGAAGACTCAATGTTTGCAAGTGTTTAGACTCAAAAATGACTCAAAAGAAAGTGTCTTGTTTGATGTAAAAATGTTTTGCATACACTTGAAGACGCCAAAGACACAATGTTTTGATGTTTGGTCTTGAATGTTTGATTGTTCAAAATAAGACAAGCACAATTCTTGTGGCTGGCCAAGACAATAGTTGTTGATCCCACATGGGGTTTCCCCTAAGGCTATGCTATTTAGAGCGGATACTTAGATACTTGACCCCATTGGCTCCACCCTCGGCACTCACTTATCTGGGGCAGCCAAGCACCAGTCCCCATGAAAACTCTCCGTGGTGAACTTTGTATCTCTAATAAGAATCGTATGTGTGTGGGTCGCTCTAGAGGTCCGACCTCCTGACCCAACAACTAGAAGGATTTTGGCTTTCTAAAACAAAAAGGTGCTAGTAAGGGCATCTGCTCGTGTGGCCATACATGCGGCACTTTCAGCTCTGTAAATACAGAAGGCTCCCAGCCGGTAGGTGTTACGCCCTACAACTTATCAAATAAATTTGATCAAACAAGTTTATGGGGAGACATAGTGTCTGTATGAACTAATCAGCACACGTTACCCATGCCTTTCACCATGGATATAGTTGTTTATAGTGGTTCGGAAGAGGATGGTTTTTCCTCGCTACCACTTGGGTCATTCTCTCCTTACTAGTAGTCTTAATGACCACACGGGGAGACAAGCCCTCTAGAGATTAAATAAAAAGAGCTTATTGCCCAAGACACAAAAGACACTGGTTCAATTTTAGTGCACTAATTGAAGTGTTTGATAATCTATGAAAACAAGGCACGCAAATGAAGATCAAAAAACCCTTGCTAAGGTCCTGCAACAAAGATTTGTTAGTATTTTGGGTTGTTTCAAATGATTACCCCTTCTGCAAACACACAAATTAGGTAAATTTTAGATCCAAAAGACTTTGTGAAATAGGGGCCTTCAACAATGCGTTTTTTTGACCAATTCAAAGATTTGATTCATCATAAAAAAAGACCACCTGTAAAATTTCAAGAAATCTCCAGAAATGTAAGAAAATCCAAAAAAATTGCTAATTTGCTCCAAAAAAAAAAAATTTATGAAAAATCATAAAAAATTCATATAAAATGCAAAATTGATCCAAAAAATTTGAAAGTTTTACTAGACACCCCAAATGGTCTTCCAAACCTACATAAAAAAATTTCTGCAAACAATCCAAGCTGTTTGTGAGATATGAGCAAAATAATGCAAAACCCTAATTTTCAAAGATCCAATTTTTTAGGAATGATTTTGCATCAAATTGAAAATCTCAAAGAACAAATCCTGTGTATAATTCTGATATCTTTCCAAAAATGTAATAAAATCCGAAAAATTCGCTAATTTGCTCTCAAAATTATTTTTTTATGAAAATACATAAAAAAAAATTCATAGAAATTTCAAATATCCTCCAAAAAATATGAGTTTTGTACTGAGCACCTCTAATAATGTTCTTGACCTGCAAAAACATTTTAATGCCAAAATACAAAACCGTTTGTGAGATTTGATCAAAATAATGAGAAACCCTAATTTTTAAAGATCCAATTTTTGAGGAAATATTTTGCATCAACTGTGTATAAATCAAAGAGCTTTCCAAAAATATAAGAAAATCCGAAAAATTTGCTCATTTTCTCTCAAAATTAATTTTTTATGAAATTCATAAAAAATTCATAGAAAATTCAAATATGCTCCGAAAAATCTAATTTTTGGATTGTGAGCTCTTGATATTGTCTCAAACCTGCAAAAATAAATTGATGCAAAAATTCCCAGTTTTTTGTGAGATTGGATAAAATCTCTCCAAGATCTTGATTTTGTGTCCAAAACCCTAGCTGCACAAGGCTATTCTCCAAATTGTTTTACAAAACAGCAATGTAGGGTTAGAAAAACCTGCAAAAAAAAACACATATCTAACAAAAATCCATGTCCCACAGGGCATTCCAAAATTCTTATGGTGAAAGTGGAATAACAATATTGAAGGACTAAATAGATTCAACCACAAAACCCTAGCCTAACAACAACAAAGATCCACCATAACATATGAAGATTACCTAAGACAATGCAAATCAAATCAAATCACAAAGATCATACCATCACATGTCCAATAGGGTTTGGATCTCCATTCTTCCTATCTCCATTGATCTTGCTTGATATATTTGCTCTCAGATTTTATGTGTGCACAAGAGCTCAACAAATAACGGAAATGTGGTTGCAAGTAGGCTTGATCGCATATGAAAGTTCGAATGCGTAGAGTAGTTGAGGTTGATAATGAAGGAAGCATCTCCTTATAAAGAAGACACTATAAGAAATGAAGGGATAAGATTGAAAGGTGTAAAAGATAAATGGTCGGTTATGATTAGAGGGTAGGTAGAAGAAATAAGAAAATAATAAGAGGGTAGGTAGTGTAGGAATTAAGAGATGAATGACATGTGTCATAGGTAGAAAAGGTTAATGAATTAATTAAATAAATAAATATTTAATTAATTAATAGAAAAAGTGGGATCAATTAAATGAATAAAAGTATTTATTTAATTTAGGAAAAGGGGAATTTAAATAAATAAATGTATTTATTTAATTTAAGAAAAGGGGAATTTAAATAAATAAATGTATTTATTTAAATGAGAAATAAGGCTAGAAGAGGGTAAATGAATTAATTAAATAAATAAAGATTTATTCAATTAATAGAAGAATTAGGCTAAAATAATTAAATAAATAAAGATATTTATTTAATTAGACTGGACAATTTTAGGTGTCTACAGTGGTCATTGGAATTCAAGCCAAATATGCTTAAATATCCTCAAATCAGTCGAGGCATGGTGGTTGTTAGTTGTTGAAGACATTTAATGGAGGACAAAATCAACAAAAGCACTTTGTTTTTCTGCAATTTTCAATGTTTTGTTGCACTTTCTAATGTTGTATGGGTCTGTACAGGAAAGATACGCTTGTGAGACCAAATGTATTGGAAAGGCCTATGGACCCTGCAAGTTGATAAGAAAAATTTGGAACTCAATTGGTTAGTAGTTGCTTTGTAAAAGTGGGCTAATTGAGCCCTACTGCGGTGAGAAAACCTCGATTTTGATTGACATGTTCCAAAGGACCACATAGTTGGTCTAAGACATTATTGAGAACTCCCAAAAGGGTGTCTGAAATTGTTCCCTATTTTTGGAGAAAATACTGGAGTAGGAAGATATTGTCACCAGTCCTAAAAGGGAGGGCTAGTAGAAGCTAGGAGCAAGACAGGCTATAGATGGTAGAAAGTGTCTCCAAACTTCTTGCGGTGACTAAACTAGGTTGAATACTCCATGAACAGCTGGTAGAAGCCATTGATAACATTGTGGTATAGTTGGGAGTCCATCATAGCATATGATGCCATTGGAGGGACTACTTGAGTACTCACCGTGACTGCACTTTTGTGCCAAGAGAAAACCCAAGCCTGGATGGGTTATTTTTTATTGTTTGAGGCACTAGAGAAGACTAAAACATTGAATTCTCATCCTCATCTAAACCTTGTGCCAAGGTTGAATAGGTGAGTTGAGAGAAAGATCTCCCTTGTCAACAAAGAGGAACCACCACAAGCGTTAATTGGGATTGATACTCCACCTTTGTTGCATCATCATGGCGCCTGGTGCAATAATGGCAGGACCATGATCAAAATTTTATCATTTTGACATCATGGGCCTTGAAGACAAAGTGCCTCCATTTTCCCTAAAATCCCATTTAGGCTTGAGCACATCGTGCCAACGTCTGTGCGTCGCACTAACATCCCAATAAGTTCATGGAATCTTGCATGTCACAGCTAGTTAGGTACCTTATGACGTGTGTCCTCAGGCTCGTTTTCTATCGTAACGGATCTTTGTGCTTCCTTCCGCATTTAAAAACCTTTCTTTGCTCATTTTGAAGGGTTCCCTTTTGGGTTCTTATGTTATCTCTCTCGCGGTGGCTCTCTTGGCTCTCATATTGATCTCGTGAATGCCTTACCAACATTATCAAGTTGTCTCTATCTCTATCCACAATGATCTTGCAACGAGCACGCATCTCAAGCTTCATCACATTCGCATCTCAAAAAGGGTGGTTTGGTTGCACGCCTTGTCTTCTCTTTATCATTTATCTACATTTATCATTGCATGCAATATATCTATTGTATCTTTGAATGTATCTATCATCTAGGTGTATTTAACTTACCAATTTATCATTTTATCTACTTGCAATAGGGGTTTGCTTCCATTAAGTGGAGTATAGTTTCTATTTGCATATTTACCGATTATCTTTTATTCCAATCTATCTGGATGTCCATGGTGGTGGAAACACCAAAACAAGGGTCTAACTGAGGTAGGCCCCTATACAGCCCCAACATTTTCCCTTGTCTTTGTGTGTGCAAGTGATGAACAAGTGTCGTGCAGTTGAGAAGAGTCATTGTTGGCTCTCGGGACGGTTTTGTGTTCTATGGTCGTACAGATGATAATGTGTCGCATTGGCATTCGCACACCGCCCTGGCGTCCAAAACTCGAGACCTTCCCAACTCTCTAGTGTAATCTACTTTGAACTTTGCATTGCTTTGTTAATTTAGATTTTTATATTTCACTATTTCCACACTTTAATCGTTCAATTATTTCTCTTTTAGTATAAGCTCTTATTTTGTTATCCCCTAGCTCACCCTTAGTTCCAGATTAAGTGAGGTAGCGACGGATTGATTTTCTCTTTAGGATTCATCATCTTAGAGGTAGCAAATCCCCTCCTCTACAAATCCCAAAGAGATATCTTGGCAGGGGTAGCTTTAAGTTGTTCAATAAGATCATACTCTTTACCAAGATGTGATATATGAAGTGCTGGTGGAAGGATAGGTTGAGAAGTAGGAAGAGAAGAAGGAATCACCGAAGGAGGATTAGGTTGCCTATTGTTTCTTGCATTATATATGTGAGCAACCAAATTATAACTCACTCAAGTAATTTGCTTAGCATACTCATAAGGACTCTTGGTAGGATACCCTCCTTGCATAGTAATAATTGGTTTGCTAGGAGTGCAAAAAGCATCATTAGTATAACCACCTTGAACCACAAAGAGAGGCTTGTTAAGAGGTTGGGAATTTGAAGAAGGACTAGCGCCTTGAACCTCAAAGACGGGTTTATTAGGAGGTGTTTGAAAATTATGTTCATTATTTTTCATGTTAATCATTCTTTTAGATGTTTTCAAATGGTTTGAAGAAGTCTTAGTAGAAATGAAATCATCAAGAACATCATCTAGCATAGCATAGTCATCATTACTAAATGGTTTGTGTTTGGATTGAAAAGAAGGTAAATCGTCACAAAGAGGATTATTATAAACCACCATGTTATTAGATTTGGAGGATGATTTGATAGGGATTTCTTTATGAGGAGAGTCACCCAACTTATCAAAATCATCACTATGAAATGCCATAGTAACAATGTTAATTAGCCTTTGGCAAAATATTGGTTTAGAAGGCTTAGGATAAAGAAATTCATCAAGAGCCTCATCAAGTTCTTCCTTACTAAAAGTATAATCATCATAAGTAAAAGGATTATCATATGTATGAAAATCTTGCAAATAAAGATCCGACATGATTGCAAACTAACTTTTTGAAATGAAAAGTGCACATAAAACTTAAAAACACAATGCATATAACAATATTTTTGAGATTTTTATGTTTTTGATATAAAAGAAACATGCAAGAACAAAATCTAATCAGATAATGCAAATGTAAGGTCGGGTTAACCAAAATGTTTATGGTAAAAATGGAAACAAGTAGTTTTAGGACCTAATCTCACTTTCATCCAAATAGTGGAATACGAAAGCACATAAAGGAGTGATCCTCTTTAATTAACTCTTGTGGAAGAGAGTCAAGGGGGCACTTTTAGGGTTTCTATTTCTTCACTGATATGAAAGGGAATATGTTAAATATAAAAATTATGCTAATAGGATGAATGAAAGTAACTATAACGGCAGTGATAATACACTAATAAAGTAACAAAACTGAGACAACAAGTACAGATCTGAGAATAAGGATTTGATGTGCACATGTGATACCAAACTAATCCTGATTTGACAAGATGGTCTCAGAGACAGTGAGAAGTTGCAAATTGGAAGGCTGAATTCTGAGTTTGACTGAGTTGAACTAGTGAAATCTGAAGCCAAATAAGGAGGACCAGGGTGTGGAGTGCCTTGATCCTGAAGGACTGGCGCGTGGGGCACCCTGGTCCCCAAGATCTAAGTCCAAATTTTGATGTTGGGTTTGTGCCTATCTGTTAAGATCTCTCAAAAATTGCTTTCTCCAACAAAAACCTGTAACTACACCTGCAAGCTAGAAAATAGTGTGTTTGTGGCTATATAGGGTTTTGCCTTAATCAAACCCCTTGTTTTGGTGATTTCCACCTCCACAAATAGTCAATAGTGTACTAAAAATGTGTGTGTGCTCTAGAATCTCATGTATTTGTAAGATTCCTATGAGCTAAATGCAAACTAGAGTTCTACCCTATGTTTTGAGCAAAACCCTAAAATGAATGTAATGTAAATGCTTCAAATCACAAATGCAATGCAAATCTAAAGCAATAATGTAAATATGAGAGCTAATATGATGTAGATCTGAAACTCATTATAGAGATATGAAAACAACACGAAATCGTACAAAATCCTAAGGAAGAGGTACAAGCAAGTCAACCACCAGTGATTCCCTTGTCATTCTTCAATATCTCCTAAAGTTTCCATAATTGATGAAGATGTTGATGAATACTTTATTGATATATGAATTTGTTGATTTTAGACTTCACACAAAGTTGTCCTTTCACTTCACAAGGATATCCTTCCAAATTCTAGAGGATCCTCAAATGAGGGAAAGAAAGGTTTTATATATGAAACCCTAATTTTAAATTTGATAATTGGTCGACTTAGAATTAATAAAATTTGACACCAAGCGAGATTTGAACAATATAATACCGACCAATTAAGCTCCCAAAATTTGAGTTAAAAAATTTGGGACCAAGTAATATACTACTTGGTCTGGCCAACTTTTTTCCGATTTTCTAGGGATGCGAGATATCATGATTCTAAAGTCAATCCAAGTTATGTAGATATGAAAAAATGTGCCTTGAAGATTGAAATTGGGACATTATTAGGTTTAAATTTAAGAAAAAATAAAAAGGGGTGCACTTAGGGTTAAGGGCCCAATTTTATGATCTGTGAATAGCAGAAAGAGGGCTTTAGATTTAATTAAATTAATAACTAGCATGCCAATATTTTATAAATAAAATTTATGTAGAAGATGCCGAGAGATATCAAATTCTTAAAAAAATAATCTTTAGTGGTTAATATTTTTTAGAATATGAAATGATTTGCACGCAAAAAAATAGAGGTTTCTTTGAAGTCTAGATTTAAAAACATAATTTTTTAAATTAGAAGTTTTTTAAAAATCTAGATTTAAAAATATATTTTTTAGAATTTAATCTTATTTTAGAATATGAAATGATTTGGATGTTTAAAAATTAGAGGTTTCTTTTACATCTAGATTTAAAAACATAATTTTTTAAATTAGAATTTTCTTCTAAATCTTTATTTAAATTTTTTTTTTTTTTTTTTTTGCATTTAATAAATAATAATAATAATAATAGGAAGTTGCTTTTTAATTTAGATTTGTTTCTTTTAAATCTAGATTTAAAAATATAGTATTTTTTTCATTTAATAAATAATAATAATAATAGGAAGTTGCTTTTTAATTTAGATTTTAGTCTGTATCTTATTTTTGAATTATCCATTGTCTAATCATTAAAATGACACGGACAAGAAAGTTGGGTGGGTGCCATCGTAGTGTTACGCCTCTTGGCGTAATTAAATACCTAAGAAAGTCCTATAAATGCAAAATGCAATGGGACACACTAAGACAAGTACTAACGTAAGCATGGAATTGAACATCCTTAATTAAAGGTATACAATTTACGACACTACAATATGTATGTGCATGCATATGTATATGTATGCATGTCCATCTATCATTATAACCTAAGGATTCTTTCCTAACATGGCCCATCGAACTTGTCCACAAGCCAACCTTTCATCTCCAACTTTCATAACTCAAAGCCATGGCCATAAAATTTATCCATCTCCTTCCTTGAAGTGCATGGTGTTTCCTTCACACACAAAATTCACTAATGTGGAGCTCCAACTCAAGAAAATGCTTATAACATAGCGAAGATGCCCATGCTTTCAAAGAACTAGCTAAGGCCTAATACTAATACAATGTGAAGAGAAGAACTAATGGAATCTCGATGAGTGGTAATGTGTTGGGTCGACTAGTTGCAATAGGAATCTAGTCCATCTAAAGAAACAAGGCGGTAGCATTTCACTTTATGAAACAATAGGGATAGTTGATAATCTCCAAACAAAAAGAAAGAATGAAAAGCTCACAACATAACTTTAAAATAATACATCTTGGTATACGATATAGGGTAGATAATAAATATAATTAGCATGTTAATATGCTAATGTTAATTTATAGATAAAAAATAGTTTAAGAATAAATTAATATTTGGAAGTAACTTTTCTATGTGCAAGTAGATATTTGCGTGCCTAATGCACAAGAAGATGAAAAACTTTATAAAACCATATATAAATCATCCTAATCAACAGTGAAAATCATGTGAGTACTTGTACTTACGTGTGCAATAATATAATTTGTAAATTTTAGTTCTATATGCTCTTCCATTTTTACTATGGTATCAGAGCTCTCGATAATTTTGGGTTGGGACTATGGTGATGGAGCTTGAAGCAAAGTCATGAGATATGGTCTTCCTAAAAGAATCCTTGAAACCTCTTATATCCATGTGGGCTTGGAATGCTTGATTTGGGTATGCAAATTACTTTCAACAAGGGCCACCAAATGCTGGACAAACTTTCTTCAACTTTGATTCTGCGACATTTTATTGAGTAGAGCTTTAGGTGCATTTACGAAATATAAGAGAAAAAACAATGTTTTGAGTCATGGCTCAAGAAATTCCAAAACCTTGCAAGTCTAATTGAAGCGAGCACATTCATTGTCAATACTATCAGTACTACACTTGCAAAGTTATCTGAGACAAGCTACATTTGATGAGTATAACGTAAAGATGACAAAGAGAATGTTGGAGGGAAAGGGAGATTGGAGGATTTCCATATCTTGAGCTCGTATTTCACTTTGAGATGGTATAGATTGTTTGAGAAGCACCACCACATTTGTGTCCCTTTCATGGAGGAAAGGGACTTGGTAATTCTGGTAGTATTTGTCGATAATGTAACCTCTAAAATAAGTGGGATTAATGACCTACTCATTTCGTGGATAGTGTAACCTCTAAAATAGGTAGGGTTAATATATCTACATTGGTTTTGATCTTGGTGTACACCAAAGGATTTGCTTTCCAAAGCACTAAAATAAGGATATTCACACTATTGAAGGAGATTTGCTCTTTCATATTCAAATACTAGAGCAGAAATTTTGACATGCTTGAATAATGAACTCTTGAGGGAGGGTTGTTCTCTCTTTGTACATAGTGGTTGGAATTGGTTCTCCCATGTGGTACAAAGGATACAGAGTTGGACAGTCATGACATATCTTGATCCAATTAGTTTGGTATGTCTTATGTGAGCAAGGAGATTCAGCGAATGTGATTCATTAGATTTTCATCGTTTGGATAGGCTCTAGTGTTCAGTCCATGCCATGTTCCAACCTTTGTTTGAATTGAATCAATTGATGTAAGAAAGGGTGATATGTTAGAATATAATATCTAAGTCTTGTATATAGGTTAAAGAATATTATAATATCTAAGTATTGTATATAGGTTAAAGAATAAATATAAATTATCCTGTTAATTTGCTAATGCTTTTTATTAGATAAAATGGGAAACAAGGGTCCCTACCCTATAACAAAGCAGACTCGCGGACAAAGACAAGTACAACAGCTTCCCAAGGGAGTAAGACCCAACTGGAATTAAGGTACCAAACACACACACACAACAACCAAAATGCATGAAACAA
Source organism: Cryptomeria japonica (assembly GCF_030272615.1). NCBI lineage: Eukaryota > Viridiplantae > Streptophyta > Pinopsida > Cupressales > Cupressaceae > Cryptomeria > Cryptomeria japonica. The sequence goes on along the minus strand of NC_081410.1, from coordinate 661,064,943 downwards.
AAAATACCCAAGGATCCTACCTAAACAATGTCAAACCAATCCTACTCAATCTCACACCCTTCACTCTAGGATGAGATTGGGGGACAGATTTGGGAATACCTTTCTTCCTCTTTTGTACAATGTCTAAAAAATATTATAATTCATGTCCTCAAATTTGGGAGAAGTGTGAGGGGATTCCTCTACAAGTGCCCATCCATAAGTACAACAGAAAGAGAGAAATGTTGTAAGCAACCACACAATGGCAAAGCTTAAGGTGATCCGAAGCCAAAGGAATAGCAAACTGAGTAACTGATGCAAAAGGTGTGTAGAACTCATTAAAAAAAGCCAAAGCAAAACTCACCAAAGTCAAACCAAACACATGAGAATCCAGAGCTAGAAGAGAAGATCTAACATCCTAAGAAGACTCGTTAATATGTCAATGTATAAATAGTAGTTTAGTAATAAATTAATATTCAAGGGTTACTTTCATGTATGGGGGATAGGCATTTGGATGGTTGGTGCACAACAAAGATGAAGGACTTTTAAAGCCATATTGTATCAACGTAAATCCTCCTAATAGAGATTGAAGATTCTAGTGAATACAATACAATGAGTATCTGTATTTGTGTGCATTTGCAGTGATGTAATTTCAAAAAAATTGCTGTATACTCTTCTATTTTTATGGATAACAAGACAATTTACCCTAAGAAATTATTTTGAAAAAAAACCCGACTATAAACGGCCATAACTTAATATTGCTAACTCAACCATTCACAATACAATAAGATATTTCACTTATTTTTAACCCTACCCGTGTTGAGTATTATAAGCTCATCACTGTAAGAAACTACAAAGCAGTATTACAAATTAATGAATATAAAACCATGCGCCAAATAAACAAATATAAGACACAAAAAAAAATTCTACGTCTCACAACCAAATACTCACTAGTTGGATCAAAACCCCAAACCCCTCATTTGTGTGAGGTGTATAGTCTATAAAGGGTGTATAACATGCAAAAAAGCATACAATATATATCCAAAAATCCAAATGCATGTATATAGTAAATTGAGAGCCAAGACAATGTTGTTCTACAAAGACCACATGGAAGCACAAACACCAATAATCATTCATGTATCCAGCTGTTATTGAGCTCAGAGGTAAGTGTGCACACACAATGACTAGTCATTTGTGCCATTGACAGTATGGACCAAAATAAAATGATTTAAAAGATTGTGCTCCATGAAATGAACATCAGCTAAGTTAGATAACTGGACAGAGTGAGCATCCATGAAACGGACAAGGTTGAGAGATACACACTAAGACATGTCAAATAGTATAAAACAGTATTCACTGCCACAGTTGTCAGTGTAGAGGAATCGGCATCTGAACTTTTGTCAAAATCATGTCTAGACAGCATTTTCTCCACCTATATAATCCAAAAAGCCAAATCAATATATTGGATAAAAAAAATTATGTGAATCAATAATTTCAAAAATGTACTGACTGAAAAGGATCAAAGGAGCCTTTAACAGATTTCTTTTCAATAAAGAATAATTCTTTCAATCAATATCCAGAAATTTCAGTAGTTCAGTTGATTGTTGCAAAAGATTTACTAGCATTATCAAACTTTACTTTGAAATACTTGCAGGCAGTTTAATATTTCTAGGCAACTCCTCTCAACAACATAGGGTATTGCAAAATTGAGAGACAGTGATAAAATTAGCATTAGGGAACACAGTTTACATTTGAGTGATCACAAAAGTAACCAACGTAATGAGCTGCATCTAAATATTAGACTCTATAAAATTGCATTACTCTAATTTGATTAATGCAAATGGCATATTAGCCTGGTGACTTTATCTTCTTTGAGAACATCCAGATTCCATTGAATACAATGATTTTCTTCCTCATATTTCTCTCTCAGTGCATGATAAAACTAATCAGCATTCGCCCCATCTGACTTGGATGAAGCAGCCATCAGTTCTTTGCATCTCATCTATCATAGACATCTCAAGTTGTATAAACAGCATCATTCCTCTGAACTATACAATCTTAATTCTCCATTCATTTTAAAGTTGCTGTATGTTGTAGGATAGATGAGAACAGAAACACAGGATTGGTCCTGATGTTAGAAATTTGTTTCGGCTTGGAAAAGCAGGGTATGTACAATACTTGAACAGACAGCAGATAAAAGTTTGGCAGAACACACTACAACTCAGAACCATGTGCCCCATTTAAATACATGTAACCTTGAATCCAAGTATCTAAGCAGAGTTAAGATCCATCAAGGCTGATAGATATCCATTGATAGTCGGACTATCAAAGAACCAGAAAACCCACCTAAGGAAAATGTCTCAGGTCCCAAAATTTTCATTCTGTCAGGTAATTTTGCTCCTATGGTAATACCAAAAAATCTTTGCTCATTTAGTAGTACCAAAATGATGCCCAATTACAAATGGAGCATGATGTTTTCATATGCAATATGAGTTCAGCTGTTTGGTGTATAATGGGGACAAAATGACAAACATTCAAACTTATGGAACATGTTCTTGTTTACTCATGAGATCTAGAAGAGTAGTTGCCTTTCGTCTGGCTCTAGCAGTGCCATTTCGAGAAAGTTCAACTAAGTCCTTATATATACCAAGCTGCAATGCTGTCAATAAATGTGAGGAGTCATTTATGCCCAAGGCAAGCAAAACAGCAGCAGCATTCTCTTTGTTGCGAGCCGAGCCTGAATGGATCAAATCAACAAGAATATGAATAGCAGATTGCTTTCCTATAGTAATCCTACCTTCTTGATGAGTAGCAAGTATTGCAAGAATAGCAAGAGCCTCATCCACCATTCCAATATTTTGGTCGACAAGCAATGCCATTAGAGGAGGGACAACTCCAGCCCGAACAGCCCTAGATTTGTTTCCTTGATAAATTGATAAATTGAAAAGGGCAGTAGCAGCATCCTTTTTCCCTCTTGGTGTTCCATCACGTAGTAGATCAACCAAAGGAGGGATGGCCCCAGAAGCTCCAATTGTAATCTTGTTCTCATCCACAACAGATAAGCTAAAAAGAGTTGCAGCAGCATTTTCTCTTGCTTCCATACTACCATGCTTTAAGACTTCTATTACATAACTGATAGCCCCTGCCTGAACAATCAATCCTTTGTTACTACTATGAATAGATAAATTTAGAAGTGCAGTCACGGCATGCTCCTGAATCTTCGCATCAGTTGATGATAACAACTTCACCAAGTGTGGAATAGCTCCTGCCTCTGCAATTAAAATCCTGTTATCTGAATTTCTCTTTGCAAGTAATCGAATTTCTTCTGCAGCAGCTCTTTGCACATCTGTCTCTCTACAAGAAAGTTTCTGAACCAAAATGTCTATACCTCTTTGATCTTCAAAACAAACATTAGAGCTGTTACTGCATACACTGGAGCCACTGGGACCTGCTTTACTTGGTACTTCAACACCGTGAGTTTCACACCATTGAGCAATCAAGCTTCGAAGCACATAATTTGGTGTCAAAATTATGTGAGGCAAGACTTGCTGAGTCTTGGGGCATGTTTTGTGGCCTGAATCAAACCATTTCTGAATAAATAATCGGTCATACGTCTACATAAAACAGATTTACACTTGATTAGTAAAATGCAAAAGAATTGCACATGCAAATCCATAAAATTCAAATATTATGGTCCTTACCTGTCCTGTAGCAACAATAACAGGATCTTTCATCAACTCTAATGAAATTGGGCAACGGAAATCTTCTGGAACAGTAGGGGAAGTAGTCTCTAAAGCAAGACATTCAACACCATACTTATCTTCTTCCAGGCTCCCAATCTCCTGAATACCTTTCATCTTTTTCAGAAGATAAATAATATGTTCAGCAGTTTCACCCATCTCACCACCTCTTTCTTTCAAGAGATCTTTCACTGCCCTTGACTCTGTTGTTAAATCAGAAATTGTTGATAGCTGCAGTTTGTCTGCTAGCCTTTCTAAAACAGCAGAATCTGCATTTCTACCGTCCTTGTGTGAAAGGGCAATCATGATATCCATGAAAAGCTCAATATCTTGTGTATCAGCTCTTCCCTTGGATCTCTTTAATTGGAGGTGCATTAGTTCAACCTGAATAGGAACCAAAGGCTAAATAAGTATTTGAAGTGATTGGGAAATACAAAAGTTTAACATATAACTGAACCTTGTCCATGGTTGGCTACTTTCAAAGAAAAAATACAAACCAAACTATCCTCTTGAAAGCTAAACTCGTAAGAGTTGAACACATACCAAGAAAGGAAAAATATATATTTGACCTATAATTTAAATCAGCTTAGAATACAGACTTCAAGAAGAAATGCATGAGATGAAACACATGAGATCAGGGTTTCCAGAACCTTTTCGTTAGGATTTCAAAGTTTCCTCCAGCTATAACATGCAGACTAAAAAATATAACTAGTTTCAGAACTCTAAATGAGAAAATACTGGACCAATAAATCCAAACAAGATGCATTGCAGACTCCTTCCAATTTATAAAAGGAAATTTCATTTTGATTTTTCAGTTTATGGATAGGCCTAAACAAAATAAGTAATAATTGTTTGAAATTCTGATATGAAAATCTACAACAAAATTTACTAATATTAGTTACTGTTATATGCTCATTTTCTGAATAGGTTTCTAGAGTTATGCTTTTCTTCAGCAATTTAACAAGCTGCTACTAATGCCTGTGAAATAGTTATTGCCGATTATTTGAGTTTGTCTGGTGGTAGAAACGGCTAAGAAAGCATTTTCTAAATCATTCCTATATCATTTCAATACATTTTGAGCTCATGTAATAATTTATTCATGACTGATCTAAAAATGAGAGTGAGAATCTTTTCCTAAGCTCATATATCTTTGGTTGATCTTAAGCACACATGACCTCAAAAAAAAAACTGTTAATTACAAAAATGTAAAGAATCAACCAGAAAAGTTAATTTTAAAGAGAGAGGTGAAAGAAAAGAATCGTGTGTGCTTCATATGCGATGCCTAGCCTAAATCTTCAACGAATATATTTGCAATAAAACCTGTTTGAAAATTATGTCTGCCAATATGCCATCCCATAACTGCTAACGTAGGAACTCTACCCATTTCCATACTCAATTATATGAGACCCGTATCCATACAATTCATGATAATAACTACTAGCCACCATGCACACTGCTTGCCAACTCACCACCAAATATGTAAGTGTCATGCATGCCAATGCAAGCTATCCATTAATTTATGGATAGTGAAATAGGGACAGATCATAGCCATCTATATCTGATAGCCTTTCCATGTTATCAAACAACAACTATTTTTCCTGGAAATGATTCCAAAATAAAAAGCACAGTTGTGGCCACCCAAATTGTACAAAGCCTACAAAACTTGTAAACATGCAATAATCAATTGACAGTGATTCTAGGGTCAAATAGAGCAAGAGATCACGAAGAGTTAATGTTAGTACCTAGAAGATTGGAGTTACCAGCCAAGTAACCAAACTACTCCGATATTATTCTCCTAAAGAACTAGGGAATATCTCTGCAAATGAATTGGTAACACTATAATATTTAAATCATCAAAAAGAAAAGAACATGATAGTGCATTATGAATTGCAATGTAGGTGACATTAATACTGCATGAAGAGTGCATCACCACAAACCAAGATATCTTGTAATTTAAGTTGACAATTGTTCAGAAATGGTGTAAAATACTACAGTTAAAAATCATTCGCTCAGTATGCAAATCTGAAATATCAATTAAGATATAATGTGATTAACCATTAGAATAAGGTGAGAAAGTATAAATCAGCAAATGTATGATAACACATAATACTAGAATTTACTTGGAAAAAACTTTCAAGAAAAAACTCCACTACCAAAGAGAGCACAAGTGCTTATCATAATGCACTACGATAAAACATCCAACTTTTCCTTTCAACCTGATAGCATTCTAGCAGCATATTCTTACTTCACCTGAGAAAGACCTATAAAACCATTATCGAAGGCATTCAATTCATAAAGAACTGATGAGGGAAAATCACAAATGGATTCCCAAAACCAAAATCCACGGTATGGCAAAAACCTAAAAGTGATAAATATTCAATGCTTCCATGAATAGCAACCATAACTGACAGCATCTTTGGTTACTGTGAAGGTTGGTGACAAATTGCCAAATTTGGCACTACAAAATGGAGTATCAAACTAATGTGGACCCCACCCAACATATTAAAAGATGCTACACTCCCCCCTCTAGAGTCAAGAATGAACAAAGTGGTGTAAATGCATTCCAATCACTTTGTAACTTCCATTGTCATAATCCACCTCCCTTATTAATGCCACTACAACCAATGTTCAAGTCAACCAGTAGAAGATAATAAATAATTCACTCAATCACCCCCCAGGCATCCATGTACCCATTCCCAAAGTGTTGGAGAAATATGAAGTACATACCATTTGCAAGGTTAAGATCAAGTTAATTGTAATATTCCCACTAATTTTTTTTTGTATTTTCAAAGCAATATCACAATCACCAATCACCCATTAGGGTTAGAATAATGAAAACTAAACAACTGGAAAGAACCCTACACTTTTTGATCACCGAGAGCCCAACCTGGGAGGGTGAGAGCATACGGTTTCAAGGGATCGTTAGAGATAAACTGCTGAATTGCTGAAATACAATAACGGGCGGCAAGCCAACCCCTTCTGCTTATCCAGCGGGAAAACAAGGAACTTGGCAGTAAACCAGCCAAGAGAACAACACTGCAAACACAAATCACTCTACCGCAATATTTCAGCGGGAGGACTGAATTACAAAACTACTCAACTCAACCGCTTATGCAGCAGGAGGATCATTACAACCAATATCACTCAACCGCTTACGCAGCGGGATATGAAGATTACAATCCAGAACGGTTAGTAGTACTAGTACTTAACCTTACAATAGAGAGGAAAGTGAGAGTAGAAGTATATTGCTGAACACAAGAGATAATGATTATCAAACTAATTCAACACAAAAACAGCAGGCTGGAAATGCATAACCAGCAACCCACTCACTAAATTGCTCATAGCTCACTCAAATTTCTCTCAATTCACTCCAAATTGCTCCCAAACCAACACTAGACAAGCACCAACTAAGAACAAACCAAAATAGAGCTACCAAAGACTCCAAAACACCCTGCATGCATCCCAATGCACTCACCAAAACCCACGCCTAGCTAGGATATTTCGATTTGCATTATAAAATTCAAAACTCAGAATATGGAGCTACAAACTTACAAGATGTATCGCCAACAGCAAAAAGCAGATTTGAGCTAGTACCCAGAGTGATCAGTCACTCAAGCAGGGAGGTATGATCGAAAACTTGCTTCAGCCACAAGGAAACCAGCAACTCCAGAAATCACTCCACACTTCGAAAATACTAAAATATGCACTGAAAATGTCATAGAATACACCACACAGCTAGGTACTATATCTCAAGTATGAAACTGGAAACACTAGGGAGCCGCACTCCGAAGCTTCAATGTTCATACGCTAATCCGACAGCATAATGATGCAATTTTTCAAGATGGTAAAATGAGAGCCGAAGGCTCATATTTATAACTCCAAGCTCCCCCAAATTCAAATGCAAATGGCACCCAAACTCAACTCAAACACCCTTCATTTTGTTTCAAGTCTCCTCCAACATGGCGCCCACTTCCCCTCTTCCTAGGCAAGTTCAAACTTTGCCTTTGGTGGCGTTGTTTTTTTGCAATATAAAAATTATAAAACGAGAGATGTTTTCTCCTTCCAATTTGCCACCAAATAATACGCCATTTGACTTAGGAAAATAACACATGGATATCAAATAATTATTTTTCCCTAAGTCATCCTCAATATATTTAATCAGTAAATACACATATTTAAATATTAAACCTTAGACAAGGAAATAATATTTAATTAAATCACTTGTGACTCCCATACTGATCATCAACAAAACCAAGATGAAGCGGAGTAAAGAAGACCATAGAACTGTTGCAGGATCAGGACCCTGTCCACTGCCAAAAAAAGAAATGCTCCATACTGCCACTTACTAAAAATAGTAAGTCATGAATTACTACTCCGAAAAGCATGATCTTCGCACCCAATGACAAAGCATGGAAAGCTCAATAAGACAGCATCATCCAAACAGCCAACCCCTAACTTACTAAAAATAGTAAGTTCTTGCTTCACCAACATTTGAAACCCTAATTCTTCATTCCACATAGCCTACGGGTCTCTGGAATAGGCCAATGGACCACTGAAAGCACATCATTGAGAAGGGAACATTACATTAATCCTAATATCCTCCCACTTAATATTATGCATTGCAAAGACATAAATAGGAAACAAAAAATGAATTAGATATAGGATGCAAGGCCCATGGCCTCCCTACACCAACAGAACTTATGCTCAATGGTTTTGTAGCTGAATCTGCAACATTATCTCAAATGCCAACCTTGTGAATCATAACCACACTTTACCATCTCATAATCAATGTGATATCGATCATCCATATGCTTCATACAAGCATGGTGCATAGGGTTCCGGCCAAACAAATACCACTTTGACTCTCACATTTGATCTGAAATTTGAACAACACAACAATCAAAACCAATGCCCAAACACAATCTTCGTAAGCAAACTACCTCTTTACAAGCATGTGTAGAGCTATCTAATATTGTTTAATAGTGGACAAAGCAAACATGGGCTGCCTCTCACTCATCCAACTAGCAATACTGCCAAATAGAGAAAATACAACCCCTCTCAACCTTCAACCATCCAACTCATGTGCCCAATTTGCATCAACAAATCCCTGTGTTCAATTACTTGCCCACATCATTAAAACTCTGATAATATAAGCAATTCAAAAGTCCCCTACAGGTATCTAAATACCCTCTTAACAAAAATCCGATGCTCTCTACCACGATTAGACATAAACCTATTAAAACTTCCACTGCTTGGACAATATCCAATCTAGTACAAAAAATTGCATACATCAAAGTTCAAACTACCAACATTATTAACATAAGGCACATTATACATATCTTCAAATTCATCATCCAACTTAGAAAACATCCAATGAAACTTAGTGCTTACAAGGAATTCTCGTTGGTATAAAATCATGTACAGCAATCTGCTGCAAAATAGTGTCAACACACTTACTTTGATTAAACCAAAGTTTTCTATGAACTCAATCACTATTGATTTCCATTCTCAAAATAAATTTTGCTATCCCTAAATCCTTAATATCAAATGCACCTTTAGGCTCCCCAATCATCACTTTGTTGTTACAGATGAACTCGTCACCAATATATAAGACAATGGTAGAATCTAATCATCAAAACATTTAATGTAAACACAATGACCTTCGCTTCTAGTGTAACCCAACTTCAATGCAAAAGCATCAAACTTCTAATACCATATCTAAGGTAATTATTTCAAACTATAGTGACCGATTTAACCTACAAAGCAAATGTTATTTTTATTTTACCTCCAACACATATGGCTGTTGCATATAAATTTCCTCTTGAAGATCCCAATGCAAGAAAATAATTTGCATATCCATTTGCTCTACTTCAAATCACAAGCAATAGCAATAGAAAATAGGAACATAATGTAAGTATATTTAATAACAAGAGAAAATTTCAACAAAATCAACTCTCTCTGAGTAGCCTGTAGCCAACAATCTATCTTTATACATCTGTAACATAAAGTCTACTCCAAATTTCTTCTTGAACACCTACTTGCAACCAATGGGCTTCCTTGGGCAAACTCACAAGATCCCAAGGGTCACATTTGTCAAAGGCCATCATCTCCTCATGTATGGCCTCCATCCAAAAATCACGCTTATCAAAATAGAGAGATTTTCCTAAAAGATTTCGATCAGTGCACAATAAAACAAATACACAATGGAAATCAAGTGGGCTATTCCTATCACCTTGGTTTTGTTGTCTCCTAGATTGTATCAAGGGTGGAAGTAAGAACTTTGTTTGTTCCTCTACATGCTCAACCTACTTAGAACTCTCACCTGAATCATTCTATTCCTGTCTATCCTCTAATCTATCATTTTTTTCTTCAACATGTGCATCCTCCTACTTCTCAACCTTAGTCTCAAAATGCATTGTTTTCTTTCCTTCCTTCTCTTTTGGCTACACAAGATCTGAAAATAATCTTAAATTTCATGAAAAGCACATCCTTAGAATAAATCATTTTCAAGATTAGAGAATTCCAATGCTCTTAACCTTTTACATTCTCACTGTAACCAACAAAGATATATTTCTATAATTTTGGATACAACAGATTGTTTTCCCTTGGACACATGAACAGATGTCTCATAGCCAAATACCTTTAAATGTAGATTGAAAGTTTTCTTACTTGTCCACACTTCATAAGGAGTCTTTTCTACAAGAGCCAAATAAGGAGATCAATATATAAAGTACAAGCAATAATCATAGCATCATCCAAAAGCATTGATCCAAGTTCCAACTATGTACCACTCATCATAGTTCTAGCTCATTCAATTCAGGTTTAAACCCTCTCTCTACGATGCCATTTTGTTGAGGCACATAAGAGTTAGGCTTCAATATTCACCATAATTGTCAAATCTCTGCACCTTTATTTTATTATCGAACTGTTTGTCTAAATGTGGCTTTAAATTCTCAACTTTGAAAAAACCTTCAAATTTAGAATATAGTGAACAAAACCAAGTGTATCTAGAGGAATCGTCAATGAATGTAATGTAATAACAAGATTTACCCATTGAACCAACAATTATTGGACTAAACACATCAGATTGAACAGCTTTTAACAATCTCTTTTCTCTATTACTTCCAACAAGAAAAGAAAATCTATTTTTCTTGCCAAACACACAATGTTCACAAAAACCAAAATGCTCATTATAGTAAACAAAAAAAATCATCAACTATCCTTTTAGTTTTATTAAAAAAGGTACTATGACCATTTTCACCTATGTGGCTCAAATGTTGGTGCCACAACATACGTTCATTTTCAGAAGTGTTAGTTACATTTGCGAATATACAAAATGTGGAGGCATCAAGCTTAAACAAATTTCCATACTGTGCACTTCTCACTACCATCAAATTCCTTCTCATCAAAGAAAGCAGATTTCTCTATGTCCTAGAATATGCATTATACCATAGAGATTTTCACCCTCTCATTGCTCAAACAGTTGTAAATTTCCCTTACCAACAATCCAATGTGTACTATTGTCAATAAGTTAACCACTTCATCACAAACAACCCTTTGCGAGGAGTCATATGGTAGGAGCAATCTGAATCGATCAGCCAAAACTCATCAATGATAACATTAGGAAAACTGAACAATGCATCAATGTCACCATTAACAAGGAATTTCTTTGTGGAGGAATCATCTAAGGTCATCTTCGTGCTTTTGCATTCCTTCTTCACATGTCCTCTCTCCATAGGTCCGATACTTTGATCTTTCCCAGGAGTTTTGGATCATCCTTTTGACTTGGATTTAGATTTGTTCTACTCCCCTCTAGACACACCTTTGTCCTTGGACCTTCCCCAAATTGCAAGGCACCCTTACAACCTTTTATCATTGGATTTTCTCCTCGTCTCTTCCTTGAGCAACATAGCAATAAGGAAGTCTATCTTCGGCTCTACAGCACTACCATTGATAGTAACAATTAAATTCTTCCAAGATCCAGACAAACAACAAAGCAACAAGATACATTTGTCTTCCTCATCAAGGATCAGTTTAACATCTATTGAACCTAGCTAACTCAAAATCAAATAAAAAGCATTCAAATGTTTCGCAATAGAATCATCTTCCTTCACTTTTAAAGAATATAAGCATCTTTTGAAATACAACTTGTTAGTCAAACTATTATTTTGATAGATATCACCTATTCTCTTCCATAGTGCAAATGCAATGGTCTCCTTTCAGAAATTCACGAAGATGGAATCTAAAAGATACAATTTAATGGTTCCTTGCACCTTTTTTTCCAGCCTTTCCAATTTTCATCATACATTCTATCAAGTTGTCCTTTTTTTGCTACAACTTTCCACTGATCCCTTTCTTTAAAGAGATCTTCCATATTTAGTTTCCACACTCATACTCCATTTCATTAAACTTTTCATTCTTTGAACAAGAGGTAAAGGCCATGGCTTCAGTCACTTCAAATATGCAGAACCACCAAATCAAAAGTTCCCACTACAACCAAAAACCCACAACACTTCCAAGAAAGTCAGTTCCCTTCTACACAAAACCAAAGCTTTGATACCAAATGTTGATAAACGGGATAAACCATAGTTTCAAAGACTTTGACTTGACAAGCCCAAAATTTTCAACTCAACTTAAGAAAAAACTTAAATTTCTTAAAAAACACATTTTTCTGCAAATTTCAATTACAAAATGCATCCAATGAGTCTAGTTTTTTTCTATTAGAAAAATTATTATTGAATACATATATGGATTACAAAATTGCATCATCGTGCAAAGCCAAATATAACAGCTAGATACTAACTGATAACTTTCATGAATTTATGATAATTGTCTTTGAAAATCATCATCATAAATAGCATATCTAGGCCAATTACAAATTTTTACAATCTACTCTTCCCTGTTCTAGAGACAAATTGGGTAGTAGAGAGTCTGGTCCTCACTTGTGGCTCCCTATTTGGACTAGAAAACTGTGCCTATAGCTCCACCTTGCTACTAGATAGCAATGACGACTCCTCTGCCATATCAATGTCATCCGGTGACAATCCAATCTCCCCTGCTTTTGCTACAGCGACATTCTCCATAGCTTGCCTCTCGAAATATAAAATCTTATCCTCTATAAATCAATTAAATTTTAATCAATCCACAAATTCATTGGTACATGACATCAGTTTTCTTCCTCTAGCATTGATAAAGCAATTGATGACCTGTCCCATGCACAAATCGCATGTACTGTGCACAGCAATAGACCTAAATACTAGGGGGTCACAAGAGGGCTGGTTGTAGCCCCCTTGCCACAGTCAAAGGCTGTTTCAATGATAAAACATGTTTTGAAGTGTCTGTACAATATGGCATTATCACTTGCTGTTGTTTGCGGTGTGGAAGGGCAAATAGAGGTTTTATAGAGCCGAAATCAAATTTAATTTTTTTCATGTTAAAATTGCATCTAACCAATGTCTGACCTACAACTTTACCTTCTGCTAAGTTTTTCACATGGACTCACAGAGTTTCAACGAGATTTTGTCACAAAATGGGTAAAAAAATTCATAGATTTACTTTGAGATAACTTGCAACAAGGAAAAACTTGCAGGTAACTGCCATTTTTTTTAACTAATGGGTAAACCACTGTAGTAAAAACATGTTCCCTTAGTATGCTGATCTCAAATACTGATTATGATATGATGTGATTCACCATTAGAGTAATGTGAGGAAGTTCAAATAGGAAACACGTGAGACACATAACACTAAAATTAATATTAACACCTTCCAAAAAAAAATTCACCACTAAAGAAAGCATAAATCTACATTAATCTAATAACAATATGTTACAATAATACATCCAACTCCTCCCTTTGATCCGATGGCATTCCAACAACATATCCTTCACCTGCAAAAGACCCATAGAACAACTATCCAAGGCATCCAATTTATAGAGAACTTAAGGAACAAAACCATAAACAGATTCTCAAAACCAAAACCACCATAACCTGTAGTATGGTAAAAACCTAACACCCTAATGTGACAAATATTCAATGCTTCCATGAATACATGAATAGCAAACATGATGGCAACATCTTTGGCCCATGTGAAGAGTGGCACACATTTCCAAGTAGGAGTGGCCAACTAATGTGGACCCCGCCCAACATATGAAAAGATGCTCCACTCTCTCCTCTAGCCCTAGAATCAAGAAAGTGGTGTAAATGGCAATGTATTCCAAATTTTTCCAATCACTTTGTAATTACCACTATGATAATCCACCTCCCTTATTAGTGCAATTGCAACAAATATTCAAGCCAACCGAGAGAAAATAATTAATGAAAAATCCACCCAATCACCCCCCTAGACTACCATTCCCAAGGTGTTGGAGTCTATTGAAGTACATAGAATTTGAAAGGTTAATAACACCTTAATCTAAACAATAATACCCTAGAAAAAAGAAAATCTAAATTATGCAGTTAACATTGTTTAACGTTGTTGGTTAGAGTCATTAGACTACTGGATGCAAAGCCTAGGTTCTAGATTAGTTTATCCAAGGTCATAAACAGTTTCAATATGGATCTCATGATTCTTGCCCTTTGAGAGTAAATCATCATAGAAACAAAAAGTAAGTTCCAATGACAACTAATTTTGCTCTTTTTTATATTTTCTTTACCCCCTTCCTATATGAAGGAGCTATCATTTCAGCTCTGCAATCGAATTTTTGTAAAAATGATTTTCAAATGTTTTAATATTTTATTAAAAAGAATGTAATCCCAAACCAAGAGGCAAAAGTTATTTGTCAAAACATTAGCTTGCAATCATTATTCCAGAGAAAGCCAAGTCCTTTTTTTGTTGCTAACTAGCTCTACGCACTACAGCTACTTTAAATAAAAAGTAAAAAAAATCTGTTTCTAGGGCTGATCTACTCATATTTTAACATGCCAAATAAAAGGATCAAAAGGATATGGTTCAGAGCAAAGTAAAAAGAAGGTGATGTGCTAGCGAAAAGTGATCAATTGACTCTCCTTTTAGTGTTCAACCTTTCATTCACATTTAGATGCAAAGCATGACCGAGGCTGGTTCAACCCACTTTCACAATCTAACACACACATTAACACATTCCATCAAACAAAAGGCAAAGTCAAACATATATTCATACAAATCAGCTAAACTAATTCCACTAGAGGACCATGAATGAAAATTTCATCACTGATTCTGGAAGATTTGGCAGTATTCAATGTCTTTCACACAAGAAAGGAGTAAATATCTGATCTAAAAATACCATCATTTATGCTCCAACTTATTCCATTGCATGGCCTCCTAAGAGAGCTTTTTGGTGCTTTTAACGAGATGAAAAATGCAGAAGACAGAGGTTTTGAACAATTTTACATTTTTTGCAAAAAGAATCAAAAATCACAATTAAGACAAAAATTTGAAAATCAGATTTTTTGGGCCGTTTTGCTTGTTTTCCATTTTGAATAAATAGAGCTCAAATTTCCAAATTTTTGCATTTTTGGGCATTTATGCATTGTTTGTCACATTTTGAAGGATGGAGAGCCTTTTTTGGACATTTTGTAGTATTGTCAAATTGGCTGTGCATGCAATTTTGTGATTTCCATTGTGCTTCATGTTTTACATACTAGGAAGACCTTGTCATTTTCTAAATTTTAGCTTTAAGGATTCAACACTACACTCCCAAGGATGTGTCTCTACATAATTTGACCCCATCCCCTCCCTATAGGGGATGTTTTCGGGACATGAGGACCAGTAGGAAACTTTACCACCCCATACCCAACTTCAAATAAAAGGAAACATTCTAAGAATGGGTTTTTTTGCCAAGTAAAACTAGGGGACAGCAAGGGATGGGTAGGGCCCAAGGTATTTATGCTCACTTTCTCAAAAAAAGGGGGAGGGAGACAGGAAAGGGAGGGGCGGAACTGTAGCCCCCCACACCCCTTTAAACCAACATTAAACCTAAAGCAGCCCCAATAATGACTAAAAACAAAAAACAAATTCATTTTGGCATTTTCCAATTTGTGAAGAAGAAGACAAAGGGAGAGCAGCAGCGAGAAGAGAGAAGAGAAGAGAACAGCAGCAGGAAGAAAGCAAGAGAGCATCAAATCTATGGCATTTGAGGTAAGTATACTATCCATTGTTCATTTGCTCAAATTCCTTTGCATGTCTTTTTTGTGTTTGGTTTTTGTTCTATGTCTGCACATGTAGTTGTTTTGAATTTTCAACAAAAAAAGCAGTAAGTGGCAACAAGGGTAGTGAGGATGATGAAATTCAAACTCAACAAAGAAATCGTAAAACTACTGCTCAGGATTCTTCTGCAAGGGAGACTGTTGTAGGGATTGTGAGTTCAAGTAACCATTTCAATGCCCTTCTAAACTCCTTAAAAACTATGCAAAAGGCCCATTCAATCCAAAAAACCTCTTTACAATTTATAACATGCATAGACAAAGACAAGGAAAAAAATTCAAGGGGAGTACAGTATGGTTATATCGTTTGTGCAACAAAGACCATAAGGTAAACCACACAAATTTATTGAATCAATTGTGCATAAGTGGACTAGAGATAAAAGGTTGTGAGAAAATAACCTTAGCTGAGAAGGATGAGCTGACTTGGTTGCACATGGAGGGGGAGGCAAGAAATAAGAGAATTACAGTAAAGACTGTGCAACTTCATGTGTCATTGCATAACCAAACCATAGATGTCGAGAGTCAATGAGAAGAGGGTTCTGCCAAGGGAAATAAACGAGCTACTACTATTGCAGGTGGTGGTGTAATTAATTATTCATGTTGGATATTATTACACCTTACTTAAGTTTACTTAGGTACATGCATTTCATAGTAGTTTGGGTATGAGACACTTGGGTGCTTGCGCCACATTGGGATAGTGTGTAGGAGAATTTCCACCTTTTGTGGTCTTATCTTGTTGTTACATTCCACATTCGGTGGGTGATCCACCTCATGTGGACTATCATATTGTTTCTCCTACCTACCACACCTATTTCCTACCTACCCTTGTTTCTTATTGAGCCACATGTCATGTTTGTGTGCTCACATATCTGTATAGCCTTGCCTATATAAGCAGGCTCTTATTCATTGTATGTAACGATTGATGATCCAGTTGATCAGTTATTCCATCTTGATAGAATACAGTCTATTCCTATCATCTATTTTGTCTCTCTATTGTACTTTTCATTGAGCTCTTGATCTTGGCAAAATCTCACAGCAAAATTACTTAAACTTTAAAGCACAATCAGGAAAGTTAGTTGAGTTTTCCATTGCCAAATTTTACTATGGCCAGGCCATACCATTTATGTGGCACATTCTACCTATTTCAAACAGATGTTCAAAGATTGAATTGTAGTTGGTCCCTCATTTGCCCCCTAGAGAACATAAGCTATAGAACACGCTCCTTGATAGAAAATATTCTGAGGTCAGTGTGCTGATGGAATAAATGAGGCAAACTTCAATTAGGGATGACTGCCCTATCATCATCGATAGGTGGACTGATATTAAACACCAATCACTCATCAATATCAGTCACATGTTCAACTAGCTCTCACTTTTTTAGAACTATTTATTGTTTAGGGAAGATGAAGGATGCAATCTTCCAATTTCATATTTTGAAGGATGCCACAAAAGAGGTTGGGGCCCCTAATAATGTACAAGTGGTAACTGATTCAGCCCATGTATATAAATTAATTGGCTTGATAGTGGAAAGTGTTTACAAGCACAAGTTTAGACCCCATGTGTTTATTCATTGAACAACACATTGAAAGACATTGGCAAGAATATTGGGTGAAGGAAATGGTGGCAGAAGCTAGAGATATACAAATTTTCATTTGCAACTATCATACCTCACTTTCTTGGTTAAAGACTTTTTCGAGAAAGGAATTCTTCAAGCTTGCAGATACTAGATATGTGAGCTACTTCATTCTATTGGATAGGATGCTTGAGGTATAGGAGCCTCTACAATTAATTGTGATTAATTCAAAATGTGGTAGATGGCTGGAGGAAAGCACAAATAAAGGAAAAAATGTGAAACAAAAGATCCTTAATGATGATTGGGGATCAACAATGAGCTTAAAATTTGCTGATTTAATTGTTAGATCTTTTTAAAATTAATTCATTAATATTTCTAATACATAAATAATTTTCATACTTTCTAATAGTATTCACTCTTTGTTATTTGAGTCTCAATAGTTTTTGAAATTTTGATTTTTGTAACTCGTTTGCACTTACAAATATGTTTGCTCTTTAATCTCACCTATCTATGAGTCGTAAGATATGTTGATATAGAATCTCCTGACCTTGGAAAGATAATGCATTTGATAGCATGCTTGGGTAGATGAAGCAAGCCATTCATAGCATAGATTCTACTTTAAAACTTTATCAAAAGCATATTAGGCCCATTGTGAGTTGGTGGTGGAACATTATGAATACCTTGCCTTATATAGAAACCTATGCTCTAAATCCCAAATGATATGTAATTATGCCTAGGAGAGTACCTTTGTCTCATGATAAAGAGATGAAAGAAGGGCTCATGAAGGCCCTTCAGAAAATGTATATTAGCAGCTAGCCTTTGCTAATCTCTAATGTGCAACCTTCAACAAACCATAGACAAGAACGGATAGAGCTACATTAGCTCAAACCAATCCTACTGGATGGTAGATGTGGCATGGCAAGGATGCACCAACATGGAGGATACTTGACACTCCTTTCACAAGTTGCCAATTCCTCTACTACAGGAAATAACTGGTTCACATATAACTTCATTCAATTAGTCAAGAGGAATAGTCTTACCTCTAGACAAGATAAGAAGTTGGTGGCTCTACATAATGTCTTGCGGTTATAGGATCAACAACCACTCCTTGGTATTGTAAAACTTCAACCACACATTGGGATATTGATCCTAAAAATGTCATAGAGGTTGATGAGGAGATACGGGAAGGATTGGTTGGGGTTCCATTAAATGAGGCAATCCCTCACAGTGGCAATGATTGGATTCAAACTCCAATTTTGATGCAATGCTACAAAATGTTGATTAGACACAGCTACATATTTTCTATGTTTTTGTCATTTTGTAGTTGAAACTTGCAGCCTTCAGACATTTTGTTATACTTTTTATATAATATATATGCACATTGACAATAAAAGCAATTAAATTTTGTTAATTTGTTTGCTGACTCTCATGTGAAATCTCAATTCAAGTTTAATGTTATGTATTAAGGTTCTATTATGTGTACAATGAATGCATTATCAATGTTATCATATGAATATTTAGATTTTCCTCATATCTTTAAAAATTCCTGTTTTTCAATAATCATCCCCTACCAAAAATGCATCCCATATCATGCCTATCCCAAAAACTTGGTGGGGCATAGATTCGAAGTCTTGACTTTCCAATTTTACAAGTCCATATTGGAAAAATTGAACCATCTTGGCCTTTCTACTTTATGGTAAAATAATATGAAATGACACAAGGAAAAATTTTCTAAGGCAAATGCAAGTAAGGAGGTCTTCCTCCAACTAAGTTGGGGTGGGATATAGGGTAATGCACATCTGCATGAAAGCAAAGGGAAATGGACTCATTCATCAAGAGAGCCAAGAGATTATCTTATTACTAAGATGCCATGTGAGAACCCTATTGGAATCGTTTGTCGTCGTGCCAAAAGCTCGAACTATCAACACCCAATACAAATGCTAGATTTAACCCAATCCACGAAAGGCGGTTAAGCCATGTCATGAGTCCCCAAGGAGGTGCTGACCACCAAGTCAACAATCTCCCCCTCAGCACTGACTAAGCCTTTAGCACCCACTGAAAGGAGACTTGAGCCCGTGACCCAAGGCTCTGATCTATTGCTGGAATCGTTTGCCATTGCGCCAAAAGCTCGAACTATCAACGCTAGATTTAACCCAATCCACGAGAGGCGGTTAAGCCATGTCACAAGTCCCCAAGGAGGTGCTAACCACCAAGTCAACATATATAAAGATTTCCAACACTTAATTTGTGAATTCGGAGGGAATATGAGCAGAAGATGATAAAGAGTGGAAGCAAAGTTAAAAAATGTGAAAGGAGCAAGTCAATAGCATACCACGCACATGGAAGATGACAATTCATCCTCCATTTGAAGACACTTCAATTGAGAGCTAGTCTCAATATAACATAAATGAGTGTCCATTGCCCACTCTATTTGAGATTATTCCCTTGTCATAAGGTCATAGGCATACTCTAGGGGCACAACTGCCATGGCTTTAAGAGCTCTCTCATTAACAATCATACGCCATTCTAATTCTTCTTTTATAGAATGTTTCCACAACTACTAAATAACAATACAAAATGCTCTTTACCTATTGTCTCTTCATTAACTCTAGCAAAATCAAGACCTTCTTCTACCCCTTCATGTCTAGGTAAATCATGCCAAACAAGAATAAACCTTGCTAGTCTTCTCAACTTCAAGCAATTACCTTGTAGTGTTCATTTAATTGTTCTCAAATCTCTTCCCTCAATCCTTCAACAATGGGCTTATATTGACAATCACTTGAATGCTTGACCATTTTTTCTCATGCAGATTTTGGTTTTCCATTTGTATGGACCGATCTTCATTCCACCTTTGGCTTAAAAAGAGTTTGTTTTCAAAAAGGCAATGATCTTTTTATCTTACATAGTTGGGATGAATTACAAATTTATTATTTTAAAATACTAGTGGTATAATACATGTCTTAACAATTCAAAACATTTGTGTGCTCAAAAACTTCTCCACATGCTATCTTCTTGAATTGATGTGGCTCTAGCGTAGTATTTGTGATGCTTGCATATATTTCATTTTTTTTATGCATGACCAAGCAAAACATTACTTTAACATTGGTATTCTAAACATCCTACATATTTAAGGATAAAATAGATCTTGTTCTTTATAAACGTGTGAATCACATTGTAAAACTATTTTAGAAATAAGATGTCACTAGAGTCTTGGGATAAAATTGCTCTTGTTATTTATAAACTTGTGAATCACATTGTAAAACTATCTTAGCAATAAGATGTACTAGAGTCTTCTCAACACTTGTGACTTCCACCACACACTGCCTTGTCAGAATGTGCACCCTGCTCATCCTGAAATCCCTTTCCATTGTGCTCCTATACCCCAATTTCACAATTCAAGGTTTGTACTACTCTTTGCTTCGACCCCTTTATTGTCATGTAAACCACATCCACCTTACCTTTGAGGCCAAATGGTCAATATGGTTCTAAATGCATGAATCAGCACTCTACTATGTCATTTTGCAGGCCCACACTTAAAAGTACCATTGTTCTGAAATTTTCAAAATGACCTAACCCATGTGCATTTTCGTGCAAGACACACTCCTACATATTGGCTCAACATAAGCTTGTCTCGTGCCACAATCTTATTTTTGCATGCACAACACTAAACCAAGATGCTCAGTGAATGGATGAGACACTTTGGTAGAATGGCTTCACACACATTTGCCCAAGCATTAATTCCAACATTACAACTCAATTCAGCACAAGACAATCAGATTTGCTCTCTTCAGTAACATTGTGCAACTTCAAGAATCTACAATTCAGCTCCAACAACAACATTGCAAGTTCCTACAACCTTTCCACATGGTGTGCGACCTACACATGGACAGCACATGTAGCTACACTAATATGGTCAGTTCAACTATGCAAGTGTTCAACACATGGCCACATCTATATTCCACACAACCATGCCAAACAATTGGCACCATACAAGTCCATCATCTAGCACAACCCTAGCCACATGGGAAGTGCACCATACACACATGACACTGGTTAGCATCTTGTGAAAATCTTAGCTGACAGCCTATTGTTTACCCCGTGGGGTGTGGTATTAATATTGCTTATCAACAATCAGATGATAACCATAGAATAGAATAGTAACCAAAACTCAAAGCAATGCTTTCATTAATGCCAAAATGTCTAGTACAATAATCACTCTCTGCATCAGTGTATCCAACAACAAGTGCAAGAGCATATATAAAGACACGGTCGAGGGTTGCGGTTACCACCCGTGGGGAACCATCGTGCAACGGACAACTACCCTCGACGACACTAACATACTTAACCAACGTAGCTTAACAAGTAGTACAAAGCCCATTTTACGACCAACATCATCCCCCCCCCTAAGAAAAGTCGTCTCCGGACGACAAGGACAAAAATCTAAGACTAACACAACAAAATGGGGATGAAGTACACTGTATACAATAAGAAAAGGGGCTGAGGGGGCGTCACTGAAGGAGGTAGTTGCACCGCCGATGAAGAAGATGCAGGAACTGCTAATGCCAGTCGAGCCCGGAACTCATACACCTGCTGCGTCCTCGCCTGAAAACCCTTTTCTGCTACCATCCGATGCTCAAGTGCCGATTTCACCATTATTGCTTCCGCAAGGAGTTCTTTTTTTTCCTTGACATCACAGTCCTCTTGTGCCAAACTTGTCTGCAAAACACACTTTTCAGTCTCGACCTCCACCAACTGCTACTCAAATGATACTGTCTCCCTAGCCAATTTGTCCTCGATAGCCACCCGCGCTGCCCTCTCGGCATCTACTCCTGGGTACGCTGAGCTAAGTCTCACGCTACTACTGCCTCCAACCTGGTAGTCAGCTCCTCCCAAGCCCGCTGTGCATCCACCAAGGCAACCTCACGTCCAGCCGAGACATACTCCGAGTTCCTCAAAGCGTACCATTCATGCCTAGAAGTGGCCACAACCCTCTGGCACAAAGGCTAGGAGACGCCTCAAATCCTCCATCACACGCCCCAAAGGCTGATAACTAGACTGAATAACTCCCTCGTGCCGTACGACTTCGCGTTCTTGCAATGCCTTCTCTCAAACTCTGTTTGTTTGCATCCTCCAAATTCGTCTCCCTCTACGGCTTATGGCTTCCCTGCCAATGCTTAACTTCAAGCTTCTTTCTCACAGTACGAAACAACCCCAACACTTACCGTGACTTCTCTGATGCCCTTCGCCCAACTCAAAAGTATATTGTAGCTCAAAAATAAACTGGGGGTCTGGGGGCAGTGCCCCCAACGGGATCAAGGGGCAACGCCCTCGCGGGGTCTGGGGCAGCACCCCTTGCGGGGTCCGGGGGCATCGCCAATTTACAACCTTCAGAACCACATGGAAGTCCATGGCGCACATCATTTTTTGTGATATTTTAAGATGCCAAAAACCTTCTTCTCCACTCTATTTTTTTTCAGCGTCCTGGCTCCAGACTCCATCGAATGATTTTTCAATCTGGTCATCGTTTTTTTTTTCCCTGTAATGTACCCGATGGCACCCCGGCCATACAACCTCCCCGTACGGTCAACAACAGCACTGAGATTGACCCTTGACACCTCCAATCATACGGCCACCTTCCCGTACAGTCAACACCCTCCTTACCGTATGGACACCCCTCCACTGTACGGACCACCCCGTATGGACAACACGACCAACCGTCCACCATAAACACTATATGGTCCTCCTTTCGTACGCCCAACGCAAGTGATAGTTCGGTGTTGCACAAAGAAAGGGGAAATAATTATACTTTGCCCAATGCAAGTGACAGAAGGAGATTTTACTTGCCGAAGAAATAACCTGTGGATTCACACTTGTAAAAAGCAATTATATTGATAATGAACGCACAACAGATTACACCGACTTCGACAAAAGCAGAATAGGGTGAGGAGTTGTCGGCGTATTTTTTCTTTTCCCATGCCATCACCATCGTTTATCCCTACCGTGCCGTGGTATTTTTCCTTTCACCCTTTTTTTTTTAAACCGTCACCGTGCTCCTTCAGGCCTACGGTGGTATTCCACCGCCGATGACCTCCGTCGACGGTGGTGCACCGTACGGTGGTTCCACTGCACAGTGGTCACCGGCGGTGGCCCCCCGACGGTGGTCCCACCGCACGGCAGTTCCACCGTGGCCATCGATTTTTTTTTATTTTTTTTTTATTTCCTTATCTAATTGTTCAGAGAGTCTTCAGCTCGAGTCCCATGCCTCTGGGATCGCCCTTCATCCTTCTTGGTTTGCCTCGCCCGAGAGTCTCCCGCTTTGGTAGCGTGCCTCTCGAGTTGCCTACTCGGCCTCTTGGGTCCCCTTCCATCCTCTCGAGTCCCCCTCCGGACTCTCAAGTGTCCTTTCGGCCTCTTAGGTCCCCTGCACGCTTCTTGTGGTAGGGTTTCAATTTGGACCCGCTGATGGCAAGTCTATTTTCAATGGCCATCCGAAGACCTGGAACCATAAATTCTACAGGGACCACGGTCTCCTTCCCGTACATAAGAAGAAGAAGAATAAAGATTTTGAAGGTTGCGACCTTCCACATGGGGTTCCAATCTTTGTCGACACGAATGATCTTGGGATTATCTACGTCACCCAGGTTTGTCTCCTTCAATTTTACCTCTTGATACTTGATGGGTTCTTCCTTCAGGAACTGGTGTGCAGTGGTGTCACTCACACGGGCGTCTCCCTTCCAATATTCTCTGTATTCTGGTAGGTACACCTCCTCTGTTACTTGCTCCGGTTCCTCTACTTCAAGCCTGTAGCTCTGGAACATTTCGTAATCCTCCATCTGCCAATGGAAGAGCCCGTTCAATGACCCTGTCTCATCCTCGGAGCACTCTCCTACTTTGAGAATCCCTTTGTCGTTGGGCTCCATGCAGCCCTGTCCTTCGTCCCTCGGGTCGCCTTCTCCTTCACCCTCCGATTCCAAAGATGATGCCAGTTCCTCACTAACCAACTGCGTCTCGAGGTCTATGATAAACTTCCTTCCTCCATTCTCCATAGACAAAGTGTTCTTCTTCCAGTTGTGGGTGGCCTCGGCTGCCACCAGCCACCCTCTCCCTAAGATCGCATCATACCCTTTTTTCTTTAGTACGATTACCACGAAGTCCAGCATGAAGGGTTGCGTCCCGATGGTAACTTGTTGGCCCATCAGTGTCCTGATGGGTTTGATTCCATGTTGATCTGCTCCCAGCAGATTGAATGTAGATGGCCACAGCGTCGGCTTCCCCAGCTTCCGCCAAGTTTCTTCTAGAAGAACATTCACTCCCGATCCACCATCGACGATGGTATTGATTAGAATGGTGCTGAGGATACCCATCTCCACAATGGCCAGGTTCCTTCCAATGTTAACTGCCAGCAGCCTGGGGTCTATTGCAAACCCCCCAGGAACATCCGTGCGGTGGTTGGTATTAGTGCGTGGTTGTGAGAGATTATTCAGCAACGTCGTTCGTAATTGAGGCATCGTCTGGAGATCATGTACCTTCACAGGCACCTCCAGTTTTAAAATTTGATTTAGTATAGACTCCTCCGCCTCCGGTCAGCTGGAAGTACTTGTCGTACCCTTCGCCTTCGCCCTCTCTCGTATCTCTTTCTCAATTTCTCCCGTGCTTCCCGTACCCTTCGCTTCTCCGTCTTCGGGTCTAGGCACGTTGCTTGTCTGGCTGGGCGTGGGTTACGGCCAGCACTTCCTCTTCTTTGGTTTCCTCGATATTGAGCAAGTTGATGCCGAACTTCAGGCAGATGGCATCTTCGTGGTCTCCCGGTCCGCAACATTTGCACAAATATTGTGTGGCCTCTCCCTTCGGGCAGTCTCGAGTGAAGTGCCCCTACTGGCTGCACGCTCTGCATTGTATCATCGGTCGGCCTTTGGAGTCGTATTGAATCCAGCTCCTTGTATTGTTATTGTTGTTTCGTCCTCCCCATCGGTTATCTCGGTAGCCTCCCAATGTTGCATTGTTGTTCGCCTGGGAGCTGCCAGTACCGCCCGATGTAGTTGGTTGTTCCTACGTAAGCAATACTTGTTGGTTTCGTGTTTTCATGTTGTAGGGGCATTCCCTGGTGGGATGCCCCATCAACTGGCATATATCACAATAGGCCTTCTTTGGGCAAGAGCCTTTCGTGTGGCCGTCCGTCTTACATTTCATGCACCAAAGCTCCCCTTCGTCGGTCTTGCTCAGACCTCCCTTCATAACCTTCAGCTCTTTCATCATCCTCAACATGTCCTTCTGCAAGGCTTGCATCTTTTTGCCGGACTCGCCATCGTTGTTGCTTCCCTCGGAAGAGTCATCATCCTCGGACGAGCTATCCTCCTCCTTTTTCTTCTTGGATGTCTTGGTCTCGCTCTCAAGATCCATCGCTCTATTATATGCATCTTCGTACGAGGTTGGTGGAACAATTTTCATCTTCTTCTGGAGGGAGTGTTTCAGTCCCTCCACGAACCATCTCTTTTTCAACCCATCCGCTGGTTGACTCTCCATTTTTCCCAATAGTTCCTTGAGCCGCCGACTATAGGCTCAGACTGTCTCGCTCTTGTTCTACTTTGTGCCATAGATTTTGGCTACTATTTCATTGTCGTCTCTAAGGAGGCAGAACTCTATCTCGAACTCCTTCAGGTTGGGCCATGTGCCGACTTTGGCCTTATCTGTATCGGAGTACCAGTCGATGGCCACTCCCCTTAAGGTTGCTGGAAATTGTGTTACCCATTCGTCCTGGTCAGTAACACCATTCGCTTACCATATGGTTTCGCAAGTGCGGCAATGGCGGACGGGATCTTCCTTCTCGTCGCCGTTGAACTTCGGCAGCTTCTGTTTACTGGCCATCCCACCACTAGGTCTCACTCCTCAGGTGCCTTGTGTGCTTGTACCTGGTGATCCTTCGCCTCCGCAACCTGCACCTGACTCTCCACTCGTGGGTCCTCTCGAGAAGATTGTTGACCCCGAACCGAACAAATTGCCTCCCGTACGGTACCTTTGTGCTCCCCTCGGCACCTTCAGTCGTCTCCCTCCGGTTGGTTGTCTCCCTCCAGTTGTCCTCCGAAATGAACAAGTTCTTTAGTAGGTCTCTGCTGGCGTCGATCAAGTTTAGACTTCGCCTTGTTTGTTACACCAACTCTTCGCGACTTCTTACCCTATGGTGGTATTCTGGCGAACTGTAGAGTTCTCCTTCGGCACCCTCCGTGACTCCTTCTAGGTTCCCTTCAGGCAACCTTACGACAGTGTAAAGAATGTAATTCTCTCTGTTTATCTCTGCCTCCGCAACCTCCGTGACACCTCCTAGGTTCTCTTCGAGCAACCCCTCGGTCGATCGTCCCTCGGTAAGCTGCCTTAGCCTACGCCTTTGTTCTATCTGTTGTCTGAGATTCAACGCTCTTTGTGCCACTTCCTATTCATCACGTTGTATCTTTTTATTTTTGTCCTTATTTAGTATATTGGGCATAAATCACTTCCGTACATAGCAAGCACACACCGTGTACACAAAACAAAAAAACTTTTATTATTTTCCCTTTTGGCCACCATTTATGTCAACATTGTGTCGAGATTATTACAGTGTTGCTTTATTCCTCCCAGAGGTTCAGGGTTCAATTTCCCCTTCGCCTCTTGCCATCACACTCTGCTTCCCAACGATGATTGTTTTATTCGTATTGTCGGAGGACCTGTTGGCGTCGCTCCTCATAGGCAATCTCCTCAAGGCGGGTTCGTTGTGCCAATGATGCCTGTGCAAGCCACCGGGGGAGGTGGTTCATCAACCAATTCACTGCAGGGCTAACTTCCAATGCGGTCCACACGGCACTTACTGGGACTTCAGCCTCAGTGGCCTCTCTTCAGACGTAAGTCTCTATGGCCGCCTAAAGCAGGATTGAGAATTCCCTCGTTGCAGTGTCTTCTCCATCGTAGAGCTCCGTTTGTGCGTCGTCAACCTCTGGGTTGATCTCACCAACGGGTAGGCCCATCGTGTCCATATGCCATCCGCTCCTTCCTTTCCCGAGTATGTCTAGGCAACGGCGCGAGATGTTTACCCCATGGGGTCTGGTATTAATATTGCATATCAACAATCAGATGATAACCATAGGATAGAATAGTAACCAGAAACTCAAAGCAATGCTTTCATTAATGCCAAAATGTCTAGTACAATAATCATTCTCTGCATCAGTGTATCCAACAACAAGTACAAGAGCATATATAAAGACACAGTCGAGGGTTGCGGTTACCACCCGTGGGGAACCGTCGTGCAACGGACAACTACCCTCAACGACACCAACATACTTAACCAACATAGCTTAACAAGTAGTACAAAGCCCATTTTATGACCAACACCTATTGTCTAATTATAAATACATTTCACTGTACATTTTGTAAACTAGTATATCAACTAGAAAGCTTCGTCACATCACTCACCCTAGGCTGGTTGCACTCCAAGAGTTCTAGCAAATCAAGTGGACACTTTTTCCCTGCCTGATCAGAAGAAACATACTTTTCTGTCATGGCCTCAATAATTATTTGTACATTCATCTGATATCAAGAAATGAAGGCCAACACATTCTTCATGTTGTTCACATGGCCTACTTCTTCTATAAAGCTTCCACATAATGAGCAAGGAATGGACAAAAACCTATTTCCATTAGCACTGTTCCATAAGCTTGTTGCTACACACAAGGTTGTCCTCCGATCTCAAACAGAAATTGGATCGTGACCAATATTGCCTCCAATGCACATATTTGTACTTTGTAACACCATTGTGTCTCTTCCAAGAGTTCTAAGAATGCCTTCAATGCACAATTCGCATGACATAGTGTTAAAATACTTCAAAAAAAATTGCAATTAAGATCAATGAAAACTTGAGAAAACTGCTCCCATGCCATACAAACTTTGCCACCTCCTCTCAAACTATAGATTCTAAGATTTGTTTACCTCTTTTTTAGTCATCAAAACACCATTTTTTTTAACAAAACAGTCAAAGAAGGTCCTCTTTCAACAGTACTGATAAGTGACAACACGAAATTAAAAGGGATTCATAGCCATAAAGCAAGATCGCCTAGGGTTTTAAATGGTATTTTTTCCAATGTTAAAAACAGCCAAACATAACAAGGGAATCTCTTTTTTATTCAAAAAACATGAAAAGATGAAAACTAGACTAAAGAAACTTCTAAATGTCTATTTACAAGCAGAAGGGGAGGGAAAATATTGTGTTACACAAAAATATTCACAAGCTAAGAGAAATAGCAGCCTTTCCTTATTATTTTGGAGGAGGGGAATGGGAACAATTAACAAATGCACTCCTAAGACATTGAATAAGCCAATTATGGAAAGGAGCTTTACAATACAACGAATGGATTTATCAAGAGGGAACACAAAAGAGATAGATATGTCACCAATTATCTCAAAACATGCAGATAAATCAACCCGAAGGCAATGAAAACAACCTGTTTTCCCTTTGTTACCAGGTTCACCAGTACCGGGGGTAATACCCAGCCCACACATGTCCAGGTTCAGATCTCAACACAATTTGCACAAGTGAACCATTAAAAAGTGCATTTAAAAACAAAAAAAGCAGGCATTCGTTGCATTCAGATCTATCAAATTTATTTGTAAACATTTGTAAGTTTCTGATCAAAGATTCCATTTGAATGGTCACAAATGATATTTAGTAACTAATCACCCAAAATGTTGCAACTGTACCAATCCAGACGACAAAACCCCTACTACAATGATGACAATCAAAACCCTAGTGGCCAAAGAAACGTGCATGGATGAATGAGCAAAGAAAACAATTAAATGATGTAAGAAATAGTTGTTTAGATATTCAAACAACCAGTCACTCAACCTTCCATTCACACAGCGTACAAGTTCACATCACCTATTCATTGTTTATGAAAGTCAATCATGGTCCTTAATCAAAATTTAAGAGTTTGTAGCACTCAACGAGTAGTGGGAATTTTTTCTTACATTTGAACAACAGAGAGATGGTAGAAAACTCCAACCCACCGCTATAGTAAGTTAAACATATATCAATGTGTAGTGGACATTTTTTCTTAGATTCGAACAACAGAGATAGTAGAAAACTCCAACGCCCCTCTATAGTAAGTTTTTTAACTTGGTCGTAATTCTATATTAAATTAATGTAGCACTCAATGAGCAATCAAGATTTTTTCTTACCTACTTTGAACAACAAAGATAGTAGAAAACTCCAAACCCCTCTATGGTAAGTCAAACATCTTTAGTATGCATACATGCATATACTGTATACATCTAAAACTTTAAATAATTATAAAAAAAATTTCATTTAGTCATATTTGAAAATTTAAAGAAATCTCTAGTTGGATGACTAGCACATGTGATTCCATTGATATAAGAAAGGTAAGTGTGATATCCACATTGAGATCAGTCCCAACAAAAAGGAATTCTTCATCATATCCATCAATCTGCTGCAAGTCCAGTTCAAACTCATGGAGAAAGATTTCAAATTCTTCTCTAAAGCATTGTATTCCCTTAAAGAAATAGGAAGGACTTCATCAAGCTAGGATGTTTCAAGTTTGTGAGAAAAAACCTCAGCAATCTCTTCAATCAAAAAGGATGACAAGTGGTTTGACTCATTGTCAAGCTATACAATGAAGGTTCCTCTTGCAAGATGGGGAAAGGAGAAACACTATTTTCATCTTTGCATGGTTAAGTTCATCTTCTTCATCACCATCCAAAGAGAACATGTTAAATACCTGCGAGACTTTTGATTCGGACTTTAAGTGTTGTTCTTCAAACAAAGATTTCTCAACAAATGCACTGAAATTAAAGGACGCTTAAGGAAAAGGCAAGGTCTTTACCTCCTTTCTAAAGCTTTGGAATGCATGAAAATGTGTTCTTTCTTTGTTCATGGATCCAATAGTAATCTTTTAAAATCAGTTAATGTGCCTTTCAAAACCCTCTTCCCTATCTTTCCAGCAAGAATCATATCATCTTCTATCTCCACTGCTTGCTGTTGTGCAAACTCAATGTCTAATATTTTGCTTCTTTTCAGGATGACTCTAATTTGTGGGTGTAGTGCAGTAGTAAAGAAGCAAAGCATTTTGTTAATACTTGATCTAGCATATCTTGAAATCATATTAGTTAGATTGTTGAAGCATACTACAACATCCCTCATGAACCCCTTTACTTCTTCTGGATCTCAGAGATTTGGGACAGTTCATATTAATTTCAACAGGCTTAGACCTTGCCAAACAATTGTTTTGCAAGCTATTCCAATCTGTGATACATTCATCTTTTGTTTGTTAAAACCACTCAACAGCAGATCTTCAGTGGACCATAAATGACTAAAGGGTAAATAACTCAGACTTCACTAGACACAATTGACCATTATATCATGACAATAAATCTATTGGAACACCTGATGACTCATGAAGATTAATTAGTGAAGTGAATACCAAGCTAGTGTCTGACCATTTGGCCAATAACATCAATGAAGATTGTGTAACGTGAAGTCTCACTACTGCCAGATTGAATGTATGAACCACAATTGAAATCACATGCCTTTTTTTGAAACAGGATCCCATAATGGAAAAACTTTGACCAAAATGATTAATAAAAGGTAATTCTATCTGAAAAGTTTGTATCATGTATTCAAGTGCCTTCAAATTTCCAAATTGAAAAATAGAGTCCCCAAATTCGTCAAAGGCTTCAATTGCTTTGAAAGAGAATGATTGGATGTGTTACTCCTATTTGCAAACTTAGAGGGTAACAAGGTGAATGCTCTATAACATCAAGTGTCAAATCACCAAACTCAAATTTATGCCAATCATAATGATGCAACTTGTCTCCCAAAAAATTATGATTTTTTCACATAGTTATTCAGCCATGCTAATTAATTAAAAACTGTTTACCCTCTCGGGTGAATAACTTAAAGTACACAGATAAAGCACGTAATGCAGAATAATAATGCCATAGATATCAGATGTTATTCCATTCATAATCGTCATTCTCCTCGTTACAAGTTACATTCGGAAATATATAAAGATACCGAGGGGGTGCGAGCACCAACCGTCGCACCGCAACAACCACCCCTCAGTTGCAAACTAACCAAAACAATTACACATAATTAACTAGTCTTATGTTTGTGTACAATAATGTCGCTAACATCATCCCCCCCAAAAGAAAAGAAGTCGTCTCCGAACGACTTAATACAAAATAGAGATGACATTAAACAGATCTGCTGACGCTAGTCGAGCCCAGAACTTATACACGTGCTGCGTCCTTGCCTGAAAACCCTTTTCTGCTACCATCCAATGCTCAAGTGCGGATTTCACCATTAGTGCTTCCTTTGACATCACAATCCTCCTGTGCCTAAACCAAACTTGTCTGCAAAACATGCTTTTCAGTCTCAGCCTCCACCAACTGCTACTCAAATGATACTGTCTCCCTAGCCAATTTGTCCTCGATAGCCACCGGCGTTGCCCTCTTGGCATCCAACTCCTGGGTATGCTGAGCTAAGTCTCACGCTAGTACTGCCTCCAACCTGGTGGTCAGCTCCTCCCGAGCCCTCTCTGCATCCACCAAGGCAACCTCACGTCCAGCCGAGACCTACTCCAAGTTCCTCAAAGCGTACCATTCCTGCCTGGAGGTGGCCACAACCCGCTGGCACAAAGGCTAGGAGACACCTCAAATCCTCCATCACACTCCCCAAAGGCTAATAACTGAACTGAATAACTCCCTAGTGTCATACAACTGCGCGAACCTGCAATGCCTTCCCTCAAACTCTGCTTGTTCCCCACCTCCAAATCCGTCTCCCTCTACAGCTTATGGCTTCCCTGCCAATGCTTAGCTGTAGGCTTCTTTCTCACAGTACGGACAACCACAACACTTACCGTGACATCTCTAATGCCCTTCGCCCAACTCCAACAAGTGTACTATAGCTCAAAAATAAATTGGGGTCTAGGGGCAGTGCCCCCAACGGGGTCTGGGGCAGCGCCCCCGCGGGGTCTAGGGCAGCGCCCCTCGCGGGGTCCGGGGGTAGCACCCCCGCCGCCAAGACCAATTTACAACCTTCAGAACCACACGATAGTCCATGGCGCGCATCATTTATGTGATATTTTAAGATGTCAAAACCCTTCTTCTCCACTCTAATATTTTCAGCGTCCTGGCTCCAAATGTCATCGAATGATTTTTCAATCTGGTCGTCGTCGTTTTTGTTTTTTTAATCCACTGTAATGTCCCCGATGGCACCCCGGCCATACAACCCCGTACAATCAACATCAGCACTGGCACCTCCAATCTTACGACCACCTTCCCGTGTGGTCAACACCCCTCCACCGTACGGCTGTGTTTGTTTGTGCAATGTTGCGTTTATGTTTGCGTTTTATGTCTCCGTCCGCGCTCCGTGCCTTTATTCCTTGCGGCAGCGGTGGTTTCCACCGCACGATGGTCCACCGTACGGTGTTGCCACCATCGGTGGTTCCACCACACGGTGGTCCCGCCGTTGGTGTTGCCACCGTACAGTGGTTCCACCGCTGGTGGTCCCGCCGCCGGTGTTGCCACCGCACAGTGGTTCCACCACCGGTGTTGCCACCGCACGGTGGTTCCACCTTGGCTTTCTTCCCTTTTTTTTTCTTTCTTTTTTTTTTTCCAGTCGTACGGTGTTTTTTTTTTTATTTATTTATTTAATTCTAATTTCCTAATTTAATTGTCTAGAGAGTCGTCGGCTCGGGTCCCCTATCTCTGGGATCGCCCTTCATCCTTCTCTGTTTTCCTTGCCCAAGAGTCTCCCGCGTTGGTCCCATGCCTCTCAAGTCGCTTGCCCGGCCTCTCGAGTCCCCTTGCATCTTCTCAAGTCCCCCTCCGGCCTCTCGGGTGTCCTTCCGGCCTTTCGGGTCCCTTGTGCGCTTCGCGTGGTAGGGTTTCAATTTGGATCCGTTGGTGGCAAGTCTATTTTCAATGGCCATTCGAAGACCTGGAACCACAAATTCTACAAGGACCATGGTCTCCTTCCCGTACATAAGAAGAAGAAGAAGAATAAAGGTTTTGAAGGCTGCGGCCTTCAACACTGGGTTCCAGTCATCTCCAACAAGGATGATCTTGGGGTCACTCATCCCCCCGAGGTTTGTCTCCTTTAAATTGGCTTCCTGGTATTTAATGGGCTCCCCCTTCGGGAATTGGTGTGCCGGTGTCTCGTTCACCGAGGCCTCCCCTTCCTTGTACTTGCCATATTCTAGGGGAAATATATATGGTTCTTCCTCGATGCTCAATACATTGCACGAGGGTGTAAATATTTCATAATCTCCCATTTGCCAATGGAAGAGGCCATTCAAGGAGTCCCCGTCGTCCCCTGAGCATGCCTCCAGTTCTAACACCCCTTCGTCACTAGGCTCCATGCAGCATCCGTCTCTGCCCTCCCCCAACTGGTCTCCCTCCGATTCCGAGTCGGAGGAGGATGCCAACTCCTTGCTCACTATCTGCGTACGGAGATCGATCACGTACTTTCTCCCCACCTTTTCCAAGGAAAGAGTATTCCGCTTCCAGTTATGGTTTGCTTTTGCTGCAATGAGCCACCCACGCCCGAGAATGGCGTCATACCCTTTCTGCTTCAGGGGAATTACTACGAAATCCAGTACGAATGGTTGTGTGCCAATCATCACTTGCTGGCCCATGAGGGTACCAAGGGGTTTAATCCCATGTTGATCTGCCCCTAGTAGGTTGAACGTGGGGGGCCACAACGTAGGCTTTCCCAGTTTTTTCCATGTGGCTTCTGGGAGCACATTTACTCCTGACCCTCCGTCCACAATAGTGTCTGTCAAGGTAGTCCCCAGTATGCCCATTTCTACCACTGCCGATTGGCGTCCACTGTTGACTACCGACAACATGGGGTCGACAGTGGGGCTTAGGACCTCCCTTAACGCAGGGTCGGCTGTGGAGCTCACGACCTCCCTCATTTTCACCTGTGAGGGTACAGAGTTTAAGATAGCCGTTTTTAACTGCGGCAGGGTCTCCAGGAGGTCTTGAATTCTCACGGGTACCTCCATCTGCAATATTTGCCATAAGATTTCCTCTTCTCCCCTTGTTCGTGGCGGATTTGAGGTCTGGTGATTGTTCTGTCCTTGTACGGCCATTTCCTTTGTGATCTCGTCTCTTGCTTCCCGCACTCTCGCTGTCTCCGTGTGGGGATTTGGGTATGCACCCTGTTTGGCCTGCGCCCTTGTGATTGCCAACACTTCTGCTTTCGTGGGTTCTATGTTTAGGAGGTTTACACCAAGTTTCGGGCAATTTGCATCCTCATGGTCGCCTGGCCCGCACCATCGGCAAAGGTGCTAAGGGTTGGCTTCCTTTGTGCAATCGCGGGCGAAGTGTCCCCACTGATTGCAGGCCCTACACTGGATCATTGGCCGGCCCTTGGTGTCATACTGGATCCGGTTTCTGTTATTGTTATTGTTGTTGTTTCTTCCGCTGTCACATTTGTTATCCCGGTATCCTCCAGATGATGCCGTTGTGTTAGTTTGTTGGCCCATACTCGCTGGTGCAGATGTCGTGGCCTGCTCCGTGAACAGCACCTGGTTCATTTGTGTACTTCGGATTTTCATGTTGTATGGGCACTCCTTGGTGGAGTGTCCCATCACTTGGCAAATCTCGCAGAATGCCTTCTTCTGGCAAGTACCCTTTGTATGCCCCATCCTCTTTGCACTCAGTGCACCATATGTCCCCTTCGATCCGACCGGTGCTTCTCATTGTTTTGAATTCCCTCCTCATTTGCTCCATGTCTTTCTGGAACGCTTGCACCCGTTTGCCAGCCTCGCTGTCGCTGCTGCTTTCTTGTGACGAGTCGTCCTCCTCGGACGAGCTATCCTTCTTCTTTTTCTTCAATGTCTTGGTCTCGCTCTCGAGATCCATCGCTCTATTGTATGCGTCTTCGAACGATGTAGGTGGAACGATTTTCATCTTCTTTCGGAGGGAATGCTTTAGTCCCTCCACGAACCATCGCTTTTTCAACCCATCTGCTGGTTGACTCTCCATTTTTCCCAATAGTTCCTTCAGCCGCCGACTATAGGCTCGGACAGTCTCGTTCTTGTTCTGCTTTGTTCCATAGATCTCGGCGACTATTTCGTTGTCATCTCTCAGGAGGCGGAACTCTATCCCAAACTCCTTCTTCAGGTCGGGCCATGTGCCGACTTTGGGCTTGTCCATATCTAAGTACCAGTCTATGGCCACTCCTCTCAAGGTTGCTGGGAATTGTGTTACCCATTCGTCTTGGTCGGTAACACCGTTCGCTGACCATATGGTTTCGCACGTTCGACAATGGCGGACGGGATCTTCCTTCCCGTCGCCATTGAACTTCGGCAGTTTCTGTTTACTCCCCATCGATGGGGGTCGTCTTCCTGAAGGTGGTTGTGGTTGTGTCTGGGCCCCTGCGCCGCTCCCTCCAGTGCCGAGGTGTGTCCTGCGTGGGTGATTGGAGGTACGGTGTTTTGCCTACCGAGTGTGTACAGTTATCCTCCACTTCGTTGTCACCCGCGCCCACTCCTAGCTCCCTTTGGTGATCCTCACTTTGTGGTGTAAGGGATAAGTTTCTGAACCGATCCTGGGTCTCTTCGACTAGATCTCTCCTCAACCTTGTTTCCTCCAGAAACTCTTCGTGGCTCCGCACCCTACGATGTTTTGGCGATGCGTAGAAATTTCCGTCGACTTCTGCACCCTCCGTGACACCTCCTTGGTCCCCCTCGGGCCACCCTTCAGCAGGTCGTCCTTTGGCAAGTTGCCTCAGCCTCCGTCTACGTTCTACTTGCTGCTCCAGAATCAAGGCCCTCTGCGCGGCCTCCCACTCGTCCGTTTCTGCTTTTTTATTTCTATCTTTATTTAATATATTGGGCATAAATCACTTCCGTACATAGCAAGCACACGCCATGTACAAAAAAAACTTTTATTATTTTTCCTTTCGACCACAATTTATCTCAACATTGTGTCGGGATTATTACAGGGTTCAATTTCCCCTTCGCCTGTTGCCATCACGCTCTGCATCCCACGATGATTGTTCCGTTTGCGCATCGTCGGCCTCTGGGTTCATCTCACCAACGAGTAGGCCCATCGTGTCCGTGCGCCATCCGCGTCTTCCATTCCCGAGTACGTCTAGGCAACGGCACCAAATGTTTACCCTCTCGGGTGAATAACTTAAAGTACACAGATAAAGCACGTAATGCAGAATAATAATGCCATAGATATCAGATGCAATATATCAGATGTTATTCCATTCATAATCGTCGTTCTCCTCGTTACAAGTTACATTCGGAAATATATAAAGATACCGAGGGGGTGCGAGCACCAACCGTCGCACCGCAATGACCACCCCTCGGTTGCCAACTAACCAAAACAATTACACATAATTAACTAGTCTTATGTTTGTGTACAATAATGCCGCTAACAAAAACAACTCAGTGATAGAACCTCAATGTGTCCTTGTGGGATAATAGGTCACAACAACTGTACATACACTTGTATCATTCTTTTTTCAACCTCCTATAATGACCATATCTGATCGACAATTATCTCACAAGGATTTCAAATATGAAAAATTCTAGCTTATTTGTCAAGCTTATGAAATTTCACCAAATTAGCATTGAGTTAACTGAAACTCTGATGTCTCTGTCTTTTGAAGTAAATGCCTAACTGAATTAATGAAATAGAGTGGGAACCATTTCTCAAAACAATTCTAAAAATGCAAAACAATTGATTGACATAGCCTAAATGGATCTTTGAGAAATAAAGGGTTATTTTTACAGCCTCCTATGTTGACCATATCTATTTACACTTACCATTCACAACAATTTCCACATGTAAGCATTTTATTTTATTCACCCGTCTTAGGGAATTTTATAAAATTAGCACTGATTTAACTCTGTCATCACACCCTTTTCCAGTAAAAATTGACTTGAAAAAATGAGATGGAGTGGCAACTTGTTCTCGTAACTATTCTATAAATAGAACTACTTTTGGAAAGAACAACACCCAATCATAGAGATCATGATGCATTGCCCACAACTTATGTGGCTTTTAAATATTTATTAAAAGACATTTTTCTAATTTAACATGGTATTTGATGAGATTCATGCATTACCAAATTGTGCATTTTGTAAATATTAATCTTTACAGGTTAATCCTATGAATTAAAACATCCAATTTTGGTATTTTCCCTCTATTAGAGGCTTTTGGCAGTTAAATTGTTCTTGATGCCTATAAATAGGAATGCAAATCTTTATTTGTTTAACAATAAAGCTACACCATTCTGTCCTTTTCAATCCTGGCATGACAGTGATGAGAGGCATAGGCAATCCAAAGTTCCAATTACAGTAGCATTTGAGATATTCCCAAAAAAAAAAAAAAAAAAAAAATTGCTGTCAAGTAACAGAAGACATTATCAGCAATGCAAAGAGACTATGACTAGCAATTTATGTTACTGTTAATCCCAGCTACTGCTATAACACTTTGTTCACCAGAAATAATGTCTATTTTATTTTATTTTATTATCTGCCTGAAGCAAACGGAGGCAAAGAAAAAGGTGCTTTAGGAATTTTGGGACATTGTGGCCCTAAATAGTCTAGCTTTCAAGAGAGGAGAGTGTAGAAATGTTTTTCATTTCTGCTAAAAGACATTTGT
The DNA here is from genome assembly GCF_030272615.1 of Cryptomeria japonica. Taxonomy (NCBI): domain Eukaryota; kingdom Viridiplantae; phylum Streptophyta; class Pinopsida; order Cupressales; family Cupressaceae; genus Cryptomeria; species Cryptomeria japonica. The sequence continues at coordinate 661,026,811 of NC_081410.1, read as the reverse complement.
GTTCTCTGCCCTACCAAATGCTCAGCTTCCAAACAACTCTCAAGAGTTTGTAGATGCAAAAGTGCAGTGACATATTTGTACAAGCATCCAAAAATATATTCACTCACGCCAATCATCTGCACTAAACAGCAACAATCCCATCCTGCAGTTCACAAGTATGGGTCTTTCATTCTCTGAAGGCATATGCATAAGCATGAAGGATAAGCATGCAGCAACAAACTAAAATCAAAGATTATATGAAGCAAATATGCACGTGTATTTACTGGAAAAAACAAAAGTGAGGAGAGGCATTAAGAATTCCAGTATAGAATACTGCTGCTGTTTAACTCCGTCTTTCCTGCTTCAAAGAATGCAGTTATAATTGCATTTTTAAATTTTACTTTCCTTGCTTTTTCAACATAAATTAAAGCGATAAATTTTTTTGGAAATAAATCTGTATAAGAAGAGTTGTTTAAATTACAAAATTTAAAATGCAATCTACTGTTAGAATGATCACTTTAACCAAAAATATCAAATAGATAGAATGGTATAGAAAAATTGAAAACATTCTTATTTTCAATGATTGTGGTGTAATATTTGTGTTGGAGACACCCAACCTACTAAACCAAGTGCTGTTAAAGAAAGGAAAATATGACAATGTAGGAATTATAAAGCCCTGGCTTTCATAAGGATTTCTATTAATGGAGATATGTTTTGAAACATACAAGGATGTTAATTGGCTCGGGGTGCCCTTCAAAATTTACAAGATCGATATGATTCCCATTCAGAATTGACATTCATTCAATTGCAGTTGAAGTTATTCAACCTTGAATTGAAGAATGGTTATGTCATGAGTTTGGCTTTTGAAAATCAAGCCACAAAACAAGATGTTGATGCTGCTAGTGGAAAATTTGGTATCTATCTTACAACCTTCATATAGCCACTCCTTCCAACTCATTCATCATATTTAGAATCTCTACGTACAAGGAACCAATGAACATTGTTACTTTTGATCAATTAGTTGAAAAGTTGGCAGAATATGAAAAAGTTTTTGGGAGAAAATTTGATGGCACTAGTGAAAATATTTTCCTTGCCCAACGAAAAGGCAAGACTCCTAAAAAGTTTTGTTCTTCTACAGGTGGTCAAAGTGATCAAGGAAGAGGTGGAGGTCAATGGAAGAATAGAGGAGGAAATACAAATGGCGAAGGACAGTTTCAACATGACAACCAAAATGATAGACACTTGTATTAAAAACTATTTGGTCAAAAAGGTACTAATGACGACCATGAAAGCAAAATTACAAAGAAACGGGACTCGGACTCGGCTCGGACTCGGCAAGGCCGACTCGGACTCGGACTCGGGACTCGGCGTCAGACTCGGCTCCAGACTCGGCTGGGCTCGGGATAGTGAAAAACTCAAGAAATTTAGAGATTTTTAAATATTTAAAACTTGTTTCAGACACCCTTTATTGAATACACCTTAAAGACACAATAACATCATCAAACTCAGCTCATTTGATTACATACACAAGTATGCATCAATCACATAAGCATAAACGCAAATTGTAGCTGAAGAAAATAACAAACATAGATATATAAATATTGTCAAATGTATACAATATTACAAAACTCATGGAATAAAAAATCCATGTCATCATATGATCATCATCAAATGTTTCATACAAATACCAAAGGTAAATACAAGTACAAGTCTATGGCTCAGAGGAGCTTGCACCCTTCGGCCCCGACCCCTTGCGAAGGCGTCTAAGGTAGGTCCTAGATGGTTCGACTGCCATAGCCGCTCCCCGTGACACCATGCCATGCTCACCAACATCAGGAACATCCGTGTCACTATCTGCCTCTGAATCTCCTGTCTGTGCTCGTGCTCTCCGCTCCTCCTCTGCCATGGCTACAGTCTCAACCTCTATATCTACTTGGTCGATCCAATCAGTGTCAGACTCGGAGGTTAAATTTTCTCTACTTCTATCGACGTAGTTTCCCCCCATATTTTTCGACGAGGGTTTGGGGGCAGCGCCCCCAAGGTGGGGTCAAGGGGCAGCGCCCCTTGCGCGCTCCTTGTCGCGATACAGGGCGAGGTCGAGGGGCAGCACCCCGCGAGGCCAAAAAAACTTATTACAAGTCTGAATTAGGGTTTCTTTGAGAGTCTTCCTTAGGGCCTGGTTTTGCTCTTGTTGCTAATTGGGTCTTGCTTGGTGAGTGAGTATCATTCTTGAAGGTCCGAGCTAGGTCAAGTTGGTGAGTGATAAAGTCTGGAATGTCATCCTGATCTTCAAATGCCCTGAATTTTGGCTAAGTCTGGAATGTCCTGATCCTGAAATTTGACTAAGTCTGGAAAACTGAAGAGTCCTCCAAAAACTAGATTTTGCAATATAACTCCTGGAGGCTCGAAACCACTCTCAAACATCCTGACAGTATATATGGAATATAACTTAAAGTATAAGAAAGAAGAAAGATATAATGTTATATTCCATAAAATAATCCTGATGGAGAGACCAAAATGTCAAATTTCGCTCCTGACTCTTCCAAAAAGACTTATTACCTTTAAAAAAAACTTTTTAAAATGTTTTTTTTTTGTCATTTTATTAACCCAACCAGTAGCCGAGTCTGGGGCTCAGGACTCGCTGAGTTTGGCGATTTTGAGCCAAACTCGCCAACTCGGCGAGTCTGGCGAGTTTACTCCCCAGACTCGGACGAGTCCGAGTCCGAGTCCCTAGGACTCGCTGAGCATGACTCGTACTCGGACTCGCCGAGTTTGGGCGAGTCCGGGCGAGTCCCGTTTCTATACAATAGAAAATTCTTTCAAACAAAAAGATACAACTCACAATGATGATAAAGCATCACAAGCAGACGAATTTGATTGTGGTAGTGGTCATACTGAATTTGTGCTTTGCATATCACATTCTACCTACCATACTGTAAGTAATGCTTCATGGCATGATGCTTAGGTGCTAGATATTGGAGCCACACAATACATGACATTTCAGTAAAATTATTTTGAAGAGTATCATGAAAGTGTTTGTGTTCTTGTCTATTTGGCAGATAAAACAAATCTCAAACTTGTCGGAAAAAGGAACAATTTGGCTCAAATCACTTAGATTTCCAGATTTTGCACTTCATAATGTGTCATATCTTCCTCAACTTTATGTAACTTCTTGTCACTGGTGTTGATTTAGCAACAAGGCCACTCCATTTTATTAGAAGATGAACAGGCACTAGACAAAAGTAGGATAATCAAGTCGCATTTAACAATTTAGAAGATGGCAAGTTACTAAACTCGTAGGCAGTTCAGCTATTTCTAGGAGTTCTACTTACCATACTAAAGAAGGTAATCTTTCTACTAATCTTTTATAGCATGCAAGATTCAGGCATGTTAATTTTAACAGAATTTGGATCATGCATAAAAATGGTGTTGTAGGGCTGCCCATTTTGCACAGGACATGGTTGAAAAATGTGAGGCGTGCACTCAAAACCACATAGAGATTTTTTCCCTAGTTCAACTTGGTGAGTACGATGAAAGTTGTAGCTCATTCACTCTGATTTCTGTGGGCCCTTACCAGAAACTTCTAATAGAGGATGTAAGAATTTTATGTTTTCATTGATGATCATAGTTGAATGACTTGGATTTATTTCTTGTAGAAGAAATCTGAAGCTTTTGAAACTTTTACACAGTTTCACATTATGATTGAGAGTGACACTTAATCTCAAATTGGTGCAATGCTAGAAAGTTTACATCCAAAGTTTTTGAGGATTATTTCTATCAAAATGGGATTCAAAATCATCTCACTGTTGGAGGTACTCCCCAACAAAATGGGGTCATTGAAAAAATGAATAGAACTGTCATGAATATGGTTAGGGCAATGTTATATTTCAAAGGAATACAATTGCACTGTTTGGAAAAAGCAAAAAAACAATAGTTTATCTACACAATAGATCTGCATCTACTCTTCACTAGGCAACTCCGTATGAAGTCTAGTTTGGTCATCCCCCATCTATGCAACATCTCGAAAAATTTTGGCTCAACTTGTTATGCTTTGATTCCCAAGGAGAAAAGAAGTAAGTTTGATCACCAAAGTCACAAACACAATTTTCTAGGATATTCTGAATCTTCAAAAGCATATAAGTTGTATGATGAGGTGAATAGGAAATTTCTCATTGCTTGTGATTTTAGATTTGTGTGAAACTTCCAAAAACATTGTCTAGTGTTGAACGCCAATTACAACACCTAGAAAAACTTGCCAAGTTTGTCCTTTGGAAAGAGCATCCTTGTGAGATTCCTCACTTTAAGGGACAGACAAGATATTTGTTGGAGCCACATTTGGAATCTTTATTTCAATATGTTCAAGAAGAAATTCCCTCTAATGAAGAATTTCAAACTTCATTGGATGAACATGAGATTCAGGAAACTACACAGCAATAGTTAGAACATGATGGTGCTTCTAATCAAGAATGAAAGCACTAATAATTCAACCTACATCTTCACAAAAATGGGCAAACAAGTACAACAAACTCTTAAAAATTTGAGACTTGATGAAATTGGCAAAATAGAAACAAGAAGTTAATACAACACAAGACAACAAACTCAATCCAATAAAGGCAGTAACTTAAGATCTACTGATGAAATCACTATAACAGTAGACTCTGAACCAACTTTGTTTAAAGAAGCCAAAATATTGCAATGTGAAGGAAGGCTATGCAAATTGAGGATTATGTTCTTTTGAATTATGCATTTGGGAGTTGGTTAATCCTCCACTATGTTGTAAACCTATTGGTTGCTAGTGGATCCTTGGAAACAAGAACAAAGGAAATGGCTCACTTGACAAACATAAAGCACAGCTTGTCGCAAAGAGATATACTCAACAAGAGAGCATAGATTATAAAGAAACCTGCGAAGTGAACTACTTTTCCTGCTTTGTTCGCCCTTCTAGCATAAAATAGATGGAAAATTCATTAAATGGATGTAAAAACTTCCATTCTTGAATAAAGTTCTCAAAGAAACATAATGTATGTCTCAACTAGAAGGATATGCAGTCAAAGGTCAAGAACACCAAATATACAAGCTCATAAAATTGTATTGTTGTATGGTGTAAAGCAAACCCCATGAGCCTACCATGAAAAACTCACAAAGCACCTCTTGAAGCTGAATTTCAAACACTTCGAATTTGATGATGTAATTCTTTTTGTCAAGAAGGTTGGTAGCATAATTGTATATCTAGTTGTTTATATGGATAATTTGTTTCTAACTAGTAACAATGAGAAGTGTGTTAAAACTGAGGAAGAAGATTTGGCAAGCATCAGATGTATTGGGTATTGAGATGATTCAAAAACCCAAGTATATATTCATTTCCCAACAACAATATATTTGTGAACTTCCAAGCAAATTTTGGATTGTCTGACTAGAAACCATTTAGTACTCCAATGGTGCAAAGTTTGGGAACTAACATCAAATGATTCTGCAGCATTTGTAGGTGCAACTAAATACCGACAGCTTGTTGGAAGTTTTATTTATGCTACAACATGACCAGACAATTCTTTTATTGTTGGAGTCCTCTCTAGATTCATGCAAAAACCTAGAGAAAATCATCGGTTTGCAGAAAAATGACTTCCTTGGTATCTAAAAGTAACTCGGAACTATGGGCTCAAATACTCCAAGGCAACAAAATTCATCTAACATGGGCATTCAAATTCTGAATATGCAGGTGAACTGAAAGATGAAAAATCTACATCAAGTTTCCTGATGCATCGAGGGTCAGTTGTCATTTCTTGGAAATTTAAGAAGCAGTCAGTGTCAGCTCTATCCTTTGCAGAAGCAGGATATACGGTAGCTTCCAAGGCAACTAGGGAACTGTCATGGCTTCAAGAATACTTGCAGATTTAGAAGAGCACCAGGTTTCATTAACACCTCTCCTACTTGACAATCAATCTACAACCAAAATGGCCAAAAATTCAGTCTGTCATGATTGAACCAAACACATCAACACAAAGTTTCATTTGATTCAATATCATGTGAAAGATGACAGTGTACAACTTATGTATTGTTCAACTGCAGACCAGCCAGCAGATATTCTTACCAAAACGCATGGAAAAGAGAAGTTTTGAGAATTTCAGAGGCATCAATGTTTTAACCGTAACCCCTTTAGATTGAGGGTGGGGATGTAAATATTAATCTTTAGGGTTAATCCTATGGATTAACACATCCAGTTTTGATAGTTTTCCTCATTTAGTTGCTTTTGGAAGTTAAACTATTCTTCATTACCCATAAATAAGAATGTGAATCTTTATTTGTTTAACAAAAAATTTAAACCATTTTGTCCTGCTTTCCAATCCTGGCCTGACACATTTTCTCAGCTGCATTTTAAAGACTAACTAGCCTGATCACATGACAGGGTTTGAAATACAATGCATATGAATGGTATCGAAGGATATTTTCCTGTCGCATGGAGATGGCCATTGCTAACAACTAATTACTAGTTGGGGACAGGCCTTGAAGACTGAGACAATGACAACACCAGAAATCATGCAATGAAAATGATAAAATCCATAAAACACTCTGGAGTGCCCTGCATACCGTACTTTATTTTATATCCTGCATTCAACTTTACATTCTTAGATGTGTGTTGCAAGTTATACTGACTGAGGCTTTGTATTTGGACCATTTTTTTTGGACTCCATGTTTCATTTATGCATACATCATAAAACGATTGTTGATTGGGAATCCTAATGGGCTGCATTTCACATTACTTTCCTACTGCATCTTTAGACTGGACTGAAGGTATAAAATTAATTTTATATGCTCTTCATTGGAATCAAATGACTTGGAAAACTAGACGAAATTTCTTAATTCTACTGCTGGAAAAAGTAGATCATTCAGTGCTGATTTGTCTATTGTGTTACCTAGAAGAAAAAGTGCCGATTTATATCTCGTGTGTCTGGAGTAAATATATTGTCATTGAATTTGAAATAGCACGGAGTTTATTTTAATTTAATAGAAAAAAATAAATCAAATTTTCTGAGTATTTAAGACTCTAAGAGCATGTTGGCTATGGGCACTTCACTGAATACCAAAATTTAATGAGTTTTTGTGTTACTATAATACTAAATAGTAATCGCACTAAAGATAATGAGAGATACTTTAGGTAATAGTAAATCAAATATGTAACAAAATGTAAGTGTCATTAGGCATCTCAGTAGTTATAAAAACAGACTTCATGTAAATTGAAAATTTGTTCTTCCTTATGAATCACACACCAGCTTTGATGAACAAAAATAAGGGATATTCATATTATAGAGAATAGTGACTAAGTAGCATTAAGTGACAAGATGTCATTGCAATTAGCAGTTGAAAAATAAGGCTATCATTGTAAACATAAAATCAATTCTCCTTTTAAAAGAGACATCAGCTTTTATAATAAAAGAACAAAGTTGTCATCTCATGATTAAAAAAACTCAAAATCTTTGGAAAAATTCCACATATACAACAACATGATCCTAATTTATCATATTACATTTCTACCTGCGGAGAATCACAGGACATTTCACCGTCATAATGGTTTCATTGACTTTGTGCTGTATGCTATAAGCACAACTGAACGCCAAAATCATCCATCATACAATCCTATATCATGAACATAAATGATCCACCCAGCAAACAAATGGCAAAGACTACTGAACAGAACATGAATACTATTACAAGCACCAAAGGCCTTGACCTAGCAGCAGCCCAAAGTGTTCAATAAACGCTAGATTAAAAAACACGCTGTCCCAGATTCAGCAAGCACGTCTATTAATCAAATTACATGACCACAAATCTAGTTGCTTAAGCCTGCAGAATCAAACTTCAAACCTTCTAAATTCAAATCAAACATAAGGTTGACAAACCATTTCCAATCGAAGATAGGGTTGGAAAACTGTTTTCAAATTTAAGATTGACCTCAAGAAAGTTAACAGGGATCTAGGCTCAAAATTAATGAGTGTGTGCTAAACTCTGCAAGCCAAGCTTATCATCTGTGAGAAAAGCGGGAATGAAATGGATTGGGAGCCACTTTATAACAGACAATATCTCCCTTCAACTACTCCATCGTAAAATCCAACAAAAACTGAACGATATTCTACAACAAAACTAATCGAAGTGCCAAGGCCTACCTGTTCTTTTACTTCATCAGAAACTTTTAGTAAATCATAGGGCAAGCCATCTAGAGCTCGATTCAGTTCCTCAGTTAATTCCCGAAACCTTCCTGAGATTGCTTCGCTCTCCAAAACCTACATTGCACCACAAAACACCATAATACAAGATCCAATCATTCAGAGAGAATTTTTTGGCAACACAAATAAGCTAGAATCCTACCCATAAAGCTAGAATCCAAGCAAAAGTTCAAAAGGAGGTATACCCATTATAAGTAGGATGAAAAATGCTATATCCATTATAAAACAACAATGATATGCGACACCCATTTCCTGAATTTCACTAAAATGGTAGGCCCCTTGTAAACCAGAAAACATATCTATACATATTATAAACCAATAAAAATATACGACACCCGTTTCCTGAATTTCGTAAACAGTACATTGGATCCATCTTATATGTAATGCTGAATAGAGTCTATCACTGGACTTAGTTTTAACATATCAAATGTGTGACGCCATTGTAGGTGAAGTACTAAAAAAACAAGAAAACGAGAATGTACCAGATAGAGTTTGCTGCCATCATGACAGAGTTGAAGTAGAGTCAGAGCAGATTGCAGAGCCTTTTCCAAGGAAGAAATGCAGGGGAGAGCATCCTGAGGCAGAGATCCTATTCCATGGTGCATGTCTTTTAATTCCTCAAAAAGAGGCAGTAGTAATTTAATTCTTCTTACTAGAGTTAAGCAGTCCTTCTTCTGGGTTTTCCTGTAATGATCAATCTGAGCTATTTCATTTACTAAGTTTATCAATGATTGGCATTGAGGAGGAGCAGGAGTAAGTGGTGTTGGTGGTGGTGGTGGTGGTGGTGGTGACGCAGAAGGGTAATCTTGGTCTTGGAGCATGTTCACATTGAAGCTATGATTTGTAAATGCTGATGCTGCACCTGCTGCAGAGGAAGAAGAATCTGCCATTTCAGGCTCATCAACTGTCTTCCAAAAATCTACTCTTTTTCCTTGATTCATTCATATTTCAAACTGTTTCAACTCCTCCTTGCAGGCCTTTATCTGCTATCAATCGACCGATCAATGAGTAAAATATGCTTGCCAGTCTCCATTCCTGCTGAAAATAAGGGATCGCACAAAAAAGGTTTATTGTTTTATAACTAGGATTAAACTCACCTAAGCAGTACAGCAAGTGGTGGGCTGTATCACATGGCAAGCACATTGGATTTGTATTTTTAGCTTGTTTAGTGGTCTTTGGGTAAACTATCATTGTTTTAACTTCACTGAATACAACCACGCTGGTGTGATTGTTATCAGTAGTAGTCAACTGGGAGCACATGAAAATATATTTTTTAAGCTTTATTATTATCGATGAGACAGTGCTAGACGCTGAGGATGGAATTGGTGGTGCATTACGGTAGGATGGTTGGGGATTCCACTCCTAGTGAGTTCCACTTCCGAGTGATAATTTAATCAAAATGAGAAAGTTGGGAGGATATTCATACTTTTTACTTTGTACTAATGATTTAAATGAATTGTGTTGTCTCCCATTTTCATATGTTCTATATATTAATTTGATGGATAAGTGGAATCAAGCAATAAAATAATAAATGATAATAAAATTATATAAATATATATTAGGTGGAAATATTTAGTTTTGTTTTGATTTAATAATGTTTTATTATAGATATTGTTCAATGATTTGATTTAATTTGATGTTACATTAAGTTTTAGATTTACATGATATGGATTCCCTACTTAAATTTAATGAAGTTTTTGGTCATGAAATAGAATGTTAGGGGTTTATCTATCCCCTCAAGAAAAGTTCATGTTAAGAAAGCTCGGCTAATTTACGAGTCAAATGTAATTTTCTTGTAGAAAGTCAAAATTGAAGAAATCCACCTCCAAATTGATCTTCAATCCTTATTGGAGGATGGTTAGTTTAAAAGCATTCTTCATAGTGAGGGAAGTGGGGGTGCAATGCTAGAAATCTCACCTTGCTGAGCTAAATTTATTATTTCTTTAGGATTAGATCACAATAAATATTGTGTGTGGTGCTTAATGTTGTTTCGAGGAAGATTCATTGGTCTTTGCTCCATCATTGATTCCTCACCTCGAGCCACATTATAGAAGTGGATGGTTAATAACCTCCCAACAATTGAATAGATATGGGGAGGCGATTCTACCATGGTGGTGTAATGGTGTGAGATTAGGGTTAGGGTTAAATCAAGATAATAAAACCACTAATGACCTAATTAACCATTACATTTGGAAGGAGAAGGAATCTAATAGATCTAGCCTTAAAAGATTGAGATTCTTATCAGATTCTAGGCTCTTTTGGTAGGGCCTTTCTCCTTCCTAAAAATTGAATTGATTTGATTGTTGAAAATTATGGCAACATAGGTGACAATTGAAGTATTCTAATAGAAATAGTAAGCTACAAATGTCTCATGGAGCCACTGACTTGGATCTGGGCAAAAAAAGTTGTCTGAAATCTACTCTCAAAAGTTCAGGCTGATTTTTCGGGACCAAGTAGTATCAATTCGCCATGGTCCTCTGAATTTTTCGTTGTCGAAAGTAAAACTTGTTCATCATTGTGAACTTTGTCGATCCTCTCTAGCATAGCTTTGTACTTGTTCCTGCATACACGGAGAAGGGGAAAATGTGTTAGGAATAGGGGTTTGTCTTAGGTCAAACCTTGATTTTAGAATTAACCATGAAATTGAATTGATAAATGTAATGAAAGATTATAGTAAAATACTTTTCTTTTGAGAGAAAGGCTGAAAATGATTGAAAGCCTAATGATATACCTCAATAAAGTTTTGTTTGACCTTCACAAAGAAATTAGAGTTTCATGTATGTTGTCTTTGTAAAACATAGATCATGGATGTCATCTTCAATGTCTGAAAACTTCACTTCCACTCCAATACTTGATGAAAGATTGATTTCTTGCTCACTTGAATTAAGGATCTCAATTTTGCCTTGTTGAATTGAGTAGGTTTAAAATGAGAGGGGTAGACCTCCTTTTATACTTGCTTGTCGAAAAACAAATTGAAGTTCTAACATGTCAACATGAGATATAGGTCCCCGCTAAAATTATGTGACCGTTATGAGGCCCCAAATTGGGCCCTTTTTTAAAGGACCATGGCGCTAGGTGCCATGGTCTTGGAAATCAGGGCTCCAAGTTTGGGAGGAGTCTGTGAAGATAGTGAAAAAGCATGTTTGATAGGTTGTATGAGCAAAATCGGAGCTTAGATCAAGCCTCAAAAGATGAAGTGCCAAAGTGAGGTGCAAGTGAGGACAAAATTGTAGGAGAGTACAATTTAGGATGCTAGAAGTGGAAAATCACAAAAGTTGGTTAAGTCCTCATAAACTCTCCCAAAGAGAATTTAGTGCTTAGATCCTTGCAAGGAATACTATGGGAGTTTCTAAACCCATTGTAGATAAAAGAGATTTTCATATTCATCATTGGCTTACTTGATCTGACTCAAGAGATTATGATTTGAGGAAACTTGGTTGTCTTGATAGATTTTAACTAGTTTATTCTTTGTCTATTGTCCCCTCTACACATAACACCTTTATTAAAGTGGATGTTGTTGCATCTCCTTCGTATCAAATCTCAATTTTGTTGACCTATCAACTTTCTTCTTACTCATCCTAGCCCACTAACCTGCACTTCAAGCTCAATACTTCTCACCTTAACCATCCTAGCTATCTTGCTTCTCTTATCTCAATTTAGAAAGATTCCCCTAGACCTCACCAAAACTAGTTCGCTACAATGGTGGAATGATGCTATTATTTGTTGCACTACTTTCTTAAGATCTTGTGTGAAAAGAATTACTAGAAAAAGACCTAGAATGGAAAAACATTAAGATGCCAATTGGAAAAAATCAAAGTTCTTTTAAATTTGACACCAACTAACATCTCTCTTCAACATGCGGTTATTGTTGCTAAAATGAGACTTAGGAGGGGAATTCAATTTCTTCAAGGTTAAGGAGTTCAATTAAGGGCTAGGCTTCATTTGATGGAAGAATGAGACAAAGGGAAAAAAAATTTATAAAAAACACAAACATTCTCAATGAAAGAATAATGTCTATACATGACCAAGGGGAGTAAAACATGAATATCTTGGTGATATCAAATCTATCTTTTTTCAATATCATCAACCATTGTTTATTGATCCCATTGAAGGTGACCAAATTCAATATCTAATCAAAGATATTATTGTAAATAGTATTCCTACTGAGATCAATCTTGAAAAACAAACCTACTTAGATCATTTTCTCACCCTTAAAGAATTTGATGTTTCCTTGAAGGATATGTCTCACTCCAAATGTCCTGGAATTGATGGTTTACTTGCAAAATTTAGAAATAAATGTGGTCTTTCATTAGGGATGACTTTTATGAGGTCTAAAAAGAAGCCCTACCATAAGGACCCTAGGTTTCTCTATCAATCAAGGGTTGATTAAATTAATTCCTAAAGGAAAGAATGAGATTAACATTTCAAGGTGAAGATCAATCACTCTTCTTAATACCTCCTATGGGATTATAGCCAATGTTATCAGTAAAAGAATCACACACACGACCCAAGAAATTGTAAGGCTTAATAAAATTGGATTTATGGGAGGAAAATTCATGCTATAAAACTTAGTATTAGCATAGGAAATTATGGAATAGACTCAACAAATTGGTCAAAATTATCTCCTCATCAAATTGGATTTTGAAAAAGCATATGTTGCAATTAGGTGGCAATTCATACTAAAAATACTTAAATGGATAGTCTTTGTTCCCAAGCTCATTTCCCACATAAAAATCCTCTTTGATGATATTAATGCTTTCCTAGAACTACCACAATTCCCTCCCACCCTACAGAGCTACCCCGACACTAAACTAAACTTCCCTACTCTATAATGGCAAGGGGGTTCAATAAGGCTATAGCCCCTTGATGAGCCAAAATAATGGCTCCATTTTGTCAAAATCTTGTTATAAAACTCTTGTTTTGATAATATGTTTGGGTCATAGGACTTTCTTTGTTGATGTCTTTTTCTAGTATTTTTGGACCTAATTTATCCTATACCTAAGGTTGTTGACTAATGATCTTTATACAGTTAATCTATGCAAATTATCTAAATTATATGGTTTAATTTATGCTATGTTAACATCAATAGATACACGTGTTTTTGTGCATGTTAACGCCATGATGCAGGGCCAGATAAGATGAAAAGGTGATTAAGCTCACGGTTTAAAGACATGTCAATATACCGCTGGATGCAGACCCAGTCAAAGTGGAGCAGCATTGAAGAAGGTCATAATCAATTTGACCGCTTCCTCAGCAGAGCGATCTGTGGTAGCATTCATGATTGTTCCTGATGGAACATAAATCCAAGAAGGAGGTTACGCTATATTTTCTCAACAGCAGAATAGTTGTTGTTGTTCTAGATTTATGTGTTGACTTCTTCTTCTAGTGTAATTAATCATGTTCGCCTATTCCTCTGGGACATGGGTTGATCAGTTAGGAGTTTGTTATAAGTTTTCCTATAAATAAAAGGTCTCTATGTTCTCACGAGAGTAAGAAGGGAGAACTATCATAGAGTTAGTAATATTCAATTTTCAGACTTATGTATGTGCAGTCAATTTGAAGTAAATAAAAAATAATGGTATTATGAGTTTATCAGTTGTTATCTGAGTTCTGGATATACTCATTCAAGGGGGGCCACTTGGTGAGTAGTTCCTGTGTGTTCTTCAATTAAATTTCCATTATGTTATAGTTGTTGTTTTGGTATTAAACTGTTCTTGCAGTCACTGGAAACAGTTACTGTGTTTGTTCCTACAGCCAAAGCAGGAAGAGTAGTTCTTGTCCGTTGTCCGGAACGTTGTTCTTAACAGTATTTGCTTAAGTTATTTTCAATTGTGAGTTTTAATATAGCATTAACTTATCATGTTTCTGCATATTTGTTTCAGAGTTTCCTTTTTCAACAATAGAGTAAAATGGTCGCAATTTGAGTTTTAGTGCACATACAGTGCTGACCCATTTCAAGTTTACATCCCTAGTCGATAAAGTAAACGAACCTTTGCTACAGGAAAGGTAGTTGTTCAGTAAGGATGTTTTATCTCTGAAATGAGTCTTTAGACCATAGTTTCTATTCCAATTGCAAGGACCAACATTTTTGGCATCGTTGTCGGGGATGGTGCCAAACTAAGAACCTATTGTAGTCGTTAGTCTTAAAATCTTTCAGTTTGTTTTAGATTTAGTCCTTAGCATTTATTTATAAAATCTACATGCATAGGCGAAGAAGAGATGCATTCGGAATATTTCTTCCCTTGCATCCTACACTTGAAATAAACTCAAATCAAGACCCAGATATAAATCATTTTGTTGAAGCCTTTGTGCGAGCTAAAAATCAAGGTGTTTTTTATTTATCGGAAGGGGACCTTGATTTATTGAACGAACTCCCTGAAGAGAATATTAAACCTTTGGTTCTTTATCAAGGGCCAATGCAAGGAAATCCTCCAAGAGGTGGAGGAGGGCCTCCACCTCTGCTTGTAAACCCAACATTTGAATTCCCTATTCCATACTTGCATGATAATGCAAATTTGAAGAATATACCAACCTCTTCCCTTACAAAGTTCTATGGCTTGGTCACAAAAGACCCAGATACCTTTTTGTTTGAATTTGATATTCTCTGCAGAAGTTGTGATTATACCATTGATGGCCATAAACTCGGGCTATTTCCTGCTACTCTAAAAGAAGCTACTCTTAGGTGGTTTATGAGTTTAGGTAGGGATGTAATAACTACCTGGGATGAAATGAAGAAAAAGTTCTTGGAAAAGTATAAAGATTACTGTAGAGGAATTGATAGACATGGTGATGATATCTTTCGGATGACACAAAAAGAAGATGAAAGTCTAGAAGATTATCTTGATAGGTTTCTTTTGAGTGTCAAGAAATCTAAGCACGATACCTTGAGTGAAGAATCCTTGAAATTAATTTTTCTAAGGGGAATCAATGAGGACTGTGTTGAATCATTAGACCTTATGGGAGGAGGGGATATTACTCAAAGTCAATGGGATGACATTAGGAATATTTGTCAAAAATACTCCAGGGCTTCTACCAAGAAAGGAAGATATTATAGGCATGGATCTTCAATGGCAAAAGCATCTACAATGGTTTCAAGAATGGAGATAACTCATTTTCTAAAGGATTTTAAGGAGGATATTATCAATAACATGGCCACTCAGTTGGATACACTTCAAGCAAAGAAGAAACATGAAGAAGCAAAGGCAATGCTTTCTGAATTTTGTCCTGATTGTAGGCAAAAGAGAGATGGATTGCAAATGTGAGCTCCTTGCTAAAATTGACAGCCAGCCAGCTCCTCGAGATTTCAAGCCAGATTATGGAGATGATGATCAACTCTTCTATATTGCACAATGAAGGCCATGACCCCCAAGACAAGGTATGTCACAAGATCCATTATCTTTTTCCAATTCTTATGGGAATGCACAGGACAATCAGTGGCAACCCCCATATTCCTAGAATTTTGGGAATTATACTCCTCAGTCTTGTAATAAATCCCAAAAATCCTTGGCCCAATTATCAAAACCTTTCCTTTCAGTGGCGGCAACCACAAGGGAATTGGTCACAACCTTAGGGTAACTGGCAGCAAACACCTCAATAGAGGGGAGGTCAGCAATGGTCAAACCAATCCTCTAGTTTCCTGCAGCCACCACAACAACCCCAATAGCCAGCTTTAATGCCACCAGCTACTAATACTACTCCACCCAAATCAACTCAATTGCCAACACATCCTGTGTCGAACCCTAATAATAAACTTCAGCAACAACAACAAGTTTATTCAATTGATCTTAGTCAATATCCTGCATATTCTCTCAATATAAGTGATATTCACTTACGGTCAAGAACAACTTTACCTACCCCATCTCCTCCATTTATAACTGAATTACCATCTAAGGAGATTGCACATGATACTACACCTGACCAGCCTACAGATCCTAAGCAAATACCTCAATCTAAAACTTCAAACATTGTAAGAACACCACCATTTCCACAAAGATTGGAGGTAGAAGTGACTAGGCAGCAGGATGAAATAACTTTTGATCTTATTGATCAATTAAAACATATATGTGTAAAGATTCCACTATTCCAAGATATTAAGGATATTCCCATAGACAATAAAGCTATTAAAGAGGCATGCTTAAAGAAACCTGGACGGACGAAAAAGGACCCACAAATAGTCCATGTAACGGGACAACTGGTGGATATTATGTTAGGAAAAGTTACAATCCCTAAGTATTCTGACCCAGGCAGTCCTATTGTGAAAGTAGTCATCAATGGAACTCAAATTATGAATGCCCTGGTAGATTTAGGAGAAGCTATAAATGTTATGACCAAGGATGTCATGCATCAACTCAATATCACTAGTCTTCGGTCTACTCCAACGGTCCTGCAGCTTGCAGATAGCTCCATTGTTTGGCCTGATGGGATACTTGAGGATGTTGTTGTTACATTAGATTCTTGGAAATATCCAGTTGATTTTATGGTACTCTCTCCTAAGATAACATTGGGGGGATATCCAATCATTTTGGGAAGACCTTGGCTTGCTAGAGTTGATACATATATAGGGTGTAGATAAGGGGATACCACAACTAAAACACTTGCACTTTATTCTCCTGCACAATCGTAACTTGATCAAGAACAAGTAGTATGGCCAGATGTAGGAGAAGAAGCAGAAGAAATCAATTATGTTCAGTAGCTTATGATGTTGGCTAGGGAACCAATCATGGAACTCCAGGAAGATGATAAGGTACTCTCTAACATCATAGAAAATCATTATGGTACAAGGCAATAGTTATATGGTTTTCCAATGTGTCCTTTGCATATTCTTCATCCATCTACCAATTCTTTGGATTCTCCTGTAGCCACATAAATATTTCATACGTTGCTGCCGCAAGAAATCGAAACCCCTTGTTTACCTAAAGTGTCTCAAAATGAATCAGCTACTCAAGTAGAGGTTGCTTCAGGAAAAATTTTGAATATCAATAATCATCTTACAGCAGACCAAAGATTTTCCTTGACAGAACTACTCAAGACCCATAACAGGCCTTTGCATGGGACTATCATGATATGAAGGGATTAGATCCTAAATTGTGTACTCATAGGATTTGTATCAGAGAAGATTGTAAGCCAGTTAGACAACCTCAATGAAGGATCAATCCTACATTAAGGGAAATATTCAAGGAAGAATTCTAAAAAATACTTAAAGCAGGGCTCATTACCCTATATCAGACAGTTTATGGGTATCTCCTCTGGTTATAGTTCCTAAAAAAGGAGGTAAATGAAGAGTTTGTGTGGATTATAGGGAGCTCAACACTGCTACTAAGAAAGATCATTTCCCACTTCCTTTCATTGATCAGGTATTGGATTCTCTAGTAGGAAAATAACATTTTTCATTTTTTGATGGGTTTAGTGGTTACAATCAAATTAGGATAACTCCAAAAGACCAGGAAAAGACAACCTTCACCTGTCCTTGGGGAACGTATGCCTATTCAATTATTCTATTTGGTCTGTGCAATGCTCTTGCAACCTTTCAGAGAGTTGTCCTCAGTATGTTCTCAGATATTTCTCATGATTGCATGGAAATCTATATGGACGATTTCACTACTTATGGGGTTACTTTTGAGGAAGCATTGCAAAATCTTGGCAAAGTGTTACAGTAGTATGAGGATCATAATTTGTCCCTAAATAGTGATAAATGCTTCATGATGATGCAAGGAGGGATAGTACTAGGACATCATATTTCTCAGGAGGGTATTCAAGTTGACCCTGCCAAAATAGAGGTAATAATCAACCTCCTTGCCCCTGCAAAACAAAAAGATGTAAGAAGTTTCTTAGGCCATGCAGGGTACTACAAAAGATTTATAGAGGATTTTAGTAAGATGGCAGGACCTCTATATTTTCTCCTGGCAAAAGAAGCTGAGTTTGAATGGACACCAGTATGCGAAGAGGCATTTCCCAAACTCAAAGGAGCTCTAACCCAAGCTCTCGTGCTTAAAGGACCCCATTGGTCTTTCCCTTTTCACATTCACATAGATGCTTCTGATCTTGTAATTGGAGCAGTTTTGGGACAGAAACAAGGAGTTTTAGATAATGCAATTTACTATATCAGCAAAAATCTGCAGGGACCTGAATTAAATTATACTATCAGGGAAAAGGAGATGTTAGTTGTTATCTATGCCCTCAACAAGTTCAGACACTACATCACTGGCTATCAGATATTTGTGCATACTGATCATGTAGCCATCAAATACCTTATGAATAAAGGTTCTATTACTGGTAGATTAGCACAACGGTTATTGTTGATGCGAGAATTTGACATCACTATCATTGACAAGCCAGGTAAGGAAAATGTTGTAGAAAAAATTCTATCCAGAATTCAAGCAAAGGATGATCCTATAGCCATTGGTGATTCCTTCCCAGATAAGCATTTATTTTCAATTAATGTGCACACTCCATGGTATGCAAACATAGCTAATTACCTAGCAGCTAACAAAATTCCTCCTCGTTTCTCACCCGAAGAAAGAAGGTTACTTGTAGAAAAGAGTTTCTATTTTTCATGGATAGCAGATTGCTTATTCTATATAGGGCTAGATCAAGTTATGAGGTGTTGTGTTCGAGAAGATGAAACTTATGATATCCTTCACACCTGTCATGATGAGCCTTGTGGAGGACTCTTTGCTGCCAAGAGAACAACTATAAAGATCCTGAATACAGGGTATTATTGGTCGACTTTACATAAAGATGCAGTCAAGTATACCAGAAAGTGTGATAGATGTTAGTGGATGGGCATACCTACTCAGTATGATGAGATGCCTTTGTGTAAAGCGGAAAAATCGAACCCTAGTTGCTCTCCCCTCTTCCAACTCCAAGGAGAGAGAAGGGAGGTCACTAGGGTTGACAGTTTTCACTTAGAGGAGACTTTACATTCAAAAGAGGGGTTGAAACCCACAAGATCCAATCCCACACAAGGCAAGACTGGATTCTAAATGAGTTTCAAGGGTTAAGACAGCAAGGCTACCCTCTTTTGTAAAGATTGTGGATAGAATGATTAAGCTAGGAATGCATAGAAAGTAAGAAAGATTCGCTTATAAACTAAGATAGGGATGTAGGATGAAGCTGCGGACCTGGAATTAGCAGTAAAATGTCGATACGGCACTGTCCTGCAAATTTGAGCAAAAGTTGACGGGACGATGGCGCCCGGCGTGCACACGGTCCTCCGAAAAATCCGCGAAACGAAGGGGGATCTGTTCGTCTCTGCACAAGGATTCCAGATCTTCAATTTCAGCCGCGTACCTGCAACCTACACACAAAAAAGCGAAGACGATTGGGGGGTTAGGGATTAGGGGTTTGCCCTTAGGTCAAACCCCGGTTTTGGAATTAACCAAGAAATGAGAAATGTTGTAAATGTAATGTAAAACAAGTACTAATACCTTGTTGTAAGGATGTTTGTATCCTTATATGCGAAGGTATAGATGTGGTTGTTTGTTGTATGTTGTATGTTGTAGTATGTGATCTCCTCTTCAATGGTTGAATCCTTGTCTTGAATGCAACACTTAGCCTTGAGTGGAGACTTAGAATGATCAATTGCTTGAAGGAATGCTTGAATGCTTGAATGCTTGAATGCTTGAATGTTTGAATATTGTTTCCACCTTTTTCCATCCATCCAAATGAGAGAGGAAAATGTAGTTTATATACTTGTCAATTAGGGTTGATAGACTGATTTTTCCCGACCTTAGGCCGACCAGGAAATGTTATTTTCCATTTTGCAAACAAAAAGACTCGAAGTCCCATAGGAGACCGGGCCCAAAATAGGGTCAGGGACCAGGGCACTGGGCGCCATGGTCCTGGGGGACTAGGGCGCTGGGCGCCCTGGTCCTGAAGGACCAGGGCGCTGGGCGCTCTGGTCCCACCTCCCGAGACAACAGGGTGCAAGGAGGATCAGGCCAGGGTGCTGGAAAAATGCAGTTTTTGGTGTCGTGGACAAGTTTCGGGGTCTCCATTCAGGTTCAGTGTTGCGTCGCCATCGTGAAGACCCAAATGCGGTCGAAATTGCAAGTGTCACAATTTTAGGACGCTACACTTTGCACACACAGGTAGTTTTTATACCATTTGACGAATGGGGATTTAACTTTGTTGGGCCAATTGTTCCACCCTCAAATGGTAGATCATACTGTTAGTTAGATGAGAGGGGGAGGGGGGGGGGTGAATCAGATAAACTCACAATACAAAATATTCATTAGATTCAACCCCAGTAGAACTTACTTGATATGCAACTATGACTGTAAATCATTCAAACTCATAAAATGATAAAATTGAAACAACAAAACACATTTAACACCAGATTTAACATGGAAACCCAAATAGGGAAAAACCACTGTGGGATTTTGGACCCACTAAGAAAATATACTCTTCTAGAGTATGCTTGGTTAAAAGCCAATCCTGTTAAAGATTACATAAACACATTGCTAGATGTGACCCAGTCAAGGGATTTCCCTCAGATCTATCAGAATCTTGCACTTTGTTATAAGTGACCTTGTCAAAGGATTTCAAACACTCATTCAGAATGTTAACTTGCTAGAGGATTTACAAATAAGACTGTTAGGTCCACTCGGTTAAGATATTTCCTGTCACTTACAAAATAAATAACAGTAATAAAATATATTTGCAACTTCACATCTGAAATGTTAAATCAAACTCTATGTGCTCAAAATAATCTTGTCATAAGACTTATCTTCCTCCTTGCTAGGCTTCTCAATCTGTTTTTCAATCAGATCTCCAATCTTCTGTACTCAGTAATCACCTATGCAGTATCTCTACTCTTTTATTTGCCCGCATACTTTATTCATCAACTTTTCCTTATTTATAAGCAATTCCAAACCGCTTAATCTCCTTAATCACATTTCCCATGATTAATCTTAGCCATCAGATCTTCAAACTTGACTAGGTTCATTGAATCCTTCGAACTGAAAAATGTTTTATCTTGCCTTGGAACTTGTATACCTTCCTTGGTACTTGTGCTTGGTTATGACCGTTCAATCTGTGTTGTAGATCCAACTCTTGAATTTTCATTGTCGTTGATCCTTAACAAACTTCTTGCATGACATTCCAATCTCCTATAAATCTCCAACTCATTGGCATCCTTCATTTAATAATGTATTTATTCATCCAATGCATTATGTTACTGCTCGGTTGATACTCGGTAAATACTAAACTTTACTCGGTAGACATTCTTTCTACTTTAACCGACACTGATAACCTTGGTGTTTACCGACTAGCTCCTTGCTCGGTAAAATAGAACAGTATCAAACCTTTACTCATTCTGATGCATGAAAACTTTTCTCCTTCTTATTAAGTCTTCAAATACACGTATATAGGATATCAAAACAATCAAAATAACATAATCTCATCACTGTCTAACTCAATAATAGTTGCCCATTGAATAACTTATTACTCCCCTTCATTTTCACATTCTTTCTATGTCACTTACCGACATCTTTATACTCATCAAAACATACTTTTAAGATATGGCAACATCATACTAAATCAAAAAATCAATTGCTTGACATCAATGACAAAATAATATTATTAAGACAGTAATCATCCTTTATCAATTATATCAACAGTCTCCAACAACCTTCTCAATATCATCATACCAACAAACTTAATGTAATGCCAACAATCTCCCCCTTTGGCATTGATGGCAATAACAACTTGATTTATTCCAAATGATTCGGACTGATGTTTTTCTTCTCCTATTATCCTTGAGCTGTAAACTCCTCCTGTGATCTTCTCCCCCTGTCATTAATATTCTAACCCCTTTGACAACAATGCCAAAAGTAAAACTAATTCATGATTACTTCCCCTTTGAAGTAATTTCCTTGCTTGTTAAAATATATATAAATGTATCATCTTAGTCTCGGTCAGGGCATCTTGTCTTCATTCATTGTTTCCTGCACAACTTTAGACGACCTTCTAAAGTGTGTAAATCAGCATCAACTCGCAAATAGTATTCTATAGAGTCATAGAATTGATGCTTTCACCGAACTCTGTCAGTGAGTACTAGATAGGGGTAGGACCCCTAACTTACTTCTAAGATACTCAAAAGTGTCCCTTGGCAGTGACTTTGTGAAGATGTCTGCTATTTGTTCCTTTGTGCTAACATACTCCAACACAACTTTCTTTTCTTGAACTTCTTCTCTTAAATAATGATACTTTATAGAGATATGCTTTGTCTTAGAGGGCATTACCGGATTCTCTGAAATGTTAATAGCACTTGTATTATCACAAAATATAGTCACTGGCTTGGTAACTATCTTATTCATACCTTCCAATAGTTGTTTGATCCATGCTATATTGGTACAGTTCAATGCTGCAACGACATATTCGGCTTCAACTGTTGACTGTGAAATGCATCCTTGTTTCTTGCAAACCCAACTCACTAGTCTTTCTCCCAAAAAGAAAGCTCCATCGCTTGTGCTTTTCCTGTCGTCAATATTTCCTGCCCAATCAGCATCAGTATAGACTTTTAAGTCAAAATAATTCCTCTTTTTATATAGTAAACCATAATCTTCAGTGCCTCTCAAGTATCTAAAAATTCTCTTGATTCCTGTCATATGGGTTTCTTTGGGATCTGCAGAAAATCTTGCAGCTATACCTACTGCATGTGCTATATCAGGCCTATTGTGAACTACATATTGCAACTTTCCAATCATAGATCGGTAAAGTGTCTCATCAACAGATGCAGATTCATCATTTTTTGATAGTTTACAATTAGTAGTCATAGGAGTACTTACAGATTTAGAATCCTCCATTCCAAATTTCTTCAAGATTTCCTTTATATACTTGGATTGAGTAATGAAAATCCCATTTTTCATTTGCAGTATCTGTAAACCTACAAAATACTTTATTTCATTGATTAATGACATCTCAAATTCTTAGCACATTTCATTTCCAAAGTTCTTGCATAAAGAATCATTACCACAAAAAATAATATCATCAACAAATATGGTTGAAATCAATATTCCATTATCCTCATCATTCTTCATATACATGTTGTTGTTTTCACTAGTCCTCATAAATCCAATCTTGATTAAGTAAGAGTGCAACCTTTCATACCATGCTCTAGGTGCTTTCTTTAGGCCATATAAACCTTTGTTCAACTTACACACCTTATTTTTATTCTTCTCTTCAATAAATCCTTCAAGTTGTTCAATATAGACGACTTCTTCTAGTACACCATTCAAAAATGCAGATTTAACATCCATTTGATATACCTTGAATTTTTT
Source organism: Cryptomeria japonica (assembly GCF_030272615.1). Taxonomy (NCBI): domain Eukaryota; kingdom Viridiplantae; phylum Streptophyta; class Pinopsida; order Cupressales; family Cupressaceae; genus Cryptomeria; species Cryptomeria japonica. Next base: position 661,003,332 of record NC_081410.1, on the reverse strand, counting down.
GTAAGCAGCATATGCCAACAATGTTCTCACTCCTTCAAGTCTTGCCACAGGTGCAAAAGTCTCACCATAGTCTATTCCTTCTTCTTGAGCATAACCTTTGCAAACTAGTCTTGCTTTATTCCGAATGACCTCACCTTTTTCATTTAGCTTATTTTTGAAAATCCACTTTGTCCGATTACATTTTTCTCTTTTGGTCTTGGGACCAGTGTCCATGTTTCATTTTTCTTGATTTGTTCAATCTCTTCTGTCATAGCATTCACCCAATCTTCATTGCTTAATGCCTCTTTTACTATCCACGGTTTAAACTCGGATATCAGACATGTGTTATGTCTTGGTTTGTTCCTTGTCATCACTGGGGCATCCTTATCTCCTAAAATCTGACTTGATTCATGATTTCTTCTGATATATTTTGCTAATATAGGCTCGGTAGGCTCTGTATGATCTTCTTCATCACTCGGTAACTGAGTATTTTCTTCATCGACTTCCTCAGTTAGACTTCTCGGTTGTACATATACAAACTCTTCATAATCTTCTGGTTCTTTGGAGTTTCCTTCATCATTTATTTCTGCAAATTCATCAATTTTCACATTTGCACTTTCCACTATTTTGTTAGATGATTTGATCAGACATTTAAATGCTTTACTCTTAGAGGAATAACCAAGAAATGTTCCTTCCTCGCTTTTCTGATCAAATTTCCCATTTTTGTCATCTTTGTGAACATAACATCTACTTCCAAATATTTTAAAATAACTTACATTTGGTTTCTTGTCATACCAGATTTCATACAGTGTCTTCATAGTTCCTTTCTTCAGTTGTACTCGGTTCAGGGTGTAAACTGCAATGCTTATTGCTTCTCTCCAAAATATTTGAGGTACTCTCTTTTCTATCATCAAGGTTCTGGCACAATCTACAATTGATCTATTTCTTCTTTCAGCTATCCCATTTTGTTGTGGTGTTCTCGATGCAGACACTTGTCTCTTTATACCATGATCATTGCAAAATAAGTTAAAATCATCTGAAATGAACTCTCCTCCTCTATCAGATCTTAGACATTTCAACTGTCTTCCTGTTTCATTTTCAACTCTTGCCTTATACCATTTGAACATTTGAAAGGCTTCTGATTTCTCTTTTAAAAACATAACTGACATCATCCTTGAGTAATCATTCACAAATAATATGAAGTATTTATCACCATAATAACTTTGAACTTTCACAGGACCACAAAGATCAGTGTGTACAAGATCGAAAATTCCTTTAGAAGTGTAAGACTTACTTGTAAAGCTTGATTTTGTCATCTTACCCATCTAGCATCCTCGGCATATTGCATTCTCAGATTTTTCCAAGCTCGGTAGACCTCTTACTCAATGCTTCTTACTTATTTTGATCAGGTTATCAAAATTTACATGACAAAACCTTTTATGCCATAACCAGGTGTCTTCTATTTTTGCATACAGACAATTATTCAAAGTTGAGTCAAGATGAAATGTATTACCTCTTGTTTGAGTCCCGATAGTAGCCAACTTTCCATGTTTGTCATGAACTTCGACAATTCCTTTCTGAAATTCTATTCGGTATCCTATATTGTTTAACTGTGTTACACTCAACAAATTGTATTTCAGACCTTCAACCCAATATACATCATCACATTTAGCATTGTCAAGAAGTGTGATAGATCCTTTACCTTTCACAAGATATGGTGCATCATTACCAAATCTTACATAACCTCCATCATAATCTTCTAATTTAACAAACTTGTGTTTATCACCTGTCATGTGATGTGAGCATCCACTATCTATGATCCAAGAGTCATTATTATTTATGTGTGATATTAAGGATTTTTCTTCATACCTTTCTTCTTCTGATCCATCTTTGATAGCCACATATACAACTTCCTCTGTCTCAGTCCCATCAAATTTTTCATCATTGGATTCCTCATCAGCTACTAGGCATGTCTTTCTATCTCTCCTTCTGAAGTCTCGATGCCCTCTATATTGGTTGTCTTTTTGTCTGTCATCTCTCTTTTCACTAGATTCTTTGTCAGGACAGTTTGAAGCCATATGTCCAATTTTATCATAGTTAAAACATTTCAAAGGTAACTTTCCTTTATACTTACCTTTGCCTGTCAGTAACCTTCTGGCCAATAATGCTTCAAACTCTTCTTGCTTTCTGATTTCCTCATATAGTTTGTGTACTTTTTCCATGTTTTTGCGAAATCTCTCACTTGCTCCACTGTGATTTCTTTCGACATACTTATAAATTCTATCATTGTAATCATTAGATTCATCAAGATGAAAAGAACTGAATGCAGATTCAACTTTGTTTACCGAAGACCCATTGTTATCAAAATTACTCAACTCAAAAGCATGTAGCTTACCGATAGTAGCATCCAAAGAGACTGACATGTTTGGTACAAACCTTAATTCATTAATTGCAGACTCGAATGGCATAAGTAGGTAGAAGTGTTCTCAGCAACTTACTTGTTACATCCTTTTCTTCAATAGTTCCTCCTGCTCCTTTGATTTGATTGACAGTTTCCTTTAACCTTGTACTGTATTGGATTATGTTCTCACCTTCATTCATTCTCACGGATTCAAGTTGTCCTCTTAGACCATCTACTTTTGCTCTTTGAACATGTTCATCACCACCATAGACAAATATAAGCTTATTCCACATAGCTTTGGCATCATTACAACCTTTTAGATCATTAAACTTTGAGTCGGTCAATGCTAATGTTATTTCAATCATTAATTGAATATGTTCTTGCTTTGCCTTTATCTCTTCCATTGTCATCGGGTAGGTGTTAGGTGCAGTGTAATCATTCTCCAGATAATATGTTGCATATTCTCCAATTCCTGATAAGTGCAGCTTCATCCTTTTCTGCCACGTGGAGAAACTTGACTTGTTCAACTTTGGTGCATCCCTTTTATACATCTTCGGATCTTGCCTCAAGTTCCTTTAAACTTTTCTTTCAGAGTTCTAGCTCTGATACCAATTGTTAGTTAGATGAGGGGGGGGGGGTGAATCAGATAAACTCACAATACAAAATATTCATCATATTCAACCTCGCTAGAACTTACTTGATATGCAACTATGACTGTAAATCATTCAAACTCATAAAATGATAAACTTGAAACAACAAAACACATTTAACACCATATTTAATGTGGAAACCCAAATAGGGAAAACCCACCGTGGGATTTCGGACCCACTAAAAAAATATACTCTTCTAGAGTATGCTCGGTTAAAAGCCAATCTTGTGAAAGATTACATAAACACATTGCTAGATGTGACTCTGTCAAGGGATTTCCCTCAGATCTATCAAAATCTTGCACTTTGTTAGAAGTGACCTTGTCAAAGGATTTCAAACACTCATTCAGAATGTTACCTTGCTAGAGGATTTACAAATAAGACGGTTAGGTCCACTCGGTTAAGAGATTTCCTGTCACTTACAAAATAAATAACGGTAATAAAATATATCTGCAACTTCACATCTAAAATGTTAAAGCAGACTTTATGTGCTCAAAATAATCTTATCATAAGACTTATCTTCCTCCTTGCTAGGCTTCTCAATCTGTTTTTCAATCAGATCTCCAATCTTCTATACTCGGTAATCACCTCTGCAGTATGACTGCTCTTCTATTTGCCCGCATACTTTGTTCATCAACTTTTCCTTATTTATAAGCAATTCCAAACCGCTTAATCTCCTTAATCACATTTCCCATGATTAATCTTAGCCATCAGATCTTCAAACTTGGCTAGGTTCATTGAATCCTTCGAACTGAAAAATGTTTTATCTTGCCTTGGAATTTGTATACCTTCGTTGGTACTTGTTCTCGGTTATGACCGTTCAATCTGTGTTGTAGATCCAACTCTTGAATTTTCATTGTCGTTGATCCTTAACAAACTTCTTGCACGACATTCCAATCTCCTATAAATCTCCAGGTCATTGGCATCCTTCATTTAATAATGTATTTATTCATCCAATGCATTATGTTACTACTCGGTTGATACTCGGTAAATACTGAACTTTACTCGGTAGACATTCTTTCTACTTTAACCGACACTGATAACCTTGGTATTTACCGACTAACTCCTTGCTCGGTAAAATAGAACAGTATCAAACCTTTACTCATTCTGATGCATGAAATCTTTTCTCCTTCTTATTAAGTCTTTGAATACACATATATAGGATATCAAAACAATCAAAATAACATAATCTCATCACTGTCTAACTTGGTAATAGTTGCCCATTGAATAACTTATTACTCCCCTTTATTTTCACATTCTTTCTGTGTCACTTACCGACATCTTTATACTCACCAAAACATACTTTTTAAGATATGGCAACATCATACTGAATCAGAAAATCAATTGCTTGACATCAAAGATAAAATGATATTATTAAGACAGTAATCATCCTTTATCAATTATATCAACAATCTCCAACAACCTTCTCAATATCATCATACCAACAAACTTAATGTAATGCCAACAATCCCCCCCTTTGGCATTGATGGCAATACCAACTTGATTTATCAATTATATCAACAATCTCCAATAACCTTCTCAATATCATCATACCAACAAACTTAATATAATGCCAACACATACATTTTGGTGTGTACTGACTATGTTACAAAATGGGTCAAGGTAAAAGAATTCAAGCATGCCAGAGATAACAAAGTAGAAAAAAATTTGTATGAGGAAATCTTTACAAGATATGGAGTTCCAAGGGAGATAGTGACTGATAAAGGGGCACAATTTACTTCCACTTTGATTACAACCTTGGTCAGTGAATATAATATAAGGCATGGAAAGTCAACCCCCTACCATCCTCAAGCTGATGGACAAGCTAAAATCACCAATAGAGAGATTGAATCTATACTGACCAAAACAGTAGCCCTTCACCGAAAGGATTGGTCTAGTAGGTTGGTTTTAGCAGTTTGGGCATATAGGACCACATGGAAAACAACAACAAGTTTTACACCCTTTGAGATGGTGTATGGGAAATTAGCTATGATGCATGTGGAATTTGAGCATAAAACACTTAGAACAACCATAGCCTTGGATATGACTCTCTATGCAGCTCAACGAGATAGAATCTTGCAGCTTAATGCTTTAGATGAAATCAGGAAGTCTGCCTTGCAGCACACAGAAACAATTTAGAATCAACGCATGAAATGGCATAATAAATATATCAAAGATTAAGCATTCAACCCAGGAAATTGGGGCCTTCTGTATGACTCTATGTATAAGGACAATTTGGGCAAACTGCAGACGTGCTAGTTAGGGCCTTATGAGGTGATTGGAACATTTCCAAATGGTGCAGTACGATTGGCCACTATTGAACTTGTAAAATTCCAATTGTTGGTAAATGGTCATCGTTTGGGCCTCTATCATAAGCCGCTTTCCAAAGTGGAATTCCTGTAGCAATTCACTATTCCGGAAGGTTCCAAGATTATTGTAGCAAAAGAAGGTGGCCTTGCCGTCCCACCTTCTTCCTAATTTTCTGGCCACACAAGATCATAATAAATACTTTTGTATATTATGGAAGTACCCTTCTTCACAATAAATATTCTATCTTCATACCGACCAATCACTCTTCCATATCATTCCATGTCATTCATTTTTCCAGTTCGCTTGTCGTATATAACGGATCTACTTATGCATAATAGATTTTCCTCAACTGTTGTCATTGTGGCATGATAACAGGTATGCTTGTGTTTTTTTTTATGCATGCATTTATTAAACTATATTTTTTATAATAATGAAATTTGCCTAGTATTCTTTTTAGTCATTTTCCGCATGCGTGGACACCTGATACACCTTAGGTTGGGGGGGGGGGGGGGGGGAAGTATGATTCTTATGTCATTTCAAATAAAGTTTAAATTTCAAATTATTTCCCTTTGATGTGACATTATGTACTTTGATTTTATTGCTATACCTTCTACCCCCGTCGTTTCTCTTCGCTTGCCTTTCGTTGTTTTGAATTTGTGGTTGAGTTATTTGTAACCAAAGCATATTTTCTTGTGAGAATTTGCAGAGTTTAAACTTGGGTATATTTTTGCAAGTGGTGAGTTTTGAATATCATAGTTGCAATGGGTGGTCCGCCGGTTCACCATGAGCCTATGGTGCATGATGTCTTCATGCAAGATCAGGTTTGTGAACCTGAATTCCAAAATAGTGGCTAGCTAGATTATTTCCTCAAGCTAACAAAGTTTAATGAAGACATTGCAAGAGAATTCACCCACACATTTTCTAATGGGGAAGCTTAGGCGAAGGGATTGAGAGTTGTTGATACAGAAGAGAGGATTGTAGAAGTAACAGGTTTTCCAATAGACGAAGAAAAATACCCTAAAATAAAGGATGCACGAATTGTGAGGGCAGAGTTTACATGACTAATTGACCCACCTTTGGTAATATACAAGTAGGGGACCAGACGAGAATTCCTCCCCCCCAAATGGAGAGCAATAGCACTATATATTATGAAGTATTTGACTTGCGAAGGGAGATTCTCATGCCTTCATTCTCACCATTTTAAGCTCCTGAGTCATCTACTCCATGGGAGGAGAATGAATTTTCCTAATGTATTGTATAATCTTATGTCCATCAGTGCAACAGAGACACAGAAAGGTAGGCCTCACTATGTCACTCATCATTGTTTAATTAAATTGATGGTTGAAAGGTCTCTGAGAGATGTTTCCCAGATGACCTGGGATGAATTTGTGCAAGTTAGAAGGTTTAGGGTAAATAATATGGGTCCAGCAAAGCAGCTCCCAGATCAAGAAAGGGAAAATTTAGCAGAACCTGATCCTGCCTTTCCACCCTCATCCCCCAGGATGTCACCGGTTCAGGATGTTCCTACAACAAAGTAACCCTCGTCAGAAGAAACCTTGTCAGAAGCAGCAAAAATCTTGGCAAGGGTTCCATCGCAAACCCTAATAAGAACTAGGGCTGCTGCACGAAAGGAGAAAGGTAAAGAGAAATAGGTTGACATAGGGAAGAAGAAGGAAAAAGGAAAAAGTGTAGATTCCACCCCTCCTGTCACAAGGAAAAGGAAAATTGAAAAAGAATATTCTCTTGCATCCACTAAGGAAGCTACGAAAACACCCGAAGAGCCTACATAAAATCATCCTCCAGCCACCAAAGAAACGCCTTTGAGAAGAAGTGGCAGGCTCCAAAGGAAATCTAAAAATAAAAAATAGTAAGAGCAACCGAGTGTTAGCATACTTGTTGATTCACCATCAGAGCATGAGTTGAACAATCCTTTTTGGGACGTTATTTCTTTGACCTCGCCGTGGAGCCGCAGGAGGCTCGGGAACCTAAGGAATCAAGCAAAGAAGGAGATAAAGAGGAAGAAAGCACTCATGAACAACCACCGAAAGGTATGGTCTTGGAAGGGCTTGATAATTTGGCCTCTGTTACATTGCAGATTGATGAAGTCGAAGACGGATCTAGGAAATCAAAACCCAAAGCATCAGTTCATAGATCGCCCTCCTTTCTTACCAGCCATGTTGCTGCTCTTGCCTTTTATAGAGAATGGGAGTTAGAAAAAGCATAAATGTAGAAACAAATTGATCACGAGAAGAAAATAATTGAATAGAAAGATAAGGAAATTGCTGAACTCAAAAATAAGGTGGATACGGTAGTCATTATGATACCACAACTCATGCAATGCAGGGCGCCACCTCGAATTTACTCCCTATATTTGAAAGAGAAGCATATCTGTTTTCAATTAATGAGAATTGTCAAAGATCTAAGTCCTTCTTTGAAAACGTCACAGGAGTTTTATCATGTTTATTCTCCTACAACCATTAAAAATTTTCTTTGTGAATTTTACTTACATAATTATGCTATTCCTAATGATGCTGACTGGAATCCTCTGCTTTATATTGGAGACATTCAACTCAGAGCTCTCATGTCGTGGATCCAAAATGAAATTACTAGGGGAGAACAATTTAGGATGTACAGGAAGGGTGAACTTGATCTTCCACTATCATTAAGAGTTGAATCAAGGGATCCAAGATGCCGTTATTATGATTGGCAGAAAATTTTGTATAAACCAGACTATGCAAATAATATTCTACCCATGAGAGAAGAAGTATTAAGAGAATATGAGCAGATGACTATAGTTGAGGGTTTGGTAGCAATTGGACATTTAGTGCAGCATTGGAATAGTCTGCCCAATGAGTAAAAACAATATGAGTTTCATTCATTGCCAAACTATCATGCAACACTCAAACGAGCACCCAAATATATATATTTGGGCAGAACAAAAGAAAAACATTGGTTGCCCCTTAGTTTTCAGCCACCTATCCTTCTATGGCCACTAATGGGATGGAGGGATAATGACCCACCTTATAATGAAGCATTAGAGCGCACCAGGTGGACACGATTGGAGAAGATGAAAGGATTTTATTGGAGCTTGGCTACAGGAGGATCTGGACAGGTTATCCCCAACAATTTCAGAATTAATGCAAGGATTAAGAACTTTTCTATTGCTGGAGGACCAACAAGAAGCTAGGTTGGGGGGTAATGATGAGCCAAAATAATGGCTCCATTTTGTTAAAATCTTGTCATAAAACTCTTGTTTTGATAATATGTTTGGGTCATAGGAATTTCCTTGTTGATGTCTTTTTCTAGTATTTATAGACCTGATTTATTCTATACCTAAGGTTGTTGACTAATGATCTTTATACAAAATCTATGCAAATTATCTAAATTATATGGTTTAATTTGTGCTATGTTAACATCAATAGATACACATGTTTTTGTGCACATTAATGCCATGATGCAGGTCAGATAAGATGAAAAGGTGACTAAGCTCGCGATTTAAAGATACTTCAATATATGGCTGATGCAGACCCAGTCAAAGTGGAGCAGCATTGAAGAAGGTCATAATCAATTTGACTGCTTCCTCAGCGGAGCGATCTGTGATAACATTCATGATTGTTCTTGATGGAACATAAATCCAGGAAGGAGGTTACGCTATATTTTCTTAGCAGCAGAACAATTGTTGTTGTTCTGCATTTATGTGTTGACTTCTTCTTCTAGTGTAATTAATCATGTTCGCCTATTCCTCTAGGACATGGATTGATCAGTTAGAAATTTGTTATAAGTTTTTCTATAAATAAAAGGTCTATATCTTCTCATGAAAGTAAGAAGGGAGAACAATCACAGAGTTAGTAATATTTAGTTTTTAGACTTATGTATGTGCAATCAATTTGAAGTAAATAAAAATAATGATATTCTGAGGTTATCAGTTGTTATCCGAGTCCTAGATATACTCATTCAAGGGGGACCACTTGGTGAGTAATTACTATGTGTTCTTTAGTTAAATTTCCATTCTGTTATAGTTGTTTTTTTGGTATTAGACTATTCCTACAGCCACTGGAAACAATTCCTATGTCTATTCCTACAACCAAAGCAGGCAGAGTAGTTCTTGTATGTTGTCCAAAATGTCGTCCTTAACAGTATTTGCTTAAGTTATTTTTAATTGTGAGTTTTAATATAGTATTAAGCTACTATGTTTCTGCATATTTGTTTCAGAGAATTTTCTTTTCAGCAGTAGAGTAAAATGGCTACAATTTGAGTTTTAGTGCACATACAGTGTCGGCCCATTTCAAGTTTACGTCCCTGGTCGATAAAGTAAATGAACCTTTGCTACAGGAAAGGTAGTTGTTCAGTAAGGATGTTTTATCTTTGAGCTGAGTCTTTAGACCATAGTTGCTATTCCAATTGCAAGGACCAACACCCATTGTAGGGGGGGGGGGATTATAGCTATAGTGTCAAGGAGCCCTATTCGTATAGACTCAAGATTATCACTTAGACCTTTCCTCTTCAAATATCTATAAGACAAGGCTACCCCTTAGTTTATTTCCTCTATGCTCTCACTATTGATGCACTTGAATAGCTTTTAAATCATGTTAAAAATTAGAAACTTATTTATGGTATTTCTCTACCTAGCGATGAAGTTGCTCGTAAGTCTCATTTTGTTTATGATAACTTATTATTTATTCCCAATTCTTAAGATGAACTCAACAACGCCCTCAAAGTCTTAGACCTACTTTGTTTATCTCTTTTCTCCCAACTCTCTCTTAATAAAACTAAATTTTGGATGACTTTAGTTGATCAACCACCTCCTTAGATAACCCCACATTAGAAATATACACCAATCATAGTGTAATTTCAAGATGCCTAGGCATCCCCTTTAGGGTATGAGTTTAATTATCTAAAATGTGTAAATGGTTCAACTTTATAAACTAAAAATAAATCTCAATCTTTGGTCAAACAAACTTCCTTCTATGGTTGGATGTACTCAAAACGACAATAAAATCCTCATAGCTAGTCATGTTTATATTTCCTCTTGTTGGCTTCCCTTAAAACGTAATTATAATCGACTAACTCAATTAATTAGAGGGTTCCTTTGGGGAAAATTAAATAATAAAAAAGGTCATCCAATCACTTCATGGTTGCATTGTATTTAGCTTAAAAATCAAAGAGGGGTTCAAGAGTGATAATCAAAACTTTTCATGGAGTAGCACCTTGGAAGTCTCTTATTAGGTACATAATTTCTACCTCTAAATCCAATAATTCTTAGAAAGAGGTTGGGTGGAAAGATAAAGTCCTTATGAAAAAATAATTTGAACTTCTAGCTTCCAAACAATTTTTAAGCATATGGAAAGTGTGGTGTAATGTCCCCATTCAATCCCTAAACCAAGTCATTACTATATTATGAATAGTGATTAGAAAGAATTAAGTGGCAATGATTAATAATAAAGAAAAGAACAAAAATTAATATAAGAAAAGGTGATCAACTTCCTTAGGAAGACAAAGGCGAATTTTGTTTATATGGTCGACTCCTACTAGGTGAGTTATTTCATAAAGAATGACAAGTTTTTTTTTTGTTTGATATGTCTGATCAAGCCGAGTTCATGAATTGTGAACTCATAAAAAATAGTAATTGATATGCTTGGTAAAGGTTGAGTACTAATATTCTTTTAAGCGATTAATATCCTTAAGACAATAGTTAATAAGAAATAATTTGTAACGATAAAGCAAGTAAAAGTTTATAATTAAAGGGGTGCAATTTGCTTAAAGAAGAAGTTAAAATGAACCAAGAGGAGTGGTGTTTCTTAAAGGGTGTGTCTATTATGAAATGACACTTCTCTTAGAGGAAGTCACACTTTTATAGATAAATAAAGAAGATATAAAAAGAAGTATGATTAGAGGTGAAGATTTTGTATTATTATTGAACCCAAAATGAAGTGCTCAATTGAGCCACCAAAGTATCAAGATATGGATTCATAAGCAAGGGGATTATTGATCAGGGGTAGCATCAAATTAAACTACAAGATTATAAATTACATAAATCGAGAAAGGCCTCATAACAAAATCACATGATTATAAGGATATCAATCAAGAAAAGCATTAAAGTTTTGAGGCCTATAAATATATCTTATATAGGCAATCTTATACAAAATTCAATGAATAGTTTTAGAGTCATAAATCAGGAACAACAATATCTCATATAAGAAGATCTATATACAAGTTAATGCATGGTTATAGGAACAATAAATCAAGAGCAATCATCAAATCTATATTAGGACCAAAATCATATTCATTATGCTTGTAAATCAAACTTTATTTCAAAATTTTAGTTATAGAAAGTTATAAAAAACCTTATCCACCTCTTACCATTCATCTGAGATTGCCTACTTATCAACACATTGCAAGTTTTGTTCAATCCTCGTGATTATATTTCAAATGTTCCTACAAGGGACACTACATTAGTATCAAATTTGTACCACCCCATTGGTGAGACTTCAAAACTATTTCATTTTAGTAGAAGATGAAGACAATTCAAGAGTTGGCGTTAAAGTTTAAACAAATTTTCTAGAGAAGTGATAAGATTTTATCCAAATAGGGTGAATTGAGTAGGGAGCTAAAAAGAAAAGAAAAAGTAAATGAAAATGAAGTATGCACAAGAGAAGAATTAAAGTTCACAGAAGGGTAGATTGGATAAGTGAAACAAACAAATAAACTAATCACCTATCCAAACATCACAATTAAAGAGGATTCTAATAAGGAGTTTACAATTGTACATAATCTCATGCCAACATTTCAAGAGATTTAAGAAGAGGAAATGTTTTCCAATATCTCTAAAAATATGAAAATAATTAAACCTTCATACACTTTTTCAATCACCAATGAAATTGGTACTTTGATTCATAGGATTATGTGATAGTCATTGATGCAAAGTTGATACATGGGGAGCAAGATAAAATGATAAAGGCTTCACATCTATTGTAGGTGATGAATTATTTTATTTCAATATAAAGGAGGTTTTTGGTTCAACTACCAAAGTGACCCTTTGAATACTAATGCACATGAAATTCCTTTTGAACAAGATATTTCTCTTAGTCCATCTCAAGGATCATGCATTAATAATGACATAGAAAGGATTGAATCCAATGACCATAAATTAGAGTATTTGAAATTGGTTAGAGATCAAGATATAAATCGTAATTCTTTTTCACCACTTGAGGAGTACATGGTATCCATTGATAAGTCAATGTTTATGGATGAGAGGATTAATGTTTCAAATTAAATTGAACCAAAAGATGCATTGGGCAACAGTTCTAATCACTTTGAGGAAAATAAACAAAGAATTGTTACATTGAAAGATGAGAAAATGTAGCTATGGGTCACAAAAGAGAACAAAAGCGCAAAATTCAAAGAATGATGGAGACTAGCAAATGAGAAAACTCTTTAAAAGGAAGTAATGGTAGGCAAATAACCAGGAAAACTAATGGATATTATTGAAGATGTGGAGAGAATTCTATGATTGTGTGAATGGTTGAGTGAGAAATATAAACATGCCAAGATGATAGATTCTTAGGCAAGAGGGAACTTCTAGAAGATCAAGCAAAGTCATGGACACTTAGATGAACAAGAGATGAGTTTTTCAGACTAATAGTGCATCAAGAGTCCTACACACACACACACACCCAATCAAAGATCTCAAAAAATAGCATTGAAGGCCTTGGATGATGAGGCACCAAAGATAGTAAGTGTAAAAGATCAACAACTAGATGCCATGGGGTCTTAGATTTATACAAACAAGGAAAGGATAAGTGGATTGATGATCATAAGACCTTTCAAGACGCAAAAAATTAAAATTTAGTAACTAATCACTTCGAGGAGAAAGAAGACAAAGGAAGAACTGAGGAGATTAAGAATTTGGACAACATAGATGAGACCTACAACCGTTGTCTAAAAAATCAAACAATGAAAGTTTAAAAAAATATAGGTTTGGTTTTAGACACAAGGATAACTTTCAACTTTTTGAGTTGGATAAAGAAGCCATTCTGAAATCATGTGATAAGATTGTTCAGACAATCATAAAGCTTGGAACTCGGGAATTGCTATGGTAGACAAATCGCATGGTAGTAAATTGTTTCATATAATGATAGAGTTTGACAAGTTTGATGAGTTCATTGGCATTTGTATGAAGCAAGGAATATGTGTTGGAGCATTCTATTGACTTAATCGGGACCCCAATATCGTCATAATGATTCAAGGTTGCTTGTGGGTAAGAAAGTCCAAGGAGGGGAGACTGTAATGTCCCCATTCAATCCCTAAATTGAGTCATTATTATATTATGAACAACGATTAGAAAGCATTAAGTGACAATGATTAATATTAAACAAAAGAATAACAATTAATATAATAAAAGGTGGTTGACTTCCTTAAGAATGCAAAGACATTTTTTGTTAATATGGTTGACTCCTATTGGGCAAGTTATTTCATAAAAATGACAAGTTTATTTTTATGTTTGTTATGTTTGTGTTTTCAAGGTTAAATTAATCATAACTGAAAAAATCAGATATGGAAGAGCGAATCACAAACTCTAAATCTAATTCAATTAACTCCTAAATTACAATAGAAATGATATCAAATCAATCGAACATAAAAAAAAAAGAACATAAAACTCCCTCAATTGATCTAAATATGCTTCCATTGCTCTTCTCCAATTTGTGTGGTAGGTGGCTCTCAGGTGTTGCACTGGTATACCTACATATGATTGACACAAATATTTTGAAGACTGTGATTCTAGATTGATTTGATGAAAAGGTATTGCTTTTATAGATTTTCAAGACAGATGGGGTGAGATATTGAATTGAAGTGTTGATTGATAGATAATTGATTTTGATTGATCAATTAAGTGGATTGAATGATTTGTTAACATGATAGATTGATTCGTTAACTCGATTGATCGGTGGACTTAATAGGATAGGGAGATGATTGAATTGATTAGCCAGTTGACTGAATTGATTGAGGAGAAGACTGAATTGGTTGATTAGTTAGAAAAGGTGATTTAGAGTGAAAAGGGGAGATTGAAGAGTTAACTAATTAGTTAATTGATTTGATCAATCAGTTATGATTTTCAACATGTGTTGTAGGAGATTGAATTGAAATTCAATTTCATTTTGATTTGAATTTGAATTTAGATTTTTGAATGATGAAATGCACATGAAATTTACTGAAATTTATTTAAATTCAGATTTGGTGAAATGTGAATTTGAGAAAATGAAATTAAATGGAATGATTTGAAATTCGAATTTGGGGAATTGGAACTAGATGAAATTATTTGAATTCGAATTTGGGGGGAATTGGAGGAATAAGTTAATTAATTTAATTAATTTAAATAATTTAAATTAAATAATTTAAACATTTGAAATGTGATTAATTAAATAATAAAGATTATTTAACTAAGGAATAAATTGTAATTAATTAAATAAATAATATTTAAGATAAAATTGATTAATTAATTAAAGAATAGAAATTCGATAATTAGAAATGTTGGATGTGATGATTGAGTCAATTTATAAAAATAATTAACCTTATTAAATAATTAAATAATTACTTAATTAATTAGGACGAAGAATTAGTGTATGGTTGATGAGACATTTTTAGGTGTCTGCATTTGCCCCTCTTTGACACAATGTCATAACGACGTTGTTTCAAAGAAAACAAAAAATTTCTGCTCTAGTATGTCCCGATGACGCTTATAGTGTAAATATGCCCCCTCGGAAAAAGTAGTCAAAAAATTTAGAAATTGAGACCATTTTTTCGATACCATGCTAGTGAGCAATCGTGTGAAGTTTTGTGCAATTTCGAGTCCGTTTGACTGGTCTACAAGTGCTTTGAAGTTTAGGGGGACCACGACTGTTGGAGTGGTACAAACCCTAATTTTGAGCTAAAAATAGTGATTTGGCCCTTTCATTTTCTCATTTGCAATCTTGTGAGTTATTGGAGATCATTGTGAGTTTTGAGCCTTCTGCGACTCTGGGAGCATCATGGCCGGCTTTCGAGCACTATTGCACATGTCTGATTGAGTCTGATCAACCAAAGACCACTTGGGACTGAAGGCACGGTATGTATTTCGAAAACAATTGTTTGTTTATGCCTATTTTTTGCTATTTTTCAGTTTTCCTCAACAAATTTTTTGAATTGATTCGCAATTGCTTGTCGATTTGTGTGCAATTATTTTTAATTGTTTGCATTCGATATTATTGACACACATTCGATTATATGTGTTTCGCATTTGTTTATTTTGATGTGCATTTGATACTTTATTATGCATTCACCCTGATAAATTTGCATTCGTTAATAATGTTGTGCAATAGCTCTTATTGATTCACATTAGGCATCACTGATTCACATTCATTGTAAACTTTGATTTTTTAATATGTATAAATTGAATTTTGTCATACAAATAGTTTTTCTGACATATTTGTCATGATTTTCACTTGCAGGTGAATTTTAGTGATCTCTATGCAGACAGACGAGGCCTGATGGTCTTGATAGGTGAGATGAGTTGCTTGTTGAGGAAGTAGCATTGGTCAAACATTTGGGATTATATCATATCTTGCATCTTCCTAAGGTTACAACCAAGAGGGCCATGATCACTGCTTTAGTTGAGCGGTGGCATTCTGAGATATGTTCCTTCCATTTGCGTACTAGAGAGGCATCCATTACCTTAGAGGATGTTTGGAAGATTTTGCACATTCCTATTCATGGCGTGAGAGTCGTATATGATTGTCGAGATGGTATAAATGATTTATGTGATCTCTTTGAGTGCAATGAGCAGGATTTGCGTATGAGAGGTCAATATGAGATCCCATCGGAGGGGATGAACTATGATGACCTCACTATAGTCTTGTGCAGTATAGTAGCAGATCCATTGATACCAGATAGGAGGTCACATGTATTTCTAGTTAGATGGGATTGTGTGATCCATGATATGATTGTAAACAGACGTCTATTTGCTTGGGGTCCATGTCTTCTTGTGACTGTATATTATCAGATGCATGGCATATTATATTTGCGACATAAATCTATTAGATGCAGCATTACCTTGCTCCAGGTATGGGCTTGGGAGCATATAGCCATGTCTCGGGTGTTTGTTCATGTAGCTCTCGAGGGTGAGCAACCATATGCGTACAAGTACACTCCGTGTCTTAGACATAGGGGTTTGGGGAACACCTTGTATTGGAGACATCAGATAGATATTTTACAGTACTTCACATGGCAACCATATTTGGATTGCCCCGGTTGGAAAGATGATGCTCAACATTTACCATTCTATCGTCAGTAGTGATCTTATTGTCAGGATTTGGATTCTCATTGGATTATTGACATACATCTTCCAGAATGGGTACTCTGACAGTTTGAAGAGATACGAGGTATTCCTGATATGACTGCATACTTTTCTTGTGTTACCTATGAGATCAACGATTAGGGGGGCGTGTATTCAGCCTCATGCTGTTGTTGGTGAGTTTGATTCTTTACATCCTGTGTAGTGGGGTTGGTCCAATGGATCCGGGGATGACAACTCAGTATGATGGGTGGTGGTTGTCACACATACCCATTCCTTTGACACATCCTACCAATCCCTATTACCACAATAGATTCAGCATCAGCGGTCACGGGGCAGGAGAGGGAGAGGTAGAGGAGATGTGTTGGCTATAGCAGCAACAAGAGAGGATGAGGAGGAGGAGGAGGAGGGGGAGGATGAGGGGGAGGATATGGAGGTAGATATCGATGGAGACACCGAGTCCAGTATTTCAAAGGAGGAGGGAAATGATGATTCTAGTTTAGGATCATCGAGCAACGAAGGAGATTATCATGATGATGAGGGTGTATATGACATTGACATGCCCAAGTTGGGAGGTGTGCCTACTAAAAAGGGAGGCGGGGATGGAGTGTATGGTGGGGATGGAGATGACGATGATATCCGTAGGTACTGAGAGCGTGGATTCGGAGTCTAGAGGATGCATTGGCGAGAGAGCGACAAGTGAGGAGGGAGGGTGATTCTATGCATATTCTTAGAGCATAGATACGAAGCTTGGAGGATGTGATGGCAAGGGTTGGAGAGACAGAGGGAGGATAGAGAGTTGTTTTGGAGAGATTATGGAGCCTTGGAGGCAAAGAGGGATCATATTGTAGTAGAGAGGGATCACCTTGCAACAGAGAGGGATTGCCTCCAACAGTAAAGAGATCATGCAGTGTAGAGGGCACAAGTGACCATGGATGCTTATGATCAGTTGTTTGGTCCAGGGACTGATGCACGAATGTAATTAGACAAATTTTTCACTGCTGCTTAGGAGGCTATATACTATAGACAGACATATGAGATACTCGTTCCCAAGGGTCAGAGGGAGCCTAGTTATCAAGCCTATAGATCTCGGATTGGATCTAGCAGAGACACAAGTCAATAGATAAGCAACGGAGGTGTGATGGGTCCTCCTAGGGCATCATCGGGACATCTTGGAGCAGGATCCAGTAGGAAGGATCCTCCTGGAGATAGAGGCAATGTCGGTTGACACTTATTTGATGATACTAGTCGACCCATTGGGCCTTTTATTGTATACTTTGACACATTATCATTTTTGAGTTATATGATATGCAGTTTTGGCGGTGTTCTATATGCTTGTGTTCTATTGATGATGCATGTTTATGTTATGCGATCTATATAATTTTATTTGTGATTTCTATGTGATGTGTGATACAACTCTATATGATGTATGATTTTATGTGATGAAATCTATGTGATTGTTACTATCTATAATGATTGAAATGCAATTTATTAAAGTGATTAAATGAAATGTTACTAAGTGAATGAATAATGCAACTAAATGAATGCAATTTAACGTGATAATGCAATTAACATGAGGTTAAATGAATGATATGAACTGAATGATCTAAATGAATGGTGATAAATGAACTAACTAAGTGAATGAGCTATATGAATGCAATTAATTTTTTTGTTTCAAATGTGCCAAAATATTATTGTATCTATTCGACTCAGTTAGAAATAGAAGAATTGTTAGTAAGATGAAAAGATTTATGAGAGAGAGATAATGAAAGATGATGAAAGGGTGAAAAAGATAACTGAAGTCGATCCACTAGAAATGATGTTTTTTTTATACAATCAGTATGATAGGAGATGAAATGATATGATATAATAGATGATGAATAGTCTTCTTGTCTTTATTCATAGTGCAACACGTTATCATTAGTGAGCCTTATTATGTAACATTGAAGCTGTGTACATCAAGGTATAAAGAATCGAGACATAAAGATATCTCATTGCAAGAAACAAACACTTAGCAGACACGGAATGAACCCTCCATTCTGGGAATTGTGCTAGGGGTCGAGGTATGTGTGGAATTCACAAGGTAAATGCTCCTATCACAGACACCCACTAGATAAATTTCCCCAGAACTTCATTGGTTCACACCACAAACAACAAACAAAGAAAAGGATCATGCTCATCATAGCTCCTCTAGTCACTTTTGGACATCCTTGAGTAGCATAGAAACACGATATTTGCCAATTGATAAAAGATAAAAACCAAATTAGACAAAACTCAGTAGCTTTACTGATTGTGCCTTTGCTTTGATTTGTTTGATGTGATGATCAATACTGTCTAGTTTCATAAAGTTGTGGACCCCGTTTAAGAATGATCTGTCAGATTTTGAGTGTATCCTCTTCTATTTGAGACAAGATAATGATCACATTGATATGGATATTAACAATTGATAAGACTTGATCAGTTTGGTTGCAATTTTTTATAAGATATTTATATGCTTTGTTTAACTTTGTGCGAAGCGTTTGTTGGATATCTGCTAGGGTATTTATTTCTCATCAGAAATTTTATCACAAGTTTTGATTGTTTTCAATTTTTAGTTCTTTTTAAGGAGATTTTTTTATGTTTTGGGGTTTTGTGGATCATTTTCAAATATTTTTGGTTGATTTTATTGGTTTTTTCAAATTTTGGGGTATTTGTTTAGGATCCTTTTAGGATTTTTTAGGATTTTTTCAAGACTTTTTACAATTTTTATGATTTTTCAGGACCGTTTACAATTCAAGACATTATTCGATTTTTAGGATTTTTTCATGACTTTATATGATTTTAAGGATTTTTTTAGTTATGCCCCCAGTATACAGACCTATTATGAGATGATGATCTAGGCAATGCATATGGAGACAATAAATTTTTGATATGAGTTATGCTAATGCAATATGCATGATGAAGATGCAATTCATATTTGAACAAGGATGATTGTGTGCATCTTTCGTTCTAAAGTGCACTAATTAGAAAAAAGGTGCGAAACATTTCAGAGATAGGAGTTCAATCCGTTCTCAGAAGACCTTAGACCATCCAACCTAACACACTATGTAACCAAGATTTATAAATGGAGGCGTGGAAAAATTCTTCATCAATTCTTGAAAATTTGACCTTATTTTGCCCATGTGTGTGCATCTAAGTTTATTCCCACCCTTATAATCATTATAGACCCTTGGAATCCTATGTGGCTAGCTACTCAAGGTATTCTGACTTCAAAAGCAACCTGGATAAAGCCTCGCTGCCAGCAAGATTTTAGGGCTTCGACGAGGTTATACACTATAAACTCTCGAATATTGCTCCATTGCCAGTAAGCGTCCATAGCCTTGATGGAGTTACTTGCATGTTCCCTTAGTCAAGCTTTATTGCACATTTTTGCATGATATTTTAATTGTATATCTTTGCTCTTTTTTGCCTTGAGATGAATATTGGCATAGCACTTTTTTTCTTTTGATTTCTTTCCTTGACTTGTAAGTAATGAAACCTACCTGGGTATGATGATTATAGTGGCGCTGAAGTAGAATATTGGATTTTTCACTAGCCACATGACCGACTAGGTATCTGTAATGACTTAGAGCATGTGATTAATTTGTGAGATATAGCAATTGATAGATGTTGGGTAACAAGACTTAACAGTGGAACTTATATACAACCATGAATAAAGTCTAATCACAAGGTGACGTTGAAGATAAATGACTAAAGACCTCCTAAAGACTTCATGAACAAGTATGTAGGAAACAAGATCACCTTATCTCCTTTCAATGCAGACAAGTGAATTATTTAGACAATCCCCTTGTTTTATTTATGCCACGATATGTGCAAGCAAAGATTATATGATATGAAGATTATGAATGTGATGCATTTAGGAAAGAAACTATATGAGATGCAATGTGTTAAGGAAAATGATATGCAAACATGGAAAGTAAATGCTAAATTAATCTAGCCCTTAGATATAATATCTTTTTAGGTGCATGTTGTTCATGGGATCTAGGAGTGGATCTCCTTCCATTGTTGTTAATGATAAGCGATATTTCCAACTCTCTTGTGATGACAAAAGGATCTAACCAGTTAGGTTCAAACTTTCCTAGTTTTTTGCGTTCTGCGAGATTCCTTTGATTCTCCTTAAGGACAATATCCCTTACTTCAAAGCAACATGGTCTTTCTCTTTTTTTATAGCTTCATCTCATTTAGTTTTGATAGCCTTGTAAATGATTCAGAGTGCTTTTTTGTTTTTCATCCAATAATTCAAGTTCTTGCAAACGAGCAACTCTGCAGTCTTCCTCTGATATGATGTGTTTCAAAAATTCTACTTTGATAGGTAAAATGACTTCTGAACCATATACTAAAGAGTAAGGTGTAGCACTAGTACCTGTGTGGACACCAGTTCGATAAGCCCAGAGAGCTGGATTCAATTGAAGATGCCAACGTCATTGACAACTTTCTTTAAAATTTTCAACATGGTTTTATTTGTTGCCTCGGCTTGACCGTTGCTTTGGGGGTAATAAGGAGTTGCAAAACGTTGTTTAAAGTGGAATTGATCAAAAATTTCACTCACTTCTTGATTTTTAAAGGGTCGCCCATTGTCAGTAAAAATACACATGGGGACTCCATATCTACAGATGATATAATTCAAGATGTACTTAGTTATATGTTTATTTGTTGTGTAGGTAATAGGAACTGCCTTGACCCATTTGGTAAAGTAATTAGTAGCTATGAACATGAACTTGTGTCTATTGGAGGATATAGGGTTTATCTTCACAACAAGATCCAATCCCTATTATGAAAACAACCGTGGTGATTTAATCGGTTAAAGATCTTGAGTAGGTGCATGGATCAAGTCTCCATGTATTTGGCATTGTCTGCATCTTTGGACGTACTTGTAGGCATCCTTTTCCATTGTTGGCCAATAATACTCGGTTCTCAACAATGTTTTTGCTAGTTTCGAACCAGAAGAGTGTGCTTCGCATATCCCATCATGAAATTCTTTCAGGTTCGCCTATGCCTCTTCCATATTGAGACATCAAAGTAAAGTACCATCTAGGCCTTTTTGTATAAAGTATCAACAATGATTATGTGTTTTGCAGCTTGATGGATAAGTTTCTTTCTTTGATTTCATGAGATATTAGGAGTTATATATTGATCAGGAAGGTATACATATACATCTCTGTACCAAGGAGATTCAGGTCCCACTATCATACAAACATATTCAACATATGGTATTTCATATGTTGGTACCATAAGTTACTCGACTATGAACTCAAAGAGTTCTAATGTTAGGCATGTCCAAGAGAGAGCCTATTGTTGCCATAGCATCAACTCCTTTGTTTTGTGCTCTTGGATTTGCTCAAATATTATATTGGTGAACTGTTGCTTGTATTCTTCCACCAACTGTTTATAAGGTGTCATCTTGTCATCTTTTGCATTGTAATCATCATTGACTTGATTGATGATAAGCTGCGAATCTCCATAAACTTGTAACTCCATGATTTTCCACTGTATGGCAGTACGAAGTCCTATTACTAGGGATTCATATTCAAGTATGTTATTGGTATGAGAGAAGTCAATTTTGAATGATTTAGGGATGGAGTCTCCTTGAGGAGTTATGAAGAAAATTCCTGCTCCTACTCCATGATCTATATAGGACCCATCAAAATTCAATTTTTCAGTTTGTAGGTGCTAAAAGTGTGAACACTGATTCATCTGGAAAATCTACCACCATTGGATGACTGTCTTGTAGGGATGCCTCGATAAGCTAGTTTGCTATGATCTGTCCCTTAATGGCCTTTCTGTCGACATACTCTATTTCAAATTCATTTAGTATCATGACCCACTTGGCAAGCCTTCCGGTTAATGTTTCTATATTCAATAAGTACTTGAGTGGATCAAAGTGTGCGATGAGGTGGACCTTATGACTCAACATATAGTGTCTTAGATTTTGAGATGCAAAGATCACTACGAGAAATGCTCATTTTATTGGTGTGTATTTGAATTCATATCCAATGAGTGTTCTACTGATGTATTAGATAGCTCTCTCTTTTTCTTGCTCATCATGTTGTGCTAGGAGAGCACCTAAGGAGGATTTTGTTGTCGATATGTATAAGAGTAGTGGTTTCCCATGTGTTGGTGGTACCAAAACTTGTGTGGACAAAATATATTATTTTAGTGTTTGAAATGCCTCCTGGCATTGTTCTGTCCATTTGAATGTGACACCTTTCTTAAAAAGATGTTGAAATGGTTGGTACTTGTCTACCAATTATGCAATGAAGTGTCTTATAGATTGCAGTCTCCCTTTCAAGCTTCTTAATTACTTGAGTATGGTGGGTGACGACATGTCTAGTATAGCTTTGACATTTTCTGGATCTATTTCTATGTCGTGGTTTAATACAATAAATCCCAAGAGTTTACCAGATGTTACCCAAACACACACTTTTTGGGATTTAGGCGGATATTGTATTGCTCAAGTCTGTCAAGTATTTTAGCTAAGAAATCCAGATGATCACCTCTTGTTGTGGATTTAGCCAGTAAATCATCTGCATAGTCTTCCATGATTTTGTGTGTCATTTCATGAAATAAGGTGGTCATTTCCCTCTGATAAGTAGCACCGACATTTTTAAGGCCAAACAACTTTACATTCCAGCAATATGTTCCCCACGAACAAGTGAAAGTTACTTTATTTTGGTCTTCTAGTGAAATCTTAATTTGATTATAACAAAAAAACCATTCATGGGTGATAGCATTTCATTGCTAGTTGTCAATTCCACTATCATATCTATGTTAGGGAGTGGAAAAACATCTGTTGGGAAAGCCTTGTTGAGATCCCTAAAGTGAGTGCAGATTTTGACACCTCCAGTGTGCTTGGTTACTAAACCCACATGTAATAAATTCTGCAATTCAATTTTGACCAATAAAGCTATGTGATGAGGATGCATTTTCCTGAGTTTCTACTTGTATGTTTTTACTACTAGGAGTAATGGTAGATGATGCAGGACTAACTCAGGATCTAACCCTGGCATATTAGAATAAGACCATGCAAAGTTGATTGGTCTTTGTGTGAAAATTTGAATGAATTTTTCTTTTTCCATTGGTTTCAGAGATTTTGCCAGGTGTATCTTGTGTACTGTCTTAGCATCTCCAATATTGATCTCTTCAATTTCTTCAACTACTAATGTTGACTGTTCTTTATTTATGGCAAGGTTGTCCAATATGTTGTGAACCATATGTTTTGCTTCATTTCCATCATCTAGATTAAAAGAGGAGCTTGCCTCTCCAAAGTATGCAGTTCTATCAAGATCTATGGTGAAGCTAGCTTTGTGATCATCATAAGGAAGTCCATCCCTTGCACCCAAGAATTCATCTATAGCTTCATCATTTTAAAACCAATCTAATTGTGGTTGCCCTTCTTGCCCCAGTCTATTAGGTGAGGATACATGAGACAAAGATTTCTTTCTTCAGCAGGAGGAGATGTTTTTGAGTTCATGCAGATTTTGTTGTTAAAAACATACTTGACTGACGGTGGGAAGATTGGTATGTCTTTATATTCAATGTTGTCATCTTCAACTAGTTGGTTGTTATAAGCTCTAAATGCTGAAAATATGCTACAACTTGTTGGCATTTGATCATTTGGTCAGTCGATAATGTAATGTGTGTTTGCTTGATGCAACCGATATATGTCTGGTGTACATAGATATTAGATTTATGTATGATGACTATTTTGTATGTTGTCATTGATGGCAACTATGTTTCTTTAAGTCATTTAAGTCCTACAGTTCAACCGACTAGACTTAACCAGTAAAGCAGAGATAGTTTTATCAGAACCGATAATTAGGACTTGAACCGGTAAATGACAGACAGTGTTACATTCCGACAACTGGTACATGAAAATCATGAAGATTGAGATGATGTGGTTTTGCAACAACATTGAAGAATATTAGATGAAGATATGTTAGTGACCACATGTGCTGAATTGATCAGGTGAATGAGATTTGTTTGATAGAACAAATTACTGGATGGAGACTTAACCGGTAGTGATGAAAATCACTCAGATTGGTAAAACGACACAGAATTGGATTCATTATGTCGGTGGCCGACATAACTAAAGCGTAAAATGCAAGATTGTCTAGATGCACTGAACCTAGGGAATTGTAATAAGGTTCTAGCCAACCTTATGGTAATTTTAATTATGTGATGAGGTATGAAAAGATATATATACATGAGCTTGATAGTGTGATATGTGACGAGCAAATTTTGTATTTCTGACAGTGCGAAGATTAGAGGAGTTGAAAGATGAAGTCTTTGTGATGTTGTAATGTTCTGAAGCAGATCTTATCAAACACCGAAGGTATTATACTGAGATCATTTGTACTTGTTGTCTCCCTAACAGTTGCTGCAAGAAAAATCTCTTACATGGTCACTCCTAACAGGGTGCAGTTAGATCCTAACAGTTCTGATCATTAAATCCTCTAACCAGGTGATACATTAACTTGTGTTTGCAAATCCCAATTACTTGGGTAGCTTCTAATAGGCCTTTTTGTAAAGCTCTTAACTGGGCTTAGACACTTCTAACAGGGTGTACCCCTAACCAGGTGTTGTAGACCTTAACCAGTTAGATCTCTATACTGCATATAGTGGATCTTGTGGGTACTAACTCCCACCATGGTTTTTCCCATTTGGGTTTTCCTCGTATAAACTCTTGTGCCATGTGGTTTATGATTTGTGTGGTGATTTCATACTTGGTGTTATTTCTTACATGTCTATTGAGTTTTAAGTTGGTGAAATTGATATTCAAATTTGTATTGTTTTTACTATCACTGATTCACCCCCCCCTCTTAGTGCCTTATAAGTTCATCATAATTGTGTGTAGATAGAAACTCATAACCATGTGAATCAGTTATAGTCTCAATATATGTTTCTCTATCTGATTCATATTCATCAATTTCTTCAATTGGAGAAAACATATTTTCAGTTGTATTGATGATGAAGGGGAGAGTATCTTGACTATTAGGCTCTTCTTCTATGATAGAAGATTCATTGAGTGCTTGAATAAGAGTTAGGGGTAATATTGAATTATCACATCTTATTGGTGCTATCCTTGTCTATGTTGGTGTACTACTTGATGATGATGGTGTGGAAGTATCTTATGTTAGTGCAATTCATGTCTCCATTATTGTATTGACATGGGATGTTGGCTGAAATACTGTTTGTAATGCGTTGCTTCGCCTTGGCGATTCAAGGTCACGATCTTCACTTGTTATTATTGGGGTATTTGGTCTAGTTGTTCTTCTTTTTCTTGTCAAACCAGTGTACCCTAATCCCCAATTCTTTGGATTCTCTGAAGGTAATATGGCTTTATGATGCCTTGTGCATGTGCCCCCAACCCTATGGTTCCATCATAACCACGTCGATGTAACATCTTTAAACCATTACTAGATTGTTCTAAGGGGATTTTGATGTTTTGAGTTTCATTTTATTCTTTATACAAACATCCATTGACATCTTCATCTAGATATTCTTCATTAAGGTTTCCCCATCTGGTAAAAGAACAAGAATAAGAAAAATGAATAATTTCCTTCCCTTTATCTTTGTTCGTTAGATTTGGTAATGTTCTCCCAAAGGACCTGGGAGATATTTTCCCTACTGACAAGGTTCTTGAACATGAGTACTCGCCACACCCTTCATCTTTGATTTGAAGAGGAGGTGTTGTAGGTGTGCAGGATGAAGATGTTGATGTTTCTACAATTTTTTAGGGATTCCATTTGCATGTGGAGTGGAGTTGCCTGATTGATGGGTACTTGATTATCTCTGCTTGCTCTTAGGTAATTGCAGTGTTGAAAAGGGTTTGGATCGCCATGTATGGTGATCTCAATGTCATTGTAAGGAAATTTGACACATTGGTGAAAAGTTGATGGCACGACCTGCATTGTTGGCATTTGCATAATGATTACATTAATGATATGTTATGTTGTCATTGATTTCAATTAAACCGGTAATGATATTGTTGATATTATTGTAATATTGTTACTGTAACCGATAGGAAGAATTTGTGAGGAGTGTCTACCCCAACTATAATAATAATAACTCTAATTAAAATCTCAATCCGAAGTTTGGACATTCATCTGGTAGAGTTTACTATTTTCATGGCTGGTGTCCATTTAGTTATCAATCTAGGAATGTAAAACTTGAAATGGGTCTGCAATATATATGCACTAAGCTCCTTAAATGGTTATTCTGCATTGCTGCAGTAATTAAGAAAGAAAAGGCAAGAATGGAAATCATAGAAGACTACATGAAAGCTTTATAAAACAATGTTGGAATGATCTAATGTAAATAACAGAAATCACACTGTTCTATCTTGGCTGCAGGAATAGTCAGTGGATCTATTTCCAGTGGCTGCAGAAACAATCCAGTCATGAACTTCTACTATAACTAGAGAAAAACTAATTTCAATGAACATAAATACATGATCACTCACTAAGTGGGCCCCCTTGGATGAGTGATATCAAACTTCCAGAAAAATACTTTTAACAGATCAGAACAACATATCTTTCTTTCATTTCTTCCTGAAATCGATTACATGTTCTAAAAGAGAAACTCTAGAATGCTTGCCAAAAATTCTTTCCTCGATTCCTTTCTATCCCTTCTAACCTCTAAGAAAAAGGAAGAGATTATTATAAAGTAAGATAAACTACAATGGACAACTCAAATCACGCCCAGAAGAAGAGGCGAATGATTGTCAGATGAAGAAGATAACTAGAGCTTGACTGCAGGAACTATGGATCTAAACCGAACCATAGTATTTGCATGTCATAGTGATATTTTGCAAATTCAATACGCACTAGAGTTAAACTCCCATAGTGAGGTATGACTGCTCCGATTATGCCATGCGTTGCGCTTGCTCGGATCCCCTTCAGTTTGATCTCCAATTATCTTGTACTTGATTCTTCAGTTCTTGGGCGTGAAAGGAAATCATCCACTGCAACATCATTTATTATCTACACTAAAACAAAAACAACATACAAGGACATGCATATGTATCTTACTTAATTAATACATTCATTAACTCACATATGACATTATCCTAAATAATCCGCATATCAATAGGGATAAATCACTTGGCTGTAGGAATAAATTGGCATGGTTGCAGGAATTGACCGACAAAGTTCAAACATGATTTCATAAGTTCAGGTTTAACACATGGATTACATATAGTCAATTCACAATACTTTACTATCACAATGCAACCCAAAAGATGCCAAAAACCTAAGGGTTTTGATAAAAAACATGTCAAAGTATTAACTTATCATGCCCCCCAACTTTAAGAGTTTGCTGATCCTGCAGCAAAAGGAAAATTTCTGATTTTCGTTGTAACTCTTAAATCACCAATAGTGTCCTGACCTGTTCCCTTTGAAGCCAAATTCCAATAAAATCCTTTCATTTTTTCCATCTTGGACCATCTAGCTGTTTCTTCTGCAACTGCATCATAATTTTGTTCTGTTGGTTGGTATGCTAAAAGTGGCCACATAAGGATCGAAGGTTGAAAGATCAATGGTAGCCAGTTGTTGGCTTTCTCCCTGCCTAACTGTATGTATCTGGGGGCTCTTTGTATGTTTGCATGAAAATTCTGTAGTGAGTAAGGTTCTCCCTGTTTTAAATGTTCTGGTAGATTATTCCAGCGTTGAGTTAACCCTTCTATTGCGGTTGTCCTGTCAGTTTGAACCAAATGCTCATACGCTTGATAGACTTCCTCTCTCATTGGAAGTACTATCTTACTAACATCATCTCTTATCAGTAACTTTTGCCAATCATAATAAAGAACCCTTGGTTCTTGTGATTCCCTTCTCAATGGTAACAGATAGTCAAGCTCTAATTTTTCATACTCCCTAGCTTGTGGCCCTATGATAATCTCATTTTGAATCCATGACATTAAAGCTCTGATATGGATATCCCCAATATACAATAAAGGATTTCATTCCCTGTCTAAGGGTACAACATAGTTATGTAAGTATAATTCACATAACAAATTCCTCACAGCAGGTGGAGAGGTTTGATAAGCATAATAGAATTCCTCAGGTGTTTCCAAGGATGGATTAAGGTCCCTAACAATGCAGTTTAGTCTGAGGTTTAGATACCGCTCTTTGAAATGTACTGCATAAACTCTTGGAGGTGCCCTACACTACATCAACTCAGGAACCATACCATAAATCATTTCTACCTTAGCCTCTAATTCCTCAATTTTATTATCTCTCTTTTCAATCTCTTTTTGTTGTTTATTAATAATCCCCTGCAACCTATCCTTCTCTATTTCTCATTGTCTATAAAATGTTAAAGCAATAGATAAACTACTTAGGGATGAAGGAGGTATAATAGGTACTACCTTAGACCGTGGGATTTCTTCAATAAACTCCTCATTCTGAGCTGGCATATCTCCCATATTTTCTTCAGGTTGATGTAGAACATCCTCAACAATTTCTTCAAATTGTAATGCCACAGAAGCAAGATTTGCTAGTTTATTCATAACAACCTCTTCTTGAATTTCTTCTTCCGCAGGGCTTTCTTGAATTTCTTCCTCTGCAACATTTTCTTCTTCCGAAGGGTTTTCTTCAATTTCTTCTTCCACAAGGCATTCTTGAATTTCTTCCTCTGCAACATTTTCTTCTTCCGCAGGGTTTTCTTGAATTTCTTCCTCTACAACATTTTCTTCTCCTAAAGTTTCTACTACAATAACCTCTGTTGGATTATTCACAGGTTGAGTCTTTTGTGTCCTCCTTCGTGTTCTTCTTACATACACTTTTGGAACGGTTGCAGGAGTTTTTATTTTTGTCCTACACCTCTTGGTTGTAGGAGGAATCTGAGTTACCTGCGGTCGAATAATAAGTTCTTCATCTGATTCATCATTTTCTAACTCTTTTCCTTTCCTTTGCAAAACGGGCGAATCTCTTTGAAGAGAAGTAGAGGGTTGTTCTTCAATTGACTTTGCTTCAATATTTTCTTCCATAATAACTGTGGCTCCTTCAGCAACAAGCAAACCCTCATCTTCATCAGAAGGATTATCTGCAACATTCTCTTCTTCAACTGGTGGATTATCTGCAACAGGGGCATCATCAACCCGAAATTGTTGTATATCCTTAAATACACCCCATTCTATTTGCGAAACATCTCTCAAGGATCGCTATACAAGTAGCTTAACCAGTCCATGATGGCTAACAGAGCGATTTCCATTTTTTCGCGTCTCCTTAGCACTTGTAGAAATGAGATGATATAAGAATTTAGGAACATTAACTCGCCGACCATGCTGCAGATGACTAAGTAACTTAAAATGAGGTGAATGCAGATTTGAATATCGTTCTTCACATGTAATGTATTTCATAATATACAAAGCTACTTGAGGCCAATGTGCTGGTAAAGAAACCCTTCTAGTTCCTTCTCTATCCACCATTAAGGGTCCATCTGTGGGAATTGTGAACTTTGCCCTAGCACTCCTTGCGTCTTTTGATTCTTGAAAGAGTTCCCCTTCCTACAGTAACCCCATTACTTCTTCTATTCACTACTCCGTAGCAATTACCCTCAAACCTTTAACTGTAGCTTCTCCTTCATCAAAGGAATGCATAAATTCTGCAACAATTTCTTCATTGTAATCCCTAATTTTCAAGAAGTAATCCAACCAGTCGTGGTTTCGGAAATACTGCTCACAAAGACCATCCTATAGCAACCCTTCATGGACCGTTGGCTCATGGCGAATTAGATCACCACCCATCTTTTGCTCTGATATTTTTCTTCTGCAGCTAAACCAAAATATTTGACAGTCTTGCTAAAAAATATGAAATATACTTACATATCTTAATTTTGGCGGCAAACTTTATTATTCACTTGTGTGAAATAATAACATCATAAGTAATGATGGTTAGGAAATCAATTCGGGGTACCAAAAAGAACTAATAATTAATCATATTGGAAAATGAACTATAAAGTACCCCCCCCCCTCCAACTTAACCTAGCACATGTCCACACAAGCTGAGAAGATTTCGGGTAGTGGAGCGGATTTAAATAGGACAATCATAATGAACTAATAAATGCATAATTAAAATAAAATAAAATATACACGTATCTGCAATTTGGCAAAAATGAAAGTGAAATGAAATGAAGTGACAGGTAAGAACATGGGATGGAATGTAGTGGATGAAATTTTATGTACAAAGAAAAATATTCCCATATAAAATGGAAATATTTTATTATGATACGGTAAATATGTTCACTGCAGAGGCTGTAGGAACATCACCTTTATCAATCTGCTGACGTGCAACAGGAAGCTCATGAATTGCTACAAGTTATTTGTAGTTGCTGCAGGAACCTTGTCAGTTGTTGCAGGAACTTTTATTTCGCTTTGTGGAGCAAATTGTTGCAGGAACTCCTCTCTAGTAGTTGGCTTGTGATATAGTCATAGGCAGTGTCCATTCACTAAGAGTTTAAATCGAACAGGATCAATTGTGGATAAATAGACTGCTCCATTATGAAAAACTCCTTCTATCTCATAAGGACCTAACCACCTTGTTTGAAGTTTTCCCATAGCATCTTTATATCTGGAATCATACAGGAGTGCCCAGTCACCAACTTTGAATTTCTTTTCTCTGATATATTTATCATGCCATCTTGCTTTTTGATTTTGAATCAATTCTATCTGTTGAGAAACTATCTTCCTCCATTCATCAAGAGCATTTAACTACTGAATGTGTTCTTTCTGTGCTTCAGACAATGTCATATTTATTTGTAAAGCTGTTCTCAAGGTTTTATGTTCAAATTCAATAGGCATCATTGTTGTTTTGCCATAAACCATCTCAAAAGGTGTGAATCCAATTGGTGTTTTCCAAGTTGTTCTATATGCCCAAATTGCCTCTAAAAGTCTATGAGACCAATCTTTCTTGTGGACAGACACTGTTTTTGTAAGAATAGACTCAAGCTCTCTATTTGTAACTTCTACTTGTCTAGTAGACTATGGATGATATGGAGTAGATTTCCTATGTCTTATATTGTATTCATTGACCAAATCTTTTATCAATGTTGATGTAAATTGAGGTCCCTGATCTGAGCCAATTTCCCTTGGTACTCCATATCTTGTAAATATCTCTTCATAGAGAAACCCAACCACTTTATTATCTCTTGTATGTGTCATGGCTTTAGCTTCTACCCATTTTGTTACATAGTCTGTACATACCAAGATATAAGATTTGCCATTAGAAGGTGGATCAATTGGGCCAACAAAATCTAATCCCCACTTGTCAAATGGTGCAACAGATATTTGAGGATATAGTGGCATTTCATCAGATTTTGTAGGTTTGCCCATTCGTTGACATCTGTCACATTTCCTTGTGTACTGAGCTACATCCTTGTATAATGTGGGCCAATAGTATCTTGTATTGAGTATTTTTAGTGATGTCCTTTTGGCAGCAAAATGACCTCCACATGGCTCATCATGACATGCATGCAGGATGTCATATGTTTCATCTTCTCTGACACATCTTCGCATGACTTGGTCAGGTCCAGTATAAAATAGACAATCAGCAATCCATGAAAAGTTAAAACTTTTCTCAACTACCAACCTTCTTTCCTTAGGAGAAAAATAAATTAGCATCTTAGCTGTAGCTATAAAGTTGGCAATATCAGCATACCAAGGAGTGTGAGCTTGTATGAGAAACAATTGCTCATATGGAAAAGTGTCATCTATCATTGTAGAATCTTCCTGCAATTGAAGACGTGAAAGATAATCTGCAACCACATTAGACTTCCCTGGCTTATCAACTACTGTGATATCAAATTCTTGCATCAATAATAACCAGCGAGCTAATCTACCGCTGATTGATGGCTTATTCATGAGATATCTAATTGCAGTATGATCTGTATGCAAAAATATGGGATACTCTATGATATAGTGTCTAAATTTGTTAAGGGCATATATGACAGCTAACATTTCCTTTTCAGTAACTGTATAATTCAATTCAGGTCCTTGCAAATTTTTGCTGATATAATATTGCATTTTCCAATTTGTCAACTTTTTGTCCTAGCACTACTCCTATTGCATAATCAGATGCATCTATATGGATTTGGAATGGTAGAGACCAATTTGGCTCTTTAAGGACTGGCACTTGAGTCAAAGCATGCTTAAGCTTTAAGAAAGCTTCATTGCATGCTGGGGTCCATTTAAATTCTGCATCTTTAGTAAGTAGTGAATATAAGGGACTTGCAATTTTGCTGAAATCTTTGATAATATCCAGCATGGCCAAGAAAACTTCTCACAGCTTTTTGCTTCACAGGGTCATTAATATGATGAATAACCTCAATCTTTGTTGGATCCACTTGTATGCCTTGTACAGATATATGATGACCAATGACTATTCCTTCTTCCATCATAATGAAACACTTCTCACTATTTAAAGACAAATTGTAATCTACACACCGCTGCAAAAATTTCTTCAGATTACCCAATGCTTGATCAAATTTAGAGCCATAAGTTGTAAAGTCATCCATGTAAATTTTCATAATATCTTGAGAAATATCAGAAAAAATACTGATCACTGTCCTTTGAAAAGTGGCTGGAGCATTACACATCCCAAAAGGAAGAACAAAATATGCATACGTGCCCCATGGGCAAGTAAATGTTGTCTTCTCTTGATCCTTGGGAGCTATTTGTATCTAATTGTAGCCACTAAATCCATCCAGGAATGAAAAATATCTCTTACCAGCTAGAGAATCCAATACCTGATCCACAAATGGCAATGACAAATGATCCTTTCTTATGGCTAAGTTCAAAGCTCTATAATCAACACATACCCTCCATTTGCCTCTCTTTTTAGGTACTATCACCAGAGGTGATACCCATTGACTGTCAGAGATAGGATAGATAAACCCAGCTTTCAACAATTTCTGTAATTGTTCTTTAACTATCTCCTTCAAGGAAGGGTTGACTCTTCTTTGAGGTTGTCTGAGGGGGCAACACTCATCCTTTATGTAAATACGATGAGTACAAACTGCTGGATCAATTCCATTCAGTAATCCCATGCAAAAGCATTTCTATGGAGTTTCAACAAGTCCACAAGGCTCTCCTTTTGAGTATTTGATAGATTTCTATTGATATTCAGATATTTATTCAATTCCACCTCTATCTTAATACTAAGATCGATCTGGTTTATATCAGAAAAATGAGAAAAAGACAATTCCTACGGCAATAGGGTATGCAAGATATCAGTGGCTGCAGGAAAGTCCAAACCTGCGATATTTGGAACCAATTCCTACAATTTTTGATCTTCTATTAATTCGTTTACCAGGACCTTATAAAGAATTGATTCTTCATCATATAACTGCATGAGTGGTCCTTGATTAATCATCATAAGGTGATTAATAGAGTCAATTTCTTCAGATTCCTCTCCCAAGATAGGCCAAACAACCTGTTGCTGCTCAAGCTAAGGTTGTGCTGGGGAATACAAGGCTAATGTTTTTGTAGAATTGCCATCTGAAATAGTCATGTCCCCCGATCTACACCCAATATATGCATCAACTATGGCAAGACATGGTCTACCCAAAATGACCGGATATCCCCCCAGTGTTGCTTTTGGAGATAAAATCATAAAGTCTGCAAGATATTCCCATGAATCTAGAATAACTACTATATCTTCTATGATACCATCAGGTCTTACTGCAGAGCCATCAACAAGTTGGAGAACTATGGGTGTAGCCCTTAAACTATTGATCTCTAGATGTTTCATTACTTCCCTTGTCATTACATTAATGGCTGCCCCTAGATCAATCAAAACATTTTTTATTTGGCTGCCATTAATGACTATATTCATAAAAGGACTACCTGGATCAGAATACTTTGGAATGACAATTTTACCTAACATAATATCAGCCAATTGACCCATAACATGAACTGTTTGTGGATCCTTTTTCTTTCTGCCAGGTTTCTTTAGGCATGCTTCTCTCGATGCCTTACCATATATAGGGACATCCTTTATTGCTTGCAACAATGAAATTTTAACACAAATGTGCTTCAATTGATCAATAATATCAAAGCTTTGATGTTGTACAGTGGGAACTTCTTTGTCTTGCAATCTATGGGGAAATGGTGGTAATATTTGATTATGAGGTATTGTATCTGTTGGAATAGAGATTTGCTGCTCTTCCTGTACCTCAGTAATAATTAGATGAGAGGGATTAGGTAGAATTATCCCAGATCGGAGGTGAATATCATCTAGTGATAAAGAATAGGTTGGGTATTGATTAACATCAGCTGAATAAGCTTGTTGTTGTTGCTGAGATTTGATATTTGGATTAGGCAATGGTCAAGTAGGCAACTGCGTTGGTTTAGGCGGTGCAGTTGTAGCTGCAGGAGGAGGCATTAAAGGAGGAGGTTGTGGCTACTGAATAGGAGGCTAGTATCCGGAAGATTGGGCTGGCCATGATTGGTTTCCTCTCCATTGAGGGTTAGGTTGCCAATTCCCTTGAAACTGGTTTCTTTGACCCTGAGGTAGATGCTAGTTCCCTTGTGGCTGCTGCCACTGTGGAATTTGATTAGCAAATTGCTGCCCTTGGCCTTGCGACCCATACCAATGTGGATAGTTACCAAAATTTTGAGAATATTGTGGTTGCCATTAGTTGCTTGGTGCATAAGAATTACCACTATAACCAGAAAAAGAAAGTGGATCGGGTGGCATACCTTGTCTTTGAAAGTTTGGTCTTCTTTGAGCAACATAGAAGACTTGCTTGTCTTCACCTTGAATTGGTTTGAAGTTAGGTACTTTGACATTTGCAACCATCTTACATCTGCAATCTTTCTTCTGCTGCTTACAATGAGGACAAAATTCTGCAAGAAATGCATCAGCTTCCTCATGCTTCTTCTTAGCTGCCAATGTATCCAACTGGGTAGCCATATTGTTTATAATGTCCTTTTTGAAATCATTTAACAAATGACTAAGTTCCAATCTAGAAACTCCAGTTCCAGATGTTGATAATGGTGCCCCTGGCTTAAATCTCCTGTTCTTCTTAGATGTAGATTTGGAATACTTTTTGCAAATTTGTCCTATTTCAGCCCAAGTGGATTGTGTAATATCACCTCCTCCCATAAGATCTAGAGAATTAGTGCATTCATCACTGATACCCCTAAAAAATATCAATTTGAGGGAATCTTCATTGAGAGTACTATGTTTAGACTTTTTGACACTAAAAAGAAACCTCTCCAAATAATCTTCAAGACTCTCATCTTCAGTTTGTGTCATTCTAAAAATATCATCCCCATGACGATTAGTACCTCTACATAATCTTTGTATTTTGCAAGAAACAAACGTTTCATCTCATCCCATGTATTGATTGTGCTACTACCCAAGCTCATAAACCATCTCAAGGATGACTGCTTTAAAGTGGCAGGAAAATTTTTGAGTCTATGGGCATCTGTAGTATAGTAAAAAATTCTACAGAGAACATCAAACTCAAACAGAAATGTATATGGATCCTCTGTCACCAACCCATATAATTTAGGAAGTGAAGATGCTGGAATGTTCTCGAGGTTAGCATTATCATGCTAATCAGAGATGGGAAACTCAAACGTTGGACCTGGCGGTGGTGGTGGATTATTCCCACCAGGGGGAGGGTTCCCTTGCATTGGACTTGTGGGGGTTGTTACTATAGGAAATTCTTCTTCTTGTGGACCAAAAAGGAACTGAAGACTACCTTCTGGAAATTTTGATTCAGGGTGATTCAAATTTTGTGGGACTTGGTAAAGTTCAGCAAAAGGATTTATAACTAGGAAATTATCTTCTGCATGATTAGGATGAGTGGGCAGAAATCTACCTCTGGGGTCTCTTCTTCTGCTATGCATGCAGATTCATAAAATTTTTAACCAATTAAAAAAAACTATAATAACCATAAAAGGTTCTCAGTTTGACACCATCCCCGACAACGACGCCAAAAATGTCTACCCCAACTATAATAATAATAACTCTAATTGAAATCTCAATCCAAAGTTTGGACATTCATTTGGTAGAGTTTACTATTTTCATGGCTGGTGTTCATTTAGTTATCAATCCAGGAACGTAAAACTTGAATTGGGTCTGCAATATATATGCACTAAGCTCCTTAAATGGTTATTCTGCATTGCTGCAGTAATTAACATTATGCAGAAAGAAAAGGCAATAATGGAAATCATAGAAGACTACATGAAAGCTTTATAAAACAATGCTGGAATGATCTAATGTAAATAATAGAAATCACACTGTTCTGTCTTGGCTGCAGGAATAGTCAGTGGATCTATTTTCAGTGGCTGCAGGAACAATCTAGTCATGAACTTCTACTGCAACTAGAGAAAAACTAATTTCAATGAACATAAACACAGGATCACTCACCAAGTGGGCCCCCTTGGATGAGTGATATCAAACTTCCAGAAAAATACTTTTAATAGATTAGAACAACATATCTTTCTTTCATTTCTTCTTGAAATCGATTACATGTTCTAAAAGAGAAACTCTAGAATGCTTGCCAAAAATTCTTTGCTCGATTCCTTTCTATCCCTTCTAACCTCTAAGAAAAAGGAAGAGATTATTATAAAGTAAGATCAACTACAATGGACAACTCAAATCATGCCCAAAAGAAGAGGCGGATGATTGTCAGATGAAGCAGATAACTAGAGCTTGGCTGCAGGAACCATGGATCTAAACCGAACCACAGTCTTTGCACGTCATAGCGATATTTTGCGAATTCAATACGCACTAGAGTTAAACTCCCATAGTGAGGTATGACTGCTCCGATTATGCCATGCGTTGCGCTTGCTCGGATCCCCTTCAGTTTGATCTCTAGTTATCTTGTACTTGATTCTTTAGTTCTTGGGCGTGAAAGGAAATCATCCACTGCAGCATCATTTATTATCTGCACTAAAACAAAAACAACATACAAGGACATGCATATGTATCTTACTTAATTAATACATTCATTAACTCACATATGACATTATCCTAAATAATCTGCATATCAACAAGGACAAATCACTTGGTTGCAGGAATAAATTGGTATGGCTGTAGGAATTGACCGACAAAGTTCAAACATGATTTCATAAGTTTAGGTTTAACACATGGATTACATATAGTCAATTCACAATACTTTACTATCACAATGCAACCCAAAAGATGCCAAAAACCTAAGAGTTTTGATAAAAAACATGTCAAAGTATCAACTTATCAAGGAGAACCGATGTAATGGTGTAAACCTTATCTATTGTTGTAACCGATAAATCCTACCTGTTGTTTTTTACAAACCCTAATCGATTAAGTTTGGTGAATTGGTTATATTGGTTTATGATATGATGTTGAGCGGTAATGATGATGACACACATGATTATTGTATGAGGACAATTCCAAGAGATTTTAGCGAGTTGTTGTAACGGTTTTTGTCTAGGGAATGAGCAAATTTATTGCATCTAATGCAAAGCGCGTGATGCATTACTAAGTTCAATGAAGCAGTGATCAAGGAGCGATCAAGGTTTTCTTGATTGTTGTGCAGAGATTGTTGTGTAATCCAATGGTCATACTTGAACCGAATTTATTTGTAATCTCGACGAGAGTTAGGTTTTTATTGTGTTACCGACCTGATTGATTTTTATTTAAGGTCGATGAAGTTGTTTAGTTTAAAAGAGAGTTGGAAAAGAGATAGACACAGGCTAGCTGAGTGTGTGGTTGTTGAACCAGATGATGTATCTGCAGTTTGAGTAAAAGCAGAAAGGAGCATGAAATGGATCTGATCAAGCAAGTGTAGTGCTATTCAGACAGATCAACAAACTCCTATTATTTTCTAATAATTACAGTAGAATTGAAATCCCCTAACCGGGTAAGCTCTAACAAGCTTGGTGTTATTCAAATCCTCTAACAAGGTGGTCAATTAGATTGGATTTTCAAATCCTCTACCGAGGTTACTCCTTATAGGGTATTGCTTCTAACGAGGCATTTGTAGTCAATCCCTTAACTGGGTGATTCCTAACAGGATCAATTCTTAACATGACTTTTTGTAAAGCTTTAACAGGTTAGGCTCCTAACAAGGCGAACTTCAAAAGAGTTCAGATCTTATCTTGTGAGTCTCATCTCACCATGGTTTTTACCTATTTGGGTTTCCACGTCAAAAATATTTGTGTCAAGTGGTGAATGTTTTTGTAGTTGATTTACTTAACTAATTAACTATCTTTGGATAAGTCATGATAACCAGAAGCATTGAGATATGAAGAAGTTGTTTATTGTTAATTTGTTGTAACAGGCAACCGGTTTATTGTATGATTTTTTTATCTTCACAGAGTTATTATTCTAAGTTTACTTTAAGAGATTGATTGGTGAAGTTTATTACCAGATTTTCTATCTAAGGATTCACTCCCCCTCTCAGTAGTTGAATGAATACTTATTCTTTCATCATACCATCATGCATGACATGTATCCATGGGCATCCTAGTAGCATGTTGTACCCCAATTATCTGTCTAAGACTTGGAAAGTGATATTTGTGGTAACTGGTCCTACTTGCACTGGAAAGGTTACTACACCCTTGGAGGGGCATTCCTCATCATTGTAAGCTTTGATATCTCTGGAAACAACAGATTCTTGTAATGCTTTGTCTAGGACTGCCTTATGAGCTGGTGAGATGCAAAGCAACTCAAATAATGAAATTTGGGTTGGAGTCCTTTTCAATTGATCATCCATATTGTAATTGCTTGTCGGTGGAGTAGGGTTTGATGGTACCCCTTGTAATGTGACCTTGGATGTTTGAGTGATAACAACACAATCTTTGCTCCTTGGGTTCAATGTAATTATGGCCACTATGTCATCTCTTGCACTGATTGCATGCATGATCATATGCAACATTGGTATAATTTGCATTGTTATTTTGTGCATTTGAACTATAAGCTTTCCCTTTATCATGCTTAAAAAAAGGGTCCTTGAAAATGGTATGGTCTGTATTAGTTGATCTTTTATTGGCATCCATAGTGATATCTCACTGATCAATAAGGTCTTGTATCAAGTTCTTGAGCTTGTAACAACTTGTTGTTTTGTGGCCTTTGGAATGATGGTGTTCACATAAATCATTGTTGTTCCACCAAGAAGGCTTGAATGGACCAGGTTCATAAGGTCAAGCCTCTGGCAAAGTTATGGCATTATTTTGTATCAACTTCTTGAGAGTTGATTCAATTGGTTCCCCCAATGGTGTGAAATTCGTTTTTGGTGCATTGATCCTTGGGGGCATTGGATTGCTTGAATAAGC
Source organism: Cryptomeria japonica (assembly GCF_030272615.1). Lineage (NCBI taxonomy): Eukaryota > Viridiplantae > Streptophyta > Pinopsida > Cupressales > Cupressaceae > Cryptomeria > Cryptomeria japonica. The sequence goes on along the minus strand of NC_081410.1, from coordinate 660,963,367 downwards.
TGCATTTGCATTTGCTTTGTTGTTTTGAGTTTGATTTATATTGAAAGAATCAACTAGTCCTTGAAGTGATACCATTGATCCACAGGCGAATCAGGTGCATTCAAAAAATCCACATAGCTCAATGATCGCTGTACATGTAAAATAGACAAAAAAAACTAATCAATCTACAAACCCCAACTAATACTTGATTTCAACATTTTCAAACAATTGTACAACTAAAAATGTGTTCAATTACCTTCTTCCCACGTTTTGGCGTCTTCGAGGAATTCTTTTTCTTAGGACGAGCCCTAGACGCAGAGGGGGTACCCTAAAAAAACAAAATTAGCATGAGATACTAGTACAGATAATAAATTAAACATAATTTTAAAAATCTAAAATGAATTGACTTGCATATTCCATCAAAACAATACATAAAAAGGGTTGTACAAAATATGATACTGTATAGCCTTATAGGCCAAAATTGATCACTGAGAGCATGATGTCATCAATCTGGGACATTTCGTCCCCTGTCAACACCTACAAACAAAAAATTGGACCAAGCATTAAAGATAGTTAGTATATCTTGTATTTTTTTGAATTCAAAGTGTACTATTCTATTTTAACATGTTACAAAATTTATACCTCAAGCATCAAAGTTGCAGCTATAGTAATTGGGGGAGGAGTATGGGATACCGCTGCTGCATCCTGAAATGCATATTATTTGTCTCAATTTAAATCGATGTATAAATGAAAATTCATTTATGTAATTACAAATATAAAGTGACTGATAAATATAATGGTATGAATTCAAATCAACACACCTGTGTCTGTCACTCATGGGCAAACACTATGTCCATCAACTCATTTGTCAGCATGAAATCCTCAGTCGTGTGGGCCTGACATCTACTCCCGCAAATCGTGCACATATGAGATGAGGATCCATTTGCACCGGTTGCATCATCTATCCCTGAGCAACTGACACATGTTAGGGTTTCAAGCAGATCCGAAGCAAATATGAACTAACAATTATATGCAGATTTAAATACAAAAGATAAAGAAATAAAACAAGACACAGATAACACAGAGATTTAACGTGGTTCACCCATAATGGGTTACGTCCACCATACACAATCATCCAATCTTTCTTATTATCCAGCAAAAATAATACATCAACCTTACAATGCCTTAAGCATCCCAGCCGCTTATAACATGCGTTTTTAGGGCAACAAACAAAGTCAGCCTTTTTAGGGTTTTATTACAATGTCGGTTTTCATCAACGAAAAATGGCAAATTTTTTTTTACGTGCTGAGTGTACAATACTTTGTTGATCAGTCGCCACATTTTAACAATCTCCCACTTAGAGACTGATCAGGCTCCACACTGAACAATCTCCCACTTGGAGATTGATACTACATGACACCACTATACATGCAACATCCGCTAGATAAAACACTAGGACTCGACTGGTATAAATTCTGCAATTATCAATCAAGAAGACCAACAGAAACTGATGAAGAAATCAGCTTCTCCTGTGGAACTGCCTTCGTGAACATATCGACAGGATTCTCACTTGTGTGAATCTTCTCAAGCCGTAACTGACCCTCCTCCAAAACAGTTCGGATGAAGTGGTACCTGAGCTGAATGTGCTTTGTCCTTGAATGAAAAGCAGAGTTCTTTGCAAGATGAATGGCACTCTGGCTATCAGTATACAATGGGCTATCCTCTTGTGTCTAACCCAATTCCTCCAAAAAACATTGCAACCAAATCATCTCCTTGCTGGCTTTTGTAGCAGTAACATACTCAGCTTCAGTGGTTGAAAGTGCAACAACCTTTTGCAGCCTAGAAATCCAATTGACTGCAGTTCCCCCTATAGTAAAAACATACTCTATAGCACTCCTCCGTGAATCAATATCACCTGCTAGATCAGAGTCAACAAATCCACTTAGAGCAGCATTAGATCCTTTGAAACATAATATCTTCGTAGTAGTTCCTTTCAAATACCGAAGAATCCATTTCACAGCATTCCAATGTTCCATACCCGGATTACTCATAAACCTGCTCACAACTCCCACTGCATGTGCAATATCTATCCTTGTGCATACCATTGCATACATCAGACTGCCAACAGCTGATGAATAAGGGATGTTAGACATTTTATTAACCTCTTCCTGTGCCTTTGGGCACATCTCCTTAGTCAATTTGAAATGACTAGCCAAAGGTGTACTAACTGCTTTTGCATCCTGCGTGTTAAATCTTTTCAACACCTTCTTTATATACTCACTTTGGGACAAATTCAAGGTTCTATTTTTCCTATCCCGTGTAATCCTCATACTGAGAATTTGCTTAGCTGCACCCAAATCCTTCATAGCAAATGGCCTGGCTAATTTCTGTTTAAGATCATTTATATGTTGCATGTTAGACCCAGCAACAAGCATGTCATCAACATAAAGCAACAAGATAATATAACTGCCATTATCAAATCTCTTAAAATATACACAATGATCAGAATGACATCTATGATAACCGTGTTCAGCCATGAAACTATCAAATTTTAAATACCATTGTCGGGGTGCTTGCTTTAGGCCATACAGACTTTTCTTCAACCTGCACACCAAGTTCTCCTTACCTTTGACCTCGTATCCTTGTGGTTGCAACATGTAAATTTCCTCCTCCAAATCTCCATGGAGAAAAACTGTTTTGACATCTAATTGTTCAAGATGTAAATCATCTGCAGCCATAAGACTAAGTACAGTTCTAATTGAAGTCATTTTTACAACTGGAGAAAATATTTCATCATAATCTATACCCTTTTTTTGTGCAAAACCTTTTACCACAAGCCTGGCCTTATATCTTTTCTGACCTCCTTCCTCCTCCTTCAGCCGATAAACCCATTTGTTAGGCAAGGCTTTTTTTTCTACAGGTAAAGGGACTAAGTCCCAAGTCTTATTTTTCATCAAGGAGTCCATCTCCTCTTTCATGCCTAGCTCCCACTGTTGTTTGGCATCTACCTGCATTGCTTCTTCATATTCTTCTGGTTCACCAGAATCCATTAATAAAATAGAATACAAAGAAGGAGAAAATCTTTCAGGGGGTCTACTTGTCCTCGTAGAACGTCTAACACTTGCAGTTGCAGAGCATCGGGTACCTGTGGCATTTCATTTTCAGGAATCTCATCCAACACCACATATTCTTGTTTGTCCCGTTCATGCTTCTTTTCCTGCATCTGTTCTTTATACATAACCTTCTCATTGAATATAACATCTCTACTTCTAATTATTTTCTTATTTTCAAAATCCCATAACCGATAGCCATATTCATCTATCCCGTATCCAATGAAGGTACATTTCTGAGATTTAGCATCAAGCTTGGTTCTGTTTTCTTTATCAACATGGACAAAAGCTTCGCAACCAAAAGTTTTTAGAAAAGAATAATTTACCTTTTTACCAGTCCATGCCTCCTCTGGAATACCACCATCAAAAGGGGTTGAAGGTCCTCTATTTATCAAATAGACAGTAGTATGTACAACATCTGCCCAAAAATGTAAGGGCAATCCAACATGCAATCTCATGCTCCTTGCGCGTTCCATGATTGTCCTATTCATTCTCTCTGACACACCATTTTCCTGTGGAGTTCCTGGAACTGTCTTCTGCTTTCAAATCCCATTTAAGGAGCAGTAATCTTCAAATGATTTGCTGCAATACTCACCTCCATTATCCGATCTGAGACACTTCATCTTTTTTCCTATCTCATTCTCAACCAAAGCTTTCCATTTCTTAAAAGTTTCAAAAACATCTGATTTTTGTTTTAGGAAATATACCCATGTTTTTTTGGTTGAGTCATCAATAAAAATAACATAATAACAAGAGCCACCAAGAGATGATACCTGAGCCGGTCCCCATACATTTGAATGTACAAGCTCTAACTTCTCACTCTTCTTCTCTTTCCCAACCTTGAGAAATTTGACTCTTTTCTGTTTACCATAAACACAGTTTTCACAGAACTCTAAATCAATCTTCTTTAGTCCTGGCAATAGATTTTTGGAGTGAAGGATTTTCATCCCTTTCTCACTCATGTGCCCAAGCCTATGGTGCCACATTATCGAATCTGTTCTTGCAACATCTATTGTTGTTGTCCCTGCAGTAACTTCATTTGTAGCAGCTAAGGTAGAGTAAGTGTTACCAGTACACAGATATAATGTGCCTACCTTCGCACCTTTAGCTACTACTAATGATCCTTTAGTGACCTTCCACATACTGTCTGAGAAGGTAACTATGCAACCTTCACTACCTAGTTGCCCTACAGAAATTAAATTTTTTCTTAAATTAGGAACATGTCTTACCTCCCGCAGAAACCAATCATTACCATTCTGCAACTTGATCTTTATCTTTCCTTTTCCAACAATTTGACAGGGCTCATCATCACCCAAATATACCTGTCCAAAGTCACCTTGAACATAATCTAGAAAATATTTTTTATGGGGTGTAGCATGAAATGAAGCCCCATAATCTATTACCCAGGAATCATTAACATTATCCAAACATAAGATTAAAGCATCTTGTAAAGTATTACTTGCAATATTAACTTCCTTACTATCATTTTCATTTTTGTCTCCTTCTTTGTTTTTCCGAGACCAACAATTTTTCTTTAGATGACCAGGCTTTCGGCAGTACTAGCAATCTTTCTTTCCTCTAGATTGAGAGCGTCTTTTCTTTGACTTCCTTCGTGACTTCTCATTCCCAGGGCCTTTTCCTCTTTCCTTTGATCTTCCTTTGTTCTCCACATTCAAAACACTACCCGATGATGTTGGAGTCTCACCTGTGCTTTTCCTTCACATTTCCTCGCTTAGGATAACACCAACAATATCATCAAATACCAAAGTATTTTTACCAGAGACAGAGTTACTTACAGCCATAACCAAGCTATTCCAGCTTTCTGGCAAAGAACATAAAATCAAGAGAGCCCTAACCTCTTCTGCAAAGGTAATTTTTACCGAAGACAATTGACTGGTAATTGTATTAAATTCATTTAAGTGTTCCGCTACAGATCCTCCCTCACTCATTTTCAAATTAAACAAACGCTTCATAAGAAATACCTTATTTGAAGCTGAGGGTTTCTCATACAACTTAGCCAATGTTGCCATCAAATCTACAACCGTTTTTTGCTTCTGTTATATTGAATGCTACAAACGGCGCAAGGCACAATTGAATGGATCCCAGTGCCTTTCTATCTAAAATGTCCCACTCTTCATCTGACATTGTGGTCGTTTTCTTTGCCTTTCCTTCCAATGGCCGCCACAAATCCTTTTGATACAGGTAATCCTCCATCTGCATTTTCCATAACTGATAATTTTGGCCATTAAAATTTTTGACCTTGAATTTGGAATCCTCCATTGCTCCCACTCAAATCTGAAAGTCCTGCCAATTTACAGAAACCTCGCTCTGATACCAATTGTTAGGGTTTCAAGCAGATCCGAAGCAAATATGAACTAACAATTATATGCAGATTTAAATACAAAAGATAAAGAAATAAAACAGGACACAGATAACATAGAGATTTAACATGGTTCACCCAGAATGGGTTACGTCCACCATACACAGTCGTCCAATCTTTCTTATTATCCAGCAAAAATAGTACATCAACCTTACAATGCCTTAAGCATCCCAACCGCTTATAACATGCGTTTTTAGGGCAACAAACAAAGTCGACCTTTTTAGGGTTTTATTACAATGTCTGTTTTCATCAACAAAAAATGACAATTTTTTTTTTCTTGGGGGCTCCTGCCCCTGAACCCCCGCTTTTCTTGGGGGCTGCCGCCCCCGAACCCCTGCCCAGCCCCAGACCTCGGCAAGGATATGTGCTAAGTGTATAGTACTTTGTTGATCAGTCGCCACATTTTAACAACACACATATGCTGGATGGGCTCTCCGTCGCCACCTAATGGCTCATCATCCAATACAATAGGGTGTGCTAATGACGTCCCATGCCGGATGATTGCACCAGTCAACGTTGTGGCTGCTTGAAGAGTCTGTAGCTCCATTGAACTCTTTCAGCTCTACTGGGACAACGACCTGATGCACCTTGGGTTTGGGTGCTAGGGGGCGACGACTCTCCGCGGGTAATCGCCTACGGGCTTTAGGTCTATCTTGGGCAGAGCCACCACCTCTACCATAGAACTTTCTCATGTCAAAATAGTTTGAGCACACATTGAGCACAAACTCACAATATACTTTTCTCAAAAAATATAACGACACCTCATAATTATTACAAGGTGGATCATTAAAGACCATCCATTGCCAAAAAAGATTCTTCATCTGCACATTGGTACACCAATGTATGGGAAACCTCTTTGCATTAAGAGGTAATGACTGACTAGTTTTGGGATAAAAAAAAAAAGAACTTATTTGTTGTTTAGTAATATTTTTGTTTTTTACTCCATCATATGATAGCCCATCGACATAGAATTGACGACACCTATCCCTAAAGCTTCCCCATTTGGTAATTTGTGTGGAAACAACTATGGCACCACTAGCTAATGTTTCTAGGTTAGTGGCAAGGGATTGATGATGGTCAAGTTCAAAAGTTTTCAATTTAACAATTAGTCCATTGATTTTAGACGTATTTTGTCCTAACTGATTAATTAATTGCTCCTGTATTTTGGGTGTGCGGTCAAAAGGAGGAATTGGGGGTTGTTCTTATGTGTTTTCAGGAGGTGCATTTGGTTGTTCTTGTGGGTTTTCAGGAGGTGCATTTGGTTGTTCTTGTGGGTTTTCAGGAGGTACATTTGGTTGTTCTTATTGTGGATTAGAAGAATCTGGTTTTTGAAACAAAAAATGAAAAAACCTAATCAAAATTAATGAAATTAAATTCAAAATGTAAAACAAATTGAAAAAACAGGAAAGAAAGACAAAAATAAACAAAAACTAACCTTGATCCATATCTTGGAGGACAAATCTAGCACCCCGTTCACAGTTTAGGAGAGGAAATGAAAAAAAAAAAACGAAGTAAAAATGCGTTATTCACGGGTAAATGAGACCTAGTTTTTTTTAAAAACCTTTTTTTAATAGGCACCACGTACGCGGTTATATTTGGATTATTAGAGCGTATGGGCTCATTTTCCTATGAACAATGCATATGCGCTCATTTTCCTAAAAGCAATGCATACACGCTACCTTCTCTAGGCTCGAGAAGAACAAATCTAAGCACATACGTGAGAATTTCAAATTTTAGAACTGCGTACGTGCTGTTTGTTTTCCATGTTTTTTTTGGGTGGTGTCCACTTTTCTGACCACCATCTTTGTGCACATACCCATACATGATTTCTTCTGTAGCTTGGGTAGGTGACTTGGATAGTCAAAGGTCCATTAGTGACTATGTGTTTACTGTTTTTGGAGATGTAGTGAGTTGGATGACTAAAATATAGCCTACAATTGTGTTTTCCGCCACTAAAGTAGAGTATGTGGTTGTTGTGCATGCCTCTAAGGAGACAATATAGTTACATTGACTTGGTACATGTATTGGTTTTGATTACAAGACTGCGAGGATCAAATGTGATAATCAGAGTACCATATGTCTGGGCAAAAATCCTATGTATCATGCTCATACTAAGAATTTTGATGTTTAGTATCATTTTGTGTGAGAAATGGTTGATAATGGTAAGGTCTTGATTGAAAAAGTTGATGCTTTGGATAATGTTGTAGTTTCTCTTATGAAGCTAGTGACCACAGATAGGTTCTTTTGGTCCGAGAGACCATGGGCCTTAAGGTCATTGTACTTAATTTTATTGTTTTTATCTCATGAATATAATTGTAATATATAATGCCAATTGGGAGAAAGTTAAGATAAGGTTCTATTAACCTTGCAATCTTAAGTCATTTTTGAGTATCTTCGCATTTCTTGAAATATGTCCTTGGTTGTCTAGGTGACATGAGGGTCATAATATTTAATTATCTTATGAAATATTGCAATTGCATTCATAGAGGTGAACATGTGTATGGTGGTGGTTACAAAATATTTTGGGAGAACATTCTTTTTTGGCATCCACTTTGGGTAGTGGGAGCATCTTTCATTGCATGTTAATGCATCTTGATTATTGTCATTTACATGTTCTCATGAATGAAGTGCCCAAGTGTGTATGTTTTTGTATGATCTATTTGTGGAGTTGTTGGATCTGTCAAAGAGTTATGGTGCACTGAGGAGGTACAATTTTGACTAGCTATGGGTTAGGCACCCATGTGAGAGCCATGTGAAGTTGATAGTTTTATTCCTATATTTATTAGCTTTCCATTATGCCAGGTATTAGTTTTTACAAGTGGTTTTCTCTTCTTGTTTCAAGTCACCATAGTGGTTTTCCCTCCCAAAGTTTCTATAAATTGGAGCCATGAGAGAGTAGTTTAATATTGAGTTGCAAGTAATAGGGTGTTGTTGGATTGCTAAAAAAATTGCAGCGAAGTGTGTTATTGTATATTTCTTTTTGAAGATTAATAATATACTTACCTTGTTTCTTATGTGATGTTTTTTTAAAGGGTTTCTCCATGTAAATCTAGAGTTATATTTGATATGCTATTTTTATGCTTCTATATTGAATGTGCAATCATATTATCTACCTAGGTAATTATTGTTTAGAGATTTGCAATGACAATCTTAAGTTCATAGTAGTTTTGTTCACCATATTTCTTAGCAAGATGTAAATTATTGTTCTTGTGATAACTAATGATTCTTTATTTAAATAAGTGCAAGTTGATGTTTTTTTATACATAAACATTTAAACACTAAATTATAAAGATTTATGCAAAATTGGGCTAAGACCAAATTGTAAGATGGGGCTAGTTAGCTAAATGTTTATTTTTGTTTTTTGTATTTAAAAGGATTAAGCTTGAGACTATGAGGATGATCTTCCACTTATAGACACGACCCAAGTTAGGCAACTAAGTTGGATTCGAGTCTTATAAAATTGAATTATAAATAAAAATCAAAGTAATAATTCAACTTAAACAAGTCAATTGAACTAGAATTTTGTACACTTAAATATAAAGATAAACAATAAGCATAAGATTAGATGAAAACAAGACTATACATGAAGGCTTAACTATATACAAAAATGTCCTATTTATACCTATATAAACAAGTTAATAATTCGTCTAAATTCGACACAAAATTAAATGAACAATGCATGCAATGTATCTAGGGTACATTCCAAATAAAAAAAATTAAAAAAAGTGTAAAAAAATAGAAAATAAAGATACTATAAAAGAGGGAAGGATATATGTATAATTTTGTGACAATTTGCTTAATCAAGGGATTACTTGCATAATTTTAACCCCTATCAATCTATAATTTAATTCCCCCTAAATTTCAATAATTCTACAAATTACAAGAGAAAATTATAATTCGTTTGTACTTAATTAAAAATTTACTTAAGCTGTAAACTTAATTAGGAGCTCTCTATTAATAGCCATACAAGACCACTCTCCATATACTTGGCCTGAACATCTATGTAAGTCAAATACTCTATGATGTAATGCCATTTAGTCTACTAGCTCCAAAGTACATAAACAACATATTCTATCTACCCACACTTCTTTCCAACTTCTAGTTTCACACCTAAGTTGATGCAAATGCTTTCCCTTTTATTTTCTCTCTTATATAATTTTTTTTGTATGTGGTCATATTAAATATTGAAATGCTTGATATAGTATTCTCTTTTCTTCCTAAGTTGCCTTGTCCACATGCTTACTTTGACTTTTTCTTGCAGATACTTTTTGATTGCCTCATTACTATTTTGGCACTCTTTTATGCTAATACCCCACTTATTTATCTACTTGTCTTTTTGTCATTCAAGTGCCCATCCTTCTATATAATTTATTTTATATACCAACAAGGCAACTCGCTATTCTCTAACATCTTTGAATAATTAAGTAGCCAAATCACATTGCATGCTAATTAGAACCTATAAAAAAATACCAACTTTAACTAAAACAATCTTATAATTTTTTTTTTTTTTCAATTTGAAGTTATTTATAATTAGAACCTCCACTTTATTACCCAAACTTCACAAACATATAACACCATTCTATTAATTTTCTAATCCCACTATTGTAAAATGAATACAAAACTTTTCATCCTTTCGTATTCTTTTTAACTTTACATGTCTTCCACACCTAATTAGTAATGGTGTACAACTTTTTATCTTCCATCTATCTTTTTCCATTCAAGTGTTCCAGCTGAACTTATTATGGAAATCTAAGGAAAGATCATCATCTGTTGCAAAGAAATCAGGAAGGAAATCACCCCATAGTCTACAGGTATGTTGCTTACATGCAACGACAGGAAGGGAAGGGGTCACCGCTGCAGTCAACATATTTTGCCCCCTTCCATTGCTTCTTAATAAAATATATATTCATTTATCATTTGAGAAGACGTAGCAGGAGAGGCTAAGAAAAGATGTTAGAGAAAATAGGATTACCAGCGAAGCCATCGATTCGAGGAAGAACATGGGTATTAGATGCTTCGCACTGTCAAGGTTGTTCGTCTCAGTTTACCTTTTTCAATCGCAAGGTAAGATACATATTACCCACAATTAAATTTTTATATAACTTTTTTTAGCTTTGCGACAATGGATTGGATCGTTGGGTGGATCGGAATATATTGATCGATGGCTTGTAATTTGGGAAAAAAGCAGTAAATAACTTCAGATGGGTTTGTGCGAAAACAGTAATTCAATGCAATCCAATTTAACCTTTTAGCTGAAGAAATAAGGTACATCCGCAATATTAGATTTCAGATCATGTCAGATGTGGTAAACTAAGCAATTATGGCTATTGTAATTTCGATGAGGAAGATAGGACGCGTTCAATTTGAAGAGGAGAAAACTTGAAGTTTGTATCAATTGAGTTCAGATGTTTTTGGAAAAGGGTTCTTACATTACCTCATGGAACTCGTTCCCTTTTCCCTGAGAAGAAATAATATTATATTTTAGTTGATCCACCAATGAGCCTCCACCAAAGCCACCCTGAAACTACCACGTAGGGATGAGACCTTTTGCTGCTCCCACATCTTCTTCTGACTATATTTATATATTAACATAGTTGTATCCATGTTCACTTACTCGTGTAACATGATCTTAAATGGTATCCTGTATCTTATCCTGTATCTCCAGGCGACTTTTGCCTGCCAGACCAAAAATGATTACTTTGCACTGGTGGTTGTATTGGGTAAAACAGGTTTACCCTACTCTGAAACTTAAATTCCCCCAATTTTTTAAGACAACTTTTGGGTGGTCGTAAATATTACACAAAATTCAATACATTTCGATGTTTATTGAGATTTTAATAGGTTGATTTTGATTTGGGCCTGTGAGACTTGGGATATAAATTCCAATCCCTGCTTATTAAGATGTTCATCTTCAAAGCTTAGCACCATGTAAAATCTCCAGGGCATGAACCTGTATGTGTAGAAACAGCTTCTTAGACTAATCTTTGAGAGGAGCGTTATGCAAATAATTTCAAGTCTGATCTAAACTTATTATAAAGTAGAGAAATGCATTAAAAAAACACCAATAAGATAATAAAACTTTATACAATGATTTATATGGAGAAAATTCTTTTGAGAGAAAAACCCCTCTAAAATAGCTCAATATATTACTGAATAACTTCGAAGTTACAATATACTTGCTTAATAAGTCTTTGCAGGAGTTTCACCAACATGCAACAAGAGTACTATTGGCAGCATTTTAACAGGATCTATGTGCCTGTAAACTATTAACATACAAAGTACTTTCCCAAAGCGCCAATGTAGAAAAAAATATAATACAAGATACCACAATTGGTATTGTACCTCAAGTGCCAATACAATGGGCCAAAATTAGATGTCAAAAATAGCCATACAGACTCAGAAATAGCTCATAAAAGTGGAGACAAGTTCTCATGCCCCTGACACTTTTGAAACTTCTAAGAATAGTATGTAACTCCCACCTTTTAAGAAATCTATCATAATTCGTCATAGGTTTATCATGTGCAAAGTAACGTCCCCTATTTTAACTCTTACACTTGTCATATAATTTGTCATAACATCCTTAAAAATAGGCCTCCCATAATATGCCACTAACATCTTGATAACTAATAACTTATTTTTCAATGCACTGACATGTGACAAAAGTGCCAACACAAAATCTGACAATCTCACACCCTTTTTTGGTTTAGCATAATTATTTAATAAAATACATCATAAACAATGCCAAATAATTATGGGAAATTATTAAACAATAAATAAATAAACTTATAAAATTTGCAAGGTGACACCTAATTTCCCAATTAAACTTGTTATCAGAGGCCAAGTGATTCCAATGAAACAGATTGAATCTTACTGCTGGAGGAATTACCCTCTCCTACACAAAATGGTAAACTGTCACCTCGTACACAGAAAGAGGGTTTTCCCCATTTGATTAGAATTTGGATTTTGGAACTGAAAGTCAGACAATCATTTGGATGTGGTCCAAACAAATATTTTTGGTGAGAATTGATATCGCTTACTCGGCATATTCCTTATGTGACAGTAGTTCTAAATAGTGAGTAAATGGCATATTTTTTGTTCAGATCATAAGAGATATGATGTCTACATAATCAAAATAAATTATTGAAAACTATGTTGCTTGAAGAATCAGAAATAAGATCATGGAAGTTCCAGAAACATAAGTTTTGAATTGGGATGGATATGGGTAGGAAAAGACAGAAATTTAGGGTGTACAGTACTTCTATAAGAAAAGACAAGATAGAGAGAAATAAAATGAAATGGTCACAGAAACATCATCAGAAATGGCACTGGAAGCTTCAGTAAGAAAGATAAAAAATTGAAGACGCTCTTTCATCCATCAAGCCCCTCTCCATGAAAATTGCCCTTTAGAATCAGATTCAGCTTAACTGGAAACGTTCCCAGAGCTTCCATCAATTAAACAAAATCTCCAGATATTTCTGACATGTGGATTTTTTTTTTCAATATTAAATATAGAGAAACTGAACTGAGTACAAGAAAATAATTGAAGGAGTTCAGGCTGTCAAACAGATAGCAATAACTATGAACCAGAAATAACTGTTTACCCTATAAGATCAACAATCTAGTGTATTTGGCAAAATACATGTTCGTGAATACAGAATAACCAGACTAGGCAGTATAGACTACTATAGAGTACTACAAAAAGGTACAAAACTTAAGATGAAAAACACTGAGATTGTCTTAGTTGTCTATTCAAGAGGTCTATCCCACTGGACCCTCCATCCAAATAGCTGTCCTAGATTCTTGAACCAAGATTGGTACATTAGCTTGGACTCGCTGCTGCTGATCCAACTGCCTTCCTTCATTAATCTCTTTAACACAATCTTCAAGTGCACTCACAAATGGGGATCTCTCATTGGTGAATTTGGTCCAAGTGTATCCATGGGAAAGTTCTGAAAGGTAGACCTGCACTGTGCCCTCCTCAATGAATCTTTCAAATTTCTCCACAGTAAGTCTCGTACCCAGCATAACTTGCATGCCAACATTGTAAAAGATAAGTCTCCTAAGAGACTCAGTAAGCACTCTATCCCTATTCTGAAATTTAGCCTCATTATAAAATTTCCAAATGGTCCAAAGAATTTCACAAGATAAAATAGACCAGAAATAGTTAACATCTTTCTTCATGCCTTTGATAAAACCGTTAAGAACATCATAGTGGGAGAAACCTTTATCAAAACTAATACCAAACATATTCCAGACCTCTTTAGCAAAGAGGCAATCGAAGAAAAAATGCATAATACTTTCAGGAATTCTGCAGATATTACAAATAGAAACTTTTCTCTGAATATCTTTAATAGGCAATCTATGGAGAATAAATAGCCATTTAAAGCATTTATACTTAGGAGTAATAATAGAGTGCCAATGAAAGGTAAAGATTTTCTACCAATCAGCATTAGTACACTGTAAGTTCCAAACATAATTTAAATGGAGAATAAGATCATCATTAGACATTAAAGAATTGTAAACAATTTTAGCACTAATATTGCTTAGGGGTGACCCATTCACCCATGTGTATGTGGTAAACCTGTCTTCCCTCAGCACACATGGCCTGGATAGGTTCACTTTGAGGCAAGCATCTCTCAACTTAGCATAGGTCCTCTAGTTGGAGGAAGGAATCTGGAAATTCTGCGTGAGATCACACCGGGGGATTAGAGCCCCATTGCTGATAATATCTTTGAAAGCTCTAATGCCTCTATGAGCCCAATTCCTTGTAGAGCAGCCTTGAGCAAGGGCCAACGGCTTGTCTTTATGCATAAGGTTCCACCAGATGGATTTCTCACCACAGATAGTATTATCTTGGCCAAAAATCCCATTGTTAGCAATCAGGTGTCTAATAAACTCCCAGGCTTTTCAAACATACTTAAACACAAAGGACCCAAATGGGGAGACAGGAAACTTGCCAACGGCCATGTCAACAAAGGGGAGCTATTTCCATGTTTTTGCTTGCTTGGGAACAGAGAGTTTAATATTGTTTCTAACAAGGACCTTCCATGGCTCTTCACCTTCCAGGGCCTGAAAAATTCATTTGGCAGCAAGAGCAATACCCTGAAGCTTCAAGTCCTTCAAACCAAGACCACCCAAACTCTTCCCAAGACAACATCAATTCCATCTGACTGAGTGCCATTTCTTATTCCCTTTACAATCCGACCAAAGAAAGTTCTTGATAGCCTTCTGAATCTCATTAACCTAGTAATTGCTAAACATCCAAACTGAAGCATAATACAAACTGTAGGAAGAAAGAATTTTCTGGCAAACTTGAAACCTGCCTGCCAGGGAGAGGTAGAAGTTATTTCATTTATTAAGTTTGCCATCTAACTTGTTCTTGATCCAAATCGACATTTCTCTCAGACAGGGGTTAATAGCAAATGGAATCCCCAAGTATCTAACCTGTTTGGAGGGACCACCCCACTGAAAGTCAAATTTGGAAAGCCAAGGGGGGGGATCATTCCATCCCAACAGTATAGACTTGGGGGCAGAGATCTTGGCCCCGAATGCATCACAATTTTTTTTCAATTTGCACAATAGGGAAGCTAAATTCTCCTCCTCTAACAGAAGGAAGAAGGCGGTGTCATCCGCAAACTGGACATTCATCAAGTCCATGCTGTTGGGCAGTGTATTGCCTTTCACTCTTGGGGAGAGGGATGAGTCTCTTAGTAGATAAGAGATAGCATCAGAGGCAATCACAAAGAGGGCCGGGGCCAGGGGGTAGCCTTGCCTGATGGACCTGCTGAGGGACATAGTCTGAGAACGAGATCCATTAATCTCTACTTGAGCCGAAGCATCCATAAGTAACACAGAGACCATGTGGCAAAAGTCCTTAGGAAAACGATTCCAACATCATAATCAGAAAACCCCACTCCACCTGGTCATAAGCCTTTTCAAAGTCTATTAGAAACATAGCAACATTCTGTTTGGTATCTTTGGCCCAATGCATGGCCTCCCAACTGGTGATCATGTTTTCAAGAATATACCTTCCTTTGATAAATCCTGTCTGAGTATTGCTAACTATATGTGGAAGGATTCCTTCTAGCTTGAGAGCCAACATCTTGGCTAGGATCTTGTAGGAAACATTAAGGAGGGTAATTGGCCTCCAATTCTTTATGAGGGATTTATCCCCATTTTTTGAGATCAATTTGATGACTCCTCTGTTAATCTCAGCACCCAAAGTTCCAGTACTCATGGCTTCAAGGTATACCTGAAATAGGTCCTCCACAATCCACTCTATGTTAGCTTTGTAGAATTCAGCAGGAAGCCCATCCGGCCCGGTGGCTTTGTCATTGCTCATACTATCGATTGCATTCCTGATCTCCTCAAGGGTGAAAGGTTTATTGAGCACAACAGCATCTGCATTAGATATCTTCTTAGAAATAAGGGCTCTACACTGATCAAGAGCATCCTTGTTAAGGGAGGAGTCACATTCTGAAGTGAAGAGCTTTTCATAATAGAGGAGAAAGGCTTGTTTAATATCTTCCATGTCAGTCAATTCCTTGCCATCATCCCAAATTCTATCCACTCTCTCCTTGAGCTCCTTATGCCTGAGCATGTTAAAGAAGAAAATGGAGCCTTTATCATTGAATTGTATCTAGTTGTTCCTGGCCTTGATTTTGGCTCCTTGAGCTTTCTTATGTTGAATATTCCTGAGTTTATCTTGGGTATGGGAGACTGCTAATGACATATCAACATTGTGGGGATCGTTCTGAACAAGGGCTTCCTGTGCAAGGAGTTGATCTGTGAGCTCTCTTTCAGCTCTTCTACCATCTTTGGCAAGTTTGGTGCCCAAGGTTTGGCAAAGGGTTCTCCAACTATTAACATTCTGGTTCCATTTAGAGATGGCTGAGGTATTTTGATTGCTCCACTTATTAATTTGTCTGATAATGTATAGAGCATTCTTATTATCTTGATTTTGCAACATCTAGTTAAGCTTGAAGTTATTTGGTTTCCTTATAGGAGGGGCCAAGAGAGAGTTAACAGAGATATGGACCATGATAGGATGATGATTAGAGAGAGTAAAAGGGATTATCTAACAGTGCACCCATTAGGGTCCTGATTGAAGGTACAAGCAGAAGAATTGGCATAGAACCGATCTAATCTGGAGTAGATTCTTTTGGTTCCTTGTTGAGCATTGCACCAAGTGAATCAAATGTTATTATAATCATTTTTCTTCCCTGCCAAAGGATCAAAGAGATGCAATTTAGACTTCATCCTGTCCCAAAACAACTTCTCTCCACTTTTCCAATCCATAGTCAGACCCCCGCTCTTGTCCTCCGAGTTCGCAATCATGTTAAAGTCCCTGCCTAGTATCCAAGGGATATTCGGGAGGCAAGTCATCCATTTCCAAAGATCAATTCTATCCCTGTAATCATTAGGAGCATAGATAGAGCATATACCCACCTTAGATCCTTCCAATTCTAGGATAAGCCAGGCAATTCTGTTACAGGGGGAATATCCACTATCAACAACCTTAGATGCCCATTTCCTACTCCCCAAAACAGCAGCACCACCTCTTCCCTTGTCATGATTAGTGGTGAACTGTAAGGCATCTTTCCATATGAATTTGAGATTGACTTCTAACAAAATTTTTGAGGCTTTCACTTCTTGCAAGAGGAGAATGTCCAAATTCTTATGCTGGTTAAGAAATCTTCTAATGATATGTTTTCTGTCAGGGGATTCAAGGCCCCTAATGTTCCAAGAGATGAAGTTTAAATCCATAACAACTATTAAGTAGAGGAGTCCTTGGCAGTTTTAAAACTGCTAAAGCATTTGGAAAGCTCTTCTCTATTATCCTTCTTTTTTGGGAGGGGAGAGATTTTCTTCTTCCCCAAGGGCCTTCCCCTTTTTCTTCTAACCTCAGTGAAAGGGCCCTCTCCATCAGTACTAAATATATCTCCATCTTCACTGTCCAAGGACTTAGGAAGATGTTGTTGGTCCAGGCGCTCCCCAGAGTTGGCAAGCTCACTGGCTAAGGATACCTGAACCCCGTCAGAGTCCTCAAATAGAGGATTAGTCCTAGTAATGTCATAATTGGAGGTGGGTTGAACCTGGGAGATACTAAAGGCCTGATTGCTAACAGTGGGAATCGCTTTGATAACTTCAATACTGGCAACATCAAGATCACAAGCAATGGGATGAGATTCAGAAACAGGGGGCATATTGCCATTATCAAGATTCTCTATAACATCATGAGGTTTCTGATTGTCAGAGTGTTCATTAACAGCAAAAGAATTAGCATTAGAATCTAAGTTACAAATAACATTTCTATTATCCTCATCCATTTTATCATTAATAATATTTCTGTTCTCAAAATCTTTAACCATAGATTTAACAAGAGAGTTTTTAGTCATCCAAGTGTTATTCATGGGAGTTTGATCGAAAGATTATCAACAGCCATAGGGTTAGCAGAATTTCTAAGTTTATCAAGAGCAAGTTGTTGGGCGTTCTTTCTCCTAACTTTGCCAGCTTTAGGATGAGGAGGAGTCAGGTCATTCTTGCTCTCCCTTATCTGTGAGAGAGAAATATTAATAGCCGAATGCGGGGGAGGATTGGCATTAAACTTTCCAAACGTCGCGGTCTCCTCAAAAGAGGGCGGGATGTCAGATGGCATATGCATTGCCTCTGAAACAGCACCCTTGGGATTATTCAACTTCTCAATGATAGGGTTATGAGAAGCCCTAGGTTGAGCAGAAGCGGCCTCCTTGGCACCTCCTTTGGGAGTGGCTTTAGGCGCAGAGTTCGGTCCACGTTTACTAAGAATTGGGCAATTCCTTCGAACATGCCCTTCACGTCTACACAGAAAGCAGGCATTAATGCCTCCTAACACTTCAATATAACAGAACACAGGGTCATCATCCACCATAATCTCAACAGCTTTAGGTATGTCTTTCCCTGGGTCAAGGGTTATGAGCACCCGAGCATCAAGATGAGAAACCAAAGAATGAGAATTATCCACTCTAATAACCCTACCCACAGGTTCAAGTAATTTCGGAATGAATTTCCAAAACAGAGGGGGAAGATTCTTAATAACCACCCATCTAGGGCACAAGAGGGCGAGAATTTCATCATTAACCGCCTCAGGGGACCATTTAATGGCCCTAAAAGTGCATTTGCCTATAGACCAAAACTGTTTGTTAACCGCTTGTTCCTGCGATTTCGAATCTCTGAAGAAAATAGCAAACAAGCCCTTTTGAATCATACGACAAAAGGAGAAATGCAGACCTAATTTTTTAATCCACACATTTTTAAGCCATTCATCCATAAACTTGTGGGCTGGACAATTGGAAATATCCATGGCTGCCAAAAAAATAGCAATATCTTTAAGCCTAGCTTTTTCACTGTTAATAGCATTAAGCATTTCAGAATTAGGAGTCACAGAGAGGGTAGATTCAGAAGGGGTAGGGTGCTTACCTTCTCCTCCTTCGACCCCATCTTTACCTGCAAATGCACTCAAAACCCTAGCTTCAAATTTGGCAGAGTCTGTGATCGGTGAAGCATCACAATCAAGGAGAGCAGACTTAAAGGACTTAGCAGAAGCCATACCCTTGGCAGGAGGGCCACCATTCGACTCGCTTGCCATTGAAGAGCCAGCGTCCGGAGGCACGCATGGACAACCACCACACACACAAGGAAAACAAACGGCAGCAAAAATAAAAGAACGACAATAAATGCAGAGACAGAAAGAATGGGATAGAGAACTTACCTACGTGGAGGAGGCCGAGTGCACTCCTCCATGCCTGAAGCACGAAGGCCAACCCCTCCATGCAATACCAACCCTGTCGACACGTGGAAAATTGAAAATGTTGTCTGGGACTAGAAACAAGTACCCAGCTTCCTGGTTTCTCAGATCCATTGATTGAATTGTTTGAAATGTTTTTACTTATTTATTTTAAATTAACCTACTTGTTGGTGACATTTTGGTTGTCTGTGTTCTTGTCTTTGACATTCTTACTTTGAGATGATCTTTGCTTTTTCTCGGTTTTATTTGATATATAGGCGTGACTTTAATCTTAATGACCATTGCTTTGGGTTCAGCATCATTGTCGCAGATGTGGAGGCTTGTTCTGCAACAGTTGTACACTGCAGAGGATGTATTTACGTGGCCAGGGAGATCAACCCGTAAGAATTTGTAATCCTTGCAAGGATCTTGAAGAAGCTGCACGGTTTGCAGCACGTCAAGGACGCAAAAACCAAGCACCAAAAGGTTCACACTCCTATGTTATATTTCTTTTATTTTTCCAGGTTGAAATTCTCGTGCAGTGTTAAGTGTTAACTATATGAAAACAGAACAATTCTACAAAGAATAATATAGCACAAGAATTCAAAAGATAAATAATAGGGCAATAAAACAAGTAGCTGACTTTATTTACCTCACTCTTATTTAACACTTTTCTCTATTCTTGTCAGGATTCACTTTCCATTCAAATTCTTC
This sequence comes from Cryptomeria japonica, assembly GCF_030272615.1. Taxonomy (NCBI): domain Eukaryota; kingdom Viridiplantae; phylum Streptophyta; class Pinopsida; order Cupressales; family Cupressaceae; genus Cryptomeria; species Cryptomeria japonica. The sequence continues at coordinate 660,943,419 of NC_081410.1, read as the reverse complement.
TCTACCTAGTTTGTATTGTCCATTGTTTTAGTTAACAAGTATGAGAATTGATGGCTACACAATATAAACTATCAGTAACTTTGTCTGCTGAAAATGATGATTTGCAGTAGGAATTAATTTCTAAGGCAAGAATAGAATGAATTTGACAACTTTAGAAACTTGCAAAAGACAAAAAAAACATGAAGGAATTATATTTCGTTGATGCAAAATTGCTCTTACACCTTGGATGCTTGCATTATTATTTGAAAAAAAATCAATTAACTTGTCTACCTTACTGTGGCAAAGTCCTTGAGCATCTATTGTTAACCCTGTGGGTCAGCTAATGTGAGAGCTGATATACAATATGATAATCTTCCGAATTCCTTCATGTCAATGAAAAATAGCTACCTCTCTCTGTTGTGTTGATGGTCCTTTATAGAGAATAAGAATGCAGTATCTTGGTGCTTACCAAAAACACGGCACATTGCCCTAGTGTGGTAAGGATCATGGGTTAAGTATCGAATGATTTCCCCTGTAATTGCTCCTTGAAACTTATGCATGCTTAAGGAAATATGTAGACAACCTCTTCTTAGATGAGTGTGGCAAGATGTATGCTTTGAAACTCAATGCAACCTCAACCATGAACCTATAACAAATTAGTGTAGAGTTCATAGAAGCCAAAGAAATTTTATTAACAGAATAACAATGCTTCTCTATATTTTTTGTTCAATGCATATTACGAATATATAGGATAATAACTTCACTAACTTCTTATTTTAAGTCTAGGTGGGTTGTTCAACCACCTTGATCATCTCCCTTCTATTTTCACTACTAAATCTCTACATTAGTTGTTAGCACAACTCACACAATATTACCCTCTGACAATAATATAATATTAAGTTATTTCTCAACAACTTAATATTAACTTACATAACTTTATTTTATAATACATGAAGAAAGACAACTTAAACACCCATGTGAACACTAACAAATACCAACAACATTTTGAACACATACAATTACTTCTTTGATTAATTTGGACATACAAATAGTTCACTTCTATGAATCCATCGTGAGACCCATACATAGTTTGCCTCTATAGATCCATCTCGAAATCTACAGACGACTTACCATGCAACCTCTTTTTATGGACCTATCTTGAAATCCACAAGTTGCATCACGTGTCAAAGAGATTTATAATAGATCCATACAGAAATCTATGAAGCTTGTGAGATATCCCTTAATCTTTGCGTCAAATCAAGACAACTCATTATCTTTCAAGCTACACATCTGCTATCTCAGCATCAAGCTAGAATACAAGTACACCTGCCACCCTTGTACCTTCCTAGTGGCTTATTCCACAACGTGATGTCTGGACTGAGATTTGGTACAACACCTCTTTTGTCCTACATTGTCCATTAAGACTCAACAACAGACTTTGATTGACACTTTTTGAAAACAACTTTTACAAATAAGTAATAACATTCACACTCAACAATAACATATTAAAATTCAAATTCCTCATCAAATGCTTGAGGAACATCATCACCACCTTCATCAATGTCACAATCTTCAATGTTTTTCAGATGCAATCAATGCTTGTGGCTTGAGTTTCCCGTTCAGCAAGTCCTTGGCCCTTTGAAAACAGGTGATTTCAATATGACCATTTTTGTTACAATAGTAACACGTTGATGATCTTTGGATGAGGATTCTACCTTTACTATTGATGTGCTGACTTTTATTGATGGCTTTCTATTGAATTGGTGTCCCTTGAATTGAACTGCAAAAGCACTTTCTGTGTCTTGTGAATGAAAACCTTCAACTTGCATCTGTCTTCTTTCCATTTGCAGAAGTAAAGATGACACCTTTTCAAAGTCAAGTGTTTGAGTTTCTGCAATCAAGTATAGTGATTCAACAAAAGCTCCATAATATGCTGGCAATCCTCTTAGTACTATGCTGACCATATCTTCATTGTCTATCTTTTTCTTCATAGACACTAATTGATCATGCACATTCTTAAGACGTGTGATATAGTCTGAAGCCGAACCTCCTTCCTGCAACTGAGAGGAGTATAGCTGATTCTTAAAAACAATGATCTGCTTGCTTCTGAAGCCTGGTACTTATCACACAACTTGATCCACAAATCTGCAACAGATTCTTCATTGTGAACTTCAAGAATCAAGTCATCTTTAACAGACAACTTCAGTATCAACAAGGCTTTGTTATGATGCTTGTCATAATCTTCAGCATTGGTATCTGGTCTCTTCTCTCCTTTTTTAGTAGAATTTTTGCAAGATTCCTATACTCACAAATTGTGAGGATTTTATGACTCCAAACACTATAGTTGGTGCGAGTCAATTTTTGTGACTCTAGTAGCAACAAAGCCATGATGTTCCCACCATTGACAACTTCAAGTCTGTGTCAGACCATCAACTATAACTATGTAGATCCCTAAGCTGAAGCTGAAGTTGATAGAATGATAATTGAAGAGAGGATGCCAAGTATCCCCCTTCCTCCTCGATGTGAACTTTCTACAAGGAGTGGTGGGTACCACTGATCATGCACTCCAATTACAATTGAAATAACTTTTATTTTTGATAGTTTTTGACACTTTTTGCATTTTAATACAACAATTAGAGACTAAAAGAATTAAAGACCCTATTCTAAACAAAATGATAAAACCTTGTCTATTGACTAAAAATACTACTGCAACACTTCAAGCACTAAATATCATCAAACTACAATACCAAACTAGCTATCAAAAGTATTCTTTACTAAGCTTTTTATGCAGCAATATGACAATTTTATACTCCAATATTGATATCTATCTTTCAACCCTTTAGGGCTACTTTAGATCTTTATTGTGGTTACAAATCATCGTTGCATTTTAAGATACCACGGTTGCAGATGTTTGCCCTGGCAGGTTCGACCCAAACTAATTGCAACAAAGCACGATTTTGAGGAAAAAACCGTCAAACCCTGAAATAGGAACCCTCGAAAAGAGAATTTACGATTTTGAGGAGAAAATAAAAAAACCAAGAAATCTGAGGTTACAAATCATCGTTTTTGTGGAAAAAAGGGTAAAACCCAGATAATTAAAATCTTACGTGAATATCGCAGATTACAGATGAGATAATTTTCAAATCCAGCGAACAATTTTTAAGGAAAAAATCGTGAAAACCCTCCCATGATTTTTTGTGGAAAAAATTAGAAAATCGACAGACAATTTTTCAGGAAAAAATCGAACAAAACCCTAAAACTTTGCATGGCAAGACCCAAAACACCACGTGGTAAGACACCAAACATCACGCGGTAAAACATCAGACATCATGCAAGAGAACACCAAACAACATCACGTGGTAAAATAGCAGACATCACGTGTGAAAACAACAAACCTCATGCGGCAAAATAGCAGACATCACGTGGTAAAACAACACTCCCTGAGTTTTGAGGAAAAATCAAGCAAAACCCTCCCATAATTTTTTGTGGAGAAAAATCAGAAAACCCATGCAAGCTTTGCAGATGACAGATAATAATTTTTAAGGAAAAAATTCTAAACCCTTTGAACAATTTTTGAGGAAAAAAAAATGTGAAAACCCTGGGACCTGTAGGACGAGGTTTGGCCTAAATCAATCTGATCAAGGCAACGATATTCAGATATCGTGAACATGCACTGTTTTCAGGTGTTGTGGTAGCTGTTGAACTTCTGATTGTGTTCCAACATGATGTTGGTCAAAGATGCCATCACAAAAATGGAGGTTGAATGAGGTCAACCTAGTGAAAGCATGAGACAAAAGAATCTGATTCAAAAATCAGAATAGAAGCAGGTGCACAAAAAATCTGAAACCCTGGAGGAGAATTCTGGCACGAATTCTAAGGTGCAAATTTTGAGGTTTGGAAGAAATCCAGAAATTAAAAAAATTTCTGCAAACTTAAAATAGCATAAATGGTGCCCAAAGAAAACAACAAAAATCCCAATGTCCACAAAAATAGCAGAAATTGTGAATTGTTTTTAAATTCCAAGGCAAATTTGCTGGCACAAAATTCGAGATGCGTAAAATGAGGCACCCAGAAAAATCTGAGACCAATCCAGAAAAGATCTCGAAAAACCCACCAAGAATCTAAAATCAAAATGCAGATCTAACGGCTCAAAAATCGAGGCATGAAAAACGATGCACCCATAAAAATCTAACGACGACCCAGTTGAGGTCTCGAAAAACCCACCAAGAATCTGCAACCAAATTTTTTTTTTTGACTTGAACTTAAGGGTCAAAGCCCTAGTCGAAAATTGCGGAAACCCTAGGAAAATTTTCAATCTTAAAAAAAAACCTCTAGGTTGCAGGCTTGAAAATCTCCAGAACCCTAAAAAAAATATGAACTGCTGCCTAGCACAAAGGAATTTGCCCACAAACTCGAAACTCTCAAAAAGCTTTCAAAAAAGCAAAATTGTTTTTTTATAAAAAAGCAATAAAAAAAAATCTGGAAAATATTCCAGAAAGAATGCCATGAATTTTTATTAAAAAATTCGCCAAACTTTAAAGAATCCCATTGACCCGCTTTGATACCATGAAAAATAAATTGAATGAATGATTCAATAATCGGATGATTACATTGAACGATATACACACGTATATATAGAGGTTACAAGATGATGTTCTATAATTAGAACATAACGTTAAAGTAAAAGATTAAAGAGCTAAATGCTAAATAAAGCTTAAAAGCTAATTAACTAAAAAGAAAAAGCTAAATGCTAAATAAAGCTTAAAAGCTAATTAACTAAAAAGCTAAATGACCATTAAACAAGGAACTAAATATAGGTGACTAAAATATAATTAAATATTCTAACATATATCCCACTTTGATACCATATAAGAAATTTGTGTAGAGTTTGTAGAAGCCAAATAAATCTTATCACAGAATAACAAATTAACAATGCTTCTCTATATTTTTGTTCAATGCATATTACAAATATATAGGATGAATACCATAATAGCTTCACTAACTTCTTATTCAATTCTTGGTGGATTGTTCAACCACCTTGATTAACTCCCCCCTCTTTTCACTACTAAATCTCTACGTGAGTTGTTAACACAACTCACACAATATTAGAACCTCCCTGAGATGAATAATCTTATAAATGACATTTGCAGTTTGCATGAGTTTCAAATATGGTAGGTGTTACAGGTTGTGTTGCATTAATCTAGGACAAAGCACTTGGGAAAGACATACACTTTCATGAATCTTTGATATCAATTGAAAGCCCTTTGATCAAAATAGCATTACTACACAATAGAAACATTATCAGTAGGTCTCTGCTGAAAAATGATGACTTGCAAATTAATTTCTATGGTAAGGAGAATGACTGTGACAACTCTAGAAACCTGCAAAAGCCAAACAGGAAATATTTTTGGTCAATGCAAGATTTCTCTTACACAAATGCTCCTGCGTCATTATCTAAAAAAGAAAATCAATTAACTTGCCTGCCTTACCATTGAAAAGACCTCGAGCATCTCTTGTGTAGCCTGTAGATCAGCTGATGTGAGACGTTTTCAAAGGAAATGGAGCTTAGCTTCAAGCAGTGTTGTTATTAATTTCTAAAATGACATATTTAATATCATGAGAAATCTTGCTTCAGTGAACACCATCAGAGTCACCTTTCCTCTAAAAGCCCATTTTAAATTTTTAAAGTTGAAGAACAAACCAAAAGGCTGCCTTCTTTTTGAACCATGAGTGTCAAAACAAATCTCCTCTACAATGAGCATATTCATAAAAGATCCCAGAACATCTGTCGAGTAACAAAGTGTGTTCTACACTTGTATTACAAGTTTGCACTTCCAAAAATGTGCTTGATAATTCTTTTACTACACCATTAAAGCTCTTTCTAGTAAGTCTATAACTTCTGCCCATCTTTTGTAAAGGACTAACTGATTAGCCACCTATGCATACAAGCTGATAGTCATGGACTGATTCCTATGTAGCCATCTACTTTCCTTGGTCAAGAGTCTTCTGTGGTTCCACCTTGTAGTGAGCTATCCTATCAAATTGATATCCAGTCTGATCCTAACAATGCATATATATGATATATCATAACGAGATGATAGTTTCCATTGAACCAAACATTTACATGTCCGAATTGCCCAATCCATGCACATTGTCACCTTTGGCTGTGAATCAATTCAAGTAAAATTTACTAAAATGATTAATTTGTAGTGCAGAATACTTTAAGTCTCTTGAACCGGAGTAGGACTGGGATTGACAATGCCCTGGGAAGTTCTGGTTACCACGTGCAAGTTCCAGCAATGACAATTGATGCTATGCGATAGTTCCTTTTGCTAGTTCAATCCTAATGTGTCATGATTCATCCCTTCAGAATCAGGGGATGCAATGACTGCAAAGTGGGACCATTCAGGTTCATGAAATACTTCACACATTTAGTCCTGGAAAATAACATCTAAAATCTACTAGAGGTTATCTGCATTGTGGCCTTCCAATATTTTCCCTAAAATTTTTGCTATGGTTAAAGTTACTTTGTGGAATCTTTGTTGTGTTAGTTAAACAAATGGCTTATGCTTTGTATTGCAGGTGGCTCAAGAACATCTGCAAAATCTGATGATGAAGTAATACAACATATCCTTGGCACTGATGGGAAACCTGAAAGCTCAGCAGACATTAACTCTACTGGAGATGATCACTCAAGTGCTGCAGCTGATGCTTCAAATTCTATGTTGCAGGAAGGTGATGACTCAAATCAGAGTGGAAAGTTTGAGTTATCTGAAAGCAGCTCCCGGGATGGCACTATCCATGATAATGTTGAGAAGGATTCCTCTACACCTGAAGAATTGCGGCAACAGGCCCAAGAGGAGAAGAAAAAATATCATGTTCTTAAGAAAGAAGGAAAGAGTGAAGAAGCACTACAAGCATTCAAACGGGGCAAGGAGATTGAACGGTGTGCTGAAGCTTTAGAGTTATCTTTGAGAAAAAGTCGTAGAAAGGCTGGTTCTTTTACAGTAGGCACTATGGAGTTAAACCAAGAAGAACTTGGAGATCCAGAAAGGAAGGCTCTAGATATATCCAAGGACGGTGAGGAATTGGACTTGGCTATAGAAGTACAGAAAAGGAAATCAACAATACGAGGAAAGGATAAAATTGATGACATATCTAGTGAACTAAAAGAGCTGGGATGGTCTGATGCTGATTTGCAGGATGTGGATAGAAAACCAAGCAAGATGACTCTGGATGGTGAATTGTCCAGTCTAATAAGGGAATCTCATAATTCTAAAGCAAACAGCCCCGGGATTGAATTTGCTAGCAGTATTGATCGCACACAGGTACTTGCACATAAAAGAAGGGCCCTTGCACTAAAGCGTGAAGGAAAGCTTGGAGAAGCAAAGGAAGAGCTGAAGAAAGCTAAAATCCTAGAAAAGCAACTGGAAGAACAAGAGATGATTGGGCAGGATGTAGAATCAGATGATGAGCTTGCTGCACTGGTACGTGGCTTGGACAGTGAGTCAAAAGGAGAAGCCCATCCATTGGGAGGGCTGGGTGTAAAGTTTGGAGAAGAGTCAATTTTTGATCCAAGCCATATTACAACCATGGCAGGTGAATTTGATGATAATTTAGGTATTGATGTGACCGATGATGATATTAATGATCCAGAAATTGCTGCAGCCTTGAGATCCATGGGTTGGCAAGAGGAGGATTCAGAACAACCATTGTCTGTGCCTGGGGCCAGTCTATATTTTGAAAACAGTACTAGGTCGTCAACACAATCTCTTGTAGATGCAAAATCCAATTCTTACCATGATAGAGCTGCTTTACAGCAAGAAGTGTTATCCCTTAAGAGAGAAGCTCTTGCCCTAAAGCGTGCAGGTAATGTTGCTGAGGCAATGGAACAGTTGCGGCAAGCTAAGATGCTTGAAAAAGAGCTGCAAAACATAACATCACAGCACTCAGTGCATGACACTGATTTAAAGTATGATGTTTCTAATCATGTGGATCCTAGAATACCTGGATCAGGAAATGTAGGTAAAAAGTCACACTTAGCAGAAACGAATGTAAGTTTAATGAATTTACATGATGAAGATGGTGAGTCAATTGAGGTAACTGATGAAGATATGGGGGACCCTGAGCTCGTCAAAGTGCTAAAAGATGTGGGTTGGCAGGAAGCTGAGCAAGAGAGTGTTCCAAGAAAAAAATCTGAAACTGTGCTATCTGGCCAAAATTCTTCAGTGACATCTCCACTCAAAACAAAAACAGAGTTGCAGAAGGAACTATTAGGCATTAAAAGGAAGGCTCTTTCCCTTAGACGGGATGGGAGAATTGATGAGGCAGATGCAGAGTTGAATAGAGGTAAATTATTAGAAAAGCAATTGGAAGAGACGGAAGCTTTGCAGAAGACTAAAAGTACACAGGCAAGCATATTGTACAATAACTCTAAACCAAGTCGAAAAGATAGAGGTAGTGATTTTAGGGTATCATCACTTATAGAGGAAGAGGATGACAAGTTGATTGAAGTAACTGAAGAAGATATGGTGGATCCTGAACTTTTCAAACAGTTAAATGGCCTTGGATGGCAGGAAGCTGATCAAGTGGGAGTCTCAAGAAATTCTGAAAATCAGAACATTCTTTCAGCACAGTCTGGTAATAAGTCATCATCAGCATCTCCATTCCAGATGTCAAAGTCCAAAGCAGAGCTGCAGAAGGAACTATTAAGGCTTAAAAGGAAGGCTCTTGCTCTTAGACGTGAAGGGCGGCTTGAAGAGGCAGATGCAGAGTTGAGTAAAGGAAAATTTTTAGAAAATCAATTAGAAGATATAGAAACACTACAGAAAAGTCATAATACTCAAGCAAGTATCTTGCAAGACAATTCTAAACCAAGCCAAAAAGGAAGAGTTAGTGACTCAATATCGTTATCTTTTAAAGTGGATGAAGATGCTGGAAGAGTGAAAAAACAAGATATGCATGACCCTTCCATGCTTGCAGCATTGAGGAGTACAAATTGGAGAAATGACAGTGACAACGGTAATGAAATGAAAGTTTCACCAACCCCTCATCAACCCCTTGATGCAGGTCCACCTTCTTCACATGCATCACTTGATAACTTAGGCCTCTCTGGTTTGGGTAGTTTAAAAGAAAAATGTTTTAAGTTTGTTGCCATTGTTTCTGTGCTTGAAATTTCTGCATTAACAGACTCATATCTAAGACTTATCTCCCATAGTTTGATTGTTGAAATGCATTGTAGTTCCTGAGGCTTTTACTGACCCAAGCAATGCTAGAGGACTAAAGACATTGGAAAACAAGAGAACTTCTATTACTGGCAAATACGATGACATTCAAGATACATTCTTGCCAAATAATGTAAAAGGCGAACCAAATAAAAATATTTCATCAGGTGAGTATGGCCAAACTAAATTTGTCATTGATATAGGGTTTACAATTATATGTTGGAGTATGTGGAAGATGCACTTATAACTGCCATTTGCCTTTATGATTCAGAGAAGCAACCCCCAAATGTTATTGATTTGCTTACTGGTGATACATGGAAAGCTCCTCCTTTGGAACGAGTAGAAAACTTGGTAAACAACAGGGATAATGAGCCAGTGAATGATGCTATACCTAGCACAAGTGACATTTCCATAGGGACAACAAGCATATCCAAAGTTCAGGTGAAGGTTAACAGTGGTTCTGGTGGTAATCCAGAACAAAACATTCAACATGCCTCAGCTGAAGAGAAGGCAAAGTCTGTGATGCTGAATGCTAGTGATGTTTCCAGCATGACAAACACCACTAAGTGCAATGCAGAAACTACAGAGATTTCTGCATCTTCAATTGCTCCCCAAATTCAGGACTTGCAACAAGAAATATTATCTCATAAGAGGAAGGCTCTTGCACTGAAAAGAGAGGGCAAGTTAGCAGAGGCTAAGGAGGAGCTACATCTTGCCAAGTTACTACAAAGGGAAAGAGAGCTTGAGGGCAATAGCGGTAGCCAAGTGTCATCATCATCTCCATCTCCATCTCCATCTCATACAGTCAATGCTTCTGAACAGATAATAAAACCACTAGAAGAGGCCATCCCAACTGTAGAGTCTTCTCAAACACCTATGAAATTTGTTCCAGCTTTGTTCTCTGATAGCACCCGAGTTTCATCCTCTGGTAGTGAAGCTGATGTTTCCTTAAAGAAGCAACAAATCCATAAGCAAACCCCAACCAAAGATCGCCTAAAGTTGCAGCGGGAGTCACTCGCACATAAAAGGCGTGCTCTTGCTTTGAGACGTGAAGGAAAAGTGGAAGAAGCCGAGGCTGAATTTGAGCTAGCAAAGTCTTTGGAGAGTCAGATGGATGAATTAGCTGGTAACAACTCACAAGTTCATCATTCCACTGTTGGTATTGGTAGTGATGATGGGAGTCTAGTAGATAATATTCTTGATCCCCATTTGTTGTCTGCCTTGAAAGGAATTGGCTGGAAAGAGAGTGATATCTTTAGCCAGGTGCCAACTAAAGGATTAGATGCCAAAAACAAAGGGCATGAATCTATATCTAACTCTGTTCGTAGTAACTTTGGAAATGAGGCGCCACAAGTAAATGTACAACAAACTTTAGGTTTAAAAGAAGAAAGGTCTCATCTTGAAGAAAAAATAAAAGCAGAAAAACTGAGGGCACTTAATTTGAAACGAGCAGGTAAACAAGCTGAGGCGTTAGATGCACTTCGTGGAGCAAAGCAGCTTGAGAAGAAGCTACAGTCGTTGGCTGCTTAAAGCTCTCCTATACTTGGATCTATGTCAAAGTCTGAATACAGAGGAATTTTTCCAAATGATGTACTCTTGTGAACCTCTGTGGCCTGTGTGAGAGATATGCATGATATGGCATATAATTCCATAATGCTTCTTTTCATATAGCATTATGCAATCATGCAGTGTGTTTATTGGAAGAGACAATGAGAACCATGATTAAATGGACAAATTTATTCCAACAGGATTCTGTGTTTTGGTAGATCCTAGAGGTAATCAGGCTATGGGCATAAAGGAAATATCACACTTTGAGAATCATTTTGTAAGTAAACAACCTTTCTGATTGTGATTTGTGAGAATGGTGGATGGTGCAGGGAATTTGGCCTTTTTGCATGGGCTAGAATTCCAAACAAAATCTTGATTTTGTGGAGAAATGAATATGAAACTAAAAAAGAGGGGATTTATTTCAACATTTGTTGAAATGTTTCTTGTACATTCATCAAGCTCAGTGAAACTAAAAGTGTGGTTTGCCTACAAGTCATTGTTTCTTTATTTTCTGGTGAGTTATGCTCAATGTGGCCTTCCATCGTTTGTATGGTATGTTCATCATCGTCAGTCAAGGATTTGCAAATTATCAATTTGAATTGAACTATATATTGCTAGGCATTTTACCTTCCCCCACTTTTATGAATATGAATGGGGAGGGAGGCCTTATGAAAATTGAATTATTGTTATTATTTTTTTGTCTTTTAGGGTTATGCATTTGCTAGGGAACTCTATGTAGCATATGTGAATAGTGGACGTGGACAGCGTGTGTACATATTGCACTTGCACAATTACAAACCACGTTGCAACAATTTATCCAATAAGTAAATAAATGGATGGAAGTGGAGTGTCATAATGAGTTGAATGTCTGCAGGAGTAATTTTATCCAATGCATATGTTATTGTGAAAAATATTTCTCCACGATAGTAGATTCTGAGACTTGTAATTCTCCGCTGGATTCAGAACAAAACACTGGATTTTGAGTGTTTGAAAACTACAAGAGGAAGCGGTTGAACTCAAAATGAATTATGACCAGATAAGGCTTCTTAGTTTATCTTATTTAAAAGAACTGAAATAGTCATGCTAATAATTCATATATATAACGTACCATGATATTTAGGCATGACTGATTTCAAATTGTAAAAATACAAAGAAGTCCCGCTTCCAAAGAAGAAAAACTCTCAAGATAAACGCAAGAAATGGGGGATGAAATACTAGTAGAGTCAATATTTTGCTTTGCTTACACATCTACACATTTATCCAATAAAAATTCAGAAATTTATCCGATATAAACAAGTCTTAAATAAACATTTCCTTTTTTGGGGGATTAAGCTAGGTTGAGATGGGTCAGATAATAATTTTGCTTTTCTCTACCTTCACCGCAAAATGTGACTTCAAAATAAACTCGATGATGAATCTGTAATTGTGATTTGAAATATTAATAAATTGATTTACAGTTATTTCTAAAAACATGCTAGCATAATTTTGAGAATGCTTTGGTGAAATGTATTATCGTATGTTTCAAGTCCATGATAATTGAGGTCTTTTATGCATTGATTACTGTGTGAGATGTTGCATTTTAAATCGAAGTTGTCAAATGATATTTTCCTATACCAATCCTACCAGCACTTAAAAAATTGGTTTTGATCTCTAAATCTATTGTTCAATGTCCTAATTGATATTTGTGAGCACATGATTGAACCAGATGAGTTTTTGGCCTGCTAACATGAACTCAAAATCTCAAATTTTACAATTTGAATTTTAAACTTTTTTGCCTTTTTCTTTTAACCATTAACCTTAATTAAAGAGGAATCATATAGAATTTATTTAGGATTCTATTAAACATAGCTTTAATTCAATTACAAAAAGATAAAAAATATTACATCATTATTGAATAATCCTTGGAGCATATCACATGCTCGTTCCTCTTCTCCTCTTCCTCCTCCTCCTCCTCTCTTTTCCTCTTTGTCTTTGTCTTTGTCTTTCCCTTCTTCCTCTTCCTCTTGCCCCTCCTCTCTTTTCCTCTTTCTTGTTGTCTGTCTTCCCCTTCTTCCTCTTCCTCTTGCCCCTCCTCCTCCTCCCTTGGTCTTTGTCCTTTTCTTCACGTTCCTCTTTTTCATCTTTCTCCTCCTCCTCTTTGTCTTCTTTTTCCTCCTCGTCATCTTCATCTTCATCTTCCTCTTCTCCTCCTTATCTTACTAACCGTTCTCCCCCTCCTCATCCTACTAATCTTTCTCCTCTTCCTCTTCCTTCTTCTTCTTCTCCTCCCCCCTCTTCCTCCTTTTCTACTTCTCCTTGTCCTACCTCTCCTCCTTTATCTACCTCTTCCCATTTCCTTCTACTTCTTTTCTTCCTCTTCCTCCTCTTTTTCATCTTCTCCTTTTTCTTCTCCTTCAAATCCTCCTACCACTCCTCTTTCTCTTCCTTGTTTTGCTTCTCCTATTCCTTCTCTTCTTTTTCTTCTCTCTCTTCTCCTTTCCCTTCCTCCCCTTCCTCTTTTCTCTTCATCCTCCTTCTCTAGTTACATTAGCTTTGCAATTCATATTATGTGCATGTACTTTTAAGGATCACACACAACTCTTGAGAGAAGTTATTTGTTTAAGAATTTCATAGACATTTTCTTTCTAGCCCATGTCATAATACCACCAAACTGATTTTGATGATAATAGAGTCAAAACAAATCAAAATAAATTATTTTATTCTTCTTTTAACTTTCTTGGGTTTAGATCGTACTTTTTCGAAAAAATCTTCTAGAGACTTGCTATTTTGTAATCTTGAGAATAAATTTGGTAAAAATATTTCATAATAACCACAAAATTATTTCAAATGAACTCAAATATGAAATGTAGCTACTTCAATATGTCCTAAAGCAATCCTTTGAATTTGGGAACAAAAAAAAATGGAACATACATGCTTTACAACCCAACATCACTAATTTAATTTTTTTTGTCTCATTTTTTGCCTTTCAAATGCCCAAGCATGCTTTGAGATCAATTGTGCAAAAGAATACTATAATAGGACATAAAATACAAATTCTTGATAATAATAAACCATTTCAAGGGGCAACCTCCAAAAGTCTTTAATGAGAACAACATTTTCTAAATGATGATAATAAACTAGACATTGCCTTCTATACCATGGAGACCACCCAAACTAACTTAAATTTCTATATAAAAATAGAGAAATGATAATATAACTTAATGAAAGGTTATGGTAGCCACAAATTGGTTGCACATATCATAAAGCATGTAATAGCTTGAATTAAGCTTCCAAAATAGCTTGACTTTATCCAACACGTTGTTATCATTGGAGTTTATGTATGTGCCTCTTCATTGAGCATTCTCCATTCTTGCTCAGGGGTCTCTCATCACATCCTCTATCTTTGCTACTTATGCTCTATTCACCATTTAATTTCCTCAATGAATTTCTATGAAATAGTTTCCATGCCTTCTACTCAACAACCTCTATGTTGGAAGACATTTACATGACCTACCCACACTCATAAATGTGGAAGACAAAAAACACCCATAAGTTGAAACCCTAAGTTGTCCTTCTAATGGATTTTCTCACAACACCACCTATAAGGAAATAATCCTTTGTTGGCATATGATACAATCGATGTTTAGGAGTTTGAATGAAAAAAAGCCTAAACCTTGCATCCCTTAGAGTACACAACAAAGTTGCATACAAAATGAAGAAAATGGATTTTTTTTAAAATTACAACTCAATGGTAGATTACATATTACAATGATCCTAGTTGGGATATTACAACACTAACATACATGATTATCCAACTTGACTCACACTACTAGCTTACACTTGAATCACTTTAAAAGCTCCATAGAATAGCTTAGTGTCCAAAACTCAGGTCATTAAAAATTGAATCTCTACACAAACTCCCTATGCATACAATAATTTTTGGGTGCTAAAACTCTCTACCAACCACAATTAGTGCCATTTGCTCCTATTTTAATTTTTTCTACTATGTTGAATGTATTAAATGCTTTATTTAGAATCCTACTTACCATAAAGGGAAATACAACCTCTTATGTTGAAACAACGTGCATAAGAGAAGAATATAATAGGAAAATGTTGTAAATAATTGATAATAATAAGCCATTTTGAGGGGGAATAACTCCAAAGTCTCCAAGAAGAACATAATTTAACTATATGATAGTCATAAACTAACCACTACCTCTTATATCTACCATACTTATGCCTCAAATGCCACCTAGGCTAACTTCACTACTTATATAAGACAATATTACCGAGCATGTAATAATTTAGAGGTAAGGTAGCCATAAGTTGGCTACTCATCCTTATGGACACTATAGGATTAAGGGCGTAGTATGACACCCTTCTTCCATAAGCTTGTCCTTAGCATTGATTAACTATGAATGTTTATGCACAAACTTATCATTTTCCCATGAAGCATCCTTGACTAAGGAGTTATTCCATTTGATCAAATACTCTTTGATTTCCCTCATCTACAACCTCTTATTGTGCATTTGAAGAATTACATAGGATTCAAAACAATTTTTCCCTCTTCATCAAGCTTTGATAACTTAGTTTGTGCTAGAACTCTTTGCCTAATAACTTCCTTCAACTTGAAACATCAAAATTACATGTATTTTTGTTAAAATAGGTGAATCCAATTTGTATGCTATACTACCAATCATTTACAACACCTTATATGGAACATAACACTTGTATGCCAACTTGTTATCTTTCTACTATTGTTTTAGTGACATTTTCTTATATGGTTGTAATTACACAAGGACCAATCTCTCACTTCAAAAGTCTTTTCATTGAGGTACTGATAAGTTACCCGTTACTTCATTATATTTTGTGCCACTACTAAGATTTCTTTGGGACTAGCAAGTACCTCTTGTTGATGTTTGTTGCCATGGTTTTTCACCCCATTTTAAAAAAATCATCATAATGTTCATTTATGTCAGCTAAGTGAATGCCTAGAAGCCTCCAAAGTCTTGAGTAATGTTTCTTTGTCCTTAAAGTCCTTGTAAAATCTCAACAATTTGTCATTTTTATGTTTTGTCAGACTTTACCTGTGGTTTTGAAACCACCGTTAGATTCTGACAAGGTTCTTACAACCTGTCCAGAGCCTGACGAAGACTTTGTCCTAGTTTTGTCCTTTCAAATTGTAAGTCTTCATCAACTTTTCTCTTTGGTTTTGAAATCATCGTCGAGGTCCACAGGGTTCTCACAACTCGTCCCTGGTCTGACAAGTCTTTGTTCTCTCAAGCTATTCAAAAGCAATCGAAGTTCTTTTCTTTTTGAAGTGGTGGATATAAGACAAGTTTCAAAAACCTTGTCAGAGGCTGCCAGGGTTTTTACAATTGACATTTCTCCAAAGGCTTTCTTCATTATAAAGTTTTCAAAGCAAAAAGAAGAAAAGTCTCTTCTAAGGTGACAAAGAATGATAGTTTCAAAACTAATGTTGGAGGCCGACAAGGTTTCCACAATTGTGTTGGACTCCGACAATGAACTTAAAACCAAAAGTAAAGAAATAAGAACCAAAGAAAAAAGAGATGAACAAGGAAAATAAATAGAGGTAAAGTTTTCAAAGCGAGAAAATGAAAGATGATTACTTCGTCACTTAGCGACAAGGTTTTCACAACCTAACTAGTAGTCGACACATGATAAAGAGACAACTTCCAAATCCTAGTTTTGAAACCTTTATGGAAGATCGACAGGGTTTCTATAACCCAATTGAAGCCCAACGCCTATTTTCAAAGACTAAAATTCAAAATTGGCTTTATGGTACCCTGCAATAATGAATTTAGAGCCCAGGTTGGTGAAATTAGTGCTGCAACATAAAGAGATTATAAGCTCTAATTCCTTCATTTTCGATAAACGAAGATTATAGAGCTCTTGAGACAAAATTGTGGCAGAGGATTGCACACAGCTAATAAGGGAACACTCCTGCTTTATAGTCACATTCGAAGTAAGTAATGTTTTCCTACTTGTCAAGATGCTAGTTTTAGGGCTTTTTTTTCAAAATTCTCAATGCAAAAACCATCGAAAACAAGGGGAGGTTTTGCCAAAATTTCTCCAGAATTCGTAACCATTATAGCCTAGATCGAGTTGCAATTCATAGTTGTTTCAAACTTCTAGAAAGGGCAATGTATATAGATTGGAACTTTGTAATTTCACAGTCACAATTCATTGAAAAAAAGGGTATTATAGGGATATAATAGCTAGGGAATGGTTCACGGTGCCCAAGAAAGGATATGCCCAATTACCTAAAACTATTCACAAGTTTCATCTTAAAGGGGAGAATCGATTGCGAGGTAATATTACTGCACACAACTTCAAAGATTTGATGTTCTTCTTCGTGCAAATTAATGTTTAGGAGAACAATACTTGGATTGGGCTAGCTTGATCAACAATATGCTTCATTTGATGATCACAAGTTTTGCTCTCAACAAATTTTTCTACATGTTATCTTTTTTATTTTATGCACTAGCCTGTACAAGGCCATGGCTGTTGAGCAATATGAGAACATTCAAATTTGTAATTACTACCTTAACTTGCAACTAGAGAAAAGCTATTCTAAATTGAGGAGGGTGAATGATGTGTAGTTAGGGAGTTGCATGGAGACCTAGGACAACGAATTTCACTTGAAGCTATCCAATTGGTCAACTAGCATGGGAGTTATTTCTTGTGATTTAAGAATTTCACTTACATAAGATTAGGAGGCTTTGATGAATTCCCACATAAATTGCTCAAGTAAGCTGAAGATAAATTTGTTTTAATAGAAATTTGTAGAAAGTCTATGAGGTAAACAAAAGATGTGTTGAGAGGAAGAAAGCTAGAATTCAGTTGCTTATTGGACTTGGTCATTACATATGTAAGACCCGATCTAATGCTTTGAATATTAGAAGAGATTTGGTCAAATCATCACCCAATCTAATGCTTTGAATATTAAAAGATATTAGGTCAAATATTATCATTATAGATTTCCTTTTGATAGTGAGGACTTTGTCAAAAATAATTTGTAGTTAGGCCTCACATTTCATCCTATGCCACATGGAGAGGATTAGTGAGCAAATTGTGCAAATGACCATGAAGTCAGAAAGAGAAGCTGGATGAGGATGAGTTTAAAATAGATTGCCACAATTCAACTAGAATGTGATATAGATGGAGTAGAGGATGATGAATTTGACTTAGTTGATCCTATTTATACATCCAATATCCAAATGTAGCCCCTAGTTCCCATTGATTGGAGTTTGCAAGAGCCCAAGGATCTCTAGATAAGGACTGCTGTAGTCCTAAGAACTTAGATTTGGTTTGCCAAAAAAAGAAGAAATATCAAAGGTTAAACCTAAAAGAGGTTTCATGAAAGGAGGACAAACCAATCCTAGCTCTACAGGTTGTAAGGAAGTTAAGGTCGAGAAAGAACTTCCTACACTAACCTTGCGAGGAGGGTAATGCAATTTTTTTAATAGATCTTTACAATAGTTACAAAGCTTAACATAAATAAAGCATGCATACCACAATATAGTTATTTACGTGGGGAAAACCCTTTCGAGAGAAAAACCCCACACTCCAAAAGCTGCCTAATATATTATTTAGAAATCAACAACAAAATAAAATATATTTGCCAAGCAAGCTCCTCATAGGAGTATCACCATCTAGAGATTTGGAGGTAACTCAATAGATATAAGACTCTTACATAACCTCCATCTCACACACCTAATATATAGGAGATACAATACATGAAATTGTCAAAAAGTATTACAAAACCATGATCTAAAACCACCCAAAAAGTGGCACCCAACTTATATCCAATCCTAAATGCCTTATGATGTGTCAAAACACACACCAACACGTGTAGATCCCTTTTACAACTCATTTATGTGTTCAATGCATTTTTATATTTCCTTTTGCAGGAGATCCAATTTCTGGAGGCCATAACTTTTGAATCAAGCATCTGATTGACAAACCGTTTGAAGCACTAGAAAACTTGTGAAGCATTTTATCAAGTAGTAACCCACTTTGCTGGTTACAAACACTTTTAGGTTACTTTGGAGCCTTTAAGGTCTTCAAAATTGACTTCAAAACTTTCACTCACAACTTTCAAAGATGAAACCTTAAATATCTCCAAATCTAGACATGATGTTGCAACAAAAATTTACCAGCATGCTTATCTAGCCAATCTGAAGCTTTGACAAAAATTTCTGACCAATTCATGCTCAGATGAAAAACTACTATAAATAGTAACCTTATGTAAATGCAAGGTTGAGTCACTGGTTTCCTAACACAGGTACTTCTTCATCAACAACCCATCAAAACAAAAAGTTACTCTAGTTGGGAGTGGAGGTGGGAACAAATCTCCTAAAAAGAAGAAACCCCTATAAAAGATGTGTGGAGATGGTCGACCAATAGATACTGGATCAGGTGAAAAAGCAAAAGAAGTCACAAGAAAAGGGAGGAAGAAAGAAGATGATACAAAGAGAGGAAGAGAATACAACAAAACATGATCAAGAAGTTGAGATAATGGAGATAGATCAAGAGAAGACCCCTCAAATGGATAAGGTTTCTTCCTCTTTTCCTTTTGATTTACAAAATATTGCAAATAAACCTCTACTTAGGAGGACTCTCCAATTCACCCCTGATTCTTTGAAGAGTTCTCTATGTCCTCTTTCTTCTCCGTCATTGTTGGAGAACACATTGTCAAAGAAAATAAAAGTGGAGCCTATGAAATTGCCAACTGATAATATTGTAGGACAATTGTTGCAAGCATGACAATTGTTGCAAGCATCTCCAAAGGCCAAAAAGTTATAGACCACTTCTAGATTGATGGAAGATGAAAATTCAAGGCATCTATTTTTAGAGATCGCCCATCCTTTAGTGCAAAAAGAGCCTAGCCAAGCCATTGTTGCTGATTTTAACATGGTTAGAATAGAAATGGGACCCAAGTAGGGATGGTGACATGAACAATTTACAGGTGACTACAACCAAATTGATGAAGAGGACAAAAAAGGATAAATATGACAAAAAAAGAGAGCTGAAAACAACAATAAAATTGATTACTAATTACTTAGAGTCATTGTTGGACCCATCCACTCAGTCCGCTGGCTCATTTGGAACCTCTTTTGATCCAAGTTCTAATGCAAGAAAGGAGATGGTAAATATAGTGCAGAATGATAGTTTCTTTGGTAGGATCACACCAGAGTGGATCAAGAAGGTAAAAACCAAAAGAACTCCATTCGTTGAAAATATGAGGGAAGTATATGATGATCCAATTGTAACTCGCAATGGAATCAAAATTAAAATTGAGAACACTAAACAAGAAGAGGTCGTGTTGTTACAGATAGAGATAGAGCTTACAAAGATTGTTGGAATGAGCATGGATAAAGTTGCAACAAAGAATATTGTTGCAAATGCCCAAGGTACCCTGTGTATAGTATGGAAGGAGAGCATCAAAGAGAAGCTCCATACCTTCATCATACAGAACATTAAAGAGAAAAGTAATTTGATCAAGGATTGTAATAGAATGGTGAATGACATAGCCCAATAATTCACAAACATTAGATGCCAAATTAAAAATAAAGATAATGTAGGAGATGCAACTGAAAATGAGTTGAAGGTCAAGTTCGAAAATACATTTGACACTCTCTTGGACACAAAAGCTTTCAATTGAAGGAAACTTAAGAAGATTGGCAAGGATTGATTCAACATTGACCTAGTATGTGAATCATGCAAAGATTTTCTCTTCTAGAACCGATGCTGTTTAGGCGAACATGGCCTTATGGAAGCTTAGGATACAGGGTGCCCTCATTCCTAACCAAGTAGGGATCTCGACAATGGTGCAAGTGCTAAAGGATTAGAAAGCTTGAGCAGTGGCTCAACGATAGTATCAACATGGTGGTGCCAACACAAATCAACAACAAGCGCCACCTCAGCCTTAACTCTTTTCTCTTTAAATTATTGAAGGGTTTGAAATTTTGATCTCCATTGCATTGTAGTGTAAGAGTGAGAAATGATCAAAACTTGAAGATCGATGAAATTTTGTTGTGCTTTTGAGAATTGTTTGTCCTTTGAGAATATTGATGTATGAGCAACTTTGATCATCTTAGAAACTCAACAAAGTTTTAATTTAAGGATTTCTATTTCTATATTGGCATTTCAATACACGTGTTGGTGTCAATGGTGATTTGTTTTTTAGAAAATTAAATGTCTTATGAACTCAAAAGTTGATATTTTGAACTTGTTATTTTATTCTAGTTCACATTTATTGCATAGTGACGCTCAGATGTTAGATGCCTTTACTACTTTCTAGCTAAAAGTATATGCCACTTAAATATTCATAAAAAAATCAAAATATTTGATTCTACGAAGGGACCTGTACCTTTTTAAAATTTAGAGGGAAACTAATCAATAGTTTACTTAACTGTTTGTTAGCAGTTTGTCTTTATTTTTGGGCAAATAGGAGTCAATATATTATAATTTCCAAAGGACAAATCTGTTAACCAACAATTTTGAACTTGTTCTTCAATTGTTTGAACCTTTGGTTGTGCCTACAAAGAAGAATGAATTAATGGTGATTGGTATGCATACAGTCCCAAAAATGGAGATAACTTTGAAGAAGTATGAGAGTGTGTGTTATACCACTATTGTACTAGTGGTGTCAATTACATCCATCTCTCTTGTTTAACTAAAGAAAAAAAATAGAATTCTTTCCAAACATTTGTTGACCACCTCAATGTGTCCATCTAACCAAGGATGATATGATGAGCTATGAGAAAGCGAAGTGTCCAAAAATGAAAATAAGTTAGTACAAAAATTACATGTAAATATAGGATCAGATCACTTTAACTTTTATAGCCCCATGTAGTTTTTAATAGTTTTTGAAATGGTTGTTGCTATAGTGCTTGCTACAAATGAGTGTGCCAAACTACACGAATGTGCATATTAGGTGAGACAATTCACAAGAACCGCAATTACATTTTTTGCTTTAGATATAGGCAAACTTGTGATGAAATCTATAGATAGGTTTATTCCCATCTCTAATTTGGAATAGATAATGAATGTTGAAGATTTGGAGTCTTACTTGTCCCCTCTTTATTTTGCTGGCATACCATGTTTTTGGCTACAAATTTTTGAACATCTCATTTTAGCTCCTCCCCAAATATATCTTGCTCAATTTGATAATAGGTCTTTAAGAATATAGAGTGCCCACCTATTGAACAAGCATGAAGTTTTACTAACACCTTAAGGGTTGAGTTCTTGCATAGGTACAACCTATCCTTGTACCATAAATAATTTTCTTTCCATGCAAATTTATTTTTACACACTTTATTCCTATTGGAGTTTCTCAATGATAGTTTGAGTATCTATATCCTTCCACTCTTCTCATGGATCGTTTATCTAGTCTACTTGTAATATGGAAATGACATATAGTAGTGACTCAATGAGTTCATATGTCCTAATTAAAGCATCTACCATGGAATTCTCCATGCCATTCTTATATATGATCTCAAATTCAAAGTTTAATATCTTGGTGACTCATTTTTGTTGTTCTTTAGATAGAAAAATATATTCTAAAAATTATTTGAGACTGTGATGATTTGTCCTTACCTTAAAGTGTCTTCCCATTAGATAAGATCTCCATTCTTTGATTTCATGGGATACAAACAACATTTTGTTATCATAAAATGACTTCTACAAATCCTTACCTTTGAGTTAGCAACTCTCAAATGCTATGGGTCTTCCTTCTTGCATGAGTACTACTTTGATGTGATGTCCTAAAGTATCAGTTTCCATAATGATTTATCTAGAAAAATATAGAGTAGCTAGGAATAGAGTTGTATACATAGCTTTCTTTAGTTGCTCAAATGCCTTGGCAATTTCATCATTCTAGTCGAAGTAATCCTTATTCAACAATATTATAATAGGTGATGCTATATTACCATAATAAAAAAATGATAATAACCTAATAGATCTAAGAAACCCTATAAGTTTGTGATGGTCCTAGGAATTTTTCATTCTACAATGGCCTTGATCTTATGAGGATCCACCTTGACTCCCTCATGTGAAATAATATGACCTAGGTACTCCACTTATTTGAATCCAAAATAAATACTTGGATGACTTATCATATTGTTGATGCTGATCAAGAATTTTCATAACTTGATTTACACATTGTAAGTGTTCCTCCCAAGTTTTTCTATTTATTAAGATGTTATTAAAAATACTTGCAATGTTGTAAATTGTATACCTTTACAATTTCACACTAGGTTTGAACCTACTTTGGTAGATGTGCCTAATATATGTCAGATTGTGCTCAGTTTTGGGATTGGTTTTGTAAACATGGTGAATTCCCTTATTCATGACCTCTTTCGTGGCTCACTTTTATAGGACTAGGGCGCTAGGCATCCCTGTCTAGGAAATCAAAGCTCAACTTTCGAAAAATAACATTCAACTTTGCAAATAATGGAAATTTACCTACTATTGTCGAATCTCCTAAAAAATTAAATTCAAAAAGGTGTAAGTTACATATAAATACAACTCCATCTCTCAATTGAAACCCTTGCAAGTTCAAATAAGAGTCCTATGTGTTGGCAACAACAATGAAAGAAAATTGAGAGGGGGGGGGGGTGAATCAGTTTACACTGGATTCAGATCAACTGCAACAAGTATATAGATAAACACAATAACAACAACACACATAACACCAAGATTTTGACGTGGAAAACCTGATTAAGGGAAAAACCACAGTGAGAACCCACCCACAATGAGATGATACTCTGTAGTAGTATGTGTAAATATTACAATGGGGAATGCACATGCATTCAGGCACATTGCCTAGAGCTCACTGCTCAAAATATAATTACTCAGAAGGCTACAACCCTCAGGGAAGGTTCACTACCTTACATTAACATTCAGACTACAATCCAATTAAGATGAATTGAAAGAATAACATCTCCTAATGCCTAATGAAATTTCCAGTTAAACACATTTGTCTGCCCTGCAACAATCTCTGCTCAATACACCATACCGAAAGATGAATTCACTTATTCTCACATACACCACTCTCTGATGTAGACACAACCAGCATACCCAAATCACATAAATATGACACCCATTTACACAAATCATCAACCTTGACTACAAGGTCCGCTCAACCCTCAACACTTAATTACAAAATTACATCACATGATACATAAATAAGCCACTAGATCAATACAATGTCATAAACGACATAGCATGGACCCAAATCAAATCCTCGAACATGCAACACCACCAGAAATCTCTCCAAGATCAACCGCAACACGCTACAAAACTGAAAGTACCGCATAACACAAAGAATATCACCAAACCCAAAAGATATTCAATACTGCACACAATGATCAATGCAGATCATCAAATCAAATAGGGCATGATCAGGAAACACCAACAAGCATGTTAGAACCATCCACAATAGCTGCACCAACACCACTTATTCAATTCTTTATAGATCAACACACTAACACTCAAAAACGCTTAACAATAGCAATTTGGACTAGAAAGATAACTTGCGGAGCACCATATCACAATCCATATGAAATGAAGATACACATGAATATCCCAAACACTCCCCCAAATCTGTAACTCAAGATCAGATCACACCGTAGCACAATGGATCAAATACCAGACTCTGCCAACCATTGAACAAAAAAACCAAACCTCAATCCAAATCAAATGGTATGATCTTGCGGATTGCTGGAACCAATAAAGAATGAAGTATTTCTAGTTGATTCAACATCCCAATCAGATAAACCAACTAGATCAACTCTCTATAATCACTGGAGCACCAAGGCACAATAATATGTTGACATCAATGACAACAACAATATCCAACAATCTCCTCCTTTGGCATTGATGGCAACATATGAATGTGAAAAACAATTAATGCAAAGGAATAAATCAACACCAACAGTTTCCCCCTAAGATCATGCACACAAAGCTTCAAAGGCAAGGCAGTTTTTCGCATGCTTCTCTCCCCCTTTGATAACAATGCCAAAGATAAAAACAAATCATGCTTCTCTCCCTCTAAGAAGGACAATCTCCCCCCCTTAGGATAAATGCACACACTAAACCATACACTGACTAATCCGGCTGAGTAGCAACACCAACTCATCAATCCGGATAAGAAGATAGGACTTTGAAGTCCACCAGATTGATGCAACTCAATCCATCTATTTCTCATCAGGAAGGGCTGAGACCCCTAACTTGTCTCTCAAATAGACAAATGTATCTGCAGGCAAAGGCTTAGTAAAAATATCCGCAATCTGATCCTTTGTAGATACATACTCCAATTTGACTTCTTCATCATTGACTTTCTCCCTCAAGAAATGATACTTAATTGATATATGCTTTGTTTTAGAGTGTAGTACCGAATTCTTAGAAATATTAATAGCACTTGAATTATCACAGTATATAACAATAGGCTTATCATAAACAACTCTAATATCCTTCAACATCTGCTTCATCCAAACTACCTGAGTACATTTGCTAGCAGCAACAATGTATTCAACTTTTGCAGTAGATAGAGATATAACATCTTGTTTCTTACTGGACCATGAAACCAACTTCTTTCCTAGAAAGAAAGCTCCACTGGTAGTGCTCTTCTGGTCATCAACATCACCTGCCCAATTAGCATCAGTATAAGCACATAACATGAAATTATCATTCTTTGGATACCATAAGCCATAGTCAACTGCCCCCTTCAAATATCTGAAAAATCCTCTTCACAATAGTAACATGACTTTCTTTAGGATCAACTTGAAATCTTGCACAAAGACAAACAACATGCATAATATCTGGCCTAGTCTGAGTCAAGTATAAGAGTCCACCAACCATGGATCTATACAAAGTCTGATTAACTTTCTGAGATTCATCATGCTTAGACAACTTGCATCCAGTCACCATAGGAATTCCAACAGGTTTAGAGTCATCTAACCCAAACTTCTTCAACAATTCCTTCACATACTTAGATTGAGAAATAAAAATGCCTTTGTCAATTTTTGTAGTCTGCAATCCTAAGAATATTTTCATCTCACCTATCATAGACATCTCAAACTCTTTTTGCTTATCATCAACAAACTTCATACTCAAATCATCATCTCCTCCAAAAATAATGTCATCAACAAAAAAATCAACAATCAAAATTTTATCATTATCAACCTTAAAGTATAAGTTACTATTAGCAGTACCTATACAGAATCCCAACTTTATCAAATACCTATCCAATCTAGCATACCAGACTCTAGGGGCTTGCTTAAGTCCATAGAGTTCTTTCTTCAATTTGCATACCATGTCTCCTTCATTTGATAATGAAAACCCATCCGGTTGCTCAATGTAGGCTTCCTCATCCAAATCACCATTCAAAAACGCTGACTTAGCATCCATCTGATATACCTTGAAATTCTTGTAAACAACATATGCAAGCAATAATCTAACAACTTCAATTCTGGCTACCATAGAAAAAGTCTCCTCATAATTAATTCCTTCCATCTAAGAACATCCTTTACATACCAATCTTGCTTTGTTTCTAACCACTTCACCGACTTCGTTCAGTTTATTCCAGAACACCCATTTAGTACTAATCACATTCTTGTCTTTAGGTCTTGGAACAAGCTCCCATGTGTTATTCTTCTCAATCTGATTCAACTCTCCTTCCATTTCTTTTATCCAATTCTCATCTTTACATGCTTCCACAACATCTATAGGTTCAATCTTGGAAATCAAACATATCTCTTCAACAACAATCCTTCTTCTAGTCATCACACCTTTATTTTTATCACCAATAATCTGATTTTTTAAATGATTCAATCTTACATACCTCAGAGTATTTTGATTGTTTTGATTGTCAGGCTCTTGAATTTCTTCACCGACAGCAACAATATCCAAATTAACTGTCTCTATTAGAGAATTCTGCTTTAAGATCTTAGTCTGCACAGGCTTTGAAACATCTTGATCATCAAACTCATATCCACATGCTCTGATCTGATTTCCATGACATTCATTAACCTTTACATTTTCACTTTCCACTATCTTCCTCAACCTCTTATTGTAACACCGGTAGGCTTTTCTCTTAGTAGGATAACCCAAGAAGATTCCTTCATCACATCTTGTATCAAACTTTCCTATATCCTCATCTCTCTTGATATAACATTTTCTTCCAAAAATTCTGAAATATCTAACTATAGGAACATGACCAAACCATAGCTCATGAGGAGTCTTACCAGAATCACTTTTTATATGCACCTGGTTGAATGTGTAAATAGAAGTGCTAACAACTTCTCTCCAAAAGGTCTGTGCAACGTTTCCTTCAATCAACATAGTTCTAGCAAAATCCAAAATGATTTTGTTCTTCCTTTCACCAACTCCATTCTTCTTAGGGGTTCTAGGAGCAGATAACTGTCTTATAATTCCATTCCTCTCACAAATGAATCAAACTCACCAGATGTAAATTCTCCTCCCCTGTCAGATCTCAGACATTTCAGCTTCAATCCCGTCTCAGTCTCCACCTTAGCTTTGAATATCTTGAATTTCTCTAGTGCTTTTGATTTCTCCCTTAAAACGTAACCCACATTATCCTAGAATAGTCATCAATCAACAACATGAAATATCTGTCATCGTGCACACTTCTCACTCTTGTAGGACCACATAAGTCAATATGCACAAGATCCAATAAACCATTAGATGTATACAACTTACTTTTGAATGAAGTTCTTGTTTGCTTTCTCAACTGACATTCCTTACATACCGGATTAGCAGGTTTCACAATCTTAGGCAAATCTCTAACAGCTTGAGTAGAGATTATCCTTATCACGCAGTCAAAACTAACATGACACATCCTTCTATGCCACAACCAACTTTCATCTATCTAGGCAATCAAACAATTTTTCTCACCAACATTCAAATGAAATATATTACTGTAGACACCTAAAATTGTCGAGTCTAATTAAATAAATATTTTATTTATTTAATTACCTAAGCTTAATTCTTCTATTAATTAAATAAATCTTTATTTATTTAATTAATTCATTTATCCTCTTCTAGCCTTATTTCTCATTTAAATAAATGCATTTATTTATTTAAATTATCCTTTTCCTAAATTAAATAAATATCTTATTTATTTAATTGATCCCACTTCTTCTATTAATTAAATAAATCTTTATTTATTTAATTAATTCATTAACCTTTTCTACCCATGACACATGTCATTCATCTCTTAATTCATACACTACCTACCCCTTTCATTATTTTATTATTTCTTTTACCTACACTCTAATCATAGCCGACCTCCTTTTACACCTCTCAATCTCATCCCTCCATTTCATATAGTGTCTTCTATATAAGGAGATGCTTCCTTCATTATCAAACCCTAATGAGCTAATGACTTGATCAATTGACTACACTACGATCCTACTTGCAACCACATTCCGTTCTTTGTTGAGCTCTTGTGCATATAAAATCTGAGAGCAAATATATCAAGCAAGATCAATGGAGATAGGAAGAATGGAGATCAAAACCCTATTGGACATGTGATGGTATAATCTTTGTGATTTCATTTGATTTGCATTGTCTTAGGTAATCTTCATATGTTATGGTGGATCTTTGTTGATTGTTAGGCTAGGGTTTTGTGGTTGAATTCATTTAGCCTTTCAATATTGTTATTATTGATATCTATTTTCACCATATACATTTTGGCACGCCCGGTGGGACTCTTGTCCCTTTTGCATTTAACCGTTTATTGTAGATTTTGTGTTTGAAGTTGTAGATCTGGCATTTCCGACAACATTTTTCAACATTTTCGCGTCTGCATTCTTTCGGATCGCGTTTTTGATTTTCTGGCGTGTCTACAACATCTGGAATCGCGTCCGTGTTTTTGACAAAATTTTGTTTTGCAGGTTTCCGAAAGGCGCGTCTGTGTTATGGAAACGCGTCTGTGTCATTTTTATCTGCGTCTGTGTCTGGGAAGCGCGTATGTGGTTTTTATCCGCGTCTGTGTCTCACAGAACTGCGTTTGTGTCGTAGAGTCACGTCTGTGTCGAGGGTAATCGTGTCTGTATATCACCTGTTTCAAAATTTTGAGTTTTATTGATTCAGTTTTCGGATTTCGCATTTAAGGTTTCAGATCTGGTTTATTTTTGGACTAACATTTTCAGATCTAGCTAACAAAATTGGTGCAGCTTGTCTTGGAAGCAAAATCGTTTGGTTGAAGGCCCCTATTTTCACAAAGTCTTTTGGGTTTTTAAAATTTACCTAACTTGTGTGCTTACAGGAAGGGTGATCATTTGAAACAATCCAAACTCTTTGTTGCAGGTCCTTGGCAAGGGTTTTTTGGATTTTTATTGTGTGCCTTGTTTTCATAGACTAGCAAACACTTCAATTGGTGCACTAAAATTAAATCATTGTCTTTTGTATCTTGAGCAATAGGCTCTTTTTGTTTAATCTTTAGAGGGTCTGTCTTCCCGTGTGGTCATTAGGGCTACTAGTGAGAAGAGAACGACCCAAGTGGTAGCGAGGAAAACCCACCTCTTCCGAACCACTATAAACAACTGTATTCATGGTGAAAACTATGGATAACGTGTGCTGATTAGTTCATACCGACACTATATCTCCCCATAAACCCGTTTGATCAAATTTATTTGATCATTTGTAGGGCGTAACCCCTACCGGCTGGGAGCCTTCTGTATTTACAGAGCTGAAAGTGCCGCATGTATGGCCACACGAGCGGATGCCCTTACTAGCACCATTTTGTTTTAGAGGCCCAAATCCTTCTAGTTGTTGGGGCAGGAGGTCGGACCTCTGGTAGCGGCCCACACACATACGGTTCTTAGTAGAGATACAAAGTTCGCCATGGGGAGTTTTCATGGGGACTGATGCTTGGCTGACCCGAGAAGTGAGTGCCGAGGGTGGAGCCAGTGAGGTCAAGCATCTAAGTATCTGCTCTGAATAGCGTAGCCTCAGGGGTAAAACCCCATGTGGGATCAACAACTATTGTCTTGGCCAGCCATAAGAATTGTGCTTGACTTATGTTTAACATTCAAAACATTCAAGACCAAACAACAGAACATTGTGTCTTTTGTGTCTTCAAGTGTATGCAAAACATTTTTACATCGAAACAACACACTTTTCTTGGAGTCATTTTGAGTCTAGACACTTGCAAACATTGGGTCTTCATCAACACTATGTCCTCTTGTCACGAAAAATAGTCAAATAGTCAGATTGGGTCACAACAAAACAACTTCATAGATTGGAAAAATTGCACAAAATTTGCAGAAACGCATCTGTGTCAGGCATAATAGCGTCTGTGTTGTCTATCCGCGTCTGTGAAGGACAGAATCGCGTCTGTGTTCCAACAGTCAACATCGCATTTGGCAAACAAAAAATCTCAGAAGCACATCTGTGTTAAACAGAGCAGCGCCTATGTCGGGAAACCGCGTCTATGAAGTATACAGACGCGTCTGTGTCCAGAATTGAAAACTGTTACAGTCCAGCAAACGTAAACAAAAAAATCTCAGAAGCGCGTCTGGGTTAAACAGAGCAGCGCCTGTGTCGGGAAACCGCGTCTGTGAAGTATACAGGCGCGTCTGTGTCCAGAATTGAAAAACTGTTACAGTCCAGCAAACAAACAGTCAGTTTCGAAATTCTTGAGCTTCCTAGGTCACTTCTCCAGGGTTTCATTTAGCATTCAACCTGTCTTTGGGTCTCACAAAGTCCATCATTGCTTTACATCTCACTTTACATTCACATTTGTCTAAACTTGAGTCAAAAGGTCACTTACTTGTCCTCATCATACTTTATCAAAACACTACATACAACAACACTTTGCTAAGTGGTCCCTCATCAAGTTTTCTTACCTTTGGGTCTCATTTGGTTTTACCTAGAGTCAAGGTCAACTTACCTCATCAAGAGAAACTATCCTCTCTTTGGAAGTCACACCTACTCTACTACATACATACTTGGTCTTACACTTTGGACATTGCAAGTACACTTCAGATTCATTTACATTCCATTCAACTCTTGGTCTTTCATACTTTTTCCATTTTTCATCTAGTCTCTCACATCTTGGTCAATACCTAGTTCATGGTTGAAACCCGTCTTCAAAAATCTAGGAGAGAAACTAAAGAGGCTCAAGAGTCCGCAAACATGAGTTCTTATGAGTATGACAATGACACTTATGATCATACTACATTACCTGACATGGATGTCTATATAAACATTCCAAATGTTGAGAACATGGACACTATAAACAACAATGCTACACACAATGACAATGTGGACAACTTTTCAGTACATTCAGCAGATGTGGAAGAATCCATTATGAATCCCCATTTCAATCGATTGGTTGAGGAAATAATGAGGAGGGATAGACAATACTTCTTACAAATGATGGCACAAAGTGGAGCCAAGATACCTCATGATTTTGACATGTCTCAAATAATGGAACACAGACCTTTGCAACAACCTCACTCCAATATGGATCAAAGGAGACCTAATAGTGGAGGAAATAGAGGACCACATATGGTACCTGAATCACCATCAGCTTTGCTTCAAAAACCAGAGGTCCCACATACACATGGTCAAACATATGATACTTACCTTCGTAGACCATTATGGAAGTCTTATGCAGACAAATATGCTCAATCACATACTAATGCTAAGGATCAACCACCAAAACAATTGGATGTTCAAAGGCATGCTCAAAATTTGGACACAAAGAAACCTCATGTCAAATTTGGGGGCAACACAATGGAACATGACATGCCTGTAGAATATGGTATACATGCGCAAAATAGATATGGGGTTTCTCAACATGAATCTATACCAAGTGGTCCATATACGCAGCATCATTACAGACCTCCTCCATATGAACATGTGTATGATCAATATCATCCATATATGCAACATACTCCTCCTCCAATTGGTACCTCAAACATAGGATATGGTCCAAGAAGTCGATCCCCACCTAAGAGTAGTTTGGAGCAACAAATCAGGGACTTACAAAAGAAAATGGAGGACATAAATACACCAAAGCCAACATACACAATGAGAGACATATGTCCCTATCCATTTGACAAGAGCATTCCAATGCCTCCTTTTCCTACACACTTTGTGATGCCTAAATTTGATAAGTATAGAGAAAAAGGGGATCCTAAGGTACACATAAGACAATTTTTCACAGCTTGCATTGAGGTAGCAGCAGAAGAGACATATCTGATGAGATTATTCCCACAAAGCTTAGGTGATCAAGCTATGGAATGGTTCTCCCAACTTCCACCTGGAATTAAGTCATGGGGTGACTTAGCAGAGGCATTTATTCAACATTTCTCCTACAATATAGAGACAGACATATCAGTCACTACTTTGTGCAACACCAAGCAAAAAGATGGAGAGTCTTTTGCATCATTTTTACAAAGATGGAGAAATCTAGCCAACAGATGCTCTTGTGAAATTCCACAAAAACAAATGGTAGAAATGTTCACCCAAAATGTCAACAAAGACATTGGTTATGACTTAAGAAAAGCTTGTTTGCCCACCTTCAAGGACGTCATTGAAAAGGGCTTAGCGACAGAAAAGGTCCTAATTGAACAAGGAGTCATTAAGATATTCAAGGAAAACAAAGATGACTTTAAAGGAAAAGACAAGCCAAGATTTTGGAATAAAAACAAGAACACAGTCAATGATGGTGTTGTTGATGCCAACACGGTGCGACCCAAAGTCATCTTTTCGGGATCAAGTTCTACAAACAATCAAGTGAATACTCAAACAACTTCCAGATAACGAAGGAAGTACACTCCATTGGGAGAACCACTTGAGTCAGTTTTCAAGAAGTTAGTGGCAAACAAAGTAATTACTATTCCAGGTTTTCCTCCATATGAACCAAAGGTTAAACCAAATTGGTGGAATGATGATGAGTATTGTGAATTCCATAAGAGCAAGGGTCATAAGATAGGAAATTGTCATCGACTGAAGAACATCATACAAGATCTCATTGATAGAGGTGACATTGAGATTGAGGGACATTCATCCAATCAAGAACATGAGATGTTTAAGGAACCATTCCCAAAACATGACAAGGGAAAAGCTAAAGCCACAGATGACCAAACCAACTATACCAGAGCATCCTATAACTATGATTCAACTATCAATCACATAGCGATGGACAATTACGTCTCTACTATTATCATCAAGGACAAAGCGTCTGAGAATTCTACTCAGAGACCCAAGATTGTCCTAAAAGGTGTTGGATCTTCTTCTGAACCTACCTCTGAATGTCATGTTACAACCCGTCGAGGTAAAATAACTTTGCAAGGTGCTCCAACTAAAAACACCACTTCTTCATCAACCAAACCTGAATATGACCTTGTAGAACAGTTAGGGAAGACACCCGCGCTCATCTCCATCCTTGAGCTTTTATGCATATCCCCCGCACATAAAGCCATTCTTGATAAAATCTTGAGAGATACTGCTGTTCCTACTGATCTAAATGTGGACCAGTTTCAGGCCATGGTGGGATACCTTTCCATTCCACATTCACTTACTTTCACAGAAGTCGATGACGCCTCTGTAAGTTAGCCACATAATGCGCCATTACACATTGAAGCCTTCATACACAAACATCGAATAAAATGAGTCCTGATAGATGGAGGAGTAGGTCTAAACATTTGCACATTAAGCACTATCACACAATTGGGATATTCTGATAAAGCTGTGAATTCTACAAACAAGATCACCATTAAGGCATATGATGATGAAGAGCGTTCATCCAAGGGTAGAGTCATCTTACCTCTCAGAGTTGGGCCAGTTACAAAGGATGTGGTCTGTCAAGTCCTGGATTTAAATCTCACTTATAACATATTGTTAGGACGTCCTTGGATCCATGAAATGAGGGCAGTCCCATCCACATAGCACCAATGCATTAAGTTTCCTCATAATGGAGTGGAAGTAATAGTTAACGGTGATCCTAATCCATTCATATATTGCAATAACCTGAAATCAAAGACTGAGACCATCATTCCTAGTAATCAGGAAGCTGTTCCTTCGTCGACATACATTGATCCTGAGTCATTAAAACCTTCGACATCCAAACAAGGTGAGCTTAAAGGCAAGTTTCAGGACAAAGGCATGGGGGAATATACTTTCAATCAGACCATGTACTTAAGACAAGTCATGAGTTCCCCAAAAGAATATGGAAGACCACATCCTAACAAGCAAATCTCCATCATGACGCTCAAATAGGACCCTACTACCTTTCAAAGATGGGGTGAACTAGAAGAGGAAGATTTATACCAAATGCTTTTCAGAGATAATGAAGAAGAAACACAAGACCACATCAATCTACCATGTGAGAAATATGGCAAAGGCTTCAAAATTCTACAAAAATTCGGGTATGATGGAAAAAGCCCTCTGGGGTTACGAAAGGAAGGCATCATTGAACCTTTACAACCTGAATTGACTTTCAAGAAGGAACGCTCGAAAGGACTTGGTTTCTTAACTTCCAAGGTCCACACCCAAAGGACAGAAGAAGCCTTACAAATCAAAGCTGCCAAAATTCAACAAGAGAATCACTATTCCACAGATTCCAACGAATGGGAATAGGGTTCCAACAAGTCTTCCAGTGACTATGAGCTCACCGAGACATTCAGAGAGCTAGATGAACCCATAGAAGAAGAGGAATTTTATAACAAATTCAGAGTTGGTCAAGAAACAACTCATGAGGAGTCTACACAGTCCTTGTCTCAAGGTTCTAGGTTGAAATCACATAGGATGAGAACACCTGTTCCGGAATGCGCTACTAGTGATGATAATTTGGCTTCGTTCGTGATCGAGACTGATGAGGAGAGTGCCATCGATGATCTCGATGATTACCTTGACATACTCGAATATAACCACATCTTCACTCTTAGCCCCACTAACTCTGAAGACATTAACGACCTTCCCCTTGTTCACCGCCAACTCATTGACTGGGATCATGAAGGACCTGCACAGTTGGATACATTCCAAAATGATGAAGCTTTTATTGACTATCTAGGCATACGAGATGATCTTCCCCCTGGAGACCATAAAGCTGGATACACCATAGAACTCAATAGCGTGGCATATTTTGGTGAGGGTGTCGGACCTTCCAGTCGCAAAAATGTGAAAATAAGAACAAATCAAGGGTCTTATGGCGAAAACATTGTGGCGCTATCTGACCCCAAAAAAGTAAAAAGAAAGGATGTATCTGAAGGTGAAAACCTCTCTGAGGCGCCCGAAGATGGAAGGCTCGACATTCTCCCAGCATCATATGAGGAAAAAACATCCATGTTGGTAGAGGAGACTATCAAAACAAACATCGGTACAGAAGAGGTTCCACACAACATATTCCTAGCTCAATCACTGACAGAGTCTGAAAGGTCAAAATTCATAAGTTTCTTCAAAAAGCGACAAATCAACTTCGCCTGGTCATACGCTAATATGCCTGGATTGGATCCGGATTTGGTAATGCATCATCTGACAGTCAAACTGGGGGCAAAACCAGTAAAACAGAAATTAAGAAAAATGCATCCACAAGTGGCATTACTAGTCAAAGTAGAACTTGAGAAATTACTCGATGTCGGATTCATACGCCCAATTGATTATCCTGAATGGATCTCCAACTTGGTACCTGTCAGTAAACCAGATCACAACATCAGAATTTGCACAAATTTTAGAGACATCAACAAAGCTTGTCCAAAGGATGACTTCCCATTACCAAACATTGACTTGATTGTTGATCTCACAGCAGGTCATGAAATGCTATCATTAATGGATGGATTCTCTGGTTATAATCAGATAAGGATCGCACCCGAGGATCAACACAAAACATCATTTACTTGTCCATGGGGAACTTTCTGCTGGAATGTCATGCCTTTCGGGCTAAAGAATGCAGGTGCTACATATCAAAGAGCCATGACTACTATCTTTCATGATCTCATGCATGTAACTGTGGAAGATTATGTTGACGACCTCTTGGTCAAATCAATAGACAGAAATACACATTTGGACATACTTTCAGTTGCCTTTGATCGGTTGGAAAAATACAAAGTAAGATTAAACCCTAAGAAATGTGTCTTTGGAGTAACCTCTGGGAAGCTCCTAGGATTCATTGTATCCAAAAGAGAAATTGAAGCGGATCCAGCAAAAGTCAAAGCTATCTTGGAAATGCAACCACCAAGAAATATCAGTCAACTTCGATCCTTACAAGGCAGACTCCAGTCCATTCGAAAATTCATAGCACAACTGGCAGATAAGTGTAATCCTTTTCAGCACCTGCTACATAAAAATATCAAATTCAAATGGGATGACAACTGTCAACAGGCTTTCCAAGCGCTCAAAGATTATCTTCTAAATCCGCCAGTTCTGATGCCACCAGTTCCAGATCAACCACTATTATTATACATTTCAGCTACTCCAACAACATTGGGGGCACTCTTAGCGCAACAAATTGCTGAAGGCAAAGAAAAAGTAGTAAATTATATCAGTCGCACATTGGTGGGATATGAGCTAAACTACACACCAATTGAGCGCGCATGCCTCGCTGTGGTCTTTGCTTCACAGAAATTACGACATTACATGCTTACTCATAAGACAAAGTTAGTTGCAAGGATAGATCCATTGAAATATCTTCTCAATAAGGCAACACTTACTGGGCGATTGGCCAAATGGGTAATGATACTGAGTGAATTCAACATCGAGTATGTGGACAGAAAAGCAATAAAAGGACAAGCCATCGTAGATCAATTAGCAGATGCTCCCATGATAGATGATGTTCCTCTAAGTTCAGAATTTCCAGATGAATCCATTTTGACAATGTCACATGCAAAGCCATGGCAACTATACTTTGACGGCTCATATACACAGCATGGGGTAGGAGCTGACATCCTCTTTATAACTCCTCAAGGGGATTCTATACCAAAATCATACCGCTTATCATTTCCTTGCACTAACAATATAGCGGAATATGAGGCATTAACAACAGGATTACGAATTGCAGTTCAATGGAAGATCCAGGAACTTCGTGTTTTTGGGGACTCCCAACTTGTTATCCGTCAAGCAACTGGTGATTACCAAACAAAAGATGAGAAGCTAATGCCGTATAAACAAATGGTGGATGGTTTGAAACAAAATTTCACAAAGATAGACTTTGAGCAGATACCAAGAGAGCAGAATCGCGCCGCAGATGCCATGACTACAATTGCTTCACTGATCGATCTACCTCCAAACGAGACCCACTATGAGTTCTTGGTGGATAACCTTTTGGTCCCTTCTTATGAGATCATGCCTACTGAGACGCTATGCGTTGTCGGTCCCGAATCCCAGTTATATGGTTCCATTTTCACATATCTACGTGACAATACTTTACCTCCTGATCTATCAAATAACCAATGTCGCACTTTCATTCGCCAATCCGCTCGATATGTCATTTTAGCTGATATCCTATACCGACGAGGTCTAGATGGCACTCTTCTTAGATGTTTAGAAAGCGACGAAGCTCAGATTGCGTTATGGGAAGTGCATGAAGGGATATGTGGTCCACATGCTAGTGGTCCTACCTTGGCCAAGAAACTCATCAGGACTGGATATTACTGGCCCAATATGGAGAAAGACTCATATCAGTTTGTCAAGAAATGTAAGTAATGTCAAATTCATGGAGATCTCATACATGCGCCAGCACAAGAACTTCAACCGCTTGCGTCTCCTTGGCCCTTTTGTCAATGGGGACTCGATCTCATAGGCAAGATTCACCCTCCTTTTTCCAATGGTCATAAATTCATTATCACTATCATAGAGTATTTTACAAAATGGATTGAAGCCGTGCCTCTCACACAAGTTACTGGAAAACAGATTGCTACATTCATCCTCAACTATATCATTTGCCGATACAGTATTCCTGTTTCCATTATCACTGATAACGGGTGTCCCTTCAAAAATTAGGATGTTCGCGAACTCTGTGACTGCTTCCATATCTCCCATCGTTTCTCCACACCATATTACCCCGAAGGTAATGGCCAAGCTGAGGCGTCTAATAAAACAATCCTTAAAATCCTAAAGAAGATAGTTGACGATGCTGGTCGTACTTGGCATATTCAACTTAATCCTGCACTTTGGGCCTATCGCACAAGTGTCCGTACACCTACAGGAGCTACACCCTATTCACTAGTCTATGGTTCTGAAGCCATCTTGCCTATTGAGGTTGAGCTACCCTCTTTACGGGTCTCTTTGCAAAACATCATCAGTGATGAAGACTACAGGGTCTCTCGCTTACAAGAGCTGGAACTATTGGATGAACGAAGACAAATTGCTTTTAGTCATCTCAAAGCTAACCAACAACGAATGAGTCGCAGCTACAATCACAAGGTCAAGCCTCGCACATTTGAGGTAGGTGACTTAGTTCTCAGAGAAAATCCTAAAAATCAACAAGACAGAGAGAAGAAGGGCAAGTTCGAACCAAACTGGCTTGGTCCTTACATTATTACAACAACATATGGATCTGGTGCATATCAGATCTCAACTACAAAAGGTGAACCTTTGGAGGATCCTATCAATAGCATGCACCTTCGTAGGTTTTACACATAGCTCTTCAGAGTATCCTAATTCAAAAATACAAAAAAAAATCAAAAAAATCAAAAAATACAAAAAAATTATAAAACAAAAAAATCGTTACTTGGTGAAAACCTGACAAACAGGTGCCTTGTGACACTAAAACAAAAAAACATTGAAAAATCAAAAAAAGTAAAGAGAAATAATTTCGTCCAACGGTGAAAACCACTTCGGTGGCGCCCTGGGCAAGTACCATGGTGAAAACTGGGTCACCAGCGCCATGCGTAGAGACATTGCTCCTCCCTCCTTCAGGATTCACTTTCATCCTTTCGCTTTGCACACACTCACAACCTATTCGTTCATAATAAACTTACCCATTCCCATCATGGCTTGTTATTGATCTACCCAAGATTGGTTAGCCATTCATAATAAACCTCCCGTTTCACCCCCCTTTCCATCCATAATAAATCAGATCCTATCTGTGGCTAAGGCAAATCCTACGTCTAGTAATGGGTGTGGAACTGAGAACATCACATGTTTCGAGGAGTACAGTTTCTTCCAGCTTCCTTCAGTCTATTTGTGCACAATCCACAATAAAGCAACATTTGCATCACAGATCCGCAATAAAGTTTCATCTTCTCCGCAATAAAGTATCAGTTTCATGGATTCAGTCAGTTTTAGATGAGACACATCAGCAACAATGGGCTTCAACAAATCAAATCTTTCAACAGACTCAGACAACATTATGGTTCAGTGCTATCTATCCTTTTTGTGAAAGTAAACATTGTGACCACAATCAATTAAGACTTATACAAGTGACAAGAGACACTAAACTTGAGGACTACAATGGATGTTGGTGTCGAGTCTTGGTTTTCTTTTGATTTCATCTTTTTTTTGGTGACATGTCTTTTAGCTTTTCCGGGATGTCTTTGACTAGAGATTCTATCTCCAGGATGTCTTTGACTAGAAAGGCGAGGATGGGGTATCGTCACCTATTTGTATTTGCTGTCTGTGGATTGTCTCTTAGTAATGCTATGACTTGTCCAAGGATATGAGGACACTGTGAGTCTAGTATGAATTGGGGCATTCCTTGTTTGTGACTGTCTTATCTCCATGCAAACAGGTACAATGACGTTCTGGGTCGAACATATGCCTCGATTGTCATAACCTACTTGCCATAATAAAGCTCAATGATGATAACGCACAAGAAGCTCTTTCACTTTCATATCTTCTGTCTTTCATCCCCCTTTCTTGATTGACTTCCATCATCCTTTTCGAGTCCGCGTAGCCTGCTATCACATGACTGAGTATAATGACACACCAAAAACATTTGCATTTCATGTAGTTGCACCTACATTACCACATATAAGCATTTCATACATACATATATATATATCACAACTGCATCACATCCTCTACACAACATCTGTTAGCACAATAATCATTTGCATTATCATATTCATCTGCACTTCATACATTCACATTTTCATCATGCATAACACATATAAACACATAAAAGAACAAAAATATTGCATTACATACATGTTTGCATCCATAGCATAAAACATACATCATAAAACATCTCATCACATAGGTACACATGCATATAGCTGCCGCAAAGATGAATCATCTCATATATATAATCAAAAGTGTCATGATACAATGATGTCAAAATCATATGGCTACAAAAGCACCCGCAGGTGTCTACAATACAAAAATGGTACAAAACTGACACAAAGGGAGCCCTCTAAGGCTATGATGAACTCCCTCCCTCGGAGCTGCCTGGCCTCGGTGGAATCTGAGCCCCTGAAGGACCCGCCCCAGGAT
Organism: Cryptomeria japonica; assembly: GCF_030272615.1. Classification (NCBI taxonomy): domain Eukaryota; kingdom Viridiplantae; phylum Streptophyta; class Pinopsida; order Cupressales; family Cupressaceae; genus Cryptomeria; species Cryptomeria japonica. Next base: position 660,903,256 of record NC_081410.1, on the reverse strand, counting down.
CATCCCTCCTGTCTCCTCTATCTGGTGGTGGTGGAGGACCCATAACCCCACCACTCGATGCTTGTCTCCTCCGGCTCCCTCCCATAGCTGTCGCTGTACGCGATGGTCTATGGAAGCTCCTCGCACGCTGATCTGTTGGCATTGCACCATAGTAGAGGTCTCTCCAGTAGGCTATCTCCTCTCCTGCCCGCAGGACATAAGCGTATCCTGCCCCTGTATCCTCAGCTGCCTGTCTCCCTGGCCTCAGTGCTGTCTCAGCCTCTGTGTAGCGCTGGATAGCCTGATCCCACTCTCACTCAGTATCCCTGAGCCTCATCCTGAGCCGATCCCTCTCCCTCTCCAGTTCCTGGATCTCATCTACCTGGCCCTGGCAGATCTCCCTCAGATCTAGCAACTCGGCCTCCACTGGGTCATCCCTCTCTGCCTCTGCCTGTGGCTCCCCCTGTCCAGGTGCCTGCCCTTGTGCCTGTACCTGTACCTGTACTGGTGCCTGTACTGGTACCTATCTCTGCCTCTGCCCTTGTGCCTGTACCTGTCCAGGACCCTGTGCTGCTGGCACCTGTAGCGGCAATCCATCGCGACCCCTCACCACCCGAGCCTGCCTCTCCTCACCACCCTCCCTCCGAGCTACCACCCTCCTCTCTCTAACTACTCCCCTCCTCCTCCGTCGGCCTTGGCCCCCATCACCTCCACCATCATCATCATCTCCCCCACCATCTCCCTCTAGTGCCTCTCCAGGATCTGTCAACCGTGGGAATGGATGCTCTGCCCAATAAGCTGTATACTCGGCATCCATGCCGACGTCCTCGATCTCTGGCCACATGTCCCATGGTAGAGGTATCATCTCCACCAACTGTGTCACTGCCTGATCATACGACAGCAACGGCCCAAACTGTGCCTGATCTTTAACTGTGCGGGCATACATGCCTGAGCCCCGGGGCATCCTCTGAATCCGGCCAAACTGTCGGCCAATCCTGTCTACCAGCTACCTCTCCAGCACATAGGGTGTCCGCCCAATCAAGTACCTACTCTGAAAGGTGTAGGGAAGCTCAACTACATCATCCTCCCACTGCTCGCAGCCCAGATATGGTCGCCATATGACCTCATCAATGTCATCAATCACCCGCCGCCAATGCTCTAGCCTACCAATCCGTGGCTGTGATGTGATCATATCATATAAATGCACAAAGCTACGTCCATAACCTCTGCCCCTGAAGTGTATCAGTCGGGTAACCGACAGATGCTCGTAAGCCCATACCTGCAGCAAGGTAACTCCGCAGCCCAATCCCACTGACCCATGATAAACAAACTGATGAAGCTCATAATACAGGTGGGCCAACACACATGGTCTCCAGGCATATCTGGTATGTTGTGTCAAAAGCGTCTTCAGTGCTCCTCCCCAGCCCACAGCCAAACCCCGTGTCACCCTGTCCGGACACAGGAAACCACTGATAGCTCCTCCGATCACTGCCGGCAATGCTAACCCGGTGGTTGTTATGGTGTCCCATGCCACGTGTCCTGCCCTCATCTCCAGTCCAGGGTCCTGGAATACTCGTCTCAGGGCCTCTCTGTCTCCGTCTCGATCATACGGAATCAGTTCCCCATCGATCGGTATCCTCATAATCCTATATACATCCTCTAGGGTGATTGTCATCTCACCCATCGACAGATGAAATGTGCACGTCTTAGAGTGCCATCTCTCAGCTAATGCAGTCAGCAGTCCCATGTTCGCCCGAAACTCAGGCACATACAGCACATGTCTCAAACCCATCTCCTCGATAGCAGCTCTGTCCTCGGCTGTCAACTCAGGTTGCAACCTCTGAGTCGACGGGAATCTCTCCCGTGAATCTAGCATCGGCAAATACTCATGCAGTCAAACAACTCAATCATGTCAGTTATAGTGGCATTCACTGTTTATCACAAAATGCTACTCGCTATCTAAATGCATATGGCTATCTACCCTAGTGACACTCACTGTTCATCACAAAGTGTTGCTATTTATCCTAGTGGTACTCATTGTTCATCACAAAGTACTCCGTGTGTGACACTCCCTGTTCATCACAAAGTGTTACTCACATTTGCACTCCCTGTTCATCACAAAGTGCTGCTCATATATCAGTACTCCCTGTTCATCACAAAGTACTCTATCTTGGTACTCATTGTTCATCACAAAGTGCCTTGATCTATCCTAGTCTTCCTAGAGGACCTGCTTGAGTGTATCCTCTCAGCAGCTTATCCAATCGACAGCGTATGTTCATCACAGAACTGCCGATTTGACCTAGAAGATGCAAATTCATATTTTTCAAACGCAAATGCGCTTACATGACACAAACGCGCTCAAAGACTGCACAGACGCGCCTGCTTGACACAGGCGCGCCTGCCTGACACAGACGTGCCTATGCTCTGCATAGACACGCCTATTTGACATAGATGTGCCTTCTTGGCACAAACGCGCCTGAACAACATAGACGCGGCCGCAATTGACGCAGACGCGGGTCCAGACATAGACGCGCCTGACACAAACACAGATGCGCCTAGCGAACACAAACGCACCTGGCACCAATGCAGATGCGCCTGGATGTTTTTGACACTTTTTGGACCCTAGTCTAAGCACATTTATTACCCTATTTGACATGCATTAATGACAAAATTAAATGCGTCAAAGTACGAGGAGGTTTGGTGGTACTTACCGGCTCTCCTGCCTCTGCTGGCCTCTGGAATCAGCGAATGTGGTCGAATTTGTGAGTGAAAGCCATTGCTGCTGATTGCTCCTGCTCTATTTTCGCTCTGCAATATGCTCTTGTGGATGTGTAGATGACAATGAGGATGTATTTTCTCTCGTGGTCTATCTTATAGACTACCCCTGGCCCTCGCATTCATTTCCCGAGTCAGTCTTCGTTATCCCGTGACTTTGTCACTTTATCCGGTCAATCCATTCTATCTTGTCTTTCTTATCGAGAGATTGTCTGCAATCTTTTCAGACATTTTCATCCAATCTCTCGGGGGGGCATATCATTCCCATCCTGGGGCAACTCTGTATCAGTTCATCTTATCTTCTTTGAAACAACGCGACAAGTCGCATTGTCTCAAAGAGGGGCAAAATGTAGACACCTAAAATTGTCCAGTCTAATTAAATAAATATTTTATTTATTTAATTACCTAAGCTTAATTTTTCTATTAATTAAATAAATCCTTATTTATTTAATTAATTCATTTATCCTCTTCTAACCTTATTTCTCATTTAAATAAATACATTTATTTATTTAAATTATCCTTTTCCTAAATTAAATAAATATCTTATTTATTTAATTGATCCCACTTCTTCTATTAATTAAATAAATCTTTATTTATTTAATTAATTCATTAACCCTTTCTACCCATGACACATGTCATTCATCTCTTAATTCATACACTACCTACCCCTTTCATTATTTTATTATTTCTTTTACCTACCCTCTAATCATAGCCGACCTCCTTTTACACCTCTCAATCTTATCCCTCCATTTCATATAGTGTCTTCTATATAAGGAGATGCTTCCTTCATTATCAAACCCTAATGAGCTAATGACTTGATCAATTGACTACACTACGATCCTACTTGCAACCACATTTTGTTCTTTGTTGAGCTCTTGTGCATATAAAATCTGAGAGCAAATATATCAAGCAAGATCAATGGAGATAGGAAGAATGGAGATCAAAACCCTATTGGACATGTGAGAGTATAATCTTTGTGATTTTATTTGATTTGCATTGTCTTAGGTAATCTTCATATGTTATGGTGGATCTTTGTTGATTGTTAGGCTAGGGTTTTGTGGTTGAATTCATTTAGCCTTTCAATATTGTTATTATTGATATCCATTTTCACCATATACAATTACCTCTAGTTTTTGTTCTTGATGCAATATCTATACTAGAGGGATTTAGAATCTTGCATTTACCATTCTTGAATTGCAAATCATATCCCTTGTCAACTATCTATCCAACACTCAAAAGATTATGCTTTAAACCTTCAAGATACAAGATGTATGCGGGAAAAGTGGGCTTGTAGAACTAAATATGTGAAAATATTGTTAGAAACTAGTCCACACACACACAGAGGACTTTTTGGTGCAAGCTATGGAGTAACGATGTATTACTCAGCTTCTCAAGGTGGGTCCCATGGTTCTCTATCTCACAATGTCCCTCAAACCAATGTTTTTGCTCTCAGATCACTGAGCAAAATGGTTTAGAGATGGCAAATGCGAGAACGAGGGATGTTTTGATTGATTTTAGAATGAGATGTATTCTAAGCTATGCCGGATTCTAGAAATGCAATAAACTAGATGATAAGATGACAAGGTTAGTATGAATACTATCCTAACATGATATATTAGTCTATGATTGAGCTAAAATGATAAAGAAATTATTCTAAACATGCATATTTAGACTAGTTCCTGTTAAAAGAGAAGCTAAATGATGAGCATAAAATGATATGAAAGCTTGAAAGAATTTGAGCATAAGTGTAATGCTTCAAATTTGAAGGATTCTATATATGAAAATGGAGGAATGAGAGCTCTATTTATAGCAAAAATAGGGCAATGGATGGCCAGGATTGAATGGTTTAATCAAGGGTTGAGTTTGAAAGTTGGGGATCCATGTGCATGATTTGCACCAATGAAATGATGACAAGTGTCAACATAGGGTTGGTTTGAAAGAAGGGGTTGGAGACATTGAATGCCTGAGAAGACCTCATGGTTATCTAGAGGCTAAGGGTTAAGTTTAAGTTAGGATTACCCACTGGATTAAGAGTTAATCCAAGGATAAACCTTTGTGCAAATGATTAAGAGATAATCATGGTCAAAGCATTAATGGCCTGATGAGACCCTTGGGTTGGATGAAGGTTGAGTCAAAACAAATGTTTTAACCATGTAGGAGGGTTTGAGTTAACCATTAATGGTTATTGGAGACTTTAGGGATTAAGTGGTTGAATGTTGGAAGCCTTTAATGGTTATCAAAGACTTTGAGCCATTTAGTGGTTGAAGGTTGAAAGCCTTTAATGGTTATCAAAGACTTTGAGGGTTTGAGAAGTGACTTCCCTTTGCTTAGGGATGTGACAAAGTTTAGAGGAGGGGTTAGATTAATTAGAAGCGATTAGAAGATTCTAAAAGGGATTAGAAAGGGGTTTGGGATTTTGCAAGTGGATGGAGGGATAATAGGATTTAATTGAATTTGGTTGCAATTAAATAAATTAGATTTATTCAATTTAGGATAACTATTCAATTAAATTTGAATTTAATTAAAAGTGGATAGGGGGGATTTAATTGAATAAAATGATTTATTCATTAAATGGGTATAGTGAATTTAATTTAAATAAATTGAGTAATTTACTTAATTAAATAGAGGAATGTGGGTAATTTAATTAAATTGGATTTAATCAAATAGAGAAATGAACATAAAATATTCATTTAAGAATATGGTCATTTTTATACGTCTACATTTTGCCTCTCTTTGAAGTGACATGTGTGCACATGTTATTTCAAAGAAAATGATGTGTTTTTGTGATTTATGATCAAATGCAATTTTTTTGTGTCGCTCTTTTGATTTGCAAGTCGTGCCCCAGATTTGATATTTGATGGTGATGCCCCCTCGGGAGATGAATCAATATTTTGAAATTTTTTTTGATTTAATTTGATGAGTTACGTATGATGTGTATGATTTCGTGCATGTGAAAAGTGTGCAAATTGATTCATCTCCCGATAAGTTACAAATGTTATGGTATAGGGGAGACCGCGACCGTATTACAGGTCCATTTGGCTAACCCTAATTTCATTTTCCTCCTATAAAAGGGGAAAAAGGCTTGATTTAGATTCATTTGTGCTTTGTTGACTTTGGAGAAAGAGAATTCACTCTGGAGAGAAAATGCCTATTCCTTATCATAGACACCAATTTGAGCGCGTTCGGAGGTATCGGAGACCTGCATCGCGTGAACCACCAGTAAGTCACATTTTTGACCCTTTTTTGACTTTTCATTTTGTCGTTTTTAGTCAGTTTTTGAATTTCAAAGTTCGGGTTTAACTGTTTAGCGCGTCTAGGGCGTAGTTTAGCGCATACGAAGTTTAGAGTAGCGCATCAGGTTTAATTGTAGGGGTCGCGTCCGAAAGAAAGAGGATAGCGCATGGCAAAAATATGTTAGCGCATATAGGCAGAATAGAGCATGGCAACTGTAGGGTAGTGCGTCACGTCAACAGGTTAGCACGTAGGGTAGACCTAGCGCATAGGGGTCGCAGGGGTTCGCATAGGTAAGGGGTTTTAGCGCGTAGGGTTAACCTAGCGCATAGGGCCAAACAGGTAGCACCTAGGGGGTGTAGATTAGCTAGTAGAGTCAGTCTAGCACATAGTGTGAATAGATTAGTGCGTAGGAAAAGCAGCCTAGCGCATGGGAGGTTTTTAGCGCATTGAATAACTGTATTAGCGCATCTGAAAAAAAATTTGCAGGATGGGCCGATTTGAAAATTTGTTGTGCTTTGTTTGTCATGATGTGATGGATTTATTCGATATGAATGTTTGTATAACTTGTTTTAATTTGCGATTTTCCAATTTATGTATAGATATCAAATGTGTTGTGTTGATCAAAATATGATTTATTTGTGTGTTCTGTGTCAAGTTCAATGTGTGTGAAGCCTGAGTTGTGTTACAAGCCGATATGGGTTGGAAACTTGAGTTGTTTTACAAGCTGATATGGGTGGGAAACTTGAGTTGTTTTACAAGTTTATGTGATTGTGGAGACTTGAGTTGTGTTACAAGTTTTGATATGGTTTTTGAGAACTTGAGTTGTTTTACAAGTTGGTATGAAATGATAGGATTTTGAACTTTGATATAGATGAGCAAATTGTTTCATGTTGTTGATGTAAGTTTGATTTTGATAGCTTTGATTTGATGTGGAAACTGATATTGGATTTGTTTTGCATGTTGACAAGAGCGATTGAGTGTGGTGCAGTCGCTGGAGAGATTTCCCAGACCATGGACATTGATACCGCGGTTGTCGCAGGTTGACTTGGACATCATTGAGAGATGTGGATTGACTTCTCTTTTGGATATGCCTCGGTTCATTGTGAACCGAGGGTTACTGACAGCTTTGGCAGAGAGGTGGCAGAGTGATACGAACACCTTTCATTTTTCCACTGGAGAGATGACAGTCACACCTGAGGACTGTTACCGGATTCTGCGCATCCCAGTAGTAGGGGCACTACTACCATACGAGTAGTCAGAGGAGGGTGGCACAGAGGCACTGCGCCGCATTTTTCATGATGATACTGTCTGCGGCTATGAGATCCCATGGCAGAAGTTTTTGGACTTGGACTATGCGCCGCTGCCATCTGTACTAGCAGGGTTTATTGGTGGATTCCTTTGTCCTGATCGCAGGTCAAAGGGATTCTCGGTGGGATGGGGGTTAGTTTTGGAGGAGATGGTCACTCAGGGCCAGAGGTTTGCATGGGGGTCAGCTATGCTGGCTCATTTATACAGGAGTCTACATGAGGTAGTATACCTCGGTTACAGCAGTGTGTCAGCTGGCGTGACATTATTACAGGTATGGTGCTAGGAGCATATTCCAGCAGCGAGGCCACTAGCAGACAGGGACAGACCCGTAGGTGCAACATATGCCTATGCATACAGGGGTCTAGTTGTCCAGCGTAAGCTGGGCAAACTAGAGCATTGGAGGAGGGTTTTTGATGATATAGATACGGTCACCTGGCGACCGTATACAGGATGTGAGGTGTGGGCGGAGGATGGGCTGGAGATGCCCTTTGTATTCATGACCAGGTACCTGATTGGGAGGACCCCTTTTGTGATTGAGCGGTTTGTGGTGACCCGAGTTTTGAGATAGTTCGGGCGCTAGTAGGGTATTCCTTAGGGAGCTTGCCTTTATGCACGGCGGCAGCAGGATGTGGTCGATTGGGGGCCGACTATTGATAGTGCCGTGGCGGTGGAGGAGTTTGTGGGATTGGCCGGGCAGATCTAGGATTATGCCCCAGAGGTTCAGGATGCGGGTATGACAGATGAGTTTGCTCGTTTGTTTACTGCGCGGGCGGTGGCCAAGATATCAGATCCTGAGGAGATGAGGCCAACCTTCGATTCAGATGAGGAGGAGGGAGATGGGGGAGACGATGGAGATGATGGGGAGGATGGAGGAGGAGGACAAGGGAGAGGAGGTAGAGGGAGGCGGGGAGATAGAGGTGTGGAGAGAGCAGTGCAACAGGGGAGGATAGAGAGGGGGAGAGGTGGATTGGCTATCGGAGCCGATAGAGAGGGGAGAGTGGGGGAGGTGCTAGCTGCAGTGGGTGGTGAGGATGAGCCTAGTCGACTAGCACAGAGGAGGAGGACTGATGTACTCCCACCTCCAGTACCGAGGATAGGCCAAGTGGGAGGGGTTCCTCCAGCACAGGTACCGCTGTGAGTTCGAGTTCCAGGTCATATGGAGGATGCACAGATACGGACCTTGCAGATTACTGTGCAGTAGCTGCAGACACAGATTTTGACCTATCAGCGGCAGATTTCTCAGCTGACTACTGAGCGAGACAATGAGATAGAGTGGAGGGGGTGAGCGGAGGAGGTGGTGGCGAGCATGCAGAGAGAAGTGACGGGTGGTCCGATGAGAGACACCCTGAGAGAGTTAGTGCTGAGAGCGTAGGAGGCAGAGTATTATAGGCGGCACTATGAGGCTGCAGTACCCAGGGACTAGCGAGTTCAGAGTTTTGCACAGTCGAGATCGAGTCGATCTCGAGCTACTGGATCATGGTCTGAGAGCCGAGGTGTTACGAGACCATCGAGACAGGACCCTCCTGGAGATCCAGGGGCGGGTGCATCTGGAGCGAGACCATCTCCGTCAGGGGATAGTCATACTTGAGAGACATGGTCTCTGTTGTATTTTTTAGCATTTGTTATTCTTTGTACCAGACACAGTGTTTGGACACATTTTATACATTTTGATCAGTTTTGAGATATATATATATATATATATATATATACGACACCATTTTTGATCATGTGATGTGTTTATATGGATGCATGTTATGTGGATTATTTTATGTGATGATGCAATGCTTAAATATATGATGTAATGTATGATGCAGGATGTATGCTTTTATATGTTGTGAGATGTATCTTGAAGATGAGATGTTAAAATGATATGCAACTAATTGTAAAATGATATGTAATGATGTTAAATGATATGCAAACATGGAAAATGATATGCAACTAATTGTAAAATGATATGCAACTAATCATAAAATGATATGCAAACATGTAAAATGATATGCAACTAATCGTAAAATGATATGCAACGAATCGTAAAATGATATGCAACTAATCATTTTTGGAGCATCTCTCATTCTGTATTTGCCGTCCGATATAACCATTTGTTTGCTTTCTTTGTAGATATCATCATTGAGCATTGATTTGTTTAGGATATGTTGAAAATTTATACAAGCATAATGGTATAATTGAACCATAATGACCTGAGAAAAATTTACATGATTTTTGATTTTGCAAGATAGCACAAGCGTCAAGGTATAATTGAACCAGGACGACCTGAGTGTGTATTGCGTAAACAGACAAGATTAGATCATTTGTATGCGTGAAGTGGAATCAGGCCTTCAGTGATATTTGATATATCACGTCTCGAGGCAAGCATTCACATAGTACCAGCGATCGCCTCCCAGACAGAAAACTAAGAAAATATTGGAAGTTCTCCTTGAACTCTAGCTGTGAAGCATTTAGTGAGACAAGGAAGAGAATCCCATAATCCAAAAAGTTCAAAATGCAAAACTAGTCAAGACTTTATGCAAGAATGCAACATTTAGTACTTCAGAAAATCATCCATCCTTGGTATTTTTATGATTTGTTTTGTTTTGGTTTTGGCGATGAAGCGTAGTTGTGGCGTTTTTGAGTTTTGCCTCTAGTCTTGATGTTTTGAATGTTTGTAATATTGATGATTTACATACCCCTAGCTGAGTGTGCCTCTTGATATGATCATGTACAGTGATTTCCAAGCCATGGTGGATGTGGTAAGAGGATAAATATAGACAAATCAGGATAGTGACTATGCTAAGTATGTCCTGAATGGATATGGGCTAAGTGTAGGGCGATGGCCGATAGTGTTTGTATGGATAAAATGGCATGGAAATAGATAGAGGAGCCGTTCTTTCACAAGAGCGCTTGTTTACCAGGTTTTCACCATTTGCTTTTATTGTACTTTGTTTTTGCCTTTTCTGGATTTTTTTATTTTATTATTTTTTTGTTTATTTTGGCTTTTTTCCGTGCACTAGGCCACTTAAGTGTAGTACCTCTTTAGATGGATGCTGTTAGTTGGGTCGTCGAGCACATCTCCATTTGAAGTCGTTAGCTGATAAGCACCTGATCCATAGACTGATATGATGATATAGGGACCCAACCAGTTAGGTTCAAATTTCCCTTTCTTTTCTCGATCTTGTTGATTTCTTGGATTTTCTTTAAGGACGAGGTCACCAACCTTGAAGTTGCGGGGAATGACCTTGTGATTGTAGCTTCTGCACATGCGTTGCTGATATGCTTTGAGATGAGTGTAAGCATGTTGGCGTCTTTCATCCAATAGCTCAAGTTCTTGCAGTCGGTTAACTCGATACTCTTCATATGGGATTAAACCTTTCAAAGAGACTCTAAGAGATGGGATTTCTACCTCTAGGGGTAAAATAGCTTCTGATCCATAGACCAATGAGTATGGTGTTGCTCCTGTAGGTGTACGGATGCTGGTCCTATATGCCCAAAGTGCTGGATTGAGTTGTACGTGCCAATCTTTGCCTGCATCATTCACTATTTTCTTGAGGATTTTCAGTATGGTCTTGTTTGATGCTTCTGCTTGACCATTTCCCTGTGGGTAATATGGTGTAGAGAACCTATGTTGGATTTTGAATTTTTCACATAGTTCTTGGACATCTTGATTCTTGAAGGGCCATCCATTATCTATGATGATTGAACTTGGAATACCATATCTGCAGATCAGATAATTTAGGATAAAAGAGGCAATTTGTTTCCCGGTTACTGTGGTCATGGGAACTGCTTCTATCCGTTTGGTAAAGTACTCTGTTGCTGTTATAATGAACTTGTGTCCATTTGAAGATGAAGGATGAATTTTGCCAACCAAGTCTAGTCCCCACTGACAAAATGGCCAAGATGTTGTAAAGGGCCACAGTTCCTATGCTGGTGCATGTATCAGATTGCCATGGATCTGGAATTTAGGACATTTTTTGGCGAAATGATATGAGTCTTTTTCCATTGTAGGCCAGTAGTATCCCATCCGTAGAAGCTTTTTAGCAAGAGTAGTGCCACTTGAATGTGTGCCACAAATACCTTGATGAAGCTCGTGTAAAGCAGAATCGAAATCATTACGATCAAGGCAACGAAGAAGAGTACCATCGAGACCTCGACGATACAAAGTATCGGCGGTGAGGGTATAACGGGCAGCTTATCGGATAAAGTTACATTTTTGGTTACCGGATTGGTCAATGGGTAAGATATTATGCTTGAGGTAGTTGTATATTGGTCCATATAACGGAAAATCTGAACCAGTTAAGGCATAGATAACCTGGGATTCAAAGTGGTCATAGGCGGGGGAGAACAGTTGCTCTACCAGGAACTCATAACGACTCTGTTGCTCTGGAATTTGTAGTAATGAAGCGATAGTAGCCATTGCATCGACTGCTTTGTTGTTCAACCTTGGTATTTGCTCGAAGGTGATGTGCACAAAATACTGTTTGAAATCATCCACCATTCGTTTGTAGGGTAGGAGCTTGTCATCCTTTGTTTGATAGTCATTGTTGATTTGATGGATGACTAGTTGTGAGTCTCCATAGACTTTTAATTCTGTGATTTTCCATTCTACGGCCATTTTGATGCCTATGACCAGTGCCTCATATTCAACCACATTATTTGTGCATGGAAACATGAGCCTATATGATCTTGGTATAGTGTGTCCTTCAGGAGTGATGAACAAAATGCCAGCACCGGAACCATGTGTGTAGGATCCGTCAAAGTATAGGGTCCATTGTTTAGTAGAAAGAGCAAGAACGTCCCTGTCTGGAAATTCGATCTCCATGGTGTGTTTTTCTGGTAGTGGTGCTTCAGCCAACTGATTTGCAATTGCTTGTCCCTTGATGGCTCATCTTTCTGTGTATTGGATGTAAAACTCACTGAGAATCATGACCCATTTAGCCAATCGACCTGTAAGAGCTGCCTTGCTGAGTAGATATTTGAGAGGATCAATTTTTGCTACTAGCTTAATGGTGTGTGCTAGCATATAGTGTCGGAACTTCTGAGATGCGAAGACCACTGTTAGGCAAGCCTTCTCAATGAATGTATAGTTGAGTTCATAGCCATTCAATGTTCTACTGATGTAATATATAGCCCGTTCCTTCCCTTGTTGATCTTCTTGTGCCAATAGTGCCCCCAGTGATATATCTGTTGTTGAGATATATAGGATAAGTGGCTTTCCTCCGATTGGTGGTACTAGAACTAGTGGATTCATCAGGTATTGTTTGATTTGGTAAAAAGATTCCGCACACTTGGCCTCCCATTTGAATGGTACATTTTTGTGTAGTAAATGGTTAAATGGGAGACTTTTATCTGCTAGCTGAGCGATGAATCGCCGGATTGATTGAAGTCGTCCTTGTAGAGATCTGAGTTGACTGATATTCTGTGGTGGTGGCATGTCCATAATGGCTTGTACCTTTGCTGGATCAACTTCAATACCCTTAGCTGAGACTATGTAGCCTAGTAACTTGCCTAATATAACCCCGAAGACACACTTTTTAGGGTTAAGCCTGACTTGGAATTTCTCCAATCGAGCAAAATTTTTTGTTAGGATGCCAAGATGTTCGGCTCTGGTGAAGGATTTAGCTAGTAAATCATCCACATAGTCTTCCATAAATGTGTGCATCATGTTATGGAATATTGTGGTCATTGCTCTTTGATAAGTGGCCCTTGCATTCTTTAAGCCAAAAGGCATAACATTCCAACAGTACGTTCCCCAAGGATAGGTGAATGCTGTTTTATCTTGATCTTCTGGAGCTATTTTGATTTGATTATAGCCTGAGAAACCGTCCATTAGTGAGAGCATGACATGGCCTGCTATGAGATCTACAATTATGTCTATACTGGGCAGAGGAAAGTCGTCCTTTGGACAAGCTTTGTTGACGTCTCTGAAGTTAGTGCATATTCTGATTATTCCATTTGGTTTTGATACTGGAACGATGTTGGAAATCCATTCTGCATAGTCAATGGGTCGGATGAATCCGACGTCTAATAGTTTCTTTAGTTCAGTTTTGACCATGAGTGCCACTTGTGGATTCATCTTTCGTAGCTTTTGCTTGACTGACTTAACTCCTGTAGAAATGGACAAGTGATGCATGATTAAGTGTGGATCTACTCCGGGCATATCAGCATATGACCAAGCAAAATTAACTTGTTGTCCTTTAAAGAAGATGATGAATGCCAATCTTTCTTCCTCTTTCAGAGATTCTGCAAGGTGTATGTTTCTGGCTGCTTCTGTGGTACCAATGTTGATTGATTGAGTGGGCTCAATCAAAATGGGTGATCGCTCATGAAAGTGCTCAGGAAGAGTGTCAAGTCTCCCATCGTTAGGTGCCTTAAAAAGGTTTTCACCCTCAGATGCGTCCTTTATTTTTACTTTTTTGTGATCTAGAGCTGCCATTGACTGGTTTTTAGCATCAGATCCTTTATTTAGTTCATTTTTGCGACTGAGAGACTTGGCACTCCCTGGTTGACAGATATCGTTACTTTGTTCACTGGTAGAGCTTGTTTCCGGATTTACGGTACATAGGTAATGGATAATAGATTCATCATTGGGGAAAATTGGTATATCATGGATTTCAGGTTCATCCCAGTCGATGAGGTCAGGAAAGACAAGTGGTAAGGAATCGTTAGGTGGATCAAGTCCGGCTACTGTGAATGTTAGGACAGAGTTTGCATCGTGATTGGCCTTGGTTTTAAAGAAGTCCAGGATTTCGTCGAGGTCCTCGATGGTATTATCTTCCACATAGACTTGTTCATAATGTTTCTGTTCGCTTTCCTTGGCGTCATAGATATGTTGTGGTCCAAATTTAAGAGGTCTATCTTCTGTGTTATGTTCTTCTTGAGAAAGGGATATAGAATTAGTATCGTCGGGGACATCTGTAGTAGCATTGGAGCAGGTACCCCATTCATATTCATTTGAATCGGTCTCATAGGCGTCATCCCAGATCCTATCTGTGCTATGAACTGGTATGTTGTATGGTGAAAACAAATTTTTGATGATGGATACCATTTTGATAGTTTTTGTTGATTCTGAATCAGATCCATCTTCTACTTGCTGGATTTGTTCATAAACTGTACTTCCTCGGGGAGGAATAATGGTATCTGGAGATGACATGATTTGTTTTTGAGACATTGGTGTCTGAATATGAGCTACTGCTGCAGATAGGGCCCTCTTATGACTTAGAAGCTTTCCCTGATGCAACTTCTGATCTTGACGTTCCCGTGCCTTGCGGATTGTTTCTGTTGATTCAAAGAGTGCTTCCTGCCAGGATTCTTCTTTGTACTTCTTCTTCACCTTCCATTGAGGTTTTGTAGTTGTGTGTGGTGGCCGTTTTAATAGGAATGTGAGTTTAGAACCCAATCCTGCTTTGTTTCTTCTAGGTTGTGAAGGAAGATCTATAGGTTCAGTGACTCCTTCTTTGCGTTTACCAATAGATCCTTTACCGCCATATCCCATTTGCTTCATGATTAAGTAACCTTTTCCATACAGGTGTGTTGGTAGAACAATGTCTAGAGTGGCTGCTCTATGATCTTCTTCTTCATCTTTATATAACCAGCTAAGAACATCTTTGTCTTCTGATTCATGTGCGAGAGTACCCAATTGGATGAAGGTACCATCAAATTTAGTGATGGGCTGAGTGGCCAGATGTGTTGATGTAGTAGGCAAACCATGCGATCTAGGTGATGTTGGCAATTTGGCCAAACATAAAGGCTCCAAAGAGTATTCTCCCATACCTTGGTCTTTGATTTGCATTTTCTGCTTGAAGTCTCCCCACAAGGAGTTGGGTTTTGCTGTTTGTAGATCTGATGTCAAGGATCACTGCTTTTCTCTATTATGAGGAACCAAACTGTCTTGGGCTGCCCCCATTGCGTTGCAATGTTGAAATGGATTGTGATCAGCTGATATGAAAATTTCTTGTCCGTCATAAGGAAACTTGACACACTGGTGATACGTAGAAGGTACTGCTTGCATTTCATGTATCCAGGGTCGTCCTAACAAGATATTGTAGGTTAGATCAATATCTAAGACCTGAAATATAGTATCCTTTTGTACTGGTCCCACTTGAATAGGTAATATCACTATGCCTTTAGAGGACCTCTCCTCATCATCATATGCTTTTATGGTAATCCTTTTGCAGGGATCAATAGATTCTTCTGAGAAGCCTAATGCACGGATAAGCTTTAAAGTACATATATTAAGTTCGGCTCCTCCATTTATTAAGACTCTCTTTACTCGGTGTTTGCAAACAATGACTTCAATATGGAGAGGAGTATTATGCGGATGACTCAAGGAAGTATTATCATGCTCTGAGAAGGTGAGGTTATGAGGTCCAGTCATATGGGCAACCATGGCTTGAAATCTGTCTGTATCCAGATTTTGCGGTACATTTGTTTCCAATAGCGCTTGCTCCAATATGTCTTTGTGCTTTGGTGATAGTTTTAATAATTCCAAGATAGATATCTGAGCTGGAGTCTTGCGTAGTTGGCTAACCAAGTCATATTGGATTTTTGGTGTGGTAGTTATAGGTGCAGTATGTCCTTTCAAGACATATTTCTGAGTTCGGGTTGTGACATTGACTGATTCATGATCATGCCGATCTCGAATGGTGATGACATTGACTTGATGGTCTTCAATTGATATGTGATTGATTGTGTTGTTGTAGATGTGATTAATATGAGCTCCACATGTATCTTCTGAAGTTGATGCTCCATCTTTGTTGTAATTTGGGAGAGGATTTTTGAAGGCTCCGTGATCACCATTTGTTTTAAGACCATCTACCGTTAAGTCACCTCGATCAATCATGTACTGTACTATGTGTTTCAATCTCATGCACTCGTTTGTTCTATGACCCTTGTTGCAATGGAAATCACAATAGTGTGAATCATTCCACCAAGGTGGTTTGATTGGGGTTTCATAGTTGTTGATTGGAGGCAAAGAAAGAATCTTGTTTGCCAAAAGTTCTCTGAATGCGGATTCTAATGATTGCCCTAGTGGTGTGAAGATACGTTTTTGGAAATTGTTTGTGTTGTTGCGTGAATTGTTGGTAGGTCCTGGATTCATGTTTTTGCTTTGAGTATCGTTGGTGTTGTTCGTGTTGAGTTGTCCTTGATCAGTGTTTGGTGCATATGTGTTAGCACTGGGGGTAGCATTTTTAGGATTTTTCGGATTTTGAGGATTTTCGGATAATGCAAGCACTAGTTGCTTAGATTTGGGATCATATGATTCATTGTTGCCTTCGTTTTTGTTTCGAGTCCAAAATCGAGATTTGTCAAGGTTGGTGTTATTCTGATTGTTGTAATTTGATGAATTTGTTCCTTCCTTGTAGAATTTGAGTGTTCCCTTTTTGACACATGCTTCCTCTACTTGAATGCCATTTTCAATCAATTTAGCGAAAGATGGTATGCATTGAAGTTTTAGTCTGTAACTCATTTCGCCATTCAGGTTGTCGATGAAGATTTCCATTTTCTCTTTTTCAGGAATATCGCGAGGATATCGTGATACCATGCATCGCCAGTGCTGAAGGAATACCATGAATGTTTCATTGTTCTTTTGTTTGGTGTTGCAAACATCTAGCATGGTTATGGCATGTTGGATGTTGTAGGAATAGTGGGTTATGAATTTGTTAACCAATTCATCAAATGATCTAACAGGTGGCAAAATTTTGGATAACCATTCCATGGTTTTCCCTCCCAAGCTTTTGGGGAATAACCTCATCAAATAGGTGTCATCATGAGTGAATTCAAGGCTCAGTGTGCAAAATTCTCGAACATGATCCCGGGGATCACTTTTCCCATCGTATTTATCAAATTTGGGAACGTCCGAGTTTCGAGGAAAAGACACCATGTTCAACCTTCTGTCGAATGGATAAGGACAGATTTCGTTTAAAGAGTACCGTACTATTGTCCCTTGTTGCATATCTTGTATTTGCCTTTGCAACATTTGCATTTGTTGAGTAAGAGCAACCAAAGGTGCATTATCTTGGCGAGGAAAGAGTTCTTCCCTTGTATTGGTTCTCAGTTGAAAAGGTGTGGTAAATGGTATGTTTTGTTCTGGTGTTTCTAGCTCAGGTATATGCATTTCTGGTATGCGTTGTTCTGGAATGTGTTGTTCAGGTATGTGAGTTTCTTCATCTCTTTGTTGTTCTTGATATGTATATTGTCGAGACCCAGTTTGAAAAATGTTTGCATCAAAATCTTCAGGAAGTTTAACGCCTTTGCTTGTAAGCATGAGCAGATATTTTTCTTTGTCATTTTCCATGAGTTTTTCTATGAGTTTTTGGAAGGAAGGGTTTTCTTGACATTCCCGAAGAAGTGCTTCAGTAATTTCAGGTTCTTCTACGGGTGGAACCTCAAAAGGATTTGATAATCTTCGATTCATACTTGATTCTGCGTGTGCCTCGCTTTGTTTGTCCTTTGAGATCGAGTAACAAGCATTTTAGTAGAAACTTTCAGTGATGAAAGGGACAAAAGCCTCGTTGATATGTTGCTCGGGGGTTGGTGGTTTTGGCCGAGATGTGTTATATGTGATGCACTCGTCGGTCAAGAATGCTGGATTGATCTTTCCGCCGCGGTTGATGGTTTGATTAAAAGCAGACTTTTGACAGTATGCTCTTATTTTCAAAGGTTCTTTGTCAAATTCGCTAGATTTGTTTTGGATATAATGTTTGACGTGATGAAGGAATACCCGATGAGATTTGAAGAGTTGACGATTGATATATAAAAACTTATTTCTCTTGATGAATTTGGAAAAACTAGGTTGTTGTTTCTTCAACGTGATGTTATGATAGAGGTTCTTTCTTCTCAGAATAAGGGGATTAGTCATGCATGAGTGATCAATGGTTTCCTTTGATTTGTTTGGATTCAGTTGATTCTTGTTTGAAAATTTTCAATTCTTACTTTATCAGAGTGAAGGTTTAGATGCCCCTTCACGACAAAGCGTGTCAAATGATATGGATAAAAGCTTCCCGATTTGGAAACTGGATTTGACAATTTGAAAATTTTAAACAAGTGTTTTTGAGATAAAAATCCGTAAGATGGTAAAGGATTCTATTTGACACTGATGATGAGATCTTCCGGATTATGATAGGAGAGACATCCTCTATTGTGCGATTCATTTAGGATTCTGACAACTTTGTTTTGACACAAATTTTGTTTAAGAAATAGGTTTATTGGTTTGTTTGTCACTCTGTTGTGATGAAAAATGATTTTTGATGAAAAATGCTTCGAAAAATGATTTTGAAAATTTCAAATTTTTTTGAGTTTTGCTCTCTGTTTTTCTGTTTTTGGATCACGCGCTAGAACAAAGTCTATATGCACTACCTAAATTTCTCGATGCGCTAAAAGAATAAGCACACGCGCTAGGCTACCCCAAGACACGCGCTAAAGTTTGGACCTATGGAAAATTTCTGTCTAAATGTTGAAAAATCCATGTGCTATCTTGGGTCTTCTACGCACTAACTGTTTGACTTCATGCGCTAATGTTTGGTTTCCACGCGTTAAGCTGTTTCTCCCACGCGCTAAAGTCTGGACTGTTTAAAAATTGTTGTCTAACTGTTGAAAAAGTTATGCGCTACCCTGGGCCTGTGTAGCGCTAACTGTTTGACTTTATGCGCTAATGTTTGGTTTCCACGCGCTAAGCTGTAGCTTCCATGCGCTAGACTGTTTGTCGGATGCGCTAAAAGACTTGACACTGTTTTGTCTTTAGATGAAAATGCTACTGTTTTGAACCAACGCGCTAACTTGAGGTTTGGATACGCTAACAGAAGTATTCCACGCGCTAAGAGATTGCTCTGATGCGCTAAACTGCGCTGATTTTTCCTTTTGGTTGATTTCTTGTGGATTTTAAATTTTGTTGTGAAATTTTCAAATGTGATGGATGATTTTCTGAAGTAATAAATGCAAGCACGGCACAAAAAGTACAACTATTTTGCCTAATCTAACAAAAAGTGTGTGTTTTTGCGAGGATGTTTTCAAATCCCCAATGTTTTAACAGGTTTGGATACAAGTAATATACTTCAGAAAGACTCTTTAGTCAAGGGTCATAAATAACACCATAGCCCACTAGTCTCGATACTCCGTCAGCTCAAACAGCCATGTCACCCCCTAGAGGGCGCCCGTTTTTTTGCCTTTTGCCAGAAATTAACCCAAAGTGAATTGCTTGACAGTTGAGTAGTTATCTTGGGAGATATATGGTGAGTAATCTTGGGGGCGGATTCTTCCCCACCCTTGCACTATGATGTTATAAATGTCTGGTTATTGACTCGGCTCAAAGTTTCTATTTCTATGGTTTGTAATCAGGCTTCCCGTTCGGCCGTCAGTGATAAACTCCTTCAGGAGGCTTCCCAACCTTTAGAACAAAGGCTTTACGTATCTCGAGGATACTGGGGGAAGGCTAATCACTGCGCGCTACCGTTGAAAAGGACTTTCGTTGCTTTCCACATTTGATTATAGTGGGTTGGAATTCTTGGCGTCAAAATTGTTCCCCACTTAGGTCGTTCCCTTCACACCGGCCATAAATGACTTTAAGAGTTGATTGCAACTCCTTGGGAAGGCAGGCCTGCTAAAGGATGTAATGCTTGAAGTACTGAAAGCTGTAAGAGTGGTCTGGATTTTTGATCACCCAGTTAAGGGGAGAGCATATTCCTTCCACTTTCAAGACAAAGCAATCAATTTGGTTTATTTTATCCTTTCAAATCAGTGATTTGTTAAAATCTATGTGGAGATGTTGCTCTACAAACACATGGTGTTCATTTTATCCTTTCAAAGCAATGATTGTCTGATCTATGAAAAAGAAATGGTCAACAAAGCAAATTTGATATTTTGGTCAGCAAAAGAAATCGCTAAAAGGGGAAGATCTTCCCTCTTTAGTTGTAACTGACTCTAGACTTGTGTGATTCTTTTACTTGACATAAATTTGAAGTGAATCCTTTTATGCACCAAAGGATGGTGAAGTTCTTTTTAAATCCCTTTGTTGTAAAAATAAAGATTTTTGTTGTGGTTCCTTTTACAGCCCAAAGTAAGGTGAGTTCAATTTTCTTTAACTAGAATTAAAAGGATTTTAAATTTTAACTAACTTGAACAAGCTAGTAAAATTTAACCAATTTATAATTCTAACAAAACAAAAAAAAAGTCACTAAGCTCCTCCCCCTGCAATAAAATGTCAGAAATCCTGCAAAATACCACCACAATAGTTAGGAAAAACGAAGGATTTTGTGGACTTCAACAAGTCTAAAATTTCAGTTCCGGTTACAATGTTTGTTTCTGTCTTTGATGCGCTAAATAATAAACTGTATGCGCTACAATATATTTTTGATGCGCTAAACTTAAGGATCAACGCGCTACTCTGTTTTCTATATGCGCTATTCTGTGTGTTGGAAGCGCTGTTCTGTCTTTTTCTCTTTCCCGCACTGAGTCCTGCAGTAAATTTAGAAATTTGATGCGCTAACGTTTGAATTGCACGCACTGGATAATGGTCTATAAGCGCTGAACTGTGGATCGGATGTGCTATTCTGTTTATTTCATGCGCTACTCTGTGTTTCACCACGTCGAGACCTACAAGAAAATTTTAGTGGGGTTATGCGCTAAAGAAAGGTCTTCACACGCTATAGTATGGACCCCACGTGCTAAACAGTGAGCGAGATGCGCTAGACTGTTAATCAGATGCGTTAGTGAATGTTTCCCACGCGCTGATTCCTGTTTCCCGCGGACCTGCAAAAGTGGTTAAATTCAAAAACCGATTTGATATATGGGGTCTAGCCCCACGGTGGGCGCCAGAAATGTATGCGGGAAAAGTGGGCTTGTAGAACTAAATATGTGAAAATATTGTTAGAAACTAGTCCACACACACAGACAGGACTTTTTGGTGCAAGCTATGGAGTAACGATGTATTACTCAGCTTCCCAAGGTGGGTCCCATGGTTCTCTATCTCACAATGTCCCTCAAACCAATGTTTTTGCTCTCAGATCACTGAGCAAAATGGTTTAGGGATGGCAAATGCGAGAACGAGGGATGTTTTGATTGATTTTAGAATGAGATGTATTCTAAGCTATGCTGGATTCTAGAAATGCAATAAACTAGATGATAAGATGACAAGGTTAGTATGAATACTATCCTAACATGATATATTAGTCTATGATTGAGCTAAAATGATAAAGAAATTATTCTAAACATGCATATTTAGACTAGTTCCTGTTAAAAGAGAAGCTAAATGATGAGCATAAAATGATATGAAAGCTTGAAAGAATTTGAGCATAAGTGTAATGCTTCAAATTTGAAGGATTCTATATATGAAAATGGAGGAATGAGAGCTATATTTATAGCAAAATTAGGGCAATGGATGGCCAGGATTGAATGGTTTAATCAAGGGTTGAGTTTGAAAGTTGGGGATCCATGTGCATGATTTGCACCAATGAAATGATGACAAGTGTCAACATAGGGTTGGTTTGAAAGAAGGGGTTGGAGACATTGAATGCTTGAGAAGACCTCATGGCTATCTAGAGGCTAAGAGTCAAGTCTAAGTTAGGATTACCCACTGGATTAAGAGTTAATCCAAGGATAAACCTTTGTGCAAATGATTAAGAGATAATCATGGTCAAAGCATTAATGGCCTGATGAGACCCTTGGGTTGGATGAAGGTTGAGTCAAAACAAATGTTTTAACCATGTAGGAGGGTTTGAGTTAACCATTAATGGTTATTGGAGACTTTAGGGATTAAGTGGTTGAAAGTTGGAAGCCTTTAATGGTTATCAAAGACTTTGAGCCATTTAGTGGTTGAAGGTTGAAAGCCTTTAATGGTTATCAAAGACTTTGAGGGTTTGAGAAGTGACTTCCCTTTGCTTAGGGATGTGACAAAGTTTAGAGGAGGGGTTAGATTAATTAGAAGCGATTAGAAGATTCTAGAAGGGATTAGAAAGGGGTTTGGGATTTTGCAAGTGGATGGAGGGATAATAGGATTTAATTTAATTTGGTTGCAATTAAATAAATTAGATTTATTCAATTTAGGATAACTATTCAATTAAATTTGAATTTAATTAAAAGTGGATAGGGGGGATTTAATTGAATAAAATGATTTATTCATTAAATGGGTATAGTGAATTTAATTTAAATAAATTGAGTAATTTACTTAATTAAATAGAGGAATGTGGGTAATTTAATTAAATTGGATTTAATCAAATAGAGAAATGAACATAAAATATTCATTTAAGAATATGGTCATTTTTATACGTCTACATTATCATCAATATTATGCTTACCATCAAGAGAAATTTAACCTCTACCAAATATCACACAAACTTTATCATCTCCAAATCTCACTATACCACCATCATTCTTCTCCATATTCACAAATTTACTTTTTTATCACCTGTCATATGATGTGAACAACCGCTGTCAATTACCCATTCATCTTTCTCTTCAATCTTAGCAGCCAAATCTTTCTCCTCAACAATGAAGCTTGCAGAATTCACTGGTACCGGATCATCTTCTTGGATAACAATAAATACAAATTCATCTCCTGAATTCCCATTCTCAAACTCTTCATCTGTCACACCTTCATCAACAACATAATAACATTTCTTCTAATATCTGTACTTCCGGTTAGGCTTATAAGGCTTATCATACTTATCATATGCTTCTCATATCTATCATGCTTATCAGATCTATCATGCCTTTCAAATTTGTCATGCTTATCATACCTAGACATTCTTTCAAGACACCTAGAAGCAAAATGTCCTATCTTACTCTAAGAGAAACATTTCAAAGGCAATTTTCCATCATGCTTACCAACTCCCTTAGGCAATCTTCTAGCATTAAGGGCTTCAAGCTCATCCAATTCTCTTTCCTACTCTTCCATCTCACTCTTTTCTCTTTCATATCTGGAAACCCAACATGAACTCTCTCCCGAATCATACTTTTGCTTCGCGAACAAAGAGGCTCTAAATGCAGTCTTAGATTTACCACGCGATTCTCCAAATTCGCTCAATTCAAAAGTAGCAAGCTTACCAACCAACATGTCCCTTGTCACAGTAGTCACACTTCGGATCTCATCAATAGTAGCTACTTTAGGCTTGTAAGTAGGGGGCAAAGATCTCAACACTTTAGCAACAATCTCATCTTCTTCAAGGGTTCCCCCGACACATCTGATACCTAGGACAAGTTCATTCACCTTAGCCATAAAGGTAGACATGTTCTCATCTTCTCCCATTTTTAACATCTCATACTTTCCTTTCAAAGTCTGTAGCTTAGCAACTTTGACATGTTTATCTCCTTCATACAAGGTCTCTAACTTTTCCCAGATCTCATGTGCAGTTTGCAAACCCATCACATTAGTGATCTCTGAATTAGTCAAGGCACTTATCAATGCTTCCTTATCTCTTATGTTATGTTCAACATCCTTGATCTTAGCAGCAGTAACCAGACCATTCTGAAGAGCATTGTAGGCATTCTTTGTAATCTTTCAATAATCATCTCCAAGACACTTCAAATGAACTTCCATTCGGTCCTTCCATACAGTATAATTATTTCCATCAAATCTCAGACTCCTTCTTGAACACATAGGTTGCCATCCCGGGTCTCCTCAAGCGGTCAAGCTTCTTCTCGAGGATCTAACTTTGATACCAATTGTTGGAAACAAAAATGAAAGAAAACTAAGAGGGAGGAGTGAATCCATTTACATTGGATCAAACAATTCAAGCACAATATCAGATCAGATCAACTGCAACAAGAATAAAGATAAACACAATAACACCAACACACATAACACTAATATTTTGACATGGAAAACCTGTTAAGGGATGTAGCGTCCTAAAATTGCGACACTTGCAATTTCGACTGCATTTTGGTCTTCACGATGGCGATGCAACACGGAACCTGGATGGAGACCCCGAAACTTGCTCATGACACCAAAAACTGCATTTTCTTGCACCCTGGCCTGAACCTCCTTTGCACCCTGGCCTGAACCTCCTTTGCACCGTGGCGCCGGGCGCCATCGTCCCGACAACTTTTGCTCAAATTTGCAGGACAGCGCCGTATCGACATTCTACTGCTAATTCCAGGTCCGCAGCTTCATCCTATAACCTAAACTCAGTTTATAAGCAAATCTTTATGACTTTCTATGCATCCTTAGCTTAATTTCCTTAATCAACATTCTTTACAAAAGAGGGTAGCTTTGCTTTCCAAACCCTTGAAATTCATTTAGCATCCAATCTTACATTGTGTGGGATTGAATCTTATGAGTTTCAACCCCTCTTTTGAATGTAAAGTCTTCCCCCTAAGTGAAAACCCATCGAATCCTAGCGAACCTCCCTTCTCTCTCCTCGGAGTTAGAAGAGGGGAGACCAACTAGGGTTCGAATGCGATTTTCCGCTTTACATTTTGGTGAACCCGATGTGAACATCCTTTCTGATTATTCATGATTAGATCTGAAAGTTGATTCCTTGATTACATTTCCATGTTTGATCTTTTGCAAAATTTTAGAGGTGATTGCATAAAAACCCTAAATTTTCTTTTTTTGAACATTGAACTTGCGAAATGTTTAATTATTAATGCTTGCTTCAGATCTGCTTTTCTATTATAAATTATCAATTCATATCTGTACCTTAATTTTGAAAATTAAGTGGTTAAATGTCAAAACCCTAATTTTTGAAACCCTCTTAATTCAACCTTTGTTTGACAATTTGACCGATCAAAACATCTCCAAATCAGCTGTAACTTTGGATTCTGCAATAAAATCACAATATCTTTCATCCCTGAAAATTTGGAAAAAAGTTGCGAGGACCGTGTTGCACTCCGAGCGCCATCGTCCCCGACATTTTTTTCAAAATTTCGGGAGCGAGATCTTGCTGTATTTTCCTGCTAAAATCCAGAATTTTGGCTGATTTTGTCAATTATAACACTTTCAAAATTACGGTCAAAGTTGGTCTTGTGATTGCTTGGTTTAAGGCTCCTAATCATTCAAAAATTGTTGAAATTGAAATTTTGTGTCAAAATTGTGTTCTTACTGTCCTAAATCTGAAAATTGTGTTTGCATTCATTCAAAATTTCAGTGCTTTATTCAAATTCTTGCATTTTGTGACTTTTGAAATTAAGTGCCTAATTACAACAACTTTGATTTCCGCTTTCAAAATTGAATTTAGCGTGAAATTGAGTCAATTTTTAAATTTCAAAACTTGCACTGCTTTTGACATTCCCTCTAAAATCATAAAATTCAAAATTTCAGTTTCCCTCTCTTTTTCAAAATTCAAATTTTGCATTTTTCGACAATCTTGATAGGGTTCAATTTTGAGATTGCAACTTTAATTTGGCCTATCTACAGATCGTAAAATCCCTCAATTTTTTCAGATTAGCTCTAAAATCATCATACCTTTCATCCCTGCAAATTTCGAAAAAAGTTGCAAGGACCGTGTTGCACTCCGAGCGCCACGGTCCCGAACATTTTTTCCGAAATTTCGGGAGACTGTTGTGATTGCATTTAACAGCTTAAATCTGGAAGATTGGCTAGTTTTACTGAAAATTGCTACCTCTAAAATCAAAATCTTCTCTCTCTCTCTAGTGCATGAGTTTTACAACAGTAAGCCCTACTTACACTATTCCCGTTAGACGAAGCCGTAGAATTAAGTCCTTCCGAGGTTTAACTACCGAGGAGATGGAACCTAATTTCAGTAGCCTTTTTAACGAGGACATGGGTAATTCCTCTAATCCTCCTAATGATGAAGAAGCTCCCCATGAAGTTTCTGTTGAACAACTTTCCAAATTGGATAACCAATTTGACGATTTTCACCAATGGATGTCTCATGAGTATCCCGATAGTCAAGCTCTTCCTTTAATTGAAGGTCTAAAACGTATGCTTCAAAGTGATAAGAATGGAATTGATGTTTTACGTGGTATCGCACACATTGTGGATTCGAATGTGATGCCTATGAAGAGTTGTGCTGAATCTTTAGGTTATACACAACCTCCTACACAAGTCAATCATTCTACTCCTTTGATGACTTCTATCGCTAGTATACCTACCTTTACATCAAACATCATGGCTACCTCTATACAAGACATTCCTCCTGTGATCACTAGTCATGGGGGCAATCCTCCTTCTTCAATTAACCCTATTCCTTCATTCAATCAGACTTCTTCATTCATTCCTTCAATAAGTGTTCCTATTACATCTTCACAAATGAACATGATGCAAGGGGGCAATTCATTTAACCATTCCATTCCTCCTTGTAGTGTTCCTCCTATCCAATCATCCCCTAAGGTTGACTATCATAGGGTCCCACCACCTTACTCTTTACCTTCTTTCAATAACATCACACCTCCATCTCAATCTAACACACTTAATATGAACTCTTTGACTGAAGCTACCATTAATAATCTTGCACAAACTGTCTCTTCTTTACAGCAACAAATTGCCTCTATGAATCAATCTAAGTTTAGTGTGCCCACATTTGATGTTGCGAGCCCACTTTCTCTTGATATTGTTCGAGCTATTCCTCCTAAACATGTTGAAATCCCGCATTTGGAGCTTTATAATGGTAAAGGAGATCCTCTAACACATGTTAAGACTTTTCAAACAATATGTACTGATTTTGCTTATGACCAAAGGTTGCTTGCAAAACTGTTCACCAGAACATTAAGAGACAAAGCCCTACAATGGTATTGCTCGTTGCCTTCTTATTCTATTACTTCTTTCGAACAACTTGCAAATGCTTTCATTCAACAATTTCAAAACAATATAAGTCCTAAAGTTACTTTGATTGATTTAATGCATTGTAAACAAGGTGTTAAAGAAAAAGTGACTGATTTCATTGGTAGATATAAGCATTTGTATGCTCAAATTTCTTTTCCAGTGCCTGATAATGATATTCAAAGAATCTTTATTTGTAATTTACAAAAAGATATTCGAGACAAACTTCTGTTTTCTGAGTTTACTTCTTTCCAACAGTTGTGTGCCACTCTTCACAATTATCAACTGACTGTGAGTCAAATGGAACAATCACATCCTATGGCTCCGAGTGATAAGGGTGATAGCAGTCAACAACCATTTGGGAAGTTTAAACCGAACAGAGATTCCATCAAATTCAATGAAAACATCATCAACAACAATGTGAATGCAGCATCAGGTGTGCCTCCTATTTCTAAATTTTTCAGGAAAGAAAGAAAGTATACTCCTTTGAATGAATCATTGCATGATATTATGAATAAGTTATTGGAACAAAATGTGCTTACTCTTCCTCCTATAAGACAAATTGATCCTGCAAAGATTACTTCACCTTATTTTGATCACAAATCTTTTTGTCACTTTCATCGTCAGCCTGGGCATGATACTGAAAAATGTTTTTCTTTAAAGGGTAAAATTCAAGATTTGATTGATAATAATACTATTTCTGTTTCTGGAGTGAATGATAAAGGCAACACATCTGTAGCTCCTCCTAACCAAAATCTTTAGATTTTTACTGATCCATTACCTTCTCATACCTCTCATACCTCTAATGCGATTGAGGCTAATGATTCCTCTTTCTCATCTGATGGTCTTGTGTCTATGACTCCGAATGTGATTAACTTTGTAGAGCAGCAAGAAATCCCTGAAGAACCTTCCATCACATTTGATTCTAGCGAAACCATTAGGGCACCTGATGGTCCTTTATACATAGTTGCAAAAGTAAAAAATACACCTTGCCGTGGAGTGCTTATTGATCCTTCGTGCATGGTTAATGTTATTACTGAAGAATTTCTTTTTACTTTGCAATTGAATCAAGTGATCTATGACAAAACAGATGTGATTGTGAAACTATTTGATGCATTTTCTTCTCCTGCAATTGGTTCTATTACATTGCCTATTGAGGTCCATAATAAATCTCTTAATGTGAACTTTGCTATTATTCCTTCTTCCGAACAATTTCGTGTGAAGCTTGGCTATCCTTGGCTATCTTCCATGAAAGCTATTGCTTCTCCTATTCATAAGTGTTTAAAATTTCCCCATAATGGTGAAGTTGTTACTGTCAATCATAGTCTCTTTAAACCAGCCGAAAGAACCTCTAGTGTTCCTATTGATTACTTTTGGCCCAAACAATTCCAATCTCTTCCTCCGCGAAGTGATCATCTTTTTAAATCTTATCAAAAGTGGAAAACAGATATGATCCTATCTCTAAGTGAACCTAGAACACCTAAACTTGACATTCCTATCATTCTTGAGAAGGAAGTTCTTCCTTTGAAAGACAAAACTAATGTCTTTCCCCAAGAAGATTCCCAACCCGTCCCCATGGATGTGACTATGTCTATGCCTAATAAATCTTCTAAAAATAGACCTATACCTCCTCGTCATGATGGACTTGGTCTTCTTCCTAAACCAATAATTTCTCCTTTATATGGAGCAGTTCCTCCTCCTGCCTTCTATAGAGAGAAGAGACCTTCTTCTTCTCCTATTATCCAGCCTAAGAGACCACAACCTAAACACCCAAGTGATAAGGATGAGAACATTCCTCCTCCTCTATCTTCTACACTTCCTACTAAGACTAGACGTAATCGTTCTGCACGGGAACGCCGACGAAAGCGTCGTCTTAGGGCTCAAGCAGCTGCTTCTCAAACTTTACAATCTCCAAAAACACCTTCAACAAGCATTATTCCATTTTCTCCTCAGCCGGATATTGAGCCTAAATCTCCTAAACATAAGATGCATGATGGTCTTGATCCTGTGCGAGTTAAAGATCCTATTTTTATAAATCTTGATGATGATATAGATGAAAATGTTATGCATGATGAAAATGTTACTCCTCTTGCTTCTGATAGCGAATATGAACTTGTTGATGTTGATAACCATTTATCTAATGAATTTTCTAAAGCACTTATCCTAGCTCCTAGACAAGAACAATGTGGCTTGGAACATGAACATAGCCCTTGTTTGGATCTTGTGATAGCTCCATCTGCTGTGTTGGATGTTCCTCCTCTAGCGTGTTCCCTGCCTTCCCGAAACATTGATCAGCAAGATCGGGGGGTAGATGACGTGCTAGACTAGTTACATTAGCATAGCAGATTCTCTCCCCCTCTCTTTTGTTACTTCTTCTATATGTTATTCTCATTCTTCTATTTGTCGTCCTTAGTGTTGTCTACTTGAGGACGATGCAAAGCATTGAGATCTCTTTGGTCTCTCTCATGTTGACTCAAAAGACACGTGTTCCCTTCTTCTAGGTGACCTTCCTTGATTGGGGAATGAAGAACAATTATGCATACATACATATGATATATATACATGAATTATCATACAGCATACTGACCCCGAGGAAAGCGAAGTCACCTCGTGCTTTGTGTTTTGTGTCTATTATCCTTGGGTTTATCTCACACTTGGGGGCTAAATCTTTGCGATAACGTGCTCCTTTTCCTTTCTCATTTCTTATGTGTATCACTACGTTAAAACAATCACCCCCGTTGAGGCGTGTGCGATCGCTTTAACGTAGGGGGGCATACACCCTGTCTATCCTTTCAAAGATACTTGAAAATTTCTTGGCAAACTTAGCTTTGTCTTGAAGATTTTTGGTATTTCTTTTGCATGACTCATAGTGAGGGAACCTTACTACTGACAGTCATGGTTCTCCCTCGTGATCTTCCCTTTTACTTTGTCAATCGAAGTCATAAGATCCTTAGTCCACTGGGGGCTTGGTGTATCTTGCCTCCTTGACGTGGTGAAAGTCTTTCAACGTTGTTTCCTTGTACTTTACCGGAAGTATGAGCATACATACTCCCGCTAAAGTGGGGGCTAAATGTAGTGTCCTAAAATTGTGACACTTGCAATTTCGACTGCATTTCGGTCTTCACGATGGTGACACAACACGCAACCTGAATGGAGACCCCAAAACTTGCTCACGACACTGAAAACTGCATTTTTCAAGCACCATTGGCCTGAACCTCCTTGCACCCCGCTGTCCCGGAGGTGGGACCAGAGCGCCCAGCGCCCTGGTCCCTGGGTCCTATTTTGGGCCTGGTTTCCTAAGTGATATCGGGTCTTTTTGATTGCAATTTGGAAATATACTTCCCTGGTCGGCCTAAGGTCGGGAAAATCAGTCTATCAGCCCTAATTGACAAGTATATAAACTACATTTTTCTCTCTCATTTGGGATAGGAGAATAAAAGACATACATGACGGAAAAAGCGTGGAAACTATACTCAAGCATTCAAGCATTCAAGCAATTGATCATTCCAAGTCTCCATTCAAGGCTAAGTGTTGCATTCAAGTCAAGGATTCAACCATTGAAGAGGAGATCACTTATTACATGCTACATACTACAACATACAACATCTAAACCTTTGCACATAAGGATACAAACATCCTTAGAACAAGGTATTAGTACTTGTTTTACATTACAGTCATTTACATTTACAACACTTGCTCATTTCTTGGTTAATTCCAAAATCGGGGTTTGACCTAAAGGCAAACCCCTAATCTCTAACCCCCCAATCGTCTTCGCTTTTCTGTGTGTAGGTTGCAGGTACGCGGCTGAGATTGAAGATCTGGAAGCCTTGTGCAGAGACGAACCGATCCCACTTCGTTTCGCGGATTTTTCGGAGGACCGTGGCGCCGGGCGCCATCGTCCCGACAACTTTTGCTCAAATTTGCAGGACAGCGCCGTATCGACATTCTACTGCTAATTCCAGGTCCGCAGCTTCATCCTATAACCTAAACTCAGTTTATAAGCAAATCTTTATGACTTTCTATGCATCCTTAGCTTAATTTCCTTAATCAACATTCTTTACAAAAGAGGGTAGCTTTGCTTTCCAAACCCTTGAAATTCATTTAGCATCCAATCTTACATTGTGTGGGATTGAATCTTATGAGTTTCAACCCCTCTTTTGAATGTAAAGTCTTCCCCCTAAGTGAAAACCCATCGAATCCTAGCGAACCTCCCTTCTCTCTCCTCGGAGTTAGAAGAGGGGAGACCAACTAGGGTTCGACCGCGATTTTCCTCTTTACAAGGGAAAAACCACGGTGGGAACCTACCCACAATGAGATGATACTCTGCAGTAGTATGTGTGAATATTACAATGGGGAATGCACATGCATTCAGGCACACTACCTAGAGTTCACTACTCAAAATATAATGACCTGAAAGGCTACAAATCTCATGGAAGGTTCACTACCTTACATTAACATTCAAAGTACAATCCAGTTAAGATGAAATGAAATAATAGCATCTCCTAATGCCTGATGACAATTCCAGTTTAGCACATTTGTGTACCTTGCAATAATCTCTACTCAATACACCATACTGAAAGATTAATTCGCTTATTCGCACATACACCACTATCTGATAATGCAGACACAACCACCATACCCAAATCACATAAATATGACACAAATTTATACAAATCATCAACCTTGACTACAAGGTCGACTCAACCCTCAACACCTAATTGCAAAATTACATCACATGATACATAAATAAATCACTAGACCAATACAATGTCATAAATAACATAGCATGGACCCAAATCAAATCCTCAAACATGTAATGCCACTAGAAATCTCGCCAAGATCAGCCGCAACACGCTACACCACCGAAAATACCGCATAACATGAAGAATATCACCAGACCTAAAAGATCTTCAATACTGTGCACAATGATCAATGCATACCATAAAAAAAAATAGGAATGACCAGGAAACACCAAAAAGCACGTTAGAACCATCCACAATAGCTGCACCAACACTACTTATTCAAATCTTCATCGATCAACAATCTAACACTCAAGAACAATTAACAACAACAATTCAGACTAGAAAGATAACTTGCGGAGCACCAGATCACGAACCATATGAAATGAAGATACACATGAACATCCCAAACACTCTCCCAAATCCGCAACTCAAGATCAGATCACATCAGAGCACAACGAATCAAATACCAGACTCTACCAACCACTGAACAAAAGAACCAAACCTCAATCCAGATCAAATGATATGATCAAGTAAACTTCCGGATCACTGAAACCAATAAATAATGAAGTATCTCTAGTTGATTCAACATTCCAATCAGATAAAACAACCAGATCAACTCTCTATAATCACCAGAGCACCAAGGCACAAGAATATGTTGACATCAATGACAACAACATATCCTAGCAACAACAATATCCAACACTATCATTCTAGCAATCATTCAAGTACAAATTTGCAATCAAAGAGAAAAGCATTCAAGCATACACTTCTATTACAACAAATATGATTGACTACATTATGTTTCTTCACGTTGGAAGCATGCATTAACATATTGCAGTTTTTCACTCCATCACATCAAACCTTGTATGAGATTCCATGCCAAGGGTTTCATATTTGAGGCAATATCATTTTGTTTCAACATTCATTACTAGCTTAGATTCTATCCTTTTTCATCATCATAGCTGTTGTGGAGGTGGGAACACCAACATGGGGCTCGACTTAGGTAAGCTCCTATTTAAAACAACCCTTCTTCCTCGTTTTACATGTGTACAAGTTCATATATGATAGTGGAAGTGTTATAGGAGCACAAATCTGACAATTGCATGTTGCAAAATATTTCGAACATGAAAAAAATCCTGTACTAATTCATTGAGCACCCTTGTACTTTTGTTCAGAGTTGGGTTTCTGGGAGATAGTATTTCAGAGTGTCACAACTATATTCCTGCTCACTTTCGTCATTTACAAACACCTTCAGACTAGGGTGCCCAGTACCCACGCTTGGCACTTTTTTACTCCATATTTCAAATCCACTCTCCTTTCTATATCTTTGTTTTAGATTTGGTTTATTATGTCTATTATTCTATTTGTATTTAGTGTATATTGCCAACGTCAATCATTTTGCTATCATTAACCCTAGATCTCATACACATTTTATAATCTCAATTTCATTGCAATGAAGGAACATAATATCCACCGTTGAGCTCTCCTATCATTGTAGCTAAACCTATTCATTTTCCAATTTATGTAAAGGAATTTGAGATCTTGTTTTACATTCATAGGTCCAAGATTTCATTCCCATACATATCAATACCAATTCATTTTTCTTTTTAATGTCAAAATGGCTTGAAGATAGTTTATCAAATTTTGACAATGTACATGATACATTTGTAAGGCCAAAAGAAAATATCAATAATTCATAGTGACTTGTATGGGTTTTAAAAGTTATTTAATGGACACCCACATCTCTAATTCTAATTTGCTAATAATTAGAATTAAGATCAAGTTTTGTAAAATAAATATCACCATTAAGCTCATTTAAAAAGTCGTCAATCACTAGAATAGAGAACTCATCTTTTATGGTGTACTAATTGAAGAGCTATCTACAAACATGAAACATCCTTGAAATGCCATCTTTCTCGTGCACCATTAGCACAGGAGAGGTGTAAGCACTTTGACTATGCTTGATAATACTTTTCTCTGGCATCTCCTAAACCATCTTCTTGATCTCATTGTTGGTAGGATATAAAGGGCCGTGAGGCACTACAAATGTCATTTGGGTCATTTTTAGACCCATCTATCCATTCTATACACTTTGAATAGCCTTAAAACACCTCTAATATACCTAAATAAGCTATAAAAGAGTAAAATATTATAGAATAAAAGACAAATTTGTGGGAATAAGACATTAAGAATTATTATGAAGGGATGTGATGGAAAGGTATTATGAAAGGGCATTAGGAGGCTATATAAAGAGGGAAAAGTGAGAGATAAGATAAGAGTGTGGAAAAGTGGGAAAACATACATGAAATAACATGGACTAAATATATATGTGGGAAGAAGGAAGTGTGAAATATATATGTATGTGTGTATGTATGTATGTATGTATGTATGTGTGTGTGTGTGTGTGTATGTGGGGTATATATATATATATATATTACATAATTAAGTTCTCCCTTTTTATTACATCACACCAAGGTTGACTACATATGATAGAATATTAAACCTTACACTTGGTTCAAAGTTTTTTTGTCAACATTGGTTCTATTATTGCAGGCCCTTGGTTGTTGTTGCATAAGGAGGGAAATTATACCAAAGAAGAAATTAGTGTTGAAAACTTGAGAAGTAAAAATTTTAAAATATTATTTTCTAAAATAAATTTGTTTCAATTGGAAAGATTATAGAAAGATTGTGGAAAGAATGATGATTTAATGGAAGAATTGATTAAATTTAAAAATGATAATTTAGACCTAGAAAAAAGGATGAAATTGTTTAGAGGGGATAATTATAAATATTTAATTGAAAAAAGTATTGTAGAAAATTAACTTGACAAAGTTAAAAAGAAGAATGAAGAACTAGAAAAGGAAAATAGTTTACAAAAGAGTGAAATATCAATGTTCAAAGGACAAAATGACAAGTTAGATCAATTTCTTACAATATATCAAAAGGAAAATCAATACCTAAGGTCTAAGCTTACAGTATGTAATGCCTCATGTGATACAAATGAGCTGTGTAATTCTTTTAATGAATCACTTGACAAATGTGATATAGCTCAAAATTCTTTTGATGAAGAGTGTAATAGTAGGAATAATTATGACTTTGAATCTACAAGTATTAATTCTTTAGATGATAATGATAAAAGGTGTTCTCCAAAGAATGTTGGTCTTAAAACAATTGGAAGAATCGAAGATGTAAGAAAAGTTTTCTAATCCACTATACCATTTGTGAGGCTAAATAATGAAGTTCCTAGAAATGGAAAATGAGATGGTGCTACAAGTATAACAAGTGACGGGGTGATTTAATAGTCCTTTTATATGGTTTTTACATAACTCTATTTAAGATTTCTTGTTTGCTTAACTATGTCCATGATGCTTACTACTTGATATTTTGGCATGCCATAAGACATATATGCTATAATTTCATGCTTATATATATAATCTAATAATATGATTATTTGGCCAATTATGGGAGTAAGTGTGATAATATTGTGTATAGATGTGTTAAATGTGGTTATTTGCATACTAACTATCTTTTGTAGCATCTGGACATCGTAAACTGGTTTATCTCCTGCAGCTTTAGACTATCAAATGTCTTGCAACCATACGAGGAAGCGGAGTTGAACTGGTCCAATGAAGTGAGGTGTTCCTACCGACTTGTCAAGAGATGAAGATGGCAAATACTTGTTCCACTGGAGTTTGATCATTTATAACAAACTATTTATTGCTCATGTTATCATGTATAATATATGACAATTATGTTTTAACTTTTGATGTTATATTTTCCTAATAGGAATGTATCTCATGGTTGTTAATATTTATGGTTTATTAAATCTCCTTCCTAGATCTAAGGAGTTAGTCACCTAGGTAGTTAGATAATTCAAACTCTCATGAGCTCTATATATATAATAAAGATTCATGTGGTTGTAATGGCTAACACTATTTTTTGGAGATATTTTATGCTATAGCTGAATATATCTCTAATTGTAATTGTTGTTATCATGCATCTATGAATATACAAAGTACCTTTTTAATTTCCGTCTTTTGTTGATCGTAAGTGGAGTGTACTCAGGGAGCCCCACTTGAGCTACACTTCCTTTATTTGTTTTATATTAGTAAAGTAGATACTTTGGTTTGTAGTTAATAAATCAATGAGGCTGGACAACACTGACGGATTGTATGTTATTCCTACAACTTGAGTAGTTTCAATGAGAATAGTATGGTAAATTCAATTTAGTCTTAGCATAATCATTTTCATATCCTTTAGCTATTAACCGTTACTGCACTTGGTTATAAGTTAGTTAATTCATTTCATAGTACTAGGCATCGTTGATTTGCTAGATACAGTTTTGTTGGAGTAATGTGTATCTTTTTCCTTGTAATCTGCTTTCAGTCAAATAGGTGACAACCTAAGTAATAACATGATGCATATATTGTGCTAGTCCATTTCAAGTCCATGACCCTGGGTTGACAATTGAATGTGTCCAATATCCATGAGAGTTTGCTTACTTAGATAGGTTATATCTGAGTTTATAGGCTGCACAACTAATGATCACAATTGGATATAGGAAACTCTACAACAAGTACTAAGACATCTATTCAAGAAATGAAATGTTCTCATTGTCTAAGAAAAGGACATGGTAAAGAAATGTGTTGGGATCTTCATCCTTATAGTATTTGTGGACTAAATGATCATTATGAAAAAAGGTGTTGGAATAAAAAATCAGAAGAAGGAATCTATGAAAGAATATATGCAAATGAGTTGTGGATGGCTTTATGGATCCAACTGGAAAAAGAGAGGATACATGTTTAAAAGGTTTCACAAGCATAAATATTCATATGTCAAGAATGATACCCATCAAGAAAAATTTAAATTTTTGAGTAGAGATAGAGCACACCAAGGTGGGTGCTGCTAATCACACTAAGGGGTGCTGCTAAGTGCACTAAGGGGTTCTGCTAAGCACACTATGGGGTGTTGCTAAAAAGAAAAACTAAATAATAATGATAAGACTACAATAGAAATTATTTACAAAAAAACAAAGATGGTTTCTACTAAGGATCATGGAAAGAAAGGTAATCATGAAGGATACAAGTGGTTTCACTAAGTTGTCTTGAGGACAAGACACTGTTTTAGGCATGGGGAGAATGTTGGTAGGATATAAAGGGTTGCAAGGTGTCACAAATGTCATTTGGGTAATTTATAGACCCATATATATCCATTATATACCCCTTAAATAGCCTTAAAACACCTCTAATATGCCTAAATTAAGCTATAAAAGAGCAAAATATTATAGAATAAAAAGGAGAATTCATGGGACTAAGATAATTAAGAGTTATTATGAAGGGATGTGATGGAAAGACATTATGAAAGGGCATTAATATGATAGAAAAACTTTGAACCAAGTGTAAGGTTATATATATACTCACTTTTTTGCTCTTATAGATACATGTAGGGCCTATTATTATAAGATTGGCTCCCTATTACATGTTAAAGGACATGATCATGATCTCTTTTAGGAAGAAATACTTTTGGTATCTCTCCATAAACTATTGAGTGATTATCTACAACTGCTTACATATTCGTTGGTCTAGAAAACTTTGATTGATATGATTCTAATGAAATAAATTGGGATAAAAACTCATCCATCCTTTTGTTAAGTATCTTTTGTATTTGGTGATCTTACTATCTATGAAGAATTTGTACACAACCATATTAGTTTTATTTCCTTCTAAATGAAAATGCATGAATAGCTCTTGGAAGTTCATCTTGATTCTCCCTAATGTAGCAAGCCACTATAATCCCAACACAATGTTTAATACACCCATGGAGATAGAAAACATAGGGTAATCACATTTATATTCTTCTATGGACAATTTAATGTGTTGCCATTTTCACAAAATTGGTAGTATCCCACACACAATCATGATTTGAAATTCTAGAGTTGAATAGATAAAATAATTTAGACAAGAAACTAAATTTTTGTGGAAGCTGTGAATGTTTGATGAAGGGTACTTGCCTTTAAAAACCAAGCTTCTGGCAAGGTAATGATGTTATTAGCAACAAGCTTTTGCAATTTGAGTCAATGGGTTTGCCCAAAGGTGTAAACTTTCTTCACGAAGTGGGCTTTGTTGTCCTTTAGGTATTGACTTGATTATTCAATATATTAACCATGTGCGTATCTACAACCCCATTATTAACATTATTCTAGTTCTTGTTCCAAAAGTGAGGTTTTCCCTTATCACTTGAATTAGAGCCATCCTTGTTATCTTTGTAGATCTTGATGATATCTTGCTCAAGGAGGATCTTTTCTATGGGTAGACCCTTTTCAATGGCTTCCTTAAATATGGTCAAACATAATTTACAAATCTCAAATCCAATCTCACGATTTAGGTTCTACGTGAACATCTCAATCATTTTTGTTGTGGAACATGACAAGGGCAATGACTAGCCAAACTTCTCCATGTTTGTAAGAAGTATGAAAAGGATTCTCCACTACGTTAGTTGGTGTTACAAAAATTTGTCATGGATACCTCATCCTCAATATTATAGGAGAGGTGTGTAATGAATTTCTACGCCAACTCACCCCAAGACCTTATCTCAGAAGACAATTATGAAAACCACTCCATAGCTTGTCCAATTAGGCTACATGGAAATAGGCACATTAGATAAGAGTCATAGTGAGCCACCTTTATACAAGTAGTGAAGAACTCTCTAATATTTTTCTTAGGATCACCCTCTCCACTATACTTGTCAAATTTAGGCAAATCAAAATTGGGAGGAAAAGGTGGCATGGTATAGGCCTAACAAAAGGGTAAGGAAATATATCCTGAAGGATGCAGTTCTTGATAGGGGTCCTTGTTCGCATGCTAGCCATTTGTTGTTATAGATATCAAACTTGTTGTGTCAAATCCCTATTGGTTTGTGCCATATCTACTTGAGTCATCCTTATGCCTGAGCCACCGAGTGGGGGAGGAGGAAGAATGTAGCAATTGTAATGATCACAGGGAGGGGGAACATAAGCATGGTATTGGCCCCTAGGTGGCAGTGGAGGAACAACATTATTGTATTGATCTTTAAGAGGAGGTGGAGGAGGAATGTAATTATTGTAATGACCACCTAGAGGAGGAACATAAGTATGATATTGTTGCTACAACCGATAGGGTTGGTTGGTAATATGATCTTGAGTATGACCGGTATTGAAAGCATGATTTTGGTTTTGGTCATTGGATGGAGCATATTGCTATTTGGTAGAAGCATGACCATTTTTTGGATGACGTGGTTGACTATTGGTATGTGAACTGTTGTTCTTTCAACCACGTATGCGAAGAATATTAACATGAGGTCCACTTTGGTCTTGTTGGGTATGCATTTGGGCATCTTGAATGGGATTATCCAGCTTTTGCACAAGGGACGAGGGGGACATAGGCACAAGGATATCTCCAAATCCATGTCGACTAGTACAAGCATCATTTTGGTT
This sequence comes from Cryptomeria japonica, assembly GCF_030272615.1. NCBI lineage: Eukaryota > Viridiplantae > Streptophyta > Pinopsida > Cupressales > Cupressaceae > Cryptomeria > Cryptomeria japonica. The sequence goes on along the minus strand of NC_081410.1, from coordinate 660,864,042 downwards.
AACCTCCTTAAGTTTAGACACATCAAAATCAGGAGGCAATTTGAAACCACTTTGAGCAAGCATAATAAACTAATGTGACATGGGTCTTGATGTAACATGACATCAAGCATCTTATTGCACCTAGAATCAACTATAAAGTCTTGAATTTGTCCCAAGGTTGGAGACTCTTCCTTGAACCACCGCTATAACCTCAGTTTCTAAAAGACCTAGTATTGAAAAATTCCTCCTCATCATAAGAATAAGGATCCGTGTTTGGAGACTTTTGAGCTTCTTGGGCTTCCCTTGTAAGTTTTTGTGCTCTAGTTTCAACGATACAAAGGAAAGGTTTAATGTAAGCGATAAAATGGCAAGATGACAAGAAGTATTATGGAGACTAGGTTAAGACAAATGGCTAGAATGGAGAGAAGTCAAAAGTTGTCTTGTAAAATCCTAAGATGAGACTCCAATAATGACAAGATTAGGACTATGATATATAGACACAAATTGATAGATGAAGCAAGATATAACTTCCTAGGAGATGATAAATTCCAAGGTAAGTTGACTTAACTCAAGAAACTAAGATGGTATCCTAGTATGAAATATGATAGGTCGAAGTAGAAAAGCACCAAGTGATGTCAAGGTTGATGTAAGATAATGATGATAAAAGACAACTTTTTGAACTTGACAAGATTGGGTTGGATGAGATCGTGAAAGGGGAATGACTAAAAATGGCAGAAAGCTACGATGAAATTGATGGTTGATTGAATGGGAATCCTGGGGAATCAACCTAGAATCTCTTAAATCTCTTTAACCAAATACATAGGATCAAATACCAGATACACAGTAAAAAAGATCAAACACGTGGCAAGACTGCTTAGATACACGATAGTATAATCCAGATATGCAATAGGATAAACCATGTAATGCCCCGCCAGGAAACCCCTAAGGGTTTAAGTTAAAAACACCCAAATAGAGCGTAATTTTTTTTTTTTTTTATAATAATTAGAAGCATTAATACAAAGTTCCAACATTAGGATAGTTGAAGTTAACTCAATTCATAACTAAGCACGACATTAAAATACAATGGAGATAATCTGTCAATTTAATTATCACAGCGGAAGGCTCAGCAATCCTAAGGAGTTTCCTAACGCGATTACACAACCTTACACCTAACTCAACTTGCGTCATTAGATCCATCAAACTGGGTAACTTAATTACGAGATGTTGCATAGATCTTGATTATATAAGTGTTCAAAGATATGACGTCTTATAATTTTAGGAGGCGTTCATTTACTTTAGTGATTAAGAGGCCAATGAGGGGTCATGTATTCAATACACTTAATTATCGTAATTACATTAAGAGGCCCCCAAAGGGTTCATGCATTTAATATAGAGAGGTTCATTCCTTGGGTTTGAGGTATCCATTCACAAATGATTTCATCCTTTAATGTGTTAATAATAGGCTTAATGAGATTCATACATTTAAGGTCAAACTATGATTAGTAAAGCGTGGTTTCCTTCATTTGGCTTTAAAATATTCACCCACATTTGATACCCCTTTTAAAAGTTTAAACATTATGGTTAATACGATAAATTTGTTTCTTTCAGATTAATTTCCATGAGTAGAGAGAGGTCTCATCTTTTGTTTTCCTACATAACCAACTAATGAGTTGGAATTCTTTTATGGAAGGTATAATGGGAGTAGTCATGGAATTCATTTGAAGTGTTAATAATGCAATAAGTGGACTAACTTCATTAAGATGGATATGCATTAGGCCACACGAGAACATCTTTTAAATTAAAGTATCATTAACTAGATGACAATCAACATTTCAAGATTAGAATAATTAAAATCACGGTGGCATTCTCTATTAGGATTAAAATACAATTTCCTGATTTCATATCACTTTTTTTTTGTTAAATGAACTTAAAATGAGAGAAATAGTTTTACTAAGTTAAATGTATAAACCACAAGCCAATTACTCTCCCATTTTAGATTTATTTTAGCAATCACGAGGGATTCCTTTTATGAGGATCAAAATATGGATATCTATTTGGGTTCACACTATTATAAAGTTAAACTAGTGAGGTTTATTGATTTATACTTACCACATGAATTACTAAGTATATTCTTCCATTATACAACATGAATACCTAATTGAGTCCACACGGTTATCAAGTTAACCTGATGAGTATTTTGGTTAAGATTAAAATGTGACATAACTTAACCATTTCGTCCAATGCAATGAAACATAATTGACATGGCGTGATTCATTTCCTAAGGTAAAAAGATAGATATTTATATGATGTTCATTCTTTAGTTCTCAATTTAAGAATTGTGACATAAATCTTAACTACATTTCCTTTTTTACATCCATCCCATTTATATACTTAATAACAAGTTAAACCAATAAAGTATTCCAACAAGATTCTTTCCGCCATTACAACTTAAAGTATCATTATCAATTTACCCTTTTTTTTTTTTTTACACTTTAATTTCAATATTTACATACCATGTCATATCCATAATTCGCAACGTTTAATGAACTTAAGAAACTACGTTTATCCATATGAATTAATGTTATGCATTTAAATTCGAATTCATTAAACTTCCACCATACACTCATGCAAGATTTCAACCATTCAAGATAATTTAAAACATAAAACAAAGTACGCAATAAACATCGCATGACACAGAATATGACCTCGGAGTTCACCCCGGATGGGCTACATCTCCGGGTCTACTCAACTGCAAGACCCTTTTAGTATTTAATATAGTTAAGGTTACATATTTACATGCCTTTACAATCTTGCCTTTTAGGCGAACACGTACACCATTCCACCTCTACCTCGTTAGTTATTACATAGTGATCCCTTTTAAAAACGGGTCAAATTAAAACATAACAAAGAAGACAAACAAACCAAAATTCTATTGTTTGACGGTACCCTAACTAGGGTTTTATTGACTTATGACCAAAACTAGCATATCAAGTCTTACTATAAACTAACCAATTTAATTACAGCAAACTAAACTGCAAGGACATCACCCGGAAGATGCATTTGTTTACCCATATCATCTCTATCCACAATTGTCGGTCGAGTTTATGGTTTGGATAATTTAACTATATTTATAAATGCGTATTAGCGTAAAGATTTACTAAATGTTGCTTTCTCAAATTCCAAATATATTATTTACTAGTTTGGAATTAAATAAGATACTAAATTTAAAAATTACTTAATATCAAGCAACTATATCCGAATCTCTTAAACTTTTTTTTTAAATTCACTAAATAACTGAATTCTTCTTTTCTTTTCTTTTAAAACATATTATAGAAAATAATAAACAAATAATAATAATTAATTAAAACAAACAAAATAAACTATTTTTAAATTGCTATAACTTTATTTTTTTTTGTTTCTTTTTAAACAAATTATATAAAATAATCATAAAATAAGTAACGGTTAATTTAAACAATGAAAATTAAACTTATTTTTAAATTCAAAAAAAGAGAGGGAGAGGGTACCCACGTGGACATCCACGTGGGCCCTCCCCCACCTTACGCAGCCCAGTGACCTTTTGGTTCTGGTAGCATCTGCCGTGGGGGGCACAAAACCTCTTTTTTTGTATATTTTTTTTTTGGTTTTATTTTATTTTTTTTTAAAAAAACAACCTCTGGTAAAATACAATACCAGATTCAAAATTATTTATCATTCCAAACCCAGATCAAAACTGCCTGAGTGCAGTCCCCAAAATTGCTAACTGAATATTTATAGATACATTTAAAAAAAAAAAAAAAAGACAAAGAAAACATTGTATGTAAATAATACAAATAGAATGTATGATTTTCTCACCAAAACACAGTCTGATAACACAAATTTAGAGTGTTTTCCAGCAAACCCTCTCTCTTTATTTTGAAAACAACACAGTCACAGCCAGTTCCTCTTTTTTCTTTTGTAACAAAATTTTGAAATAAACCAACATGATTGACAAAAAGAATGTAAAAACCCCATGCCCATTTTTTTACAGCCATAAAATAAATTTCCAGATTGTTTAAACTAAGAATGGGGAAGATTTTCTCTTCCTCAAGATATCCCAAAAAAAAGGACCTTGGCCAATCTTAGAACCAAGAACAACCAAACTGAAAACTAAAACTAAAAGAGAACACTCATGCAACAAAGAGGGTAGATTAAAATTTCTTACCTCCAACGCTTTCCGGGAAGAGATTTTGATGAAGATGAGCTCCCAAATCAGCTGCTCTCCTTCCTCATCCTTCTCCAAAATCCCCAATCTCCCTTGCAAGAACCATCCTTTTCCAAAAAAAACCCAAGGCCAAGAAGACCCCCAAAATGCTTACCAAACAAGATTAAAAGAAAGCCCTAATTTTTGCCCTAATTTCAATTTCGAAATTAGGTATTTATTTTTAAAAATAAAATGATTGAAAGTCCCAAATGGAAGTCATTTCTTTCCATTACTTATTAATCTTATTTGTTTTCCCTTATTAAAATTAAAATGCTTCTTTCTCCTATTGAGTTTTAAAATTTTTAATTTCTTAGTATCGATTTAGACCTACATTTATATTTTGGGACTACTCACCGAGTAAGGCATTTTAATTAAATTTTAATTTTCTAAGAATCAATCTTTTTATACTATGTCAACTATACAAGTAAAAAGGAAATAATTTTCGTTTAAATAATAATAATTTATCCCTTTTCTTCCAAAATGCGAAAATGAGTAATTTATTACTATCTCCCAAACGACTTTAAAAATTTTCCTTTCTAAAATGCATAATTTATTAAAATCGTAGTTATTAAAATTAACTATTAAATTAACTCGCTTTATAACTTAATAAAGCGACATTTTTAAATAAAGGACTAATCTAATGCAAGAGTCTTGTTTATTCAAATTTCTCAATTACAAATGCATAAAAGTTACAAATGCGTAAATGAGCACACTAACCTCAGTTAAATACCTTAAGCTTGCTACAATAACAATTTAAAGCAATCTCTTAAATTAGTGATTACTCATATAAAGAAACCACCTATTTAAATTTCCATATCACTAATGTGCACGTCTACTCATAAATTTAAATTTGATACTTAGGATCACAAACCTCACTTACCTCGCGCATGGCACACAAATCGAGGGAGTCCTCCAATTCTCTCGACACGCATCCCAATGAAACGCAAGCCCCACGAATCCACACACGATGCTCACCTAACCATGGCTAAGGCAAGACGAGAGTTATATGACCACTAAATCCGAATTCAAAAGATGAAAGAGCATACTCAACCTTGCAAATTCCAAAGGAGATGAACCTTGCCCTAAGCGATGTTGTACCTGCAAATCTCCTGCACCCATGAATTCATACAAGCATGCATATACAAATACATATTCAATGAAGACGTTAGCTCAAGATTTATCACAAGGGTTAGGAACAAGTACATTTACACGGAAATCGATGCAAAAGCACAATAATAAGTATGCACAATTTATTTATATTATCTAAGCTACACATTGCATATCGGTTAATCTACCATTTGAGAATGCCACATAGGAAGTCAATCAAGGTTAAACGGGTTTTAAAAATCCGACTAGGGTATGGGCATTACAAACCACACATGCAACAACACTACTTAGAAACACGACAGGATAAGACAGATATGCAATAGGAACTACCAAACACGCTACAAGATCTACCATAGACACGTTTATGGTGAAAGGTCTGCTTAATTTTTTTTCGAATGTTGAAATCGTGACCAAATTTGAATGTTTGATGATTAATGCGGCAATAAAATATTGCAAAGAAGAAGACACAATGGTTGTTGATGTGCTGAATAACAATAAGTTAATGACCTAAGCTCCTCAAAGCCCAAATTTCCATTAATCTTAATACAAAAGAAGACACACCAAACACTCTTTACACCTAAGGTCAAGGCCGATTGCACTTAACTTAGGCCCACACATGGAATCTCAATCGAATCAAATGTGAAAACACCTAAAGGGGTGTTGACATTCTTGTCTTTGCAAGAGAGGATATGTATAGATCTATAGGATTGGAAGCATGATCCAATCATCCTCTTTCTAGAAGTTGCAGGTAGCTTATACAATTCAAAAATTTCTATCTCATCTCAAGGGAGTCATATGGTGAGTAATTTTAGGTTGTGATATGCATCCCTTGCATTGAGTAAGACACGAACAATCTCAATAAAAAAGGTGGGGCACTACAACAAAGTTTCTAGTCATTTTTCAATCTAGACTTTCGTGCCTACACTCACTAGTAAGCCACTTAAGGCTTTGGTAAGCTATAAGGAAGGGAGCTAGGACTACCTGTGTGGCTCTAAGTCCACCCCCAAATTGACACCAACAACACACACCCCCAAGTTAGGCTCCAATTTTCACCTTTACCACTTATATAGCGGGCTGAAGGAAAAGCCACATTGAGTTGTTCCCATTGGAGTGATCAATTATTTAAAGGCAAGTCCTCTACAAAAGCAAAAGTAGATATTGTGATTTCCCTTACACCCAAGGTCTATGAAGGTGAGGGGAGAGGATACCTTCACAACACCTTTGGGCGCATAAGACATGACAAACAAGAGTCAACAAATCCAAGCTTGAGCTAATATAAGAAAGCACAAAAACTCAATGAGCTACCCCTACAAAATTCAAATTAGTAGTTGCAAAAATAACCCCTATAAATCTGGCAAGAAGACATTAGTAGTTTCCGAAAGAGGGGCCTTTGGAAAAGATACACCACTTTGTTAGTACAATCAAGGGTTGGCCAAATCAAAACTAAATCTGAAAATACAAAAGATGAAATGTAAAAAACAACTTTTAAAAACTAGAGACGTTGTAGTACCTTCCAAAAATGCAGACAAAACTGACTAATAACCTGCAAAATTAGAAAAACATGCAAAACCATGTAACCACGAAAAAATCTACCACAAACGTGTTAGAAATAACCACACACGCATTAGGATAAACCACAGATGCAACAAGATATACTAGAGACACAATTACATATACCAGAGATGTCTCAAAATAGAAATTGTAAAAAAATGAAAAAATCCCTAATTAGCCACATACGTGGTAGAAACTACCATAGATGTGTTACACGTAGGAATAATGATCAGATACATGTCAACACAGAAAAATGTTAGGTTTGCAAAAAACCCTAAATAACCAGACACACATTAGGATCTACTAAAAATGTGCCGAGAATGACCGTATATTTGTCAGAAAATACCAAATACACAACAAGATAAATTTCTGACAAAAAATACAGAAATGCAACAAAAATTGCTAGAAACATGGAAACGAAAAGAAATAATCACAAAATTTGCTATGCAAAATTGAAAATACCTAAAACTCAAGCAAAAATGTTAGAAACAAGGGACAAGAGTCCCACCGAGTGTGCCAAAATGTTTATGTTGAATTTGACCCCTATTTGTAAATCTTAACTAAGCCAATCAGTAATTCTAAATCTACAAACTAATTCAAAACAACATCAATAGAGAATCTATCAAACATGCAAATACTAATGAAATAAACCAATATACCTTAACATGTCAAAAAGGTTTGTCTCCATTGTTCTCCTATCCTCCATGATCTTCCATTTGATGTTGTTGCTCTTAGATTTGTGTTGCACTTGCACAAGAGCTCAAGGAAGAATGGATGTGGTTGTGATGATGTAAAACTATGATGCAAAGATGATGTGATGATGTACTCTAGATTGATTTGATAGAATGTTGGCATTTTCAAGACATGTTATGAAAGTTGAGAGAAGGAAGCCTCTTTTATAGAGATCATCCTAAGAACAGAGGGTTTAGATTAAGAGGTTTACAGATGAATGGCCAGGATCACATAGATAAAAAAGACTCAATAAGATTGAAGGGTAGGTAAAGATGAAGAGAGGAGATTAAGAGGTGGAAAGGTAAAAGATAAGAATGAATAGGATTAAGATGTTAAATTGAAATGAAGGGATTAGATTTAAAGAGTAGGTAATTTAGGGAGACATGTTCTCATGTGAATAAGAAGAAAAAGGTAAATGAATTAATTAAATAAATAAAAGTATTTATTTAATTGATAGAGAAATGCCACATAAAATTAATAAATAAAATATTTATTTAATTTACGAAAGAGGGATGAGATTAAATAAATAATAAATATTTATTTAAATAGAAAGAAGAGGCTTAGTGCATGTAGCCAACGTACTAGAAGAGACTGCAACTCCTAGTCACATGGCTCTCAACTGCCTTCTTGACTAGCCAAGGATCATGATAACCATAGATGGTTGCATCTTTCTCATCCACCATCAACCTCTTTGTATAGGTGAGGTGTTCTTGATTGGTTGGATTATGGCAAGATTTACTTGGATCTAGCAATTTCTCCGATTTGTGCTCAATAACTTGTAGATGAAGATCAAGAAGAGGAGGGCACTCTCATTGGTTCCAAATTGATTATTGAAGATTCCATCCTTGGCAATGTATGAGTAAACTAGATGACTAGGATCTCCCTTATTGGTGTAGCTCTCATTGCTTAATGGTTTTGTTGTTCCTTAAATTTTGGTTTGGCCTTGATCTTGTTAGACTTTATTTTGTTGTACATACCTTTTTCTTATGATTAATATATTATTCTCTTTTTAATATATTCAAAATTAATGAACCATTATTCATTAAAAGAACTTTTCATCTTTAAATTATGATACAAATATGTGCTAACATTTAAAGTAACTACACTTTTTTGTGCTAAGTAGACATCCAACCGAATGAATATGGTTATATTTGATAGTACGCAAAGTCCAATAGTATTGAGTAACGATAGTAGTGATTACTTATTCAATATGAAAACAATTCGTTTGAGGAGGCAAGACATCACATCATGACTGGTTTCATAATCACAATTCATAATTTTTTTTGTTTTGTTTGACATTGAGAAGAGATTAAAGATTATTAACAATGCGATGCTCGATCCCTTAGAAAATCCGACATAAAAAAGAACCTAAAATTGAACTAATTTGAAACATCTGATCCCTTAGACCGTTGGGTCTCGTGAACATCATTAAAACTCCTTCATTCATTTTTCATTCATTTTTCATTCATTCATTCCCTCGTTCATAACATGTGAAACCCTTTAAACCCGTTAAGGAGAAAATAGACTTGGTGGGTTCTCTTTCTGGCTACGCGTGAGTCAATGAAACGTCGGTTTGGGAAAAGAAATGTCACAAGTTCGAATCGCGAGATCAACATTCCTACTGAATAGCCGGTACGATTCTATTTACAGAGAGCCTATTAAGCAGGCCGAGTGGGGGCCATGGAGAGTTGTTGCTTAGCTCTAACGCACACATAATTCTCGCCAAATTTGATGATAAAGCTTGCATTAAAGGCTTCGGATCACAAAACATCCTTTTTTTGTTGTTTCACGAAACGTAACGGATTAAATCTCCACAAATTTTGAGAAACGGAAGTTAACCATGGCAAAAAAAAATCTTTTGTATGTTTCTTTCACGAAACGCAACGAATTAAACCTCCACAAATCTTGACTAACAAAAGCAGAAAGTGCACGTTATCAACTGCCAAAATAACAGCAATATGAAATACCAAATTCATGGGAACAAAAGATTATGACACAAGTCAACAAACATGCGGTTGTTGTTGCAATGCGTTAAGCTAATCATTATTTTAAATTTGAAAGCAGGGAAAAAGGAAATTCGCTGCAAAACATCCCATGATCTCTAACCATGAAGAACACTGCATCTATGGGTATTGGTATTACAATTATATTCTGTATGATTGATGTTATGCAGTTTCAGAACATTAGCAGGGCTGACTTCCCTCCTGGTTTTGTTTTTGGAACTGCTTCATCTGCTTACCAGGTAAATATTTTAGCCAATTTGTACTTTTTTATAATCTTATTTCTTTCATTCAAGCTTTTGAGAATTCACCAGTTCTGAAATTTGAAAGCATGTTCAAAAAGTTTGAAGGAGCAGTGGATGAAGGAAACAGGAAAGCTAGCATTTGGGATACATTTGCACACAAACCAGGTTAATTGCTGAATTTTTGCAGAATCTTAAGAGATTTGTAAGCTTTCTCTCTGATTAAGGACAGTGGGTCCTGGTTTGATGATTAAGCAGAGTTATTCTTTTTGGCAGGGCGAGTCATGGACTTTAGTAATGCAGATGTAGCAGTTGATCAGTACCATCGTTTCAAGGTATGATGATCAGCTCAACCACCTGACATATAGTTCCAACAAAACACTCATAGAAGGTGAAATGTCAATTCTAGCTTGAGCAATGACTTAAGTATTCAAGTTTGATATACAGGAGGACATTGATCTTATGGTTGATTTGGGTATGGATGCCTACAGATTTTCAATATCTTGGTCACGATTGTATCCCAGTAAGGACCAACGAAAAAAAAAGTCTTTCTTTTTCAATTGTATTGTGTTAAATTTTGCTGAGATCAATGTTTTGATCATATTTCATGATTTGGATGAGGGAGCTGTCTGGCATTCTGAATTATGTTGTGGTTAATTGAACAGATGGAAGTGGAGAGATCAACAAAGCAGGGTTGGATTATTACAACACTTTCATAGATACTCTTGTTGAAAAAGGTGAATTCTAATATATGGTTCTTAGTAATGTAGTCATACTTATCTTTTAAACCAGCTGAGATGAAAGCTCATGGTGGATTCTTTTTTTTATAGGAATTGAGCCTTATGTTACATTATACCATTGGGACCTTCCTCAAGCTCTTCAAGATAGTTATGGTGGGTGGTTGAGTCCCCAGATTGTGTAAGAACCACACTTCAATTTATAATTATTGTGTATGATCTCACCAATGATAATTCTTTCATTCAACCATTTCATTATAGCTGTATACTGTGTTTTGCAGAGATGATTTTTCCAAGTATGCAAAGGCTTGCTTTGGAGCTTTTGGAGACAGAGTGAAGCATTGGATCACATTTAATGAGCCTAGGGGATTTTCTATCAACGGTTATGACCTTGGCTTGCAAGCTCCAGGAAGGTGTTCCATTCTTTCTCACCTTCTCTGTAAGGCAGGAAACTCTTCGGCAGAGCCTTACATAGTTGCTCACAACATACTTTTATCACATGCTACTGCAGTCGATATTTACAGGCAACATTTCAAGGTCTCAACCTACTTTTTCAAATTCTTATTTTGAATAATATTTAGGCATTGGGCTCATGGAAAGTAATTCAGAATAGGAACCCCAAGCATCTAATGTGGCTTAAGGGAAGGTGTTGGTAATAAGTCAAATCGAGACTTAAGATGGGCTGGTTCTATAAGTGCCAGTAGCTCAATTGGTAGAGCATTCCATTAGCATGAAAGGTCTTAGGTTTGAGTCCTAATTGACCCATGAAATACTCAACATAAAAGCCTTTAAAAGTATGGTGGCTCCCATAAACTTGTTCCAAAAGTGTGAGGAGATTGTCTATAAGAGTTGCAGCTTCCTCCATGAGACCTCTGTCTATGTTGTATTTTTAATGAATCAGTTAGGACTCGAACCAGTTATGAGCTAAATGATATTCCGTGTGTGCAGAAGAAACAAAGAGGGAGCATTGGTATCACTCTGGATGCCAAGTGGTTTAAACCAATGTCTGATTCTTCGGAAGATCAAGATGCTGCTCAGAGAGCACTAGATTTCGAGCTTGGATGGTAAATTGATTTAAAGAAAAAGGATTAATGATTCGCTTCAAAGTAATTCTTAAAATTAATTTTCCACAGTCTATCAAATAATGTATGATTGTTCTTTATTTTAATTATGTATATTCCTCAATCAACATTTTAGATCACATTCAATTATCCATCATTTAAAAAGATAACACACAATTAAAAGAAAAAAACAATCATACACTATTTATTAGATAAAACTGCTCATTCCCTGCAGGTTCATGGATCCCATCTACAAGGGTGATTACCCGGCATCAATGAGGCAGATGGTGGATAACAGGCTACCCAAATTCTCTAAAGAGCAATCCAAATTACTCAGAGGTTCTCTTGATTTTGTTGGCATTAATCACTACACAACACTATATGCTCGAAACGATAGAAGTCGAATTCGCAAGAGAATTCTAAACGATGCATGTTCAGATTCAGCAGTTATAACAAGTCGTAAGCTTAGAAACTTATTGTACTGTCTTTCTACATTCCCACATTAAAATATTAAGATTAACTTCCTGATTTTCATAACTGTATCATTTGATTGCAGCCTTTCGTAAAGGAGTTTCGATAGGAGACCGTGTACGCTACCAAAACTCTATAACGGATAAGATAACAATTTTACACTCCTCCTGAATTACTAGTAACCATTTTGTATTTTCTTACTACAGGGTGCCTCCATCTGGCTGTACATTGTTCCGTGGGGTATCAGAAGTCTCATGACTTACATCAAGCAAACATACAGAAACCCTCCAGTAGTTATCACAGAGAACGGTGATCTTCTCACTCAACTAAAATTCTTGTATGCATTTCTATTTGAATTTTCAATCTTGAAATGAATATTGTATGTGATGAGAGTTATCCAAAAGACAGATTTTGAAGGCCACTTTCTTCAAATTTTTAATTTTTTTTAATGGTGGTCATAATCTTTTTGGCAGGGGTTGATGATCGGAACAGCCGCTTCATACCTATGATGAATGCCTTGAATGACAACAAGAGGATGGAGTATCACAGTGAGTATCTTTCAAATGTATCCGCTGCTATCAAGTAAGTGGGTAGTCTGATATGATTTTGCTATCAAGATTGAATTGTGTAATTTAGAGTTAAATTCATTGATTTAATTTTATGAGTAATAGTTCGCAAGAACTAGCATTAATTGCATATAGGTGAAGCATTAAGCTTTTTTTGGAAGATCGGCCATCCCAATATGCGCTTAATCATGGACTTAGTACTGGACTTACCTATGATTAAGCGCTTGAGTTAGAGTAATCCTGGGATGATTGACTTGTCGAAAAGGTCCAATGTTTCACCTTGTGAACATCTAGATGTAATGATATTACGTGTATCGTTAATAATCATGAAAAATGGGTTCTTGTGAACTACTGCTCATGAAATTTGAATTAACAAATTTGATTCGAAAACTACAGAGAAAATAATTGAATTGAAATGTAGTGTTTATGGAATCCCAGGAAAGATGGGTGCGACATAAGAGGTTATTTTGTGTGGTCACTGCTGGATAACTGGGAGTGGAATTCAGGATTTACTGTGAGATTTGGGTTATACTTTGTAGACTACAAAAACAACCTCAAAAGATATCCAAAGGCTTCCGTGAGCTGGTTCAAAAGCTTCCTAACCCCGATTCGGTGACGATAAAGACAGGAAATTTATTTATTTATTGTACGTTACTTGGACCGTAGGGCTGGTATATATTAAATTTTATTGACGAAAGATTCTCCTTACCTAGAGTGGATTATGTGTGATGTGGAAGAGTTTTGCCACGTGGAAAAGCAATCTGAACGTCAAAGTTTGAAGTCAATTTGTATTCGTGATAATCCATTCATTTGATTAACAGTTATATTTGGCCGTATATAACAACCTGTCTTACCCACTGTGCATTAGGAATCATTTGTCTGGAGTAGTTGGGTTTTTAAAATTTTTTTTTGTTGAAAAGTAATCTAAATTTTAAATATTAGATTTGTAGAGATATTTATGAGTTGGGGTTGTCTATTATGTATTTTATTCAATGTCAGCAGAATTTTATAATTTATAAGATTTTTTATTGTTATTTTTAGATTTGATGGTGTGAATGTTTTTTTGGGTGGACAAGTCTTATTAAATGATGTTCGAGAGCAAAAGAGTAAAATGACAAAGTCCATATTGTAGACATCTAGATAATGAGTTCAAATCTTCTTCTTCAAAATTTATCTATTTTATTTTACTATATTTAATAATTAATTAAAATTTAAATCTTTTATTCTACATCTAGATTTATTAATAAAATATAGACAACTTCATAATTTTAATTTTTTTTCAATAAATTTATTCTAAATTTAGATTGATTAGTAAATATGATTTCAAATGTCTATTCAAAATATTCCATGGACACTCTAAAAGTTTTAAACTTTTGTCAATAAATTTATTCTAACTTTAAATAGAATAATAAATATGATTTCAAAAGCCTACTCAAAATATTCCATAGGCAACTAACAGTTTTAAATTTCTGTAAATAAATTTATTCTGAATTTAGATTGATCAATAAATATAATCAAATGTGAATTCAAAATATTGGATAGACAACAAAACACTATTAAATTTCTGTTGATAAATTTATTCTAAATTTAAATTGATTAATAAATATAATGATTTTACACACTAATTGAATGAAGATTTATGATGAGAAGAGTGACGTTTTGAGGTATCCACCGACTATCATTTGCACTCGCGTCAGCTAAAATATATTTTTATGTTGATATTGTTTATTTTTATTTTTAAATAGTCGTTTCATATTATATTAATAAAAGAGAATAAAACGTGGGGCGGAATTAGCTATAAAATAAAATATCATTGATGTAATATTTAAAAATAATTGCAGTAGTTGAAAAAGAGGGTAAGATACTTTATAGTATAAATTTAGATAAATTCAACTCTTTAAATAAAAGAGTTGCGATGTATAGTAATATTAAATATAGTAATAATTAAATGTGAGAGGTAGAGTATTTAGTTTTAAAATTGATAATGATAAATAATGTTGATGATAATCTGAATTGACTTATTCTTATCACAAAATTATCTATCTTATTCTATTATTTCATGATTTGAATTGGTTAGACAATCATGCTAATCAATTATTATTCTCACAAGTTTGATCTTGGTTGTTGTAAACTTGATCTATTGCACAAAATTGATTAGTATGACATACAAATAATTTGGAAAAAAATGTTCCTAAAGATTCACTTCCCTTCATCTTCTTGTTATTTGAATTTGTCAAGATAGTGTGTATGGTCGTCGTTAAGGAGCATGCCAATTTAATCGTTGAACAAATTCTCCTAGGTCACACCCCTTAATGGGCTAAAGTAACTATGATGAACGGTATAGAAGACAAGATACATGAATAGGAAAATGGTCTATATGATGATCATGTAGATTTATTTCTTTATTACCTTTTAGAAATTAAAGTATGCACAATTTTCTCTTTCCCTTGCATATTATAGTATTTGAATCCTTATTATTTAATTGTCGGCTCATAATGGTTGTTAGAAAAGAGTGTGAAAGTTAGAATTCAAAGGTTTGATTTTGGGGTCATTACTATGTGTCTTAAAATTCAATTAGGTCGATATCAAGCAATGTGGAAATGAACCATAGAATAGAGTGATAATCTTGAGGTCAAAGAATAATGTATGGAAGCAAGTGCAAATATGAGGAAAAATTGGATGATTAGAGGGAAAATGTATGAACATTGGTATAAATAGGGATAAAATGGACATGGACATGAATCGGGCCATAACCTAAACTCAACATGAGTATGCCACTTATTGATATACTATTACATTAAATTCTACTAAATTGGACACAAACTAAATGCTCAAAATGGAATGAGTGTGCTAATTTCACCATCATACTAGAGTAAGGAAGTAAAGAATATGCTACAAATAAATCTAAATTTGCATTTTTTAATTATAATTTATGACTTAAGATAAATAAAGGTAATTGACACATGATCAATTAAGATTGTAAATAAATGTCTTAAGATGAAGAATGAGATGGAGATTACGTGCTTACCTTGGAATTGACACAATGCAAAGTTTGATTGTAGTGATATATTGTGATGGAGAGATAAAAAATTGAATCTAGTATTATATTTAAGTATGAGGCTTTAAAAGACTAAATTTAATGATAATTTGAGATCTTTGGACACGATTACATTAGTGTGAGCTAGTCTAGGTGGTGCAATTCTATCCTAATACTATGATATTTTCCTAAGAATAAATTGTCATTTGATACTTGTAGAAGAGTTGCACCTAATGTATATCTCTAGAAAGAAAAGCCATGTGGTTCTAAGAAGTGTAGTTGGTACTTACTATAGCATTGAGAAAGAGTAACATTAAACTTCCTTGTTAGCATTTAATCCTAACACCAAGTCAACAATAATATTTGCATAGCAAGTAAACACAAGAATTGGCTAATATATATAATATATTCAAATGGCTAGAAGCTACAAAGTGTTAGTGACATGTGTGAATATGTTGTCTTGATTAGATTCTATCTTTAACATGTATACAATACCAAGGGTAATTCCTTTAAATACATGACTAAACACATAATTAGAACATTTTACCACAAATGATTATGAATGATATAGTTATATCTAATTTCCACCTAAAGAATGAGAGAATTCTATTTTTTTTAAATAATGGATGATCTATCTCAAACATGATATATTCTAGGGGATAAAAATCACACGTTTTTTTAGTCTAGGGTAAAAATGTACAGATAAATGGATTAGGGGTGTTTTGAGAAAAATAATATGACACTCAAGAGTCTTGTATTAGGTTTTGGGTTAGCGAACATGTCATATGTTTACATAAGAGTCATATATTTACACACAACTTTTTAGGGAGAGGGTGATTGGGTCATGCTTCCAATCTTGGAGCCCCCTAGCTATCCTCTCTCACAAAGACAAGAATTCCCAACACTCCTTAAGGTGTTGCACATTTGATTCGAAGAAGATTCTTGGTTTTCACGAGCCTAGCATCATTGTAATGAAGCATTAAAATTAGGTTGTGCAAAGTGTTTGGAGTGTCTTCAAATGTGTTAGACTAGTGGAGATTCACTTTGAGGATAATTACTTATCCTACCTTTATCAATAAAAAATTAGCCAATGTGTATTATTATCTTACATCTCTTGCCAAGAGAAATACAAAGAAATGGTAGTCCTAACACTGCCCTTTGGTGTCTGTGCCTCTATTTTGGCATCCACACCTATAAAAAATTATCTACACTTTTTCGTGCCTTGGCTTGAAATAAATGTCTCCACCTAGCCTTTTTCGTTTGTGCCTTGACAATATTTTGATCAATTCAATCTGACATATTACTTGACAAACACAAATCTTGACATCTGGTACGACAATTTATGACCCTAGGGAATCTTGATAGATGTACAAACGAAACCTCTTATTGACACAGTCACCTTTCATTCCATCATCATAGTCATCCACCTTTATTCACACCCTTCTTTGAAACCAACCTTTTGTTATCTCTTTGGACTTAGTAAACCAACCAAATATCGAGCCCTTGATCAAATCCATTATCCTCAATCCTTAATCCTTATCCAAGGTCCAAGCTTAGAAAAAGTTTATCTAGATTCTTAATCCTTTGTAATCCCTAATTAGTGTCATGCTTAAGAACTTGCCTATCTTAAATATTGCACCTAACTAGTCCTAATCATTGGGTTAAATCCATAATCCCTATCTAATATTTCACGAGAACTTTTCCTATCCCAATTAGGAAAAGATATAATCCTAATCAAAATTATTCACTAAAATCTAGATCTTACCTAGTTTTGTCTCAGATCTTACCCCATGCAAATAAAATATAATCCTAATCCAATCCAATCCAAATCAAATATTAATCCAAAACCCAATCCAAATTAATTTTAATCCAATGCTAAGTCCAAAACCCATTGTCCTAAGTCCAAGATCTTTCTTCCTAGTCCAAAGTCCAAATTATCCATATTCTTAATCTTCCAATTCCCATTGTTTAACAAACCTACATTTCTAAAACCTTAAGATTTTCCTTTGTATGGTCAACTTAATGATTTGGATAAAGAAATCTAAGACATGAAGAAATAAAGGAGGGACATCAAAAGAAAGCTTATACCTTTGAAGAAATATGTCCCTTTCCTTTTGATAAATCAATTTCTATAGCTCCAGGGTATCTTTCTAACTTTGAGATTCTAAAATTTGACAAGTATAAAGGAAAGTGAGAACCTAAAGAGCATATTAAAGAGTTATTCATAGCTTATGAAGAAGTCTCCTATAATGACATCTAATTAAGAAGACTTTTACCAAAGAGTCTAGGAGGCCTTGCCCTTGCATGGTTCACTAGTTTACCTCATGGCTCTATTACCTCATTCCCATATCTCACTAAAATATTTGTGGCTCATTATAGATATAATATTGAGAGTGAGGTATCCATGATGGATTTATGTAATACCAAACAAAGGAATGAGGAAGCCTTTTCCAACTTTTTACAAAGATGGCATCACCTCATTAAGAGATTTCCTTGAGATATTCCCGAAGCACACCAAGCGGAAATGTTCATGATCAGTGTGTGAATTTTCCAAGATCAAGGGCACAAAGAAAAACACAAATAAGAGAGACAATAGTTTTACAAGAACAAACTGTATTCTCATCAATATGCAAATATGATCAACTAGATTAACCAAAACAAAGAAGATGAGATTGCTTATATAGGCAAGGCCAAATGGATATGTGAGCACACAATCATGACATGTGGCTCAATGAGAAATGAGGGTAGGTAGGAGAAATAATAAAATATTCCACAAGAGGTGGATCACCCACCAAAGGTGGAATGTAATAACAAGATAAGACCAGAAAAGGTGGAATTTATCCTACATACATCATCCCTATGTGCACACTTCCCTAAGTGCACGAGGGATTCACTAAATAGGCAGTATCATATCACGTGCGTTCATATTGGGGGGTTTAATATCCAAAAAATGAGGGTAAAATATATTGCCCATTAGTGAAAATAGGGGGGTTTTTAATTTGGGCTATGAAAATGTAATATTTTGTGCAAATAGGGGGGCTTTTAATTCAGGCTGTGTATTGAAATGGGGTAAGAAAAAAGGAGTTTAGAGCAATATTTTTTGAAAATAGGGGGATTCTTTAGTATGCCATGAATGCTAGTGATATAACCTAGGTTCACTAAGTGAATGCCCTATGCCTAAGTGTCTCATATCCAAACTAGGATGAGATGCATTATCCTAAGTCAACTTAAGTAAAGTGTAATTATATCCTATATGAATAAATAATTACACCAACAAACCCCCTTAAGTGCAACTTAGGGGAATGTAGACTCAAGTTAACCAATGCAAGATGGGTCTCGACTACTAGGCCATGTTAGGTACCAATGTACAAATGCACATGCAAGCAAACCTATGCAATGCAATCTCTCACAAATAGAGAAAGGGAGAAAACCCAGTGGAAAAAAAATCTCCCCAAAAGAGAGATATATGTACAAAGAGACTCTCAAAGAAGAAGGACAAAACCTCAAAGAGGAAAAAGGCCCCCCCATAAGAGAGGAAGGAGAAGTCAGCCGACCCTCCTTGGTGAAATGTCCCGCACCCCCAAGAGAGCATGCAAACTGATTATAAGTACTCTTAGTGAAGGGTTTGGTGAATATGTCTCCAACCTGCTCCGCTGTAGGACAATACTCCAAATCAATTACCTACTTTTGAATCAACTCCCTAATGTAGTGCATATGTATCTCGATGTGTTTGATCCGCTAGCCCAATCAGAGTTTGTGTAACCAACCAAGCGAAGTCCCGTGCCTACTGCAAAGCGAATCCCATAATGATGTGTACCCTGGATGTAGTGCAAGATGCATTTGGATGCTTTCCAATGAAGCTCATGTGGTTCCTGCATTAAGCGTGAAACCATGCCAAGCACAATGAAATGTCAGGGCGTGTGTGAGTCAAGTAGATGAGACTACCCACAAGCTGATGATACAATGTGGCATCAACAAGTGGAGTGGAACACTTAGCCTCAAGCTTGACTCCTGAAAGAAAGGGAGTAGGCGTAGGCTTACAATCAACCATGTGGAAGCATGCAAGTAGATCAAGAGCATACTTGGGCTGTGAAAGTGTAATCCTGAAAGGTGACTGTGAAATCTCTATCCCGAGAAAGTAGTGCAAAAGACCCAAGTCAGTCATGGTAAATCGATCAAGCAAAGCAGATTTGACACTGCTAATGATGGATGAGGTGATCCCTGTAATGATCAAGTCATCAACATAGAGCACAAGTATCAAGTATGAGTCATCCTGTCACAAAATGTAGACATTTGGATTGGAATGACACCTAGTGAACCCTGTTGAGAGAAGAAAGGAATCCATCTTGGCATACCAAGTCCTAGGGGTTTGCTTAAGGCCATAGATAGATTTCCTCCATCGGCAAAGCAATGAAGAATAATGGATGAAACCTTGCGATTGCTCCATATAAATCTCGTTATCAAGATACCCATGAATAAAAGCACTCTTCACATCCATCTGATGTATAACTTAACCATGAGCTGCGGCAATAGCAAGTGTCAAGTGAATGGAGCAAATCTTGGCTACAGGCACAAAGGTCTCAGTATAGTCAACACCTGGAACCTGTGAGAAACCTTTCACAACAAGTTGAGCCTTACACTTATCAAAACTACCATCCACTGCAAACTTGGTCCGATAGATCCACTTACATCGAACCATCTTTTCCCCTTAGGGAGAGGGACTAACTCCCAAGTGTTATTCCTCATCAAGGAACTATATTACTCCTCCATAGCTTGGTCCCACTCGAGAACCCCTGATGCTTCCTGAAATGTCTGTGGATTAGAAGCGATAGAAATGTATGCATGTGGAAACTCATGATGCTATGATCGAGTCCTTTGTGTGTCTGAAGGATACCAACAAGAGAGCCCATGGACTTAAGTGTCTGTCGAGCCCAACGAGGTCTAGCTGGAGATGGAGGATGAGGCTCCTCAATTGCAAGTGGACCATGCAGAGGTGTAACCCTACGAGTCAGAGTTGAAGGAGTATCATCATCTGAATCAATGTCATCACTATCCACAATGGAGGAAGGTGGAGGAGGAAGTGAGGCCAAGCTAGGAGATCTTTTGTCAAAGTGAACACTCCTCTCAATAAACACCTCATGTGTCTTTGGATCTATTGATATGCCTTAACACCCTCGGGATATCCAACAAATATGCAAGGCCTACTCTAGGTTCCAATGCCTTGCATTTCTATGGAGGAATGCGAGCCCATGTTGGACACCCATAGACTCTAAAATGTCTCACAATTAGTTTCCTACCAACCCAAGCCTCAAAAGGAGTGATAACCTTCAAATCTTTTTGAGGAATTGAATTTTAGATATGTGTGGTACAACTGATAACCTCTTCCCAAAAGGCAGGATCAAGAGAATGTGTGTGTATCATACAACTAGCCATCTCCTTGAGAGTTCTATTCTTCCTTTTTGTGACTCTATTCTGTTGTGGAGTGTAGGCAACTGAATGCTGAAGATCAATCCCCTTAAGTGTACAAAACTCCTCAAGTCTATTGTTCATATATTTCCCTTCCATTATCTATGCGAAGGATCTTGACCACTTTCCCTGATTGCTTCTCCACATGAGCCTTGAAGGATAGAAATTTGTCAAACACTTCACTCAGAAAGTAGACCCAAGTGAAGCGAGAGTAGTCATCAATGAAAGTGAGGACATAGCAGGCCTTACTAAAAGAAGGTGATGGAAATGGAACTACTACATCGCTGTGAACAAGTTGAAGAACTTCCAAAGCTCTCCAAGATTTTCCCTTATCAAACTTCTCCTTGGGATGCTTTCCCATGGAACACCCTGAACATACACCCTTTGAAAATCTGATTTGAGGTAGACCTATGACCATTTCTTTAGTGCTAAGTTGCTGAAGTAAGTAGTAGTTAAAGTGACCAAACCACTCATGCCATAACTTACTTTGTGAATTTGAATGAGTAAGAAAGGCCATAAAAGGAGATATTGGCACAAAGTGGGAGAATGAATAAAGCCTTGAATTGTGATTGACTTATCCCACTGCTACCAAGGCATCATTATCAAGTTCTTTTACCATAATTGAATTAGGTGTAAACTCAAATTTCTTCCCATTCTCATAGTGAGTGATTTGGTAGATAGAGAGAAGGTTGGTGGTCAAGTTAGGAACATAACAAACATTCTCAAATGTTCCATCATCCATGGCAACCAAATATTTCCCTTGTACCTCAACTTGTGTATCATCACCTATGTAAATATGAGGTACCTTAGATGGATCCAATGAAGAAAATTTCTCCTTTGTAGAATCCATTTGATAAGAGGTGTTTGATGGTATGATGAAAGAATAAGTATTCGATAGAATACTGAGAGGGGTGGGGTAAATCAATATATTGAAATAATGATACAAAGTTCCCAAGCTCAAACTCAGTCAAACAAAGTAAACATATCATAGTCAAGATCAATATTCTTAGGAATACTTGACATTAACTGGTTTAACTGTTATGAAATTTTTTAATAGTAAACACCTTCAATCTTGTAAACATCAACAATGCTTAATCATAACTCAGCATATTCATCTCTCAATGCTTCTACTTAACATGCCTTATCAAAAGTTAACCAAATCAACAAATAAGATCACAGCCACAAAAGCATTCACCACTTGACACAAATGTTTATATGTGGAAAACCCAAATAGGTAAAAACCACAGTGAGATGGGACTCACAAGGATAGCTATCTGAACTTTTTCAAAGTTTGCAGCCTATTAGAGCTTTACAATAATTCATGTTAAGAACTAATTCCGATTAGGAATCACCTGGTTAAGGGATTTGCAAGTATGCCTTGTTAGAAGCACAATACCCTGTTAGGAGTAACCTCGCTGGAGGATTTAAGAATCCAAGCTAATGGACCACCTTGTTAGAGGATTTAATGAGTAACCAAGCTTGTTAGAGATTACCCGGTTAAGGGATTTTACTTTTGTTGCAATTGTTAGAAAACAACAAGTTTTCTTGATCTATCTGAGTAGCACTACATTTGCTTGATCAAATCCTTCTAAGCTTCAATCTGCCTTCACTCAAAGTGCAGATCCATTCACTGGTTGGGAAACCACACACTCAACATGTTTTCTACCAATCTTTCCAACAAACTTTACAATCAACTTCATAGACCTTAAATACAAATCAATTAGGTTGGTAACACAACAAAAACCTAATTCTCATCATTGAGATTACAAACAAGTCGGTTCAATCTTGACCGTTAGAAATCATGACAATCTCTTCACATTCTTCAAGAAAATTCCAACCGCTCCATGACTTGGACTTTGTAACTCATCACACGCTATGCATTAAATGCAATCCGCTTTGCTCCTTCCCTAGACAATAAGAAAACGTGCCAAACTAATTTGAATTTGTCCTCATACAATGATCACACGTGTCTCTATCATTACCATTCATCAGATAATAAACCAACAAAATTGATCGGTTAGGGTTTAACAACTGATAGGGTTTACCGGTTCCATTACATAGAAAGGTTTGACCCTTTAGACCGGTTCAACTCACAAACTTTACATACCGGTTACAATATCTTCTACAACTCTATTCTTACCAGTTACTAGCCAATATCAAAAACAACAATATCAACAATAACATGAATACCTTTTACCAGTTCAATTGACATCAATGACAACATATCATTAATGCAATCTCTATGGAAAATGCCAATAAACTCAAAATGCCAACAATGTTGGTCCTTACAATTGAAATAGCAACTAGGTTCTAAAAACTCAGCTCAGGGATTGGACATCCTTACTGAGCAACTACCTTTCCTATAGCAAAGGTTCATTTACTTTATCAACCACGGACATAAACTTGAAATGGGCTGGCACTATATGTGCACTAAGCTCAAATTACAACCATTCTATCCTACTGCTGGAAAAATAAATTCTTTGAAACAAATATGCAAAAACATAAAAAATCACAATTGAAAGTAACTTAAGAAAATGCTACTAATGACAACGTCCTGGTCAGCAGACATGAACTACTCTACCTGCTTTGGCTGCAGGAACAAACACATGAACTATTTTGAGTGGTTGCAGAAACAGTCGAATACCAAAACAACAACTATAAAAAATGGAAATTAACTTAAAAACACACAGGAATTACTCACCAAGTGGGCCCCCTTGAGTGAGTATATCCAAAACTCAGATAAAACCTGATAAGCTCAGAATACCATTATCTTATTTACTTCAAATTGATTGCACATACATAAGTTTGAAAACTGAATACTACTAACTCTATGGTTGTTCTGTCTACCCCCGTGAGGAGATAGAGACCTTTATTTATAAGAAAACTTATAACAAACTCCTAACTGATCAACCCACATCCTAGAGGAATAGGTGAACATGACTGATTACATTAGAAGAAGAAGTCAACGCATGAATTCAGAACAACAACAACTGTCCTGCTACTGAGAAAATATAGTGCAACCTCCTTCCTAGATTTATGTTTCATCAAGAACAATCATGAATGCTCCGCAGATCGCCCTGCTGAGGAATTGGTCAATTGGTTATGACCTTCTTCGATGCTGCTCCACTTTGACTGAGTCTGCATCCAACGACATGCTGATGTGTCTTTTAACCTCAAGCTTAGTCATCCTTTCATCTTGGCTGACCTTGCATCATGGCGTTAATGTGCACAAAAACATGTGTATCCATTGATGTTAACATAACATAAATTAAACCATATTTTAAGATTAACTCAGATAATTTGCATATATTGGCTATATAAAGATCTTTAGATAACAACCTTAGGTTTAAGATAAATTAGGTCCAAAGACACAATCAGGAAATTCCTATAACCCATACATTACCCAAACATATGACCAAAGCAAGAGTACGTTCTATGAAAAATCTGACAAAATGAAGCCATTATTTTGGCTCATCATTACTCCCCAACCTAGCTTCTTGGTGGTCCTACAACAATAGGAAATTTGCTAATCCTAGTATTAATTCTCAAATTCCCGGGGGTAGCCTGTCCAGAACCTCCTATAGAGAAGCTCCAATAGAACCCTTTCATTTTTTCCAAGCGTGTCCACTTGGAGCACTTTGTTGCTTCATCACAAGGTGGGTCATTATCTCTGCACCCCATCAATATCCCTAGAAGAATGGGTGGCTGGAAGCAAAGGGGAAACTAATTTTTTCCTTTTGTTTTGCCCAAATGTATATATTTGGGTGCCTGTCTTAGTGCTGCATGATAATTTGACAAGGAATACGGCTCAAATTGTTTCAATTCATTAGCTAGACTATTCCAACGTTGTACTAAATGTCCAATTGCCACCTGACCCTCAACTATAGACATCTGCTCATACTCTCTGAATACTTCTTCTCTTAGAGGTAGAATGTTATTCGCATAATCTGGTCGATACAAAATTTTTTGCCAATCATAATAAAGTTGTCTCAGATCCCTTGATTCAGCTCTCAATGGAAGTGGGAGATCAAGTTCCTCCTTCCCGTGTATCCTAAATTATTCTCCCCTAGTAATTTCATTTTGAATCCATGACACGAGAGCCCTTAGTTGAATATCCCCAATGTAGAGTAGGGGATTCCAGTCAGCATCATGAGGGACAACATAATTATGTAAATAGAACTCACAAGGCAAATTTTTGATGGCTGTAGGAGATGCCTGATAGACATGGTAAAACTCCCAAGGTGTTTCTAAAGAAGGACTTAGGTCTCCAATAATTCTCATCAATTGAAAACAAATATGCTGCTCTTTCAAATACAGGGAGTAGACTCAAGGTGGCACTCTACACTACATTAGTTGTGGTATCATAGTAACTACCGTATCCACCTTATTTTTGAGATGAGAAATTTCCTCATCTTTTTGTTCAATTACTTTCTTCTATTGATCAATAAGTCTTCGCATCTATGATTTTTCTAACTCCCATTCTCTGTAGAAGGAAAGAGCAACAACATGGCTAGTAAGAAAAGAGGGTGGTCTATGAACTGATGCTTTAGGCTTTGACTTCCTAGCTCTGCCTTCTGTTTCAACAATCTGTCATGTGATGGAGGCTGCTTCAACATTCTTCCTTGTGACAAAGGCCAAGTTGTCAAGCACATCTAAGCCCACACCTTCCTGTGGCTGTTCATGAGGGATTTCTTCCCCTACTTTTTCACCTCTATCTCCTTCTTTACTAGGTTCTTCAAGTTCCTAAACCTCATGCGGCTCCATAGGTGAGGACGAAGGAATAAAATCTTGGTAAGGACTGCTCAGTTATTGCTTTGGGTAATTAATAGGAATGTTGGCACTCAACTTCTCTGACTGCTTTTGATTTTTAGGTTTTCTTCAAAGTCTGCCACTTCTTCTCAGAGGCATTTCTTCAGTGGCTGTAGGAGAATCTTCTTTTGCAATTCTTCTTTTCTTTGTGACAGGAGGGGCTGAATCCACACTTTTTCCCTTCTCATTCTTCTTCTCTATGTCAATTTTCTTCTCTTTACCTTTCTCCCTCTATGCAATGGCCCTAGTTCTTATTGGGGTTTGTGATAGAACCCCTGTCTAGGCTTCTGCTGCTTTCGACAAGGTTTCTTTCGACGAGGGTTCCTCTCCTGTAGGAACATCCTGAACTGGTGACATCCTGGAGGATGGGGGATCAATGATAGGACCAAGTCCTTCTAAATTTTCCCCTTCTTGAGATGGGGGCTTTTCTGCTGGACCCACATTATTTACTCTAAACTTTCTAACTTTTAAAAAGTCATCCCAGGTCATCTGAGAAACATCTCTTAAAGACCTTTCAACCAACAATTTAATCAAACAATGGGGAGTAACAGAGTGAGGCCTACCTTTTTGTGTCTCTGCTGCACTGATGGAAAGAAGATTATACAACACATTCAGAACATTGATTCTCCTCCTATGGCGTAGATGACTCAAGAGCTTAAAATGGTGGGAATGCAGGCATGATAATCTTCCTTCACAAGCCAAATCTTTCATGATGTATAACGCTACTGCTTTCCATTTGGGAGGAAGGGATTCTCATCTGGTCCCCTGCTTATCTATTACCAAAGTTGGGTCAGCTTGTTGCATGAATTCTTCCCTTTCACTTTGTGCGTCCTTTATTTCGGGGTATTTTTCCCCATCTGTTGGCAACCCTACTACCTTTGCAATCCACTCTTCTATCACGATAACTCTTAACCCTTTCACCCGAGCTTCCCCATCAGAAAATGTACGGGTGAATTCTCTTGCAATATCCTCATTTAACTCAGTTAGCTTCAGAAAATAATATAACCAACCACTATTGCAGAATTTAGGTTCACAAACCTGGTCTTGTAGAAGGACATCATGCACTGTAGGTTCATGGCGAACTGGCAGACCACCCATTGTAACACTGGCACTCACAACTCACCACTTGCAGAAATGTGCTCAATTTTGTCTAACCTTTGCAAATTCTCAAAAGAAAATATGCTCTTCTTTCAAATAACCCAACTACTATTTCAAAATAACTCAAGGCAAGTGAAAAAATGGTTGCGGCAGAAGGTATAGAAAAAGGAACAAAGTACATAATGTTACATGAAACCGAAATGATTTAAATTTAAATCTTATTTGAGATGACATAAGAATTATCCATGAGAATAATTCAACATCATACTTTCCCCCCAACCTAAGGTGTAACATGTGTCCACACATGCAGAGGATGACTAAAAAGAACACCATGCAAATATCATTATGATACGAAATATAGTTTAATAAATCTATGCAACAAAAAATAAATACACACAAGCGTACCTGATATCGTGCCATAATGACAATAGTTGGAGAAATCCATCATGCATGAAGTCGATCCCCTATGTACGGCAAGTGAGGTGAAGAAATGAATGACGAAAGTGGAATGATATGGAAGAGTGATTGGCGAGCACGAAAATGGAATATTTATTGTGAAGAAGGGTACATCCATGGGATATGGAAGTATTTATTATGAGCATGCAGCAAAAAAATTAGGAAGAAGGTGGGACGAAAAGTTCACCTTCTTTTGCTACAGGAATCTCAACACCTTCCTAAGTAGTGAATTGCTGCAAGAATTCCTCTTTGGAAAGAGGCTTATGATAGAGACACAAGTGATGCCCATTTACCAACAATTCAAATTTTATAGGATTAATAGTTACCAATCGTACTGCACCATTTGGAAATGTTTCAATCACCTCATAAGGCCCTAACCAACGTGTCTGCAGTTTGCCCAAATTATCGTTATACCTGGAGTCATACAAAAGGGCCCAATATCCTGGTTTGAATGTTTTGTCTTTGATATATTTATCATGCCATTTCATGCATTGATTCTGAATTGTTTGTGTGTGCTATAGGGAAGACTTCCCGATTTCATCTAAGGCATTAAGTTGTAGGAGCCTGTCTTGTTGAGCTGCAGAGAGAGTCATATCCAAGGCTATGGTTGTTTTAAGTGTTTTATGATCAAACTCCATAAACATCATAGCCAATTTTTGATACACCATCTCAAAGGCTGTAAGACCTGTAGTTGTTTTCCATGTGGTCCTATATGTCCAAACTACTTCAAATACCTACTAGACCAATCCTTACAATGAAGGGCTACTATTTTGGTTAGTATAGATTCAATCTCCCTATTGGTGATTTTAGCTTGTCCATTTGCTTGAGGATGGTAGGGGGTTGACTTTCTATGCCTTATATTATATTCATTGACCAAGGTTGTAATCAAAGTGGAAGTAAATTGTGCCCCTTGATCAGTCACAATCTCTCACGGAACTCCATATCTGGTAAAGATCTCCTCATACAAAAATTCTGCTACCCTGTTATCTCTGGCATGCTTGAATGCTTTAACCTCAACCCATTTTGTAACATAGTCAGTACACTAAAGAATGTATGATCTACCATTTGAAGGTGGATCAATTGGCCTAACAAAATCTAACCCCCATTTGTCAAATGGTGTAACAACTACCTGTGGATGCAAAGGCGTCTCATCAGACCGAGTAGGTCTGCCCATTCTCTAACATCTATCACACTTTCTAATATACTTTTCTGCATCTCTGTGCAAAGTTGGTCAATAATAACCCGTATTCAAGATCTTTATAGTTGTTCTCTTGTAAGCAAAGTGTCCCCCACAAGGCTCGTCATGACAGGCATGAAGAATATCATAAGTCTCATCTTCTCAAACACATCGTCTCATAACTTGATCTGGCCCTGTATAGAATAAGCAATCTGCTATCCATGAAAAATTGTAACTCTTTTCTACAAGTAACCTTCTTTCCTTGGGTGAGAAATGAGGGGGAACTTTGTTAGTTGCTAAGTAATTAGCTATGTCAGCATACCATGAAGTGTGCATATTAATTGAACACAAATGCTCATCTGGAAAGGAATCATTAATGGCTGTAGGATCATCAGTTGTCTGAATTATGGACAAAAAGCCTACCACTACATTTACCTTACCTGGCTTGTCTATGATAGTGACGTCAAATTCCTGCATCAGTAATAACCATCGGGCCAGTCTGTCAGAAATGGAACTTTTATTCATAAGGCACATGATGGCTGCATGATTAACATGCACAAACATTTGATAGCTAGTGATGCAGTGTCTGAACTTGTTGAGAGCATAGATAACAACTAACATTTCCTTTTCTGTAACAGTATAATTTAGCTTAGGTCCCTACAAATATTTTCTAATATAATAAATTGCATTCTCTAAAACTCTTTGTTTTTGTCCCAAGATTGCTCCAATTGCAAAATCTAATGCATCTGTATGAATGTGAAAAGGGAGAGACCAATCAGGTCCTTTGAGCATAGGAGCTTGGGTTAAAGCTCCCTTGAGTTTAGAACAATTCCTTTTCACATGCTGGTGTCCATTCAAAATCAACATCCTTTGTCAAGAGAGAATATAGAGGTCTTGCCATCTTACTAAAGTCTTTTATAAATCTTCTATAGTACCCTACATGGCCTAAGAAACTTCTTACATCCTTTTGTTTTGCAAGGGTAGGGAGGTTGAGTATTACCTCAATTTTGGCAGGGTCAATTTGAATACCTGCTTGAGAAATACGATGCCCCAATACTATCCCTTCTTGCATCATCATGAATCATTTTTCATTGTTTAGGGAGAAATTATGATCCTCACACCGCTGCAACACTTTGGCAAGATTTTGCAATGCTTCATCAAAAGTAACCCCATAAGCAATGAAATCGTCCATGTATATTTCCATGCAATCATGGGAAATATCTAAGAACATACTGAGGAAAACCCTCTGAAAGGTTGTAGGAGCATTATACAGACCAAATGGAAGAACTGAATAGGCATACATTCCCCAAGGGCAAGTGAAGGTTGTCTTTTTCTGGTCTTCTGCAGTAATTATAATTTGATTGTAACCACTAAACCCATCCAAAAATGAAAAGTACTGTTTTCCTGCTAAAGAATCCAATACCTGATCAATGAAAGGAAGTGGGAAGTGATCTTTCTTAGTAGCAGTGTTTATTTCCCTATAGTCCACACAAACTCTCCATTTACCTCCTTTCTTAGGGACTATAACCAGAGGAGATATCTATAAACTATCTGAAATAGGGTAAATGAACCGTGCATTAAGTAACTTTTGTAATTCTTCCTTGACTATTTTCCTTAATGAAGGATTAATCTTTCACCGAGGTTGTCTAATTGGCTTACAATCTTCTCTAATATAAATCCTATTAGTGCACAATTTAGGATCTAATCTCTTCATATCATGATAATCCCATGCAAAGGCCTGTTTATGGGTCTTGAGGAGTTCTGTCAAGGACAATCTTTGGTTTGATGTAAGCTGACTATTGATATTTAGGTATATTCTTGAAGGAACGTCTACATAAGTAGTTGACTCAATTTTAGATACTTTAGGTAAACAAGGGGTTTGGACTTCCTGCGGCAACAAGGTATGAAATATATCCGTGGCTGCAAGAGAATCCAAAGAATTGATAGATGGAAGAAGAGTATGCAAAGGAAATGTTGGCAAACTAGGTAGCGGGTGAGTTGCACCATAACGATTTTCTATGATATTAGAGAGTACCTTATCATCTTCCTAAAGTTCTATGAATGGTTCTCTGGCCAACATCATAAGCTGTTGAATAGAATTAAGTTCCTCTGCTTCTTCTCATACATCTAGCCATACTACTTGCTATTGATCAAGTTGCGATTGCACAGGGGAATAAAGTGGAAGAGTTTTAGCTATGGTACCATTTGAAATGGTCATATCCCCTGATCAACACCCTATATAAGCATCAGCTGTAGCAAGCCAAGTGATGGGGAGGCTACTCAAAGAGAGATATTTCCTTACTTAAAGGAAGTCAGATGTTATCCTTGTGGGCTTCATACTTTGTTCATATTGTCTTCTAATCAATTGAGACACCTAAGCTGTCTAGGAGCTCTCCAAATCCAGGTGTGCTCACTTGTTGCTCAAGCATAGTTGAGATTCACCAGGGTAAATCCAACCTTACACTCTAAAACTCTTAACAAGTGCTTGCAGAGTGTGTAGTAGGTACTTGGGATGTTTTTCAAGGTCAATCAATTGGTTTTGAGTGAGGGTTTCATTCTTTTCTCCATCGTTCCTTCCTTTTCCTATTTTCGAGGCCTAGTAGCCCTAGAGCCCCAATTAGCCTTACCTAACTGGTTTTTGTGGATTTTCTCCCAATTTATCCAAAGACCCACACAAACTCTTTGCTGATTAGGATACTCTTTTGGAAATAATTTCCAACTTTTTAATTTAAGAAACTCAGTCTTACTGTACAGGTACAAAACCTGAGAAATGATTGTGTTTAGGTGGTTTCGGTCTTGTTTTGGTCTTTTTCCAAGGGTTAGGTGTCTTCCTTAATCTACCAAACCTTCAAATTCACACATATGTTCTTCCACACATCACTTGTTCATCCCAAACACTCTACAACTCCAACCCTACTCATTCTTGCAAACACTTGCATAATCTCATTCATTTCCTAAACAGGCTATGATTGAGCTCTCCTAGGAAATGATGCTCATCAACCTTTCAATAACCTCCAAAGGAAAATAAAATCTATATATACTGTACAAATGTTATTGAGAAGAACTCAAAGGACTTCAAGCTGGAGCCATGTTTGGGCCTCTCAAACCCTTACTCAGGCTGAGAGCTTACAAAATTGGAAACTCAATTCAAACCTGCAAATAAACTAATAAAATTGCTTCCTGAGAACTAAAATAACATGTAAAAAACAACAAGCAAGGTGCAAAAATGCAATCAATCCATTAAGTACGGATTGCTGCTCTAATTCTTGACAATTGCAATGTAAAACTTCAAAAATGGTCTCAAAATGTATTCCAATCTACTCCAGGCATTGAACAACCTCATTACATTGATTCTCAAAGATTTAATATGCCATTTTTGGCCTAACTAACTCTCCATCGGCTCCCTAACCAACCCTTTGTACACAAATGCAAAAATTTGCTCAACGTTGCAAAAAGTTGTCAAGCAACTTTGACAACTTTTGCCAAAAAGTGCATTTTTGCCTTACATGCTTGATTCTCTCCTCCAAACCATCTAAGATGACTAAAAACTATTACATTTAAATTTCCTAATGCCAAACAAAGCTATTCAAGGCATTTTTCATCAAAATGCAAGATTTTACCATTTTAGGCTTACAAGGGCTTACAAGCCAAAATTGAGAAAATGCATTGTCCTAAGGACATTCAACCTACACAAGCACTAAAAAAACATATTAAGACCTAAGATAAGACTCTTATTAACCATTCCAAACCAAACTATGAACAAACACACCAAAACAAAGAAACGAGACTCAAAACTAGGTGCTCCTGCACCAAACTGCCCCAAAGAAAAGAAGTCAAGTGATTCCTTGAGGCAACAAAGAAAATGGAATTCCATTCTTAGAGAAGTCTTCCTCAGGTATCCAAGTATCCTCTGATGTTGGAAGGTTCTGCCACTTGACCAAGTGCTCCATGTAGGTGGTATGCCTTGTTTTCTTCAAAATTCTAGAATCTAACACCTTCTCGGCTTGGGGAATGGGTGCAGCTGGTAAGAGGAGGTTTGAAAGTGCTTGAGATACCTCTAAAAATATACTATCTTCTATTGGAAGTGTTCCCTTATAC
Source organism: Cryptomeria japonica (assembly GCF_030272615.1). Classification (NCBI taxonomy): domain Eukaryota; kingdom Viridiplantae; phylum Streptophyta; class Pinopsida; order Cupressales; family Cupressaceae; genus Cryptomeria; species Cryptomeria japonica. Next base: position 660,831,215 of record NC_081410.1, on the reverse strand, counting down.
TGCACCAAATCTGCCACATTGAAAATGGGTGACAAAGCCATATCACCGGGTAAGTCTACCTTGTATGCATTGCTGCCATACTTGGCCAAAAATTTGCAAGGACCTATCCTCCTCATCTGAAGCTTAATAGGCACACCTTTTTGAAGTCTTGCTTTGTTAAAATGAACTATCACCATATCACCAACAAACAAATTGGATATCTTTCCTTTTCTCATCCACCTTGTCTTTGATCTTTTGAGTAGTGTCCAATAGGGCTGTCCTAACCTGCTCATGAACCTCTTGCATTGATTGGGCCATGTCAAAGGAATGCCCACTCTACTGTCCCATCGTTCCCACATCTCTGAGTTCCAAAACTCCTTTAGGATGAATGCCATACACCACCTCAAAGGGGCTTTTACCAGTGGACCTATTCACACTATCATTATAAGAACATTCTGCTTGATGGATGATCTGAACCCAAGCTTGACCATACTCTTTTGTTAGGCATCTAAGTAGATTTCCAAGTGTTCTATTAACAAACTCAGTTTGACCATCCGTTTGGGGATGATAGGCTGAGCTGAAAGACAAATTAGTACCTAATCTTTGCCACAAAGTCTTCCAAAAATGACCAATAAACTTTGCATCCCTATCTGACACAATGCTGATAGGTAAACCATGAATCCTAATAACCTCTTTAAAAAACAAGTGAGCAATGTGGCTGGCATCATGAGTGACCTTGCATGGAATAAAATGTGCCATCTTACTAAATCTATCTACCACAACATAGATGCTATCAAAACTTGATTTGGTTTTTGGCAAACCAACCACAAAGCCCATACTTACACACTCCCATGGCCGGTTGGGAATAGGTAAAGGCTGATAAAGACCAGCATTGGAAGATGTACCCTTAGCTCTTTGAAAAACCACACATTGCTCCACATATCGTCTGATATCTCTTTGTATCTTAGGCCAAAAGTAGAATCTTTGGACAGGTTCCAAAGTCTTGTTCAAACCAAAGTGTCCACTCAAGCATCCATTATGCTTTTCTTGCATCAAGTTTTCCCTTAGAGACCCTCTAGGCACACATAGCTTCCGTCATTTGAACAAAAGGCCATCTTGTAAGGTGTATTCTTCATACTCACTGTGGAAATAGTTTTCAAATCCTTTGTAAACCTTGTAGGCAGCAACAAAATCTTCATCTTCCTCATACAAATTCTTGAAGCTATCCACTCCAATGCTTTTGAGTTGCACTTCTTGCACTGTTAGTAATCTCCTACTCAATGCATCATCTACCTTGTTACATTTCCCTTTCTTGTGTTTGATGGTAAAGGTATATGACTGCAAATACTCTACCCACTTAACATGGCTATGGTTTAACTTTTCATGTGAATTAAGAAAGCTAAGAGTTTGATTATCAATGTAAACCACAAATTCCTTAGGTAACAAATAATGCCTCCACTTCCTAAGTGATTGGACAAGTGCATACAATTACAAATCATAGGAGGAATACCTTTTCTTTGCATCATTGAGTTTCTCACTGAAGAAGGCAACCGATCTATTATCTTGACTCAAAATTGCTCCAACTGCTATGTTGCTTGAATCACATTCAATTGTGAAGAGTTTGTCAAAGCTTGGTAGGATAAGTACCAGTTGAGTAGCCACCTTTGTCTTTAGGATATCAAAGCCTCTTTGTGCTTCCTTTGTCCATACAAACTTAGTTCTCACACCTCCCTTGATTGTCTCAAGCATGGGTGCACATATTTCACTGAACCCTCTGATGAACTTTCTATAAAACTGAGCCAAGCCATGGAAACTTCTCAATTCACTTGCTGTCCTAGGTGTAGGCCAACTGATTATGGCTTCCACCTTAGAGGTATCCATCTTAAAATCACCTCTTGAGACTACAAACCCAAGATACACCAATTCCTGTTTCATAAACTCACATTTCTCTAAATTGATGGTTAGTTGTTCATCACATAGTTTACTCAAGACAATTTCTATATGCTTAAGATGCTCCTCTTTAAACTTGCTAAAAATTAAGATGTCATCTAAGTAAAAAACAACAAATTTACCAATGTAGTCCTTGAGTACTTCATTCATGAGCCTCATGAATGTGCTAGGGGCATTTGTGAGTCCAAATGGCATAACAAGCCATTCATAAAGTCCTTCTGTAGTCTTGAAGGCTATCTTCCATTCATCACCCTCCTTTATTCTGATTTGGTGGTAACCACTCTTAAGATCTATCTTAGTGAAGTGTTCAACATCCCCTAAACAATCCATCAAGTCTTCAATTCTTGGGATGGGAAATCTATATCTGATAGTAATCTGGTTTATGGCTCTAGAGTCAGTGTAAAGTCTCCAAGTACCTCCCTTCTTTGCAGCCAAAATGGTGGGTACTGCACATGGGCTGATGCTCTTCCTGATTAGACCATTATCTAAGAGTTCTTGTATTTGCTTGGCTATCTCTTTGTTTTGATCCGGTGTCATTTTATAAGCTGCCTTATTGGGCAAGGAAGCTCTGGGTATAAAGTCTATTTGATGACTTATGACACATTGAGGAAACGTAGCTAGTGTTCCATCACTAATAATGTCCTCAAACTAATCTAGAACCTATTGCACTTCTTTAGGAATGTTCACCTTCTTCTCCTTGTTGTCCTCTTTTGGCTTCACAACAATGGAAAACCCCACTCCTTCTCCCTCTTTGTGTGTGTTGATGAACTCCTCACCTATCGGAAACACATTAGGACCTTTGGATTTGCCCTCTACTTGGTCTCCTATGGACTAGATTTTGTAGGTGGTTCCATCTTTTTGGAAGGTATAAGCATTCCTCTCTCCATGATGTATTGCCTTTCTGTCAAACTACCATGGCCTACCTAGGAGTAGGTGGCAATCAACCATGGGTAAGATATCACATAAGATTTTATCTTTGTAACCTCCAATGGTGAACTCAACCGAAGTTTTTTCATTTACAAGAACATTCTGCCCCTTGTTGAGCCATGTAACTCTATAGGGATCACTATGTGAGATTCTTGGCAAATTGAGTTTACTCACCCCTTCCTCTGACACTATGTTGTCCGTGGATCCTGAATCCACTATCACTCTACATACCTTTCCCATGATCTTATATTTTACTCTGAACAAGGATCTCCTTTGGATAGGTTCCTTTTTAATCGATTCTTTAATCAAGACTCTCCTTATCATGAGGTTTTCTCAACCTCTGAATCCAAGCTTACTTCTGATGCTTTCATGTTTGCTGCATCCCCTTGAGCATAATTGACTCTCCTCTCACCTCCCTGGGATGAAGAAGACTTCTCAGGGCATCTATAGACTTGGTGTCCAAGTGGATGGCAGTTGTAGCACTTCATGGTGGCAAAATAGGACCCTCTTCTTGATCCACTAGACCTTCCTCTACTAGAGTTGCTATATCCCCTTCCTTTGTAGCTGCTCTTTCTATTGGAATCCCCACTTTTCTCAACCAACTTGGAATCCCCTTGGGATCTTTGGTCTATGCTTCTTCCACCAAAACTACCTCTCTGACCTCTTCCATCTCTTCCCCTACCTCTACCTCTATTGCTTTGTTCTTGTTTCTTCTTGCTCTTATCTTCCACTCTTAGTGCCAACTGATAGCACTTGTGCACAGTGTTGGGGCATAACAAGATTAATTCCTCTTGGATATTCTATCTCAAGCCATTTAAGTATTTGGCTACCTTGATGTTCTCATCCTCTACTACCTTGGATCTTAGACACAACTTCTGAAATTCCTCAGTATAGCTGCTCACATCCAAGTCTCTTTGCCTCAAATTTTGTCTCCACTTGTGCAACTGTATCTCATAATCCTCAGGGATGTATGCCTCTTTCACCTTGGCTAACATGCCCTTCCACGTAGCTATGGGGTTCTTTCCCTCTTTTTGCCTCTCTTCTTGGATAAAATTCCACCAAGTCAATGTTGCCCCTCTCAATCTGGACTTGGCCACCTTCACCTTTTGTGCCTCACTGATTCCATCACATTCAAAGTGATTCTCCAACCCCTCTATCCATTCCAGGACTACCTCAGGCTCCATTTTTTCACAAAAAAGTGGCACTCCTTCTAGGGATTTTCCTCCTAAGGCTTTAATTTCTTTAAGGAAAGGTTCTTCAGGTAGAATAGGGTCTAGTTCAGGAGTCTTATCCTCTTCTACAACTTCTTTTCCCTTCCCTTCATTGACCTTGATTGTCACTTTCTTAGTTTTATCTTCAACTGCATCTAGTTTACTCTCTAGTTGTAATAATATTTCTCTTAGGAGCCTATTTTCTTCTTCTTGGTCTTCTCCCTTCTTTGCTAACTCTACATTGGTCACCATCCTTAAACTATTCCGTCCTATTGATTCAGTGTCTGTCATATGCTGTCTTCTTCCCAAATCTTGGAAGCTTTGATACCACTATGATGGGGAGGTTACTCAAAGAGAGCTATTTCCTTGCTTAAGGGAAGTCATATGTTATCCTTGTGCGCTTCATACTTTTTTCATAGTGTCTTCTAGTCAATTTAGACACCTAAGCTCTCTAGGAGTGCTCCCAATCTAGGTGTGCTCACTTGTTGCTCAAGCATGGTTGAGATTCACCAGGGTAAATGCAACCTTACACTCTAAAACTCGTAACAAGTGCTTGCAGAGGGTTTAGTAGGTACTTGGGATTTTTGTCAAGGTCAATCAATTGTTTTTGAGTGAGGGTTTCATTATTTTTCCCATCGCTCCTTCCTTTTCCTATTTTCAAGGCCTAGTAGTCCTAGAGACCCAATTAGCCCTACCTAACCAATTTTTGTGGATTTTCTCCCAATTTCTCCAAAGACCCACACAAACTATTTGTTGATTAGGATACCCTTTTGGAATTAATTTCCAACTTCTTAATTTAAGAAACTCAGTCTGACCATACAGGTACAAAACTCGAGAAATGCTTGTTTCAGGTGGTTTTGGTCTTTTTCCAAGGGTTAGGTGTCTTCCTTGATCTGCCACACCTCCAAATTCACACACATGTTCTGCCACACATCACTTGTTCATCCCAAACACTCTGAAACTCCAACCCTGCTCATTCATGCAGACATTTGCATAATCTCATTCATTTCCTAACCGGGCTATGACTGAGATCGCCTAGGAAATGATGCTCATTGGCCTTTCATTGACCTCCAAAGGAAAATAAAATCTATATACATTGTACAAAGGTTCCATGGCTCGAGTCCCAAGGGTTATTGGGAAGAACTCAAAGGACTTCAAGATGGAACCATGTCTGGGCCTCTCAAGCCCTTACTCAGGCTGAGAGCTTAAAAAATTGGAAACTCAATTCAAACCTGCAAATAAACTAATTAAATTTCTTCCTAGGCACTACAAGAACATGTAAAAAACAACAAGAAAGGTACACCAATTCATTCAATCCATTAAGTATGGATTGCTGCTCTAATTCTTGACAATTGCAATGTAAAACTTCAAAAATGGTCTCAAAATGTATTCCAATATACTCTAGGCATTGAAAAATCTCACTAAATTGATTCTTAAAGCTTTAATATGCAATTTTGGCCTAACAAACTCTCCATCAGTTCCCTAACCAACCCTTTGCACAAAAATGCAAAAAGTTGCTCAACGTTGCAAAAAGTTGTCAAGCAACTTTGACAACTTTTGCCAAAAAGTGCATTTTTGCCTTACATGCTTGATTCTCTCCTCCAAAGCATCTAAGATGACTAAAAACCATTACATTGAGATGTCCTAATTCCAAAAAAGTCTATTCAAGACATTTTTCATCAAAATGCAAGATTTTGCCATTTTAGGCTTACAAGGGCTTACAAGCCAAAATTGAGAAAATGCATTTTCCTAAGGACATTCAACCTACCCAAGCACTAAAAAAACACATTAAGACCTAAGAGAAGACTCTTATTAACCATTCCAAACCAACCTATGAACAAACACACCAAAATGAAGAAACTAGACTCAAAACTAGGTGCTCCTGCACCACCAAGGTCTTCCCAAAATGATTGGATATTCCACCAATGTTGCTTTAGGAGAGAGTATCATAAAATAAGCTGGATATTCCCAAGAATATAGTGTGACAAAAATATCCTCAATCATCCCATCAGGTCAGAAAATGGAGATATCTGCAAGCTGAAGGACTGTTGGGGTAGACCTAAGACTAGTAATACTGAGTTGCTGCATGACATCCTTGGTCATAACATTTATAGTTTCTCGTAAATCTATCAGGGCATTCTTAATTTGTGTTCCATTTATGACTACTTTCACAACGGGACTGTCTGGGTCAGAATACTTAGGGACTGTAACTTTTCCTAACATAATATCAATGAGTTGTCCCATTATATGGACTGTTTGTGGTTCCTTTTTCTTCCATCCAGGTTTCTTTAAACATTCCTCCTTAATAGCTTTACCATATATGGGAATATCCTTAATAGCTTGGAACAGTGGAATCTTTACACATATATGTTTTAATTGATCAATAAGATCAAAAGCTATGTCAACTTGCTGCCTAGTTACTTCTACCTGCAATCTTTGAGGAAATGGAGGTAATCTGACAGGTGTGCCTGTAGTTTCAGATTGAGGTACCTATTTGGGATCTGTAGGTTGGTCAGATGTAGTATCTTGTGCAATCTCCTCAGATGATAATTCAGTTATTAATGGAAGATATGGGGTAGGCAAATTTGTCCTTGATCGTAAGTGAATATCACTTATACTGAGAGAGTATGCAGGATATTGATTAGGATCAGCTGAATAAACTTGTTGCTATTGCTGAGGTTTATTATTAGGATTTGGCACAGGCTATGTTGGCAGTTGAGTTGACTTGGGTGGAGTAGCATTAGCAGCTGGTGTCATTAAAGATAGCTGTTGGGACTACTGTGGTGGTTGTAGGAAACCAAAGGATTGGTTTGACCATTGCTGATCTCCCCTCCATTCAGGTGACTGCTGCCAGTTACCCTGAGGTTGTGACTAATTCCCTTTTGGTTTTTGCCATTGAAAAAAAAGGCTTTGATAATTGGGCCAATTATTTTGGGAGTTATTCCAAGACCGAGGAGTATAATTCCTAAAGATTTGGGATTATGGAGGTTGCCATTGATTGTTTTGTGCATAAGAATTCATATAAGGACCAAAAAAAGACAATGGATCTTGTGGAATACCTTGTATTAGGGGCCATGACCTTCATTGTGCAATATAGAATAGTTGTTCATCATCTCCATAAACTGGCTTGAAATATGGAGGATCCTACTGACTGCCAATTTTAGCAAGGAGCTTACATTTGACATCCTTCTTCTTTTGCCTACAATGAGGACAAAATTCAGCAAGCATTTCTTCTGCTTCTTCATGATTCTTCTTTCCTTGAAGTGTATCCAACTGAGTAGCCATGTTATTAATAATGTCCTCCTTAAAATCCTTTAGCAGACCAGTTATCTCCATCCTTGAAACTGTTGTAGATGATTTTGTTGCTGATGATCCAAGCCTATAGTAGCTACCTTTCTTGGCAGAATCCATGGAGTATTTTTGACAGATCTTCCTGATGTCATCCCATGGAACTTGAGTAATGTCTCCTCCTCCCATGAGGTCTAATGATTCAATACAGTCCTCATTAATTCACTTAGAAAAATCTACTTCAAGGATTCTTCACTCAAGGTATTATGCTTAGACTTCCTGACATTGAACATAAACCTCTCGGGATAATCTTCTAGACTTTCATCTTCTTTTTGTGTCATTCGGAAGATATCATCACCATGTCTATCAATTCCTTTGAGGTAATCTTTATACTTCTCCAAGAACTTTTCCTTCATTTCATCCCATTTAGTTATTACATCTCTACCTAAACTCATGAACCACCTAAGAGAAACTTCTTTTAGAGTAGCAGAGAATAGCTTGATTTTATGGGCATCAGTGGTATAATCATAACTTCTGCAGATAATATCAAATTCAAATAGAAAGGTATTTGGATCTTCTGTGACCAAGCCATAGAAGTTTGGAACAGAGGAGTCTAGTATATTCTTCAAATTTGCATTATCATGCAGGTCAGGAATAGGGAATTCAAAGGTTGGGTTCACAGGTGGAGGTGGATGCCCACCTCGGCCTCCTAGATGATTTCCTGCCATTGGTCCTTGATAAAGAACCAAAGGTAAAATATTCTGTTCAGGGGGTTCGTTTAAGAAATCAAGGTCTCCTTTTGACAAATAAAAAACACCTTGGTTTCTAGCTTGCACAAAAGCTTCAACAAAAGGATTTATATCTGTGGCTTGATTTGAGCTTATTCCAAGAGCAGAATGCGAGGGAAGAAATCTTCCTAATGCATCTCTTCTTCTTCTATGCATGCAGATTTTATGAGTGAATTCTAAGAACTAATTCTAAAGAAAACTGAAAGACTTAAAACTAACGACTACGACAGGTTCTTAGTTTGGCACCATCCCCGACAATGACGCCAACAATGTTGGTCCTTGCAATTGGAATAGCAACTGGGCTCTAAAAACTCATCTCAGGGATTGGACATCCTTACTAAGAAGCTATCTTTCCTATAGAAAAGGTTCATTTACTTTATCAACCAGGGATGAAAAATTGAAATGGGCCGGCACTGTATGTGCACTAAGCTCAAATTGCAGCCATTCTATCCTACTGCTGGCAAAAGAAATTCTCTAAAACAAATATGCAGAAAAATAAAAAATCACAATTGAAAGTAACTTAAGCAAATGCTACTAATGAAAATGTTCTTGTCAGGGGGCAGGAACTACTTTGCCTTCTTTGGCTGCAGGAATAGACATGAGAACTGTTTCTAGTGGCTACAAGAACAATTGAATACCAAAACAACAACTATAACAAAACAAAAAATTAACTGAAAAAACACATAGGAACTACTCACCAAGTGGGCCCCCTTGAATGAGTATATCCAGAACTCAGATAACAACTGATAAGCTTAGAATACCATTATTTTATCTACTTCAAATTGATTGCACATACATAAGTCTGAAAACTGAATACTACTAACTCTATGGTCGTTCTGTCTACCCCCGTGAGGAGATAGAGACATTTATTTATAAGAAAACTTATAACAAACTCCTAACTAATCAACCCACGTCCTAGAGGAATAGGTGAAAAATACTTATTACATTAGGAGAAGAAGTGAATGCATGAATGCAAAACAACAACCGTCCTGCTGCTGAGAAAATATAGTGCAACCTCCTTCTTAGATTTATGTTCCATTAGGAACAATCATGAATGCTCTGTAGATCGCCTTGCTGAGGAAGCGGTCAATTGGTTATGACCTTCTTTGATGCTGCTCCACTTTGACTAGGTCTGCATCTAGCGACACGCTAATGTGTCTTTTAAGCACAAGCTTAGTCATCCTTTCATCTTTGCTGACCCTACATCATGGCGTTAATGTGCAAAAAAACATGTGTATCCATTGATGTTAACATAACAACATAACATAAATTAAACCATATTTTAAGATTAATTCAGATAATTTGCATAGATTGGCTATATAAAGATCTTTAGATAACAACCTTAGGTCTAAGATAAATAAGGTCCAAAGACACAACCAAGAAAGTCCTAGAACCCATACATTACCCAAATATATGACCAAAGCAAGAGTTCTATGACAAAATTTGACAAAACGAAGCCATTATTTTGGCTCATCAAGAGGTACCCGAGTCAAGTATCCACTATTGTGAAGAACCTGCTTTAGCCACAAATGCTTGCCCTTTTCCTTTTGACTGCGAGGAAGAGGAAGGAGATGATTCGATCTTCTTGTAGGGGGATGGCAAATTGATGTTGTTCTTCTTAAGGAGATTTGTTAACTTATCAATCTACTTGGTGTGACAATGATGCTCATCATAAACCATACTTCTTGTAATAAGCACAAGTTGGTTGCTCTTTATTAGGTGTATTCCCTTCTTGGAAGAGGATGAATAATCACTTTGTGATGGAGAGGATGATTGTCCTTTTTCCTACTATGGTTTTGACTTAGACTGCTTCTGCTTCTTTTTGGAACCTTTGCCTTGACTCCCTTGATTCCCTTGATTAGACACCAAATCCTTGGACTTTGAAGGCTTGAGAATCCCCATGATCAACAACTTGGATTGCTCCAACATCAACATTTCAGTGAATGAATCAAATGAAGGCATAGTGTAGGAACTTCCCACTATCAAGCAATGGGTTTGGAAGCTAGAAACAAATGCTACATATTAGGATGGAAGCTTGTCCAACAAGTTGAATATCAATTGAGCATCCTTTTTGTCAATACCACAATCCTTAAGCTTTTCTCTTAGCTCAATTTTATTTTGTGACATTGTCTTGGATTGTATCAAAATTCTTGGGATCCAAATTGGTAAGTTCATTGTCAATCTTGTAACCTCGGATTTCATCAACTTGACCATACAATTTCTGAAAGATATCCCAAGCCTCTTTGATTGTAGTACACTTCTCAATATGAAAAATGAGGTCATCTGGTACACACTTTCTCAAAGTTGTAGGAGCAATACAATTTTTACTGAGCCATTCTAATTGAGCATTAGGTTTAGCCTTAGGATCTGTTGGTGCTATTATTGTTCCATCTATGTAATGCGTGAGTCCTTTTTTCATTAGTTTACTCCAAGCTTTTATTTTCCATGATGCATTATTATGTAGAGTTAAAAGTGGGAATTTAGGAGGACCCATAGCAACAAAAAATGAAAGAGCACAAGGAAAAGAGAGGCACAATCATAGAAGACACCCCCCCAAATTCACTCAATCAAAGAACCCCCCCCCCAAAAAAAATGATGATCTGACACTTTATACTTAGTGCGTGTACAATGGGCCACTTGCAAAAAATGGCAAAATGGACTTCTGATTTCAACTTTACAATTGCCTCAAATAGGCCAAAAAAGACTCAAACTGATAATGCAAGAGATCTAAACTAAGCTCCAAGCAAATTACAAGTACCAAGTAGGCCAAAAAAGACCAATTTCTAAAAGTACAATTCCTACCTAAATTGGTGAAAAATGATAGCACAACATGAAAGTAGACAAAAAATTATGCACTTAAAAAAAATACGGCTCTTGAAAAGGAGGTCGTATGAGCTTGAACAAAGCCTTTGAAGTTGCAAAATTGAGGATTGGACAGGTACGGTTGAGAGAAATTGAAAATTATGAAAAAAATGTCCACCAAAATTAGAAAATAACCACACCACTATGGGGAGCACAAGAAATTAGCCCAAATAAAAAAAAATTCCACTGAAAAAGGCCTCAAAATGACCAAGATATGAGCCTTCAAAGTTGGAGTGCAAATTCAAAAACTAAAATGGAGAGGGGGTCTAAAATTTTCAAAAAGTTTCAACGTAGCGCATGATGTCAGCAATTCACTGTATTAAATTTGACATTCGTATGGACGTCACCAAACCATCGCACCCCTTTTGCTGACCATATGGATGCTGACGTGGTATGGTGACGTGGTGTGTTGATTGTGTAGACCATACACTTGTATGGCATTGTGAGTTGGCGCCAATTGGGCGTTGACCTAGCGGTGCTCATCAAATCACATGGTGATACTTGTTAGTTTGATTGTGTGTTTCATACCTTGACTAGGCACAAAGATGATAAATCCTACTCTGCTACGTGGCAAGGAGGGAAACCTGCATGTGAGATGACTGGGCAGGCGTGTTAGTGGAGCAAATGAGTGGTTTAATCATGTAGAGCTTGTGTGAGGATGCTACGTGGACTACGTGAGGGATCCGTCGGTGATTGAGCTGGTAGGGTGGTTGGCGACCGACTGAGGCGTGAGTCAGAGGTGGCAGAATGGTGGCTGCTGTGGGAGGTGCTATGGTAGGAGGAGTCCAGTGGAGCGAGAGCTAGGGAATCTGTACAATGGTTGGGGCTGCCAGAAGGAACAACGGGGCCATATGGTGGCAATGACTAGAGGGTGAAGGTACAATGTGCAGTAATCGTCAGCTTGCAAAAAGCTGCAGCAGTGACATAGTGTCAAGGTGGGGTGGTCAGTGGACCCCCCCCCCCTCTCGAAAAAAAAAAGAATTATTTATTTTTATTTTTAAAAAAAAATTTCAAAATTTTTTTTACAAACAATTTGAAAAAAAAACTGCAAATTTAAAATGGAAATTGAAATTTTTGCAGATTTGTTTTTTCAAAATCTGTACCGTACTGTCCGAATTGGGTAAAAAATTCCTCCAATGCCCAAAAATACACTTTCACCAATTATAGGCAAATTTATACTCGATTTTTATGGAAACAGCCTCCCAGACTCAATGGTGAGGTCGAAATTACTTTACGAGGTCCCCCAAAAGTGCAACTCTTCAGATCTGAAAAAGACACCCTCCAAAATGTCTCCCAAAGACTAATCAATGAAGCCCCAATGGCTCTGATACCATGTGAGTATTTTCCAAGATCAAGGGTACAAAGAAAAGCACAAATAAGAGAGATAATCATTTTAAAAGAACAAACTGTATTCTCATCAATATGCAAATACGATCAACTGGATTAACCAAAACAAAGAAGATGAGCTTGCTTATATAGGTAAGGCCAAATGGACATGTGAGCACACAATCATGACATGTAGCTCAATGAGAAACAAGGGTAGGTACTTGAGAAATAATAAAACATTTCACAGGAGGTGGATCACCCATCGAAGGTGGAATGTAACAACAAGATAAGACCACACAAGGTGGAATTTATCCTACATACATCATCCCTATGTGCACACTTCCCTAGGTGTCTCATATCCAAACTACGATGAGATACATTATCCTAAGTGAACTTAAGTAAAGTGTAATTATATCAAATATGAATAAATAATCACACCAACAATCTGCAACCTTATACCCAAAAATTCCTTTTGATTATGTGTCTAATTTTTTGATGATTTTGAAGAGGTTACTAAAAAAGACCCAAACTTAGAAAGAGCACTCTTGGAAGAAGGTGTCATCAAATATTGCCAATGAAACTCCCAAGGTTCTTCCTCTAATGACAAGCCCAAGTTTTAGGAAAAAATAAAAAATGCGGTGAATGATGGTGCGACTAATTCTAAGCATGTTGAAACAATTTATATACCATCTAATCCACCTAACAATACCAACCAACCCCACAACACCACTCCACAAAAAAATCAACCCCAAAAAAGTGCCAACACTTCCATTCCCCATGGCCCATCCTGATCCAATAACAAGTCAAGGTATGAGTATCTCTTTCCTGGCCTATTGGCGTTGTTTTCCAACAACTACTAAAGGAAAATATGGTCCAATACCCCATCGACTTACATTATGATGAAAGTCAACCCAAAATTGCATGGTATAATGAGAATCAATATTGTGAATACCACCATATCAAAGGTCATAAGACTAATAAGTGCATGAAACTTAAGAACTATATCCAATACCTTGTTGATAAGGATGACGTTGAAGTTATAGGTGCCAAATCCAACACATCCAATGACAAGTTGAAGATCTATAAAGATCCTCTTCCTAAGTACGGTAAGGAAAAAGCCTCATCATATCACTTCAATCTATGACAGCAATACCATTTCATCTTTCAAATCCCTTGTTACCTGAATAGAGGTGACTGACACCTAAGTTAACATCATCACCATCGAAGGAGTTGATTCAAATCCAAATACTTGAAGAGGAAGGGTAAATATTCAAGGAGTCTCTTCTCTCTCTTCACTTGCTAATTGTAACATAATGAACCCTAAGGGAAGAGTGACCATTCAAGGAGCTCCTCCTCCACATCCTCCATCTTCCTCCACCCCATCAACATATTTCTACAACATCCTTGATCATGGAAAAACGTGCACACAAATATCCATTCTTGACTTGTTTAAAACCTCTCCCATTCACAAGGAAATCCTTAAAAAGGCCCTTCTTGAATCCCATGTTCCTGATAACATTAATACCTCACAATTCCAAGTCTTGATAGGAACCTCACCACCCAACATCACCTCATATTTACTAGCAAGAACGTTCCATACAATTATCCATCCCATAATAAACCCCTCCATATCAAAGCCCTTGTTCATAAGCATAAAATAAAAAGGGTCCTTATAGATGGTGGATCTAGTCTCAATTTGTGTACATTTAAGCTAATAAAACAACTAGGACACACCAATAGTATCATTGATTATAGTGGGATCACAATCAAAGCCTATGATGATGCAAAGAGAGTCTCTAAAGGCACCATTACACTACCACTTTAAGTTGGACTAGCAATAGTCGAAACAACTTGTCAATTCCTAGACCTTGATCTCTTGTATCATATCCTTCTTGGTCATCCTTAGATCTACTCAATTCACTTCTGTCCCCTCCACCTATCACCAATCCTTAAATTTCCATACAGTGGTAGAGAAATCACTATTATTTCCATTCCCAAACTCTTTCAATATTGCAAACTCTTGGAAGGGAAACATTTCCATAATTTCCCTCTTAACAAATCCACCTCTACACCCTACATTGATGCTTCCAATGTCGCTTGTACTTCCAAATCCACCCAATCTGAGATCAAGGTGAAGGGCATTTATAATGAATGTGGATAATACATCTTACAAAAAGAACTCTATGTGGGCCACCTCCCTACATCTCCTAATTCATATAATAGGTCTAAAGAGATAGAAATATAGAAGAAACCCACCATACATTTCTAGAAGACTACATTTTAGTAGTGGGGTCCATTAGATGAAGAAAATCTTGAAGAGGATGTCACCTCTTGGCTCTATAGAGAAGAAGATGATGAACTAGTCAATATCTTTACAGAGAAATATCATAAGACATACCCTATTGGGGACAAAATGAGATATCAAGGACATGGTTTAAGACCTAAGGAACAAGGCAAAAAGGAGCCAATTTCACCTATATCTTATAAGCATAACAAGGGATTGGGTTACTTCCCAGAACCCAAGTTAACCCTTGCTGGTGCTCCTCAAACTCCTCCTTTTGATATTAATGAATTCAATGAAGATAAATTCTATGGACTTCCTTTTGAATACCTTGATGACCTCTTCTCCGACAATAGCATTTGCACCATCACTCCATCCACTCAATCCAAACTCCCACTTGTATACCTCAAATTAATCAATTGGAATAAATAAGGACCACCCATCCTTGACACATGTGTAAATGGCAATGCTATCCCAATACTCCTAAAAATGAATGAACTTGAATATCACACTAAAGTCAATAAGATCTAGCTATATGAGAGTGCTTACTTTTCTAGCTAAATCACTTCTCTTAGTCACAAAAAAGACAATAAAACAAAAAAAGTCCTTGAGTGAAAACCTCGATGAGGCACTATCGAACATAGAAAAATTGAAAATAAAAGACATATCCACTAGTGAAAACGTCAATGAGGTGCTGGAGGATGAGAGAATTGATTTTCCTATCATAGTACCATCACAACAGGAAAAATCCTCCATATTGATTGAATAAATAGATGAAGTCAACCTTAGGATAGTGGAGAATCCAAAGATCACATTCATTGTAAAATATCTCATTGACCAAGAAAAGGAAAATACCATTGTATTCCTCCAAGGTGCACAACAAAATTATGCATGGACATATACTAATATGCCAAGATTAGATCTTGACCTCGTGGTTCACCACCTCATAGTTCATCCTAATACAAAACCCATTAAGCAGACATTGAGGAAAATGTATCCCCAAAAATCTCTCTTGGTCAAAGATGAGTTACAAAAAATGCTAGATGTGGGCTTCATTTTCCCTATTGATTATCCAAAATGGGTCTCCAATATAGTACCTGTTGACCAACTAGATGGGGGAATTTTCATATGGACAAACTTTAGAGACCTCAACAAATCATGCCCTAAGGATGACTTCCCATTGCCTAATATAGATATGATAGTGGATCTTACAGTTGGGCATGAAATTCTCTCATTAATGGATGGATTTTCAGGGTATAACTAGATCAAAATCTCAACATAAGATTAGCATAAAACAACCTTTACAACTCCTTGGGGAACATTTTTGTATCAAGTAATGCCTTTCAAACTCATGAATGTTACGACTACCAATTAGAGAGCTATGATTTCCATATTTCATCATCTTTTCCATGAAATCATTGAGGAACATATAGATTAACTCTTGGGAAAATAAAAAATAAGAGGACATATTGTTGTGCTTACAAAATTATTTGAATGTCTTGAGATATACAAAGTACGGCTTAATCCCAAGAAATATTTCTTTGGGGTCACTTTAGGAAAACTCCTAGGATGAATTGTGTCAAGATGAGGCATCGAGGTCATCCATGCCAAAGTTAAGGCTATAGTGGACATGCCACCTCCTAGGAATTTCAAACAACTACAAAATCTACAAGGTAAACTTCAAGAAATCTGCCGATTCATTTCCCAACTTGCTAATAAGTGCCAACTGTCACCCACTTGCTTGACAAGGATACCAAATTTCAATGGGATTCCCTCTGTCAGAAGGCATTTGACAAACTTAAGGAATACCTTGCATCCCCACCAATAGTAATGCTTCCTCTTCCATATCAACCTCTTCTCTTGTACATATTAGCTACAATAGATGCTCTGGGGGAACATCTTGCATACGCAGATTTGCAAGGAAAAGAAAGAGCTATCTACTCTATTAGTCATACTTTAGTGGGTTATGAATTCAATTATACATTTATTGAGAGGGAATTTCTTGTTGTGGTTTTAAGTACTCAAAAACTATGACACTCTATGCTTAATCATAAGACTAAACTCTTTGTCAAAATTGATCCACTCAAGTACCTAGTTTGCGAAGAAGCTCTCATAGGCAGAATAGATAAATAGGCCATGATTCTAAGTGAGTTTGATATTGAGTGTGAGGACCGAAAAGCTATAAAAGGATAAGTGATTGCTAATCAACTAGGTGAAGCACCTTTGCAAGAAGACCATCCATTAATAACATAATTCCCTGATGATGCCATTATGATAGTCACATAGTTCATCCAATGGAAATTGTACTTTGATGGCTCCTATACCTAGAAAGTATTAGGGGAAGACATATTTTTTATTACACCTCAAGGTGATTGTATACAAAAGTCTTACAAGATAACATTCCAATGTACCAACAACATCGTTGAATATGAGGCACTCATCACAAGGGTTTGCATAGTTGTCAAGTGGAAGATCATTGACCTTTGTGCCTATGGTGATTGATAGGCAGTCATTAAACAAGTTAATGATAAGTATCAAACCAAAGATGACATGTTGGTCCCATACCACAGAATGGTTGAAGACTTTAAGAAAAAAACCACTTCAATCTTGTTTGAGCAGATTTCTTGAGAAAACAACAAAGCTGCAAATTGCGTGGCTAACATTGAATTCCTCATACAAACACTTGAAAATATTCATAAATGTGAAGTCTTGATCGAACATCTTGTGTTACTTACATATGAAGTACCTAATTTAGAAATGGTATGTGAAATTGTTGGTCTTGTTTCTCCCTAGTATCAAGATATTTATGCCTACCTTTACCATAATACCATCCCACCTAACCTTACTAAAAATCAACAACAAATGTTCATTCGCCGATTTTGCCACTACAATATTCTTGGACTTACCCTATACCAAAGGAACTTTGATGGAACCTATTGGAGAATGTTGGAGTTTGTTGATAGCATGAGCTTGTTTTGTTGTCATTGATGTCAAACCTGGTTTTCCAGCTGGATGTTGGTCAAGATATTCTTTATCAAACCTTGTTTATTTGGATGGATGTTGATCCTGATATGCTTTTGGTGTTGGTTGTGTCATCCTATATTCGGGATGGTTTAAAAATATTTTGGTGCCCTCCGAATATGGTTTAAATTATATTGTGTTTTAGTGGATCATATTATCTTGTTTTGAATATTTATTGGAAGATGTGTTGAGATGTTAATTTAGGTCTCACCTTGGCATGTGGAGATCCACACAAAATATTTTGCATTGAAAGTGGTTATGTGGCCAATTGGTTGATTATGTCTACATGTTACACTTGTAACACCCTTTGGAGTATGTGTTAGTATGTGCAAATTGTTGGATCAATCATGAAAGGATGTATTATGATATGTTTCGGTTCTCTCTTTCTCCCAAAGTGGACCGACCTAAGTGTTTTAGGTCCAGGTGGCTTATTTTGTGTAATAATGCTTATTTTGTTTTGGCTGACCCTTAATTAGGATTTCAATGTTGTATCTCATATTTAAGATGTGTAGATTGAAGAATTATGTGTGGATGAGAAGTGAATAATGTGAGAATTGTATGTGAATGATTTGCAAGCAGATTTGAGGTTGTGGTGACACGAAAGTTAGTTTGAGAAGAGATTTGAAGGTGATATATTCTGCAAGACAATGTGTTGTGATAGTGAAGGATATCAGAGATTATTTTAATGATGTTGATCAATTGATTTAGTTGTTCAATGATAATTTTATGATAAGGAGAATGCTTCTCAATCTTAATTCAACTATTTTATCCGTTGTTGATTGAAAGTGAGTCCTTCGGCAATAGTTTGTATCTTGTCCTAAATAGTGTTCTTTAGTTGTGAAAGTCCTCTTTGTATCTTGCTTAAGGTTGTATGCCTTAGTTTTGCAAGTCCTTTGGGTGTTGGTGCTCCTTGGTTGTATGCCTAAAATATTGTGAATATTGTTATTCATATTGTGATTTATATTCTCATTGTGGTTTTCCCTTGTTTGGGTTTTCCATGTAAATATGGTGTTCATGTGTTCATTTGTTGATGCTTTATATTTATGTGTTGATGGTTAATGTGCTACTGCTAAATAAGTTGATTAATAATTACTTTTGAAGTTGTGGATTGATTCACCCCCTACTAGTCTTGCTGGGTGTTTAACAATTGGTATTAGAGAAGGTTCCTCTTTGGAAATCTTAACCGCTTGAGGTAGATCTAGAGATGTGACAAGACCTTCATGTTAAAGAACCGTTGTTTGATGGAACAAAATTTAATTATTGGAAGGAAAGAATAAGGTCTTACTTGGAAGCATTGTAGAATGGAATCTAGGAGATTATTTAGACATGTTATCAATGCCCTCAAAATGGACCATCAACTCCAGATGAAATTAAGGCTCAAGAGACAAATGCAAAAGCTAGAACAATTCTTATCAGTTGTATTAGCTATCGATAGTGGCCTTCCTTCATAGTGAGGTTGGTGCTAGTAATCTTTGGTAGTGGCTTTTCTTCATAGCAAGGTTATCCTACTTATCTTTAATCACCTAGAATAACACAACTTGCTAGACTGTGATCTATCTTTTGGTAGTGGCTTTCCTTCATAGAAGGGTTGGTCCTACTTATCTCTGATCACCTGACATAACACAACTTGCTAGACTGTGATCTATCTTTTTAATTATTATCATTCACATGATTGATAGTGACAGAGCATGATAGTGTTTGAGTCATGATATCTTTTCAACATTGGTTTCTTCCTTATCTCCTAAGGTTATTCTTACTTGAAGCAATCAATCCTCACATTCTTCTCTCCATTTTAGAATTACTCTATGTGTTCTTTCTTGTTATTCTGGGGACGATGCATAGTATTGAGATAACCTTTTACATCGAGGTCCCTTTCACTTTACTAACTCAAAAATTCTAGTTTGTTTGTTAGGTGCTTTTTATGTATGTGTTAATTAATGTTCTTGTTGAACACTACTAGAAGCTAAGAGGGGGGAGGGGTGAATCAACATATACAAAAACTTGATCTCATTAAGCTACTTGAATAATAACATTTATCCAAACACTTATGCATAAAAGTAAATCACTGAATCATCAAAAGAATCCACACAAGAACACCAAGATTTTTTATGTGGAAAACCCAAACTAGGAACAACCACAGTGAGAATCTAACTCACAATATATATTAATTGTTTACAATGAGTAAGGATTCCTACGAAAGAGCTTACTGCTCTAGACTTGCAGACTAAAGCGCACAACCTTAGGCAAGATAAAAAATAAGGACTAGCACAACTAAAGATAATTTCTTCAATACAAGATACAGGTGTATGCAGGATCACGAGGGGCCAAAAAGTGACGATTTAATAAAAATGTCTTTTCCATTTGCCCAAGAATGCGAAAAATCTGTGTTGACTTTTTGCTTGGCTTGGATGTTGGTACATGTAGCCATGGAAAAATCCAAATTATAATGGATATCTAATATTATTAAACTTATATATTATATAATATATAATATATTACATAATATATAATATATAATATATTATATATTAATAATATGTATTATCATATATTAATAATATATATTATTATAGATTAATAATATGTATTATTAATATATCTTATTATATGTTAATACTATGTATTATTAATATATATATTATATATTAATTATATGTCTTATTAATACATAATGGAAAATATGGAAAAAGGTATCGGATATCCGATAGTATCCAATATCAGATATCATATATTCGATACCTGTGGGTATTTTAAATACCCAAACTGTGGCCATCCGTGGGTTATTTTTACCCACGACTTTGGAATTTTGGAGTATTCCAATATTCGATTCCTCAAGAAAATTTTCATCAAATCCAAGCATTAGGTATGATTTTTTTTCAATTTTTTAAATCTTTTTTTATCACGAACATTTGTATTTTTTGATTTGTTTTTCAAAATTTTAGTTATAAATTAGGTTTATTAATTTCAAATACAATATGTTGTTTGAAATCTATTAATTAAATCTAAATTTTCAACTTCAATCAAGTAAAATGGTTGATAAAAATGAGAATCCACAACCTCCACAACCACGACAACCACCAAACCCTCCGCTACCAAACCCTCCCTCAATTCATGAGTTAATTGGTCAAAAATTGGACCAATTGAGGGGAATTGCTGATATCTATAGCACAATCCCTCATATCTCCCCATGTTAGACATACTAAAGGCAATAATATCCAATGTAGAAACTATCACCACTAAGCACAATGTTGTTCTTTTTTGGCGAGAGGCCACGAGGGAACTGTTGGAATCGCCATTGCCATTATGCCAAAAGCTCGAGCTGTTAGTGAACAAGAGAGTGGTCAGAGTTAAGGATCCACGGGAGGCGAGAGAAAGCCATGTCACAAACCCCACACACCGCATTGCTTGGGCAACAACAAGACCAATGACACACACCTTGCAACAATCCCCTCCCCCCTCCCAATGCAAACGAGGAGGTTCGAACCTGCGACCTGGCGCTCTGATACCATTTGTTGGAATCACCGCTGCAGGTACACCAAAATCTCGAGCTTTTGGCATAACGACAATGGTGATTCCAACAGGGACAATGTGTGAATGGCTTGTAGTATGACGAGGTGAAGAACCTCGAGATATCTAAAGCCAAAATTACCACCCTATTTGTTACTCCCCTCACCGAATAACCTATAGATGGAAAAACCAAAACTTTCCATCAAATGGTGTCTATGCGAGATAACTTTTGAGATTGTTGATGGATGGTTTTTGATAGATCATCCAGCAAAAATCTCGATGTGCCATTTTACTTCATCAAGATATTATATGCCAAGTTTGTTTTAGGCAAGCATGTAAACTACTTTGACATCAGACATTTCTAGGGTGTGGGGGGAGGTATGCCCCAGGATAGACCTAGGGCAGTTCGAGTTGTATAGGGCCTATATGTTCCCCCTCCTCTCATTGCTTGCGCACCTCCAGTAAAACCTCTAGATATTATTGTCGAGGTATCATCATGAACCATATCGTCTATCCACTCCTTAAGTGGCCTTTTGGCTTCTTAGGCTACAACACTAGCTCAATCACATGAGGGTGATTCTAGTGGTGGATCAGGTGGTGCTAACACATCCTCCTCATGTCCACATATTTGTGTGTCACATACTTGTACTTGTGCCATTAAATGTGCTTAGGTCCTCTTGGACAACCTGTTTATCATCCCATCAACACATCTAATTATGAGGTGCATGATATGGATGATGCACCAGATGAGATGACAAGGATTGGAGCACACCCCAAGGAGTCCTTGCATGCTAGAGACAAGAGGGTACCTTCATCATACACTAACAATGTAGTGGTCAAACTTTACTTGTAATTTCATAATGTATTTTTATTTTAAATGAATATTTATAAGAGATACTATTAAGTACTAATGTTTAAATGTACATGATCTATTTAATAGTTGATGTTTGAGGAGGAGTTATCACAGGTCCATGATGCCACCCTCTCGACCATTTCATTTGGCCTTCACAGCTACATGGTATATATTTTTGCACTTAGTTGTTTACATTTTTTATTGGATACATGCTTTTCATTAATTAAATTATATTAACTTACATGTTTATTTTATTTTACTTTTGTAGGACACACCTAGTGCGAGTGCAGTGCCACATGCAATCCAGACTCTAGAAGTGAAATCCGAGACAAGGAAAAGGTAATTGAACACAAATTTGATTGAATTAAGAGTTTAAAGAACTTATAATGATTATACATGTCTACATAGATTGATAGTTTCACACACTTGTCATTTTTTATGTATAGGGAGTTGTTGGTTTCACATCCTTATTGACTTGTTCCACAATAGTTGAAGAAGCAAAAGAAGAGATGCCTTAGGTATGTGTTTATTTTATTTTGTGTTTAGTAAATATGTTCCTTGTTGGAATAAAGGAACATTGATAGGGGGTTGGGTAAATCAATGTTTTGCAATTTTTAACCTTATTAACTTGTTCTTTTAGCCACTTAATGCAAATGAACAAAAAAGAGATGTAGAAACACAAAGCAATCAACAACAACACCATAACACCTGATTTTATACGTGGAAAACCCGATTAAGGGAAAAACCACAGTGGGGATGAGACCCACAATATAAATATACTCTGCAAAAGTATAAAAATATTACATTGGGAATGCACATGCATTCAAGCACACAACCTAGAGCTCACTACTCAATATAAAGAAGGGAAACAACCCCGAAAGGCTCACTTCCTTATAAAATATTTTAGAAAAGATAATTGAAATATGTGAACTAAGAAATAACATCTACAAATGCCAAGGTATAGTTCCAGCTAAGAACAAAGCACATAATCTCACACTCCTCTGCTACACTGCTCTATTCCACTGATTTGTAATATTCCGGAGCACAAATCCTTCACTTGCACACAATCGATCACAAAAACTTTCCACATCCACTGATATCCACATTTAAGATTAAATGTATTAAATTTGGTGATCTATCAATAGTTTAGGATGTGATAGAGACATTTTGGGATACATACATGTGTATTTGGCATGTATATTTTGTATATGGACATACACTTACAAATATGGAAATATATTTTGTTTGAGCTGGTGTTTATGCCATTTTTGTATATGGACACACACTTGTAATTAATTGACAATTTGATATATAGAAGTTGAGATTAAATATAATTTGTTCCTCATGTCCATGTCTTCACTCTTTGAAAATTTAATCTTGAATGTAATAATGAACAATAGCAAGTGTTTTGTATAGTCTTGACATTCGATATAATTTGTTCCATCTAAATCTTAAGTGTTAAATTTGGTTGCCTTGGGCAACTTCACCAAATTTAATGACCATATTGGTATTATTATTAATCATAACATGGATGCTTAGTAATGACAAATGACAAGTAAAAAAGTTGGATTCAATTTCATGTTCTACCTCCTATGCAGTTTTATATATTTGAGCCAAAAAATTTAATTGTTTATGTGGATGTAATAAGTATGATTAATCATGCTTAGTAATGATAGAGGACAAGTAATTACAAAAATTCAAAAGTCATCATGGGTGCGAACCATCGGTGCCAAAATGTTCGGTTAGGCAATTTTACCCTAGGCATGCTGCTATTTTCCCTCCCAACTCGGCCAAATGCTCAGTGCCATACCCTAGAAACACCATCCCATGAGCATCCTAAGTGCAGAAAATTATCCAACTTTGATAGGTAGTTTCTCAAAACTAATGGCACTTGAAAATGATTCATTTGGACCTATAGGGTCACATGAGGCCCCTCTATAATAGCCTATCTCAAATTTTTGAGATTCAGAGAATTTTTCCTGTGGTAGTGATTTTTCTATTGATGCAAAAATCGTTGAAGGCATTCAATGAAAAGTTGCAACATAGCTACTTTCTTGATTTGTTTGTTGTGGGTGTGAACCATCAGTACCAACATGTTTGGTTAGGAGGTTTTTTCCCTAGGCATGCTCCTATTTTGCCTCCCAATTACTTGGTCAAACGCTCAGTGTCATACCCTAGCAACGCCATCCCTTGAGCACCCTAAGTGCGAAAAATTATCAAACTTTGACAGGTTGTTTCTCAAAATCCGTGGCACTTGCAAATGATATGTTTGAACCTATAGGGTCATGTAAGGCCCCTCTACAATAGTTTGTCTCAAATTTTCAAGATTCAGAACAATTTTCCTAGGGAAGCGATTTTTTTGTTGACACAAAAATCATTAGAGGCATTCAATGAAAAATTGCAACATACCCAATTTCTTGTTCTGTTCATCGTGGGTGAAAACCATCAGTTCCAACACATCTATTTAGGGAGTTTTACCTTAGGCATTCTCTCATTTTCTCTCCCAACTCAGTTGAATTCTCAATGCCATACCCTAACAACGTCGTCCCTTGAGTGCCCTAAGTGCAAAAAAATTGTCAAACTTTGGTAGGCTGTTTCTAGGAATCCATATCACTTGAAAATGACCCGTCTGAACCTACAGGATCATGTGAGGACCCTCTACAATAGCCTATCTCTAATTTTCAAGATTCAAAGCGGTTTTCCTTGGGCAGCAATTTTTCTATTGATGCAAAAATCATCAAAGGCATTCAATGAAAAGTTGCAATAGAGACAAATTCTCGTTCTATTCATCATGGGCATGAATAATTGGTGCCAACACATTTGGTTAGGAATTTTTACTATATGCTTACTCTTACTTTTCCTCCTAACTTGGTCTAACACTCAGTGCCATACCCTAGCAATACCGTCCCTTGAGTGCCCTACGCACAAAAATATGTCAATATTTGACAGGTTGTTTCTCAAAATTCATGGCACTTGTGAATGATCTATTTGAACCTATAGGATCACATGAGGCCCCTCTACAATAGTCAATCTCATATTTTCAAAATTCAGAGTGGTTTTCCTAGGGCAATGATTTTTTTGTTGATGCAAAAATCATCAGAGGCATTTAATGATAAGTTGCAACAGAGCCAATTTTTCGTTTTGTTCATTGCGGGTGTGAATTTTCAGTGCCAACAACTATATTAGCTATAACTACAACTATATTATGTCTAAAATAATCATAATCATCATTACACATAGAGGTGACCATTGTGAACAAGTATAATCAAACATCTTTTTTCACAAAAAAATCATCACAAAATTTTATTAAATGTATTAAATTGGGCCACTAAATACATTGTGTATCATCAATACGAATACATTGTATATCACCAATACAACTACATAAAAATCATCATGTACAAATACATCATATATCATCAATACAACTACATCAATGACATCATGCACAAATACATTGTATATCATCAATACAACCACATCAATGCCATCATGTACAAATGCATCGTATATCATCAATACAACCACATCAATGTCATCATGTACAAATACATCAATGCTATCGAGCAATCATAGATACATAACTAATAATTTTTATTTTGATATCCATGCTCTCTAATGCATAGCTACAACCGCTGGTACTCTCAAAGACACCAACATTGCAATATTATGAAAAATATCAATATTAAAGAAAGAATATCGAGTAAAAGTAATTTAGCACTGATAGTAACATAAAATCCAATATGTCCATGATTTTTTGTAATCCCTGATTTCCGTATTAAAGTAGTTGAGGCATGTATGCCCATGATTTTTGTAATCCCAACATTCCCAAGCCATGAGAAGAATAAGTTTATTAACTAGATAAATTAATGAACCTAAGCATAATGAACCTAATGAACCATAGGGATGTTTGTATTAACAATGCATTTTACCTTTCATTCCTTACAATCAATTGGTATGAGCTAGATATGCTTCATGATCAACACTATTAAATTTGTGCACTACTGAATCAAGTGTCCATGATTTTGATAATCATTGCATTTGCAAGCCATGAGAAGAATAAGTTTATTAACTAAAAAAATTAGTGAGCCTAAAGATATAATAAACCTAAAGAACCTTAGGCATGTTAGTATTAACAATGCATTGTACCTTCCATTCCTTAATGCTACTTAAGTGTGCCTGAAGGGTCATCTCTTTTCTTAAGAGTATCCAGTGTTGCTTCATGATAATCACTACTAACTATCCATAGTTATTTTGTCTTTGGTCTTAGATGATGCTTCAAAAACTTAACATTTGTAGTTATAGAAAGGTGTGAATATATGGGAATGGTTTTGTGTGTCTTGTAGTCTTTAAATGCATGTATTCCATTCTTTCTAATTATGTATGTTCACAACCAAATTACTGCAACAACAACTGAACCTATTGTAGACACCTAAAATTGTCCAGTCTAATTAGATAAATATTTTATTTATTTAATTATCTAAGCCTAATTCTTTTATTAATTAAATAAATCCTTATTTATTTAATTAATTCATTTATCCTCTTCTAGCCTTATTTCTCATTTAAATAAATACATTTATTTATTTAAATTATCCTTTTCCTAAATTAAATAAATATTTTTATTTATTTAATTATCCCACTTCTTCTATTAATTAAATAAATCTTTATTTATTTAATTAATTCATTAGCTTTTTCTACCCATGACACATGTCATTCATCTCTTAATTCATACACTACCTACCCCTTTCATTATTTTACTATTTCTTCTACCTACCCTCTAATCATAGCCGACCTCCTTTTTACACCTCTCAATCTTATCCCTCCATTTCATATTGTGTCTTCTATTTAAGGAGATGCCTTCTTCATTATCAAACCCTAACAACTTGATCAATTGGCTACACTACGATCCTACTTGCAACCGCATTCCGTTCTTTGTTGAGCTCTTGTGCACATAAAAATCTGAGAGCAAATATATCAAGCAAGATCAATGGAGATAGGAAGAATGGAGATCAAAACCCTATTGGACATGTAATGGTATAATCTTTGTGATTTTGTTTTATTTGCATTGTCTTAGGTAATCTTCATATGTTATGGTGGATCTTTGTTGTTGTTAGGCTAGGGTTTGGTGGTTGAATTCATTTAGCCTTTCAATCTTGTTATTATTGTTATCCATTTTCACCATATACATTTTGGCACGCTCGGTGGGACTCTTGTCCCTTTGCATTTAACCTTTTTGTTGCAGATTTTGCATTTTTGAAGTTGCAGATCGGACATTTTTCGATGACATTTTAGGTTTTTCCGCGTCTGCGAACTTTTGGATCGCGTCTTTGATTTTCAGGCGCGTCTGCGGAATCTGGAATCGCGTCTGTATTTTCAACAAATTTTATTTTGCAGGTTTCAGACAGGAGCGTCTGTGTTTCAGAAACGCGTCTGTGTTGTTTCCACCCGCGTCTGTGTTGGAGAAGGGCGTCTGTGATTTTAAAGTGCATCTATGAATCACAGAACCGCGTCTGTGTCATCCAGACGCATCTGTGTCGTGGGTAACAACGTCTGTGTATTTACTGTTTCAAAATTTTCAAATTTTCATTGATTCAATTTTCGGATTTTGCACTTAGGGTTTCAGATCTGGTTTATTTTTGGACTAACCCTTTCAGATCTAGCTAATTAAGTTTGTGCAGCTTGTCTTGGAAGCAAAAACATTTTTTGTTGAAGGCCCCTCTTTCACAAAGTCTTTTTGGTTTTTAAAATTTACCTAACTTGTGTGCTTGCAGGAAGGGGTGATCATTTGAAACAACCCAAACTACTAACAAATTTTGTTGCAGGTCCTTGGCTAGGGTTTTGAAATTTTATTGTGTGCCTTGTTTTCATAGATTAGCAAACACTTCTATTGGTGCACTAAAATTGAATCATTGTCTTTTGTGTCTTGAGCAATAGGCTCTTTTTGTTTAATCTTTAGAGGGCCTGTCTTCCCGTGTGGTCATTAGGACTACTAGTGAGAAGAGAACGACCCAAGTGGTAGCGAGGAAAACCCACCTCATCCGAACCACTATAATCAAATGTATTCATGGTGAAAACTATGAATAACGTGTGTTGATTAGTTCATACCGACACTATGTCTCCCCATAAACCCGTTTGATCAAATTTATTTGATCATTTGTAGGGCGTAACCCCTATCGGTTGGGAGCCTTCTGTATTTACAGAGCTGAAAGTGCCGCATGTATGGCCACACGAGCGGATGCCCTTACTAGCACCTTTTTGTTTTAGAAGCCCAAATCCTTCTAGTTGTTGGGGCAGGAGGTCGGACCTCTGGTAGCGGCCCACACACATACGGTTCCTAGTAGAGATACAAAGTTCGCCATGGGGAGTTTTCATGGGGACTGATGCTTGGCTGACCCGAGAAGTGAGTGCCGAGGGTGGAGCTAGTGAGGTCAAGCATCTAAGTATCTGCTCTAAATAGCGTAGCCTCGGGGGTAAAACCCCATGTGGGATCAACAACTATTGTCTTGGCCAACCATAAGAATTGTGCTTGACTTATTTTAAACATTCAAAACATTCAAGACCAAACAACAAAACATTGTGTCTTTTGTGTCTTCAAGTGTATGCAAAACATTTTACATAAAAAAAAACACACTTTTGGAATCTAAACACTTGCAAACATTGAGTCCTCATCAACATTGTGTCCTCTTGTCATGAAAAACAGTCAAACAGTCAGATTTGGTCACAACAAAACAACTTCACAGATTGGAAAAATTGCACGAAATTTACAGAAACGCGTCTGTGTCTGTTTTAACCGCGTCTGAGTCATCTAAGCGCGTCTGTGAAGGGCATAATAGCGTCTGTGTCGAACAGAGACACGTATGTGTCTGGGAATCACGTCTGTGAAGTGTACAGAAGCGTCTGTGTCCAGAATTGAAAAATTTCACAGTCCAGCAAACAAGAGAAATCAGTTTCGGAATACTTGAGCTTCCTAGGTTGTTTCTTTAGGTTTCATCTAGCATTCAACCTGTCTTTGGGTCTCATACAGTCCATCATTGCTTCACATCTCATTTTACATTCATACTTGTCTAAACTTGAGTCAAAAGGTCACTTGCTTGTCCTCATCATACTTTGTCAACACACTACATACAACTACACTTTTCTAAGTGGTCCCTCATCAAGGTTTCTTACCTTTGGGTCTCATTTGGTCTTACTTAGAGTCAAGGTCAACTTACCTCATCAAGATAAACTATCCTCTCTTTGGAAGTCACACCTACTCTACTACATACATACTTGGTCTTACATTTTGGACATTGCAAGTACACCTCAGATTCATTTACACTCCATACAACTCTTGGTCTTCCATATTCTTTCCATTTTTCATCTAGTCTCTCACATCTTGGTCAATACCTAGTTCATGGTTGAAACCCGTCTTCAAAAATCTAGGAGAAAAGCTAAAGAAGCTCAAGAGTCCGCAAACATGAGTTCTTATGAGTATGATAACGATTTATTTTTCAATCCTGAGCACACTACATTACCTGACATGGATGTTTATAGAAACATTCCCAATGTGGAAAACATAGACACTACAAACAACAATGCTACACACAATGACAATGTGGACAACTTATCAATACATTCAGCAGATGTGGAAGAATCCATTATGAATCCCCATTTCAATTGATTGGTTGAGGAAATCATGAGGAGGGATAGACAATATTTCTTACAAATGATGGCACAAAGTGGAGCCAAGATACCTCATGATTTTGACATGTCTCAAATAATGGAAAATAGGCTTTTGCAACAAACTCACTCCAACATGGATCAAAGGAGACCCAATAATGGAGGAAATAGAGGACTACACATGGTACCTGAATCACCATCAGCTTTGCTTCAAAAACTAGAGATCCCACATACACATGGTCAAGCATATGATACTCACCTTCGTAGACCATTATGGAAGTCTTATGCAGACAGATATGCTCAATCACATACTAATGCTAAGGATCAACCACCAAAACAATTGGATATTCAAAAGCATGCTCAAAATTTGGACACAAGGAAACCTCATGTCAAATTTGGGGGCAACACAATAGAACATGACATGCCTGTAGAATATGGTATACATGCACAAAATAGATATGGGGTTCCTCAACATGAAGCTATACCAAGTGCTCCATATATGCCGCATCAATATAGACCTCCTCCATATGAACATGTGTATGATCAATATCATCCATACATGCAACAAGCTCCTCCTCAAATTGGTGTCTCAAACATGGGGTATGCTACAAGAAGTTGATCTCCACCTAAGAGCAATTTGGAGCAACAAATCAAAGATTTACAAAAGAAAATGGAGGACATGAATACACCAAAACCAACATACACTATGAGAGACATATGTCCTTATCCATTTGACAAGAGCATTCCAATGCTTCCATTTCCTGCACACTTTGTGACACCAAAATTTGATAAGTATAGAGGAAAAGGGGACCCCAAGGCACACATAAGACAATTTTTTACAGCTTGCATTGAGGTAGCGGCAGAAGAAACATATTTGATGAGATTGTTCCCACAAAGCTTAGGCGATCAAGCTATGGAATGGTTCTCTCAACTACCACCTGGTATTAAGTCATGGGGTGACTTAGTAGAGACATTTATTCAGCATTTCTCCTACAATATAGAGACAGATATCTCAGTCACTACTTTGTGCAATACTAAGCAAAAAGAAGGAGAATCTTTTGCGTCATTTTTACAAAGATGGAGAAATCTAGCTAGTAGATGCTCTTGTGAAATTTCACAGAAACAAATGGTAGAAATGTTCACTCAAAACGTTAACAAGGACATTGGCTATGATCTAAGGAAAGCTTGTTTGTCCACCTTCAAGGATGTCATTGAAAAAGGCTTAGCAACAGAAAAGGTTCTAATTGAACAAGGAGTCATTAAGATATTCAAGGAAAACAAATATGACTTTAAAGGAAAAGACAAGCCAAGATTTTGGAATAAAAACAAGAACACAGTCAATGATGGTGTTGTTGATGCCAATACAGTGAGACCCAAATTCATCTTTTCAGGATCAAGTTCTACAAACAATCAAGTGAATACTCAAACAACTTCTAGATCACGAAGGAAGTACACCCCATTGGGAGAATCACTTGAATCAGTATTCAAAAAGCTTGTGGCAAATAAGGTGATCACAGTTCCAGATTTTCCTCCATATGAGCCAAAGGTTAAACCAAATTGGTGGAACGATGATGAATATTGTGAATTTCATAAGAGCAAGGGTCACAAGACAGGTAATTGCCATCGACTGAAGAACATTGTGCAAGATCTCATTGATAGAGGTGACATTGAGATTGAGGGACACTCATCCAATCAAGAACATGAGATGTTTAAGGAACCATTCCCAAAGCATGACAAGGGAAAAGCTAAAGTCATAGATGATCAGGCCAACTATACTAGAGCACCCTATAACTATGATTCAACTATCAATCACATCTCGATGGACAATCATATCTCTACTATTACCATCAAGAACAAAAACCTTGAGAATCCTCCTCAGAGACCTAAGATTGTCCTAAGAGGTGTTGGATCTTCTTCTGAACATACCTCTGAATGTCATGTTACAACTCGTCGAGGTAAAATTACGTTGCCAGGTGCCTCCACTAAAAATACCGCTTCTTCATCAACCAAACCTGAGTATGACCTTGTAGAACAGTTAGGGAAGACACCCACGCTCATCTCAATCCTTGAGCTCTTACGTATATCCCCCGCTCATAAAGCTATTCTTGACAAAATCTTGAGAGACACTGCCGTTCCTACTGATCTGAACGTGGACCAGTTTCAAGCCATGGTGGGATACCTTTCCATACCACACTCCCTTACCTTCACAGAAGCCGATGACGCCTCCGTAAGTCAGCCACATAATGCACCACTACTTGTTGAAGCCTTCATACACAAACATCAAATAAAGCGAGTCCTGATAGATGGAGGACCTGGTCTAAACATTTGTACATTGAGCACCATTAAACAATTGGAATATTCTGATAAAGCTATGTATTCAACAAATCAAATCACCATCAAGGCATATGATGATGAAGAGTGCTCATCCAAGGGCACAGTCACCTTACCTCTAAGAATTGGGCCAGTCACAAAGGATGTGGTTTGTCAGGTCCTAGATCTAGATCTCACTTATAATATATTGCTAGGACGTCCTTGGATTCATGAAATGAGGGCAGTCCCATCGACATATCATCAATGCATTAAGTTTCCTCATAATGGAGTCGAGGTAACAGTTAACGGTGATCCTAATCCGTTCATATATTGCAATAACCTGAGATCACATACTGAAACCATCATTCCCAGTAATCGTGAGGCTGCTCCTTCTTCGGCATACATTGACCCTGAATCATTGAAACCTTCGACGTCAAAACAAGGTGAACTTAAAGGCAAATTTCAGGGAAAAGGCATGGGAGAATACACTTTAAATCAGACCATGTATTTACGACAAGTCATGAGCTCTCCAAAAGAATATGGAAGGCCACATCCTAACAAGCAAATATCCATCATGATACTCAAATGGGATCCTACTACCTTTCAAAGATGGGGTGAACTAGAAGAGGAAGATTTATACAAAATTCTCTATAAAGACATTGAAGATGACACACAAGATCAGATCAATATACCTTGTGAGAAATATGGCAAAGGCTTCAAGATTCTACAAAAATTTGGGTATGATGGAAAAAGCCCTCTTGGGTTACGCAAGGAAGGCGTTATGGAGCCCTTAGAACTGGAATTGACTGTAAAAAGGGAACGCTCGAAAGGACTTGGTTTTCTGACTTCCAAGATCCACACTAAAAGGATAGAAAAGGCATCACAAATCAAAATTGCCAAAGTTCAACAAGAGGATTACTATTCCACAGATTCCAACGAATGGGAATGGGGTCCAGACAAATCCTCCAGTGACTATGAGCTCACCGAGACATTCAGAGAACCAGATGAACCCACAGAAGAAGAGGAATTTTATAAAAAGTTCAGAGTTGGTCAAGAAACAACCCATAAGGATTGCACACAATCTTCGTTTCAAGGTTCTAGGTCGAAATCACATAGGATGAGGACACCTGTCCCGGAAGGCGCTACTAGTGATGACAATTTGGATTCACTTGCGATCGAAACTGATGAGGAGAGTGCCATCAATGACCTCGATGATTGCCTCAATATACCCGAATGTAACCACATCTTCACTCTTAGCCCTGCAAACTCCGAAAACATTAAAGGCCTTCCCCTTGTTCACCACCAACTCATTGACTGGGATTATGAAGGACCAGCACAATTTGACACATTTCAAAATGACGAAGCTATTATTGACTATCTTGGCATACGAGATGATCTTCCCCCTGGGGACCACAAAGCAGGATACACCATAGAACTCAACAACATGGCATATTTTGGTGAGGGTGTCGGACCTTCCAGTCGCAAAAATGTGAAAATAAGAACAAATCAAGGGTCTTATGGCGAAAACCACACTGTGGCGCTATCTGATCCCAAAAAAGTAAAAAGAAAGGACATATCTGAGGGCGAAAACCTCTCTGAGGCACCCGAAGATGGAAGGGTCGACATTCTCCCAACATCATATGAGGAAAAGTCATCCATGTTGGTAGAGGATACTATCAAAACAAACATTGGTACAGAAGGGGTTCCACACAATATATTCCTGGCTCAATCATTGACAGAGTCCGAAAGGTCAAAATTCATAAGCTTCTTCAAAGAATGACAAATCAACTTTGCATGGTCATACGCTGATATGCCTGGACTAGATCCAGATTTGGTAATGCATCATTTGACAGTCAAACTGGGGGCAAAGCCAGTGAAACAGAAATTAAGGAAAATGCATCCACAAGTGGCATTACTAGTCAAAGCAGAGCTGGAGAAGTTATTGGATGTCGGATTCATATGCCCAATTGATTATCCCGAATGGATCTCCAATTTAGTACCTATTAGTAAACCAGATCGCAGCATCAGAATATGTACAGATTTCAGAGACATCAACAAAGCTTGTCCGAAAGATGACTTCCCATTACCAAATATTGACTTGATCGTTGATCTCACAGCAGGTCACGAAATGTTATCTTTAATGGATGGATTTTCTGGTTATAATCAAATCAGGATTGCACCTGAGGATCAACATAAAACATCATTCACTTGTCCGTGGGGAACTTTCTGTTGGAATGTCATGCCCTTTGGGCTGAAAAATGCAGGTGCTACATATCAAAGAGCAATGACCACTATCTTTCACGATCTCATGCACATAACCATGGAAGATTATGTTGATGATCTCTTGGGTAAATCAATAGACAGAGATACACATTTGGACATACTTTCAGTCATCTTTGATCGGTTGGAAAAATACAAAGTAAGATTAAACCCCAAGAAATGTGTCTTTGGAGTAACCTTCGGGAAGCTCCTAGGATTCATTGTGTCCAAAAGAGGAATCGAAGCCGATCTAGCAAAAGTCAAGGCTATCTTGGACATGCCGCCACCCAGAAATATCAGTCAACTTTGATCCTTACAAGGGAGACTCCAGTCTATACGAAGATTCATAGCACAACTTGCAATAAGTGTAATCCTTTTCAGCACCTACTACATAAAAATATCAAGTTCAAATGGGATGATAACTGTCAACAAGCTTTTCAGATGCTCAAAGATTATCTTTTGAATCCACCAGTTTTGATGCCACCCATTCCAGATCAGCCTTTGCTACTATACATATCAACTACTCCAACAGCACTGGGGGCACTCCTAGCACAACAAATTGCTGACGACAAGGAAAAAGCAGTATACTATATCGGTCGCACATCAGTCGCACATTGGTGGGATATGGGCTAAACTACACACCAATTGAACGTGCATGTCTTGTCGTGGTCTTTGCTTCACAGAAATTATGACATTATATGCTTACTCATAAGACTAAGTTGATTGCAAGAATTGATCCATTAAAATATCTTCTCAATAAAACAACACTTACTGGGCGACTGGCCAAGTGGGTAATGATCCTGAGTGAATTCGACATCGAGTATGTAGATAGAAAAGCAATAAAAGGACAAGAAATCACGGATCAATTAGCAGATGCCCCATGATTGATGATGTTCCTCTAAATTCAAAATTTCCAGATGAATTCATTTTAACAATATCACATGCAAGGCCATGGCAACTGTACTTTGACGGTTCATACACACAACATGGGGCAGGCACTGGTATTCTCTTTATAACTCCTCAAGGCGATTCTATACCAAAATCATACCGCTTATCATTTCCTTGCACTAACAATATAGCAGAATATGAGGCATTAACAACTGGATTACGAATTGAAGTTCAGTGGAAGATCCAAGAACTTCGTGTTTTTGGGGATTCTCAACTTGTCATCCGTCAAGCAACTGATGATTACCAAAAAAAAGATGAAAAATTAATGCCTTACAAACAAATGGTGGATGATTTGAAACAACACTTCACAAAGATAGATTTTGAGCAAATACCAAGAGAGCAGAATCGTGCTCAGATGCCATGGCTACAATTGCTTCACTAATTGATCT
This sequence comes from Cryptomeria japonica, assembly GCF_030272615.1. Classification (NCBI taxonomy): domain Eukaryota; kingdom Viridiplantae; phylum Streptophyta; class Pinopsida; order Cupressales; family Cupressaceae; genus Cryptomeria; species Cryptomeria japonica. The sequence continues at coordinate 660,795,657 of NC_081410.1, read as the reverse complement.
ACCTCAAAATGAAACCTGCTATGAGTTCCTAGTAGACAACCTGTTGGTTCCTTCATATGAGATCACTCCTACTGAAATGATATGCGTTGTTGGTCCCGAATCCCAGTTATATGGTTCCATATTCACATATCTTCGCGACAATACCTTACCTCCTGATCTATCAAATAACCAACGTCGCACTTTCATTCGCCAATCCTCTCGATATGTCATTCTAGCTGATATCCTATACCGACGAGGTCTAGATGGCACTCTTCTTAGATGTTTAGAAAGCGACGAAGCTCAGATTGCATTACGTGAAGTGCATGAAGGGATATGTGGTTCGCATGCTAGTGGTCCTACCTTGGCCAAGAAACTCATCAGGATTGGATATTACAGGCCCAATATGGAAAAAGACTCATATCAGTTTGTCAAGAAATGTAAGCAATGTCAAATTCATGGAGACCTCATACATGCACCAGCACAAGAACAACAACCACTCGCGTCTCCTTGGCCCTTTTGTCAGTGGGGACTCGATCTCATAGGCAAGATTCACCCTCCTTCTTCCAATGGTCATAAATTCATTATCACAGCCACAGAGTATTTCACAAAGTGGATTGAAGCCGTGCCTCTCACACAAGTCACTGGAAAACAAATTGCTACCTTCATCCTTAACTATATCATTTGCCGATATGGTATTCTTGATTCCATTATTACTGATAACGGGCGTCCCTTCAAAAATCAAGATGTTCGTGAACTCTATGACCGCTTCCATATTTCCCATTGTTTCTCCACACCATATTACCCCCAAGGTAATGGCCAAGCTGAGGCATCTAATAAAACAATTCTTAAAATCCTCAAAAAGACAGTCGACGATGCTGGCCGTAACTGGCATATCCAACTCAATCCTGCACTTTGGGCCTACCGCACAAGTGTCTGCACACCTACAGGAGCTACACCCTACTCACTTGTCTACGACGCTGAAGCCATCTTGCCTATTGAGGTCGAGTTACCTTCTTTACGGGTCTCTCTGCAAAACATTATCAACGATGAAGATTACAGGGTCTCTCGCTTACAAGAACTAGAACTGCTGGATGAACAGAGACAAACTTCTTTTAATCATCTCAAGGCTTACCAACAATGAATGAGTTGCAGCTACAATCACAAAGTCAAGCCTCGCACATTTGAGGTAGGTGACTTGGTTCTCAGAGAAAACCCCAAGAATCAGCAAGACAGAGAGAAGAAGGGCAAGTTCGAACCAAATTGGCTTGGTCCTTACATCATTACAACAGCCTATGGATCTGGGGCATATCAGCTCTCAACTACAGAAGGTGAACCTTTGGAGGATCCCATCAACAGCATGCACCTTCGCAGGTTCTACACATAGTTCTCCGGAATATCCTAATTCAAAAATACAAAAAAATCAAAAAAATTCAAAAATACAAAAAAATTATAAAAATAAAAAAATCATTACTTGGTGAAAACCTGACAAACAGGTGCCTTGTGACACAAAAAAAATTGAAAAAATTGAAAAAAGTAAAGAGAAATAATTTCGTCCAATGGTGAAAACCACTTCGGTGGCGCCCTGGGTAAGTACCATGGTGAAAACTGGGTCACCAGTGCCATGCGTAGAGACATTGCTCCTCCCTCCTTCAGGATTCACTTTCATCCTTTCACTTTGCACACACTCACAACCAATTCATCCATAATAAACTTACCCATTCCCATCATGGCTTGTTATTGATCTACCCAAGATTGGTTAGCCATTCATAATAAACCTCCCTTTTCATCCCTTTCCGTCCATAATAAATCAGATCCTATCTGTGGCTAAGGCAAAATCCTACGTCTAGTGATGGGTGTGGAACTAAGAACATCACATGTTTCGAGGAGTACAGTTTCTTCCAGCTTCCTTCAGTCTATTCATGCACAATCCGCAATAAGGCAACATTTGCATCGCCAGATCCGCAATAAAGTTTCATCTTCTCCGCAATAAAGTATTAGTTTCATGGATCCAGTCAGTTTCAGATGAGACACAGCAGCAACAATGAGCTTCAACAAATCAAATCTTCAAACAGACTCAGACAACATATGGTTCAGTGCCATCTATCCTTTCTGTGAAAGTAAACATTGTGACCACAATCAAATAAGACTTATACAAGTGACAAGAGACACTAAACTTGAGGACTACAGTGGATGTTGGTGTCGAGTCTTGGTTTTCTTTTGATTTCATCTTTTTGGTGACATGTTTTTTAGCTTTTCCAGGATGTCTCTGACTAGAGATTCTATCTCCAGGATGTCTTTGACTAGAAAGGCGAGGATGGGGTATCGTCACCTATTTTCATTTGCTGTCTGTGGATTGTCTCTTAGTAATGCTATGACTTGTCCAAGGATATGAGGACACTGTGAGTCTAGTGTGAACTGAGGCATTCCTTGTTTGTGACTGTCATATCTCCATGCAAACAGGTACAATGACTTTTTGGGTCAAACATATGCCTCGATTGTCATAACCTACTTGCCATAATAAAGCTCAATGATGATAATGCACAAGAAACTCTTTCACTTTCATATCTTCTATCTTTCATCCCCCCTTTCTTGATTGACTTCCATCATCCTTCTCGAGTCCACGTAGCCTGCTATCACATGACTGAGTATATTGACACACCAAAAACATTTGCATTTCATGTAGTTTGCACCTGCATTACCACATATAAGCATTTCATACATACATATAGATATCACAACTGCATCACATTCTGCACACAACACATGTTAGCACATCTTACATTTTTATCATGTAAATTGTTATTTGCATTATCATATTCATCTGCATTTCATATATTCACATTTGCATCATGCATACACATATAAAACATAAAAGAACAAAAACATTGCATTTCCTCATGTACATATTTGCATCCATATCACAATCATCACATAAGAACATCTCATCACATAGGTACACATGCATATAGCTTCCGCAAAGATGAATCATCTCATATATATATATAAAGTGTCATGATACAATGATGTCAAAATCATATAGCTACAATCACCCACAGGTGTCTACATCATTATACAAAATGGTACAAAATTGATACAGAGGAACTCACTGATAACTCCTGCCAACACTGTTGGTAGTGCTAATCCTGTCCATGTCATGGTATCCCATGCCACTTGTCCCACCCTCATCTCTAGTCCCGGATCCTAGAACACTCGTCTAAGGGCATCCCTATCTCCGTCTCGATCGTACAAAATCAGCTCCCCATCAATCGGTATCCGCATAATCCTGTATACATCCTCCAAGGTGACTGTCATCTCCCCCATCGGCAAATGAAAAGTACATGTCTCGGAGTGCCACCTCTCCGCCAGTGCAGTCAGCAATCCCATGTTTGCCCGAAACTCAAGCACATACAGATTATGTCACAGACCCATAACCTCAATCGTAGCTCGGTCCTGAAACGACAACTCCGGTCGCAACCTCTGTGTCAACGGGAATCTCTCCCGTGACTCTAACATAGGCAAATACTCCTGCAGTCAAACAAATCAATCATGTTAGTCATTGTGGCATTCACTGTTCATCACAAAATGCTACCTTTTATCTAAATGCATATGGTTATCTATCTTAGTGACACTCACTGTTCATCACAAAGTGTTGCTTCTATCCTAGTAGCACTCACTGTTCATCACAAAGTACTACGTGTGTGACACTCCCTGTTCATCACAAAGTGTTACTCACATTTTGCACTCCCTGTTCATCACAAAGTGCTGCTCATACTTTGGGTACTCCCTGTTCATCACAAAGTACTCTATCTTGGTACTCACTGTTCATCACAAAGTGCCTTGATCTATCCTAGTCTTCCCTAGAGGACCTGCTTGAGTGTATCCTCTCAGCAACATATTCAATCGACAGCGTACGTTCATCACAGAACTGCCGATTTGACCTAGAAGATGCAAATTCACATTTTTGGACACAAACACGCTTTCTTGACATAAATGCTCATTTATTACATTACCTAGTATGCATTAATGACAACAATAAATGCATCAAAGTACGAGGAGGTTTTGTGGTACTCACCGGCTCTCCTACCTCCGCTGGCCTCTAGAATCGGCGAACACGGTCGAATCTGTGAACAAAAGCCATCGCTGCTGACTATTGCTGCTTTATTTTCGCTCTACACTATGCTCTTGTGAATGTGTAGATGACAATGAGGATGTATTTTCCCCCGTGGTCTATCTTATAGCCTACCCTAGCCCTCGCATTCATTTCCCGAGTCAGTCTTCGTTATCCCGTGACTCTGTCACTTTATCCGGTCAATCCATTCTAGCCTTTCTTTCTTATCGAGAGATTGTCTGCAATCTTTCCAGACATTTTTCATCCAATCTCTCGAGGGGGCATATTATTCCCATTCTGGGGCAACTCTGTATTAGTTCATCTTATCTTCTTTGAAACAACGCGACAAGCTGCATTGTCTCAAAGAGGGGCAAAATGTAGACACCTAAAATTGTCCAGTCTAATTAAATAAATATTTTATTTATTTAATTATCTAAGCCTAATTCTTTTATTAATTAAATAAATCCTTATTTATTTAATTAATTCATTTATCCTCTTCTAGCCTTATTTCTCATTTAAATAAATACATTTATTTATTTAAATTATCCTTTTCGTAAATTAAATAAATATTTTTATTTATTTAATTATCCCACTTCTTCTATTAATTAAATAAATCTTTATTTATTTAATTAATTCATTAGCTTTTTCTACCCATGACACATGTCATTCATCTCTTAATTCATACACTACCTACCCCTTTCATTATTTTACTATTTCTTCTACCTACCCTCTAATCATAGCCGACCTCCTTTTTACACCTCTCAATCTTATCCCTCCATTTCATATTGTGTCTTCTATTTAAGGAGATGCCTTCTTCATTATCAAAACCTAACAACTTGATCAATTGGCTACACTACGATCCTACTTGCAACCACATTCCGTTCTTTGTTGAGCTCTTGTGCACATAAAAATCTGAGAGCAAATATATCAAGCAAGATCAATGGAGATAGGAAGAATGGAGATCAAAACCCTATTGGACATGTAATGGTATAATCTTTGTGATTTTGTTTTATTTGCATTGTCTTAGGTAATCTTCATATGTTATGGTGGATCTTTGTTGTTGTTAGGCTAGGGTTTGGTGGTTGAATTCATTTAGCCTTTCAATCTTGTTATTATTGTTATCCATTTTCACCATATACACCTATAGGATACATGAACCCATTGTCATCTATCATCAGTTGTGTCAGCTTCTACTTTACGTATACACATCATGCCAACCAGTAGTTTGATCTCTCTTCATTCCCTTGCGGTGCAATAATTATAAAAAACATGTCCTAGTTGTAGAAAATATGAAATATGGTCATACTCAACTAAAATTTCCATGCCATCATTTTGCATAGATATTGTTTGAGATAAAGGAGTTAGATATTGTGGAGAGCATGTATCCACCCACTCACTTGACTCGCATTGATCCTAGTCACCCTAAATACAACTCTAACAAAAACAAGCCAACTCTCGTGTCTAAATGGTCCATGTAGTTGCATCTGAGCTATGAAATGAATACATCTTTGACGAATCTTTGATTGTTTGACAATCCAATTTGTCTCCTATTGTGCCCTCCTCAACCAACCAAAAGAATTTATGCGTTGCGAATCAAGTGTCTCTCCCTGTGACATTTCTGAACTAAACCGATCAACAATAGAACGTGAATAATAGAATTTAGCACCTAAAATCCTCAATTTCTGCTTAACTAGAGCTCTCTTCAAACATGCACCTTCTGCATCATGCTCCCCTTTCGCATGCTTATCTTAAAAAAAGTTCAAAATTTGAGGTACACCCCTCTTTGTATGCATTCTACTCAACCAAAAAAACATAAAAGAATTCTTGAATTGAACCATGCAATTATCTGAACAAATGAGATGTCGGTCTATTGCAATACCTTTCTCCCCCAAGAACTCAAATAAGTTCTCAAAATAATGTTACACATACTTAGAGGAGTGAGATCTATCATCACTCATATAAAAATGATACTCCCTGATTATCTTCCTGTCCTCTTCTATACTATCAGGGGCATGTCTATATGTTATGTGAACAAAAATAGCAATTTGAATGGAATTGTAATACCGAGCTTGTACCTCATTTTGTCGTTGCAATATGTAGTTTTCAGCAAAATCAACCACTGATATAATAGTGCCAATTGGGAAAGAGTTCTTATACATCCTGAATTGGTGATTGAACCACTGAGACCTATAGGTATGCCTTGCATACTTTTACAAAAGATTTTCCTTAAAACCTAAAATAAAATCAACAACACTAACTTCTCTAGAGACCAGATCGAATTTAGAACCTTCACCTCCACTCTTCAAAGTATATTTGATTATGTCACCTCTCTTTTTCTCAACAATATTCTTTCCAAATTCATGTTTTCTGCCCTCATGAAAACATGAAACAAATTTTGACAAGCCACCACATTGTGAGCACTTAAATTAAACAATCATTTCTATAGAAAAAACATCCATCATGTCTAGGACATAAAAGTAGATCTAGCAAGTCTCTTGATGATCTCACAAGTTGCATTACACCACTCTCCTACAACATTATGTTAGTATGCAAAGTAGAACAAATATAGAATAATAGTTCATGGTACATTAAAAACTCCACATTGTATTTGCAACAAGTATTACGAATCTTAAGAGGTACACAATAAAATATCTTCAAAGATTCAAAATCCCTTTGTGAGATTTCCAAAGTTGGATGTGCATCGCAATTTTTTTTGTACAACATTGTTTGGCTTGATTCCAAGAAACGTTTAGGATACAATGTACAGTCTCAATTGCCAATTCTTAACTTTAAAACATCTTTTACATTGGGTGATACTCTAGAGTTAGAGTGCCAAAATTGTTGAATTTCCTTCTTTACATTATCGATCAACTTCTTATCAACACGTGGAAGCCTCCCACTAAAAGCCCATGTGTCATTTTGAAGAGGATCGCCGAGTCTTTCTCTTTTTGCAAGTGCTCTATCCAAAGTTTTACAATTTATGTTCAAATCAACACAATTTTGTCCCATAAAGCAAGCCTTTCTCAAATGATGTCTTACTAAGGAGGTTGCAATCAGTCTTCAAGCAACTCTCTTATATTTTTCCTTTCTATTCTTCCCAATAGAATTGAGAGCATTTAAAAATATTTTTGACAATAATATAATTTTTCTTTATCTTCTTATTCACACAAATCTTCAATTTGGCTAGAAAAGGTCTCATCTTTTGCATCTTTAGCAATTGTACAAAAAGTTGGCATTGCTTGGTCAATGTCTTATTACTAAAATATTAGCTGAAAATTTGCGTAGCCAACAATCTAATGGTTCGTGTTAATCTCTTGCCTTCAGGATTGTCTATAATATTCTCATCAATTTCAAGTAACCATTTTGGGGTTCTTGAAGGTCTTGAATTTGGAATTTGACTTTCTTCCATGGGAGGGTCTTCATTTCTCATGTAATTTGGTGATATATAATGTTCACTTGGTTCAACATTTTCACTTTCGTTGTCAATTCCAACATTTTCACTTTCAATTCCCACAATTTCATTTCCAAATTTAATATCATGTTGAACATTTTAAATATCAATTTCAACATTTTCATTTCCAAATTCAATATCATGTTGAACATTTTGAATATCAATTTCAACATTTTCATTCCCAATTTGAATATCATGTTCAACATTTCCAATATCAATATTTATATTTTTATTTTCATTTTCATGCTCAACATTGCATATTCAATTTCATGTTCACTTGAAATAATATTTGTAGATGCTTCACCAATATTTGACATACCTTGTCTTCTCTTCCTATGACTTTCTCTATCTCTTTGTATATATGCTTTAATTTTCTCTTTTGAAAGTTTTCTTTTACATTTTTTCTTTCGACGACTGTTGCTCCCCATTATACCTCCACAAAGATGCTAAAAAATGATTTCTAATGAAAAATTTGTGTAAAAGTTTAAAAAAAAAAGAATTTTGTATTTGTTTGTCTGAAAATCTGTGTTTGTCACCTACATAAAGAATGTATGGATAGTTGGAATGCACAAAATGACCCACTACCCTATTTTGTGTGGCTTAGGTATTGAATATTAGATATATGATATTATCCGATATCCAATATTATTCCATCTTTTCAGATGGGTGCTAACAATTTTGTTGGAACCTAAATGAAAAGATATCAAATATCAGATATTCGATATATTTTTATATGGGCACTAATAATTTGGTTGAGACCTTTTCTCAAAGGTATCAGATATTAGATAATATCTGATTTCCGATACCTTGTTTAGGATTGGGAGAGAGATAGTGGGAAAGGGAGAGAAGGGGAAATAGCTCAAGGGGGTGGGCAAGGGAGAGAAGGGGAAAGGGAGAGGGAGAAATAAGGTGGGCAAGGGAGAGAGAGAGAGAGAGAGAGAGAGAGAGAGAGAGAGAGAGAGAGAGAGAGAGAGAGAGAGAGAGAGAGAGAGAGAGAGAGAGAGAGAGAGAGATTGTCCCTTGCCCACCCCTTGAGCCCTTTCCCCTTCTCTTCCTATCTCTCCATCCTCCTAATTAGACTCTCTCAATCTCCCTTTCCCATCCACTTGAGAACTTTCCCCTTCTCTCCCTATCACCCCCTCTCCCTCTTTGTATTTTGATCCTTCCATCCCTTCCCCTCCCCCCACCCCTAATTAATCTCTCCCTCCCCCTGTCCCTTGCCCAACCCATCTCCCCCTCCCCCTAATTACTCTCTCTCTCCCTTGCCCACTCCCTTGAGCCCTTTCCCCTTCTCCCCCCCCCCCCCCCTCTCTCTCTCTCTCACACACACACACACACACACACACACACACACTTGCCCAAGCCCCCCTCTCTCTCATCCCTTGACCAACCCCTCTTCCTTTCCTCCCATCACCCCCTCCCCCTAGTTACTTTCTCTCTATATCTCTTTCCCTTTCTCTCCCTATCTAGATCACTTTCACCTTATCCCTTTCCAACCCCACCTCTCTCTCTTTTGATACTTCAATCTCCTCCACTTTCCCCCTCCCCCTAATTACTCTCTCTAGATCCCTTTCCCCTTCTCTTCCTATCTAGATCACTTTCCCGTTATCTCCTACCAACCCCCCCTCTCTCTCTCTCATTATCCTCCTCTCTCTTTTTTGATACTCCCATCTCCTCCTCTCCCCCCCAATTATTCTCTCTCTCTAGATCCCTTTCCCCTTCTCTCCCTATCTCTCCCCTTCTCTCTCTCTCTACCTATCCCCTTCTGTCCCTCTCCCTCTCCCTCTCCCTTTCTCTCTCTCCCTATCCTAAACAAGTTATTGGATATCATATACTATTCGACATCTGATACCTTTGAGAAAGGACACCAACCAAATTGTTGGCACCCATATGAAAATATATTAGATGTCAATTAATATCTGATATCCGATACCTTTTATTATTAATATATTAATAATATAATATATTAATAAATAATATAAATATAAATATATAATATATTAATAAATAATAAATAATATATAATATATTAATATATTATATATTATAAATTATATTTATGAAAAAAATTGATACTATTGGATATCCAATACTATTGGATATTCGTTACCTCTGACAAAAACCTACAACCTTGGTATTGCTTTGGGAATTGGCTAGGACATGCCAAACCTGAAAAGTCAACAAAAAAAATTGTATTTAGGATTTTTCCTTGCTTTTCTAGACTTTGCCCTAGTGGTTGAGAACTTGCCAAAATTGATGGAACGAAAAGGGATTTTTAAGGAGATTCTCAACTTTCTAACAAATATAAATTTTGCCTTATTTTGACTTTAGTAAATGATCATTATTTAATTTCTAATTGAATTCTGACTAAAGTCTTGATTGATAGGCTGATTGAAAAAATCTATAACTTTCAAACTGTATCACATTTTTTGAATCCGAAACATGAGTCACATTCTATGCTTCGTATACTATAGGATTAAAGAAAAATAAATTGAATTTCATAAAGTTTTGACCAAGTTATGGTGGTCATACATATGGGGTTTTATATTTAAAAAAAAACTATATAGTAAAAAAATCATAATTAATTATTTATAAAAAAAAAATACAAAATTTTTGTCACATCCGAACACGAGTCTTATATTTATATCTTAAATCTTATAAAGAAATATTATGATTTGATTGTGGCTAGGGTGGTCAAACAGACACCTGCTTCTTATCATTTTCTTGAAATTTTAGTACTACTGCATTGAAATTTCAAAATTTCATCAAATAGATTTTTTTCTTCAGAAAACAACTAGAATCTTAAAAACTACATTCAATTTTATATAGATTCTATTTTTACATATTTTTGAAATATTGTTGGTAACTTATTTCAATTTTTACGTCAAGTTGCCTAACTCTGTTTTTTTGAATTGTCGTTGCCACTTAAGGGCTTGTTTGGCCCACCATGATCCTGCACATACCTATACAAAATAATGGTCCAAATATAATAATAATAGATTGAACTATATAAAAAAATAGCATCTTCCAAAATGCGGATAACAGTTTATAGTTTTATACTCGTCTGTCTAATTAGCATAACTTTCGAACCACTCCTATACATCATATTCACACTAGAATCATCATATCATATTACACCATACCAATACACTCTCTACTCATAAACACAACTATTCTATCCATTATATACTAATCAGATCCACAATAATCTTTACTAGGCCGACCAAAAAAATTATGTATTGTATACATATTATCAACCAAAATATATCATCTAGAAGGTAAAGAATACATGTGAGGATTCACACCAAGTCGGATTACCTTCCAATCATCATAAAAAGATTTGAACGCAACCACTTAGACCAATATGCATAAACTAGTACAAACTGATCTACTAAATCCAAAATTTCTTAACCCAGACCCAAAAATAGAATAAGTGGTCCACCAAAAAAGAAGTACATCACCTTAAGAATAGTAACATTTGATGTACACAATCATCAAAAGCATATCCAATACAAACATACATTCTAGATCATAACATAGTTCAGTAGAGCAAACACCAATGGTAATAACATATTTTTGGAACAAGTAGGGAACATTTAAACTTTTGAAAACAACTTAAATCAATATCCCATATCATTTGATCAACACAACATATATCTAGATCAAGAGCATATTGAACCATACATTTCTACTATATATCTCTTCTAATACTCAATATTGACACACAAATATATGCATACCAACATCATATTAATACATATCCAAATCAACAAGACCAACAATACCAACATCTGATCTGGACATACATTGGACACAGGTTTGACATCAATGACAACAAAGACACTCATTAGTGCAATAGTTCTTGTCTAAATATCTATATGTTTATCATGTTCTAACCCCATGGCTTTGTTGCTCTCACATTCTAACTTTGTTCTCTTGTGCAGATTTTTCTAATGTATTTGTTTTCTAGGTCTTCAGCTTGGGGGCATGCTTCCTTAGCTTGAAGATTTATCTTCTTCCTCTACAGTATCTTTTGACATCGTGATGTTATTTATGTTCAATAGGTTTCCTTTAGCGTGCATATTCATGTTGATTCATAAGCCCGCTAAAGTGGGGTAAAAATGTAGAGTCAAAAATTGCATACCCCTTTGTAACTCAACTTACACTTTTGTAGTCACTTTAGTGTTGATTCCCCTAGCATCTGAGTAGGCTCATTTCAGCCCTTGCATAAGCCTTTTCCCTCTCAAGATGCTCATGACGCCTTTTTTAACACTTATATTTCAGCACCGGTTTTGCATTAGCCGCATGTTTCTCTTGCCACCCATTTGTTTTGAGCATGATTTGTCTAGATACTAGTGCACCATGGGGATGTCCGCACATTGTGCAAATGTCCTACGACATCTTAATGTGCAAATATTATTTTTGAGCATTTTGACAATTGTCACCTGCCTAGGTTGGTGGAAATGGCTCGCGATTCTCTTTTTTCCCTCCAATTCTCTCTTTTAAATCTCTCTTTCATTCATGCAGGTTCTCTCTTGAAATCTCTCTGGTTCTCTCTCTCATTTGCTAAAACAATCTCTAGCTTGCTACAACAGCCTTTGCATCTTTCTTGGCTTTCTCAAGCCTTGCTGGTAATATATTTCTCACGTCTTTAATCATTTTGCATTTATCACATCCCCTATATTTTTGATCATTTATCATTCTATCTATTTATATTTTTGATCTATCTATCTATCTAGTTGTTTGTGGAGGTGGAAACACAAAAGTGGGGGTTGGACTAGGGCAAACCCCTATACAACCCCAACATTTTTCCCTCTTCTTTTTGTGTGTAGGTTTGTTAGAAGCATTTGAACACACGAGGGTTTTCTTATGCTTTATTTATTTCATTTATATTTATTATTATTATCAGGTGTATACAGTGAAATTGGAAGACTAAAAGATTGTAAAACCAAATAAAGATCCAACCACATAAAACCTTAGTTCTAAGATGAAATATAACATACACCAATGAAGAACCTAAAAACATGCAAAACAGAAATATGAAAGATTATACCATTCACATTCTTATTAGGGTTTTATCTCCATTGTTTCCTATCTCCATTGATCTTGCTTTGATATTTTGGTTGCTCTCAGATTTTGTGTGCACAAGAGCTCAACAAAGAATGGATTGTGGTTGTGTATGTAGATGGTTGATCGCTATGAGGATTCACACGAGCATTAGGATTCACATTTGCATTAGCATTAGAATTGATAAGGATGAAATGATCCTCTTATATAGAGAGTACCCTCAAAATGGAGGGATATGATTATAAGGTGGAGGAATAAATGGCCGGCTCTGATTAAAGGGTAGGTATAGAAAATAGGAAAATATTGGAGAGGTGGTTAAAATTAAATTAAGAGATGAAAGACAAGTGTCATGGAGGGAAAAAGCTAATGAATTAATTAAATACATAAAAATTCATTTAAATAATAAAAAAAGTGGGACCAAATAAATAAATAAAACATTTATTTAATTTAGGGAAAGGATAATTTAAATAAATAAAAATATTTATTTAAATAGGGAAAGGCTAGAAGAGGATAAGTGAATTAATTGAATAAAGAATGATCTTTTTATTTAATAGAAGGCTTGGAGTAAAATAATTAGATGAACAAAATATTTAGTTAATCAGGCTAGGACAATTTTTAGGTGTCTACATCTCGTATTCGTCATCACATTTCAACTTCTAGGTTTTGCAGGTTCTTTGAAACACAAAGTTAGGTTTTCTTCATTTTCTTCGTTTCTCGTTTGCAATTCATACGAGACTACAACGTGCTGTTTTGGCGTCCTTGGTTGATATGCTTTGATTTGGACTGAATCTCTCTGTCGCCTACTCTTTCCGATTTTTTAATAAGAATCCTTATTTTCTTTATCTATAATCAGACATCTTCACTAGTTTGACTAGTTAGAGATATCCAAATGTGTGGTATGAAATTGGCTCTCAAGGGAACATAGTTTCTCCCTTTGTAGGGTTAGATTAACCTCACTACATGACCCTATCAAAAGTGGAGGAAAATAACTATTCCAATAGTGATTTCTCCAAATGTTGTAAAGTTTATCACTATCCTTTGGGTGATTCAAGTTATATTATACAAAATCATCACATTGATAAATCTGTACACCAAAAGTTATATACTTCAACATGATATATATATTTACAATTAGTATAACTTTAGATGATGTACATGCTTACATACTTAGCTCACATTTATATTTCATGTCTTTTTCCTCTTCTATAATTCTTTGTCTCATACATATATAATCAAATGTAGGAGATATGTTTTATCCCTAATATTCTCATGCTAATTTTATAGATAACTACATGCGCTTATAGAAAATCATCATTAACACATGACATGTCAGTGCCTCACGTGCCTTGTCATCCTATTACCACTTTCCATGATTTAAGATTTAGATTGTATTTGTTTTTTCTATATTTTCTTGCATGAGAAAAACTACCCATGACATATTTTTAATCTGTTTTGTAGAATCTTGAATGCACATGTTCAGGGGTAAAATTACATGGTGGCATCCAACAAGGATTATTACTTTATATGGACCCCTAGGATCCTTTTATGCGTGAATACTCATTTTAAATGCATGTTAACATTCAAGTGGTATATAATTTGAGATGCATGATTATTCTAGGATTCACATCAACCAAAATGTGGAGGGATGGTAAAATTTGTATTCCTTGTCATTTCCCATTTATTTTTGTGTTCCTTTTAAGAAAATGGGTTAATAAGTCACATATTGACTAATAAAGTTCTCTTGTGTGAAGTGGAGTCCATTCCATAATGATAGGGTCCACTCTTTAGCACACATTTCCATACATGTATAACCCATCTTACCCATTTGTTTAACATTCTAATATGATCACTTAAATTAGACATTAAATTTTAATGCACCTATCTGATATGTCTTTTTAAAATTTTAATGCACCTATCTCATGTCTTTTGTCCACCTGAATCTAATTTTTTAATGTATTAAGTCATTGTTTTTTAGATGTCGGATCAATCTTATATTTACATGTTTTTCAGCCCAAAACATCTTGAATTCAATATCCATGGAAGATTTTAGAAATATTGCTTATGTAAATGATTACTCTAAATAAAACACTTACTATAGAGAGAGTTTATTTTCCTTTATATATATAAGTCATTTTGTGGTGCCAAAGCTTGATTTTTTTTTTTTTTTTTCTCTTTTCTAGAAGGGGTTGGCTTACAATTGGAATGCCAGCAGAAAAGAACAAGCTCAGAGTACAAATAAACAAAGCAGAGAAAGGGTTCAGAATATATTGAATCGAAGTGGTGAGCAAAACTGTGTTTATAGTCAATGAGAAATTTCTGTATCTGACTCAGATTGGTGTTGATGATTTGCTTCATTTGCTAAGAGAGGACTCTTAATATCAACAGTGCAATCTTCAATGTTGTTGGTTGATCCATTTTTCAGCCCATATTCTATTGGGTCTATGTCTTTCTTATCCTTTGCTTTGCCCCACAGTACAATGTAAAGTCCTACAATTATCAAAACTCCTCCAACCACACTGCAAAACAAAGAAAAGCAAACGATTAAAGTTGTCAGGATAACTGTATTGGATCCTCTTATGCTATAATACATGGCATGTATACAGATGACTGTAAAAATACTAATTAGGCAGGGCGATCTCTCTTTAGAACTGGAAATCTTATGTACAAGAAATTATCTAACCTTCCCACGTGAAGCTTCACATGAAGGATCAACAGGTTCAAGGTTGCAACCAAAATTGTTGATAATGGATTGAACATTGCTGCAAATACAGGCCCTCTTTCATGGATACAATATGTTTGCACAAAGAATGCAAATGCTGAACACAATACCCCCTGATTCAATATCAAATAATTTGTAAGTTCGTTGTATATCCATTTATTACTTACAACAATGGAATATGAAGGCATATAAAACTAAGATTAAAATTGCAATGTTCTTTGAACACCAACTCTATAATTTGATAAGGTTGGATCTTCTCCTTAATCTTCCAGTCTCTGAATTGGATCCATCATCGATAAAGAAATGCCTTTCATACTGTCCCAGATGATGGATCCAATAGAGAAATTCCTTACATCTTAATACAATAAAACTAAGCAATTGATCCTAGGAGAACGCTAAATTAATTTAGTACATTGCAAACGTAACATTCTTAATATCAGCATTGCTCCTAAATCTTGCATATTATGCTTGATGTACTAACCGAGTATACAATGCTCAAAAGCTCCATGTCCCATTTCAGTTTCCATGCAGAGACCTTTGGCTCAAAAAACAAGGCCATGACAGCGCTCTGGATTGTCCCTAATAGCAATATCAATGCTGTTAATGACTTTTGAGCTGGATACTTTTTCAAAACTGGGGCCTGTCAGGGAAACATTGATCAGTTCTCTATGTTTATATACATATAATCAGTATAATTTATTTCAATGTGCACATGGATTGCAGGAAACTGAGCACCTGAAAAGTAAGCCATGCAGACCAAGAAAGAGTGCTTGCAAACAACAAAAGTGCACCCAGTAACCATGTACTCATTTTTAGTACATGAAGCGTCCCTCCAAGTGTAGAGCCTTTGTATAAGGTCATGACCATCGCTCCTCCCACACATATAATGGTCCCTATAACTTTCGCTTGTCCACGCTTTGTTCTGAGATCAACTCTCTCCAATCTGGAAATTCAGGTTTCTTAGAATAGTTAAACTCATGGTAGATCCAATACACTAGAAGCTCTAGTTTCAAAGTTTAATGATTTGATAGTCCTCGAAGTTTGTAAAATCTATTTGTGGGCAGTTTTTACAGCAATTAAGTTTCAATTTTGAATATAAATTGTTTGTTAATTTTATAATTGTTTTTTGGGTAGCCTCCCATAAATTGTATTGTGTTGGGTAAACTTTTTAATGTGATTGATGATGCTGGTGTGACATGTCCTCTGATATCATGACCTGATGTGTAAAATAGGAAGTTGTCACCAATTGAACCAACCCCAACCCTTGATTTCACAAATTTTGACTACTAAACTAACCAACAATTTATTACCCGTTTACGGTTGTGTTGTGCCTAGAGATTCATACTTGGGCAATACTATTAAATTATTTAATTATTAATAAGAACTGTTTAATTATTAATCATTTGATAAGATCAAACTTATTTGAACAAAAAAGGGAGAGAATCACTACCGAAAAGATGTGGCCATCACAAATGTGACAACAGGAATGAGGTTTGTAGTTGCAGAGGCAAATGTGGAGGAAGTATATGCCAAGCCTAAGAAGTAAAAATTCTGGTTCACAGCAATCCTGCAATGTTACTTCATTAGTCAGTTTCCATACATGAATGCCAAATAATCAAATTAGAGCTGAGTTCCAAGCTTATTAGTACATTACAGTAAGATATCTTTTATACTTACCCACAAAGAGCAAGAAGAAATATCTGCCAAAAAGTGGTACAAGTCATTGCAGGGCGTTCTTTTCTACACAGTGCACCAACATCAACATAAACTGGAATTATACATTTGGTCTTTAAATCTGTACTGATAATCTATCATTATGCTGCACCAGTCCAACTTTTTCTAGGCATAATCCCTATTCTAGCATTCATTCAGTCCTTTTTATGGCTACAAAGACTAAAAATTCAACTCAAATTGGGTTTTGCCATGATTGTAATATGTATAATGAGCATACCTTTCTAGAAAATAAGCAATAGGGCCCATCACAAGTGTAGCAAGAGCTTGTCTATAAGCTACAAATACAAAATTGTTCATTCCATTGTCCAGAGCAATCCTGACTATGATATTCATGCCTGCATAGCAAGCCTGAACTAGAATTTGGCCTACATGGGGTTTGAATTCTTCCATATTCACCATTTTATCTGCGTTCTCAACAGGCTACAGAGAAGAGAACAAGAAAATTCAAAGCATCCACAACAAACTTGAATGTTTATAGGAACATTCAAACAATGCAATATAAAGAGGATTCAACAATTGAAAAAGGTGGTTATCAAATGAGGAATGAGCATAATTTTCCTTTGAATGGAAGGTCCATCTACCACTCTTCTAAAAGAGTCCAAGAGAATAATGACCAAGATTTGCAACACTGTAAATTTAAAGCAACAATATAAAAGAAAACTTTTAATACTGATTCATGTGAGTTGTATGAACGGCAGATTACTGTTTAAAAGTGAATTCACATGATAACAGGGTGTGATATGTACTACCTATAGATGCTAAAATATTAGGCCTAAAAGTAAACTATGGCTAACGTCAAACTTTATTTTAAATTAAATCCACAGCACATTGGAGATAAGGCTTTTTACCTGCACCATAGCCAGCTGCATATACATACAGAAGCCTAAATCACACAATAGTTGTTAGATCTGGTACTAGATATTTATTCAGAACTTCACTTACATAATCTTAGCACGATCTAACAATAGATATTTTTATTTATGGATTTACATGTTTGGCACATTCTATTTACTTTTTGGTTGCTTGGTTTGCCACTACGTTTAAATCTTTGACTTCTTCACTTGAAGTAGGTAATTAGTTCAATCTTCTCCACCTGGTAATGGTTACTTTATGAGATTATTCTTACAGGTGTGATCGTTAATTTAGTATTTCTTTGTAAATTAAATTTAAGAAAAAATTAAGTCAAGGTTTTGACACTACTGATATGTTCGTTCTTATATCAAAATCTAAAAGTATTAGTAGACTTTTAAATATGGAAATTTTCATTTTAGTAGTTAGATATAAATTTTTAGGGGGTTTTTCTAAAATATTTGAGCGTCATTTTGAAAGGGAACCTAATCTAAGATTCCAAATTAGTAGTTAGATAGCAATCTCATGGAGGGCACTTCCTAAAATATTTCAGCAGATGCTGCTAAGAGTTTCGAGGAGCATTTCACAAGCAGTTGATCCTTTAGATTTTATAGTGATAGACAAATTTATAATTTTATGTTTATAAATTTTATGATGTTGATTTTAACAAAGCTAATACTAAAAGAATTAGTTAAAATATTCATTACCAGCAATTAATGCTAAAATATTACCATTATGAGCCCACTTGGCTACACCACCTCCATACTTTTTTGATCTGCTAAGATGATCATGCAAATGTGCACTCTAATGAGGCCATGTCTGATGTGGTTTATCCTCAATCTCATTAAAATGATGAGATGCTTGAAACAAATTCGGTTATGACTGCTCTTGGCAGCCTTCTTCATAAGGACAGGATGCTGTTGCAACTCAAAGCATATGAGCACATGATCACATTCCCATATAAGGTCAATGGAAAACTCACTGATGTCTTTGAGAGTACTCCAATTGAGTTTCCTCCTTTAAAAATAGAGAAGACTTTTTCATCCCCATCCTTCCCCTATCTGGAGGCCTTGGGTGAAGATGGGATTCAAACCACTTTGAGTGTCTTTTGCTGGTCCTTGCTGTTCTCTTGTTCTTTTAAGGTTTCTTTTAGTTTTGATGGAAATAAGTCATACTAAGATTAAGTCATACTAGGATCAATGATGGACTGATGAAGAGGGGCCAAAAGCTTAGTTGGTAGAACACTTTAACAGCAAATGGAAAGCCCTAGCTGGTCCAAATGAGCAGCTCAACATGTGACATCAGAGCCAGGCTAGGAGCCCCAAGCACTGAAAATGTGGGTTAAGGGGGGTGTTGGAAATTAGCCACACCTGGCCCAATGATGGGGTGGCCAAGAGAGGCCAGTAGGTAGAGCACTCCAATAACAAATGAAAGGTCTTAGGTTTGAGTCCTAACTGGTCCAAATAAGCAGTAGCCCAATAGTTGCATGCTCCAGTCAAAAGCATTTTTTGTTTGTTTTTGTTGGCTCTTGTCTCTTCTCTTGTGAAGCATGTTTTGTTGTCGTTTAGGGTGTTGTATTTCACTTTTTAGCTCGGACTGTTCTCTGTATACAGAACTGATCCCTTCCCAAATTTACCTCAATCAAAATAATAATACTAAATTATATAGATGTATGACATGTAGCAAAAAAATCTTCTAAATTACTGATACCAACTTCTCACCATGTCCAAAAGACACCCTCTCAAAATCTAAGAACTAAACAACAAAAACACCTGTTTTATAAGTTTTCAATTGATATAATAACATTTTTTTTCCTTATCTCAAAAGACCTTCCACTGGAAAAAAACCTCCTAAACCCTCCCCCCACAAAAAAAAAGACCTTTTTCCAAAAATTAAATTAGAAGAATTGGACATTTGAAGAGTTTGAAGAGTAGTTACGGTGTCGATGAGCTGGAAAATATCATAAGTTGATATACAATAATATCAAAACAGAGGAGAGTAATTTGAATCAAATATTAAAATATTTCTGAAACAATTTTATCACATGATGTCCATGCTCATTAAAAAGAAAAATACAGAGAGAGGAGTTGGAACTTGAAGCGGATCCGTAATTATAATCTTTTAATTTTGTAATCTGTGTCTTGTCCCATTCTCTACTTAAAAACTAATGGACCTGACATTCACATAGATTATATCACATGCAGCACGTAACATTTACAGAGGAAAGCCTGTTTTTATGGAATTTTAAATGATCAACAAAACAGCTTACGAAAAAATAAACAGCGGGCGGATCATAGGATTCATGACGGAAGCTCATATTTTAAAAACTGAACAAAGCAAATTTACAAATAAAGAAGTTCATATAACATTGCATAGGCATATTTTCTACAAATTCATTTCAAGGAGATTATGGACCATACATTAATCTTGAATTTTGTTATTTAACAGAATGTTGATCTTAAACCTAAAAAAAATAAAAAAATAGGTTAGTACCATGTTTTAGAGAAAATAATTTTAATGGTTTAACAAATTAAATGTAATAATATAATTATAAATTAATTTAGATTAAATAATAACATGAAATTTTAGATTGATAGATTTAAGAAGTTGTTGTAATTAGTGCTTGCACCAAAGGAGGTGCAATGATTTTTTTTTTATTAGATAAGCAGGGATTTTGAAAGGGCACTGTTCCCTTTTTACAAAGAGAAAGATGAAGCAATAAGCCCAACAAAACAACAAACAACAAAATAGAACAGCTACAAAACAACAAAACTACAACAAAACAAGAGGAAGAACAACCTAAAGCAAACATGAACCATCCTGAAATCATGGTGGTTTAAAAAAATTGGTCCAAATCTCTTTGATCGAGCGAGCATAGTGAAAGAATCCTTCTCTCCAAATCACATTTTCTTGAGACAAGGAGGAGACATAATATCATTGGCACATCCATCATTAGACCCCAAAGCATTATCTATCCTTGAACAATCCTTGAAAAGGGAACTCTCTTGATTAGAATTAGTAATTTGAACCTCTTGGGAAATAGGGAAAGTCTCATCCTTATTTGTCTCCTTTTTCCAAACAAAGTGTTGTCTCTTATTGTTTAAGCAAGAGTTGTAGCCATGGGCAACCCTATTGCATTCATGAGAAATAATTGTTGAGTCCTCATACTCAAACCATTGCACTCATTTTCCAAATTTAGAGGATAGGGTAATTTGGGTAGGGAGAGCCTGATTTTTCTCCACAAGCATACAAAATCTAGCAAATAATAAGTGCTTTTAAAACTTTGTAATCTTTTTTTTTTTTTGATACCCTCAGGAGGTATCCTCACGACCCAGCCTAATGCCCACCTTGCCTTACCTTGGTCTTAATTTTTGCCAAGTTGGGGTCAAGATGGGGCGAGACTAATCTTTCGGGGCCACACGAAGCTCTGTAGGGGACCCACCCTAGGTATGTTAAACTTTGTAATCTTATCTGTAGCACTATACTTGTCAAAAGAATCGACGATTATCTTGAAAAATTTTCATTCCATAATTCCAGTGGTAGCCCAAGCAATTGAACCCAAAAAGGAAATAACAATTTTTCCTTCCACGGGTTGAAACTAGGAGAGCAATTTTGAAGGCAAAGACCATTTGAACCCAAAAACCATGGGCCTTCATAAAGAATTCTAGAATTGTCCTCTTGGCAAGAAAAGGAAAAAAGGAAATAATTAAATTCAGGATACAAGAAACCTTTACCTTGCTAGAAATTTTTCAAACTCGATGGATTCATTTTTTAATAGCATCAATATTGGGTTGATTCCCATAGAACCTCCCAACAAGAAAACTTCTGAGCCAAGCAATTGAATCGGCAAGAAGGGAGTTAGGGACATAAAATTAGACTTGAGCATCCTCCATAAGCACAAGGCTACTGCCCCAAGTAGAATAGCCAACTGGAGCCTCATCAAGAAAGGCTACAAGGGATGGGACATGAGTAACAACCGTAGGCTCAAAATCAACATCCAAAGTACCAACGTTAGAAACAAAAGAGCTAGAAACAGACTTCAAATTCTCTAAAGGAATATCCTCCTCAGAAGACTTATCAGTACCATTTCCCACCTTCTCAATTAGAACATTCTTTGAACCCTTCTCATCCAAAGTAGACTCCTCATTATTTTTTACATTACCATTTTCTTCCAACTTAGTAGGAGAAAAACCCTTAATAGCCTAAGCAAGATTAAAGGTTTTTGGAAGATTAATAACTTTTTGAGACAATAGACCAAGAGAAGAGAAAAGAAGCCCTCTTCTCAGACCAATAGTCTAGTAACCACCTTGGCTTCCATCATTGGCACCTTGACCATCTTGCTAGATTTTGAACGAGCCTCCAAAAACATTTTCATGAGGAACTCATCCTCATCAATTGGGTCTTCTTTAACAAAATGAAAGAAAAAGAGGTCTTCATCCTTCTCAGAATCAATAGTCTCCTTGCTAAAAGAAGACTACCATAGGGCTTCCAAATCTTCAAAAACCCCCTCAAAAAAAGCAAAGCGATTTGCTAGATCTGCAGCAACAAACCCCTCAGTACCAACCTCACACTAAGACATTTGGCCTCAAATTTCGACAGAGGTTTCCGACGGACAAGGCATTTTGTGATTTGATTTTTAAAAAAAAAATGCCCGATAACGTCGAAATGCCGACGACGTTTTCCGACGAAGCCCGTGTTAGTCAGAATTCCGACGACCAGAGGCATTATTAAAAAGAAAAGAAAAGCGCGGGTTCATTTGAAAACCACGTGCGACGGATTGAATTAACTCTCGACTTCCTCTACCTCTGCCTTTGCAAATCGGGTTCATCGTTTCCTTTGCCTCTGCCTCTTCCTCTACCTCTACCTCTGCAAATTGGGTTGTCTAGCAGGTGAAAATGAAGGATTGATTCCTTAGTTTGGAGGGTATCAAACTATTGGAGATGGCGAAATTCCTGTAGATTTTCGCATGTCGTTAAATTCCTGTGGAGTTGCAGGTTGTGTGTTTGAATCAGGTAAATTTGGTTATAGACAAGTTCATTTCAAAGTGTGTGTCTCATAAATTTGAGCTTGTCATCCTACTGGTATGTTCTCATTTATCTGTTTTTCTTTACTTTCCTAATCCCCCAGTTCCTTATTATTGAAAAGTCTTCCAATTATTGATTATGTTAGATAAAGGCTAAAAGTATTGTATAAAAAATTAAAAACTAAGTAAACCCTATTTACTATACCAAAATCAATCTGCTTGCTTGCTTTTAAATGAATGTTTTCCATCCCTAGTTATTGAAAAGTCTTTCAATTATCCATTATGTTAGATAAAGGCTAAAAGTATTGTATAAAAATGAAAAAATAAGTAAACCCTATTTACTATACTAGAATCAATCTACTTGCTTGCTTGTAAATGAATGTTTATAAAGTAGTGATTGTATGAATTAGAAATATAATTCCTTAATGAAACTTTCTTTGGAAATAATTGATTCAAATATATAAGAGACATTATTAGAAAAAAAAGAAAAGCGCGGGTTCATTTGAAAACCACGTGCGACGGATTGAATTAACTCTTGACTTCCTCTGCCTCTGCCAATTCCTTTGTTTCTTTTGCCTCTTCCTCTGCCTCTGCCTCTGCAAATCGAGTTCATCATTTCCTTTTCCTCTTTCACCTCTGCCTCTTCCTCTACCTCTACCCTGCAAATTGGGTTGTCTAGTAGGTGAAAAAAAGGATTGATTCCTTAGTTTGGAGGGTATCGAACTATTGGAGATGGCAAAATTCCTGTAGATTTTTGCATGTCGTTAAATTCCTGTGGAGTTGCAATTATGTGTTTGAATCATGTAAATTTGGTTGTAGACAAGTTCATTTCACAGTGTGTGTCTCATAAATTTGAGCTTGTCATCGTACTGGTATGTTCTTATTTATCTGTTTTTCTTTACTTTCCTAATGCTGCAGTTCCTTATTATTGAAAAGTCTTCCAATTATCAATTATGTTAGATAAAGGCTAAAAGTATTGTATAAAAATTTAAAAAAAAAGTAAACCCTATTTACTATACCAGAATCAATCTGCTTGCTTGCTTGTAAATGGATGTTTTCCATCCCTACTTATTGAAAAGTCTTCCAATTATCCATTATGTTAGATAAAGGCTAAAAGTATTGTATGAAAATAAAAAAATAAGTAAACCCTATTTACTATACTATAATCAATCTGCTTGCTTGCTTGTAAATGAATGTTTATTAAGTAGTGATTGTATGAATTAGAAATATGATTCCTTAATGAAACTTGCTTTGGAAATACTTGATTCAAATATATAAAATCAATAAAAGACCAGTGCCTTGATTCCTTACTGGTTTCATATCATTTCAAATGAAAAATCCTACGTTTAACCTTAGAGACAGTTTTAATAACTTGTTAATGTAACAAGACCATCATCTCAAAGGATTCCATATGAATTGCAATTAAAATGTGACATCCAGTTAGTCTTACTAAATTTAACTTTACTTTGAAAGACCAATAAGACAATTCGAAGTTTGCCAACCAATCCTTCAAACTGATATTCAAATTGAAATCAATCTTAATTACAACAACATAAGATTGCACAATGAAACAACCTATGTAAATAGATTTATCCAAGGAACTGATCAATCCATTGAAAAGATAGATACCATCATGAATGAGAAACACTTGAATCTTTATATTGAAAATAAAATACTTAAACCAGTTGATTTTAGTGCATATCCTCCATCAACTTGGTACTTCCAGACAACAAGTTCATAAGAAAATGCATAGAGATTGTCTTGATAAAAAAAACTATAAACTTGTGATATCTGTCTCTCCTAAAAGATTCTCCACATATAGATGAGGATTCGGTTTGAAAAATGAAAGGGCATACCATTTCATTAAACTAAAATTAACAAAAAACTAACTACCTAAAAACTACCCTAACAAACTAAAACTATAAAATACAAAGTCACGTCTTTAAACATCTTTTGATATCTATGGCTGGTCTCCAAGCATCTGATCGCACTTATGAATGTGCTTCAAATATCCCTCTGATTTGTAGGTATCTGCATTGCAGATAATATCTCTGACCACAATCTCCAAAGTGATGAAGTTTTCCATCTGCTTGATTGTGTTTGTCATGTCAAGTACATCAGATTGGGTAATGTTAAGGGAAGCATTGAGAAGAATTTGGCACTCCACAATCCATTTATCCTTATCCTTAATCTGTCCATTTTGATCTTCAATTTTTGGAAAACCATGCTGTACTATTTCCTTACATTCATTAAATTCATTTTGCAATTCTATGTCAAAGTCTTCATGCTTTTTCAACAACTTTTATATTCCTTTAATGACTTCAGCATCTGTATTGGCCATTGTCTTATCATGCAACAAAGTTCCTAGTCTGTTATAAATCCAGTTGTGAGATATTGCATTATCCATATTCTTTTGACAAACAAACCAAAAATCTTCAAGGAAACCCTGCAATTTTTCAAATCTTTTATTCAATAAAACAGAGGTTGTGCCAGCTCTCACACTCTGCATTTGCCTTTTCAACTTTTTATTTTCTAGTTGCACTTCCTCACATTTCTCTTTCCACTAAGACCCATCATGGATTTGTGGCACAGACTGTCCTCCTCTTTTTTGCAATTCTTCATATAATCCCTTGTACCGATCTCTTTCTTTGATCACTTTGACCAGTTGTGTTTTATTAAATTTTGAAATATCAATACCCATATCAGTAGTAACAATGGGATCTAATTCAGCAACTTTCAATTTCATCATGTGACAAAAGGATTTATCCACATCAATGATTTTTGGCCTCTTATTTGAGGGATAAAGAGCCCATAAAAGAAAAGCCTCTTCATTCTAGTCAAATCTAGAGCCGACATACACATCATTTAACCCCCTGATATCCAATTTAAAATCCTTATTCTTAGAATGTAACATGCTATCAAAAATACATGATGCACTCATGTCCCATCTTGGAAAGATGATGATGCCTGCTTCACTAAGAATTTGTCTTACCCTTTGAGGGGTTATAGTGGTCAATTCTAAACTGATTTCTTCCTTTAGTTTCCCCAACAATTCCGATTCTTTTTCAGGGGTTACATTTGGGATAGAGTCTCTTAGTTTTTTCCCTTTGAAATTATATAAAAATGATTTAAATTATTTTGACTTAATAAAAACATCATCATACACAAAGGAAAAACACTCATCGTATCTTGCATTACTATGTATGTTCAGCCTGTCAACAATTTTCTCTTGTAAGTCTGGCTCTTCTGCTATGTCTGGTGCTTGATGCCTAGATAGCACCTTAACTTCTTCGGACTCGCCTTCACTCTCTTCTTCTTCAGTTTCGATTTCTTGCAATCTCTTTTCCTTTTCTTCCAATTTTTTGTTCAATTCATCAATGGCCGTCTGGGCCTCTTCCTCCTTCATGTTTCTAAACATGTCCTCTCTTTCCAAGTAAACATGAATATAATCTCCCAAATTTTGACTTTTCTTGTAATTGTGAATATATCCCTCAGGGTCATAATTGACCCTAACAACATATTTGAACAAATTGTATTCTTCAATCAATTTCCTATCAATGGCTTCATAAGCCTTTGTTGATACAATGGTAAAATACCCAAAACTAAGAGTCCCAGGTAGGAAAGTCTGCTTATGCATACCTCCAAAATGTTTGGCATTCAAAACGCTAACTATCTCATAATCTCCAGATAAGCAATTCTGTCTGGTACAAGTTTTGGCAACATATATGGGGTTCCTTCGAAACCATAAATCTTGAAGCAAGTAAAATCCTTGTGAACAAACCAATCGCCCCAATTGTGATTGACAATACCTCTTTCATAAAAAACAACACGTCTAGGAAATCTTTTAACTTCAGTGGAAATAGATCCTTCACATGGGACACCATACATATGGTATAATGGATTTACTATTAGCTCTTCAAACTTGATGTAGTTTGATTTCACATATCGTGAATCCCAAATTCATCTCGACATCTGTACTGGTTGTTCTTTACCTGCTCTGTCCACTGTGTTCAATTTTAAATTCATCGGTCACATACCCCTAAATCTTCCATAAAATAAAATCAAATGCATTAACAATGAGTAAAACTTGAAAGTGGGCTCCCTATTATCTTTGAGGTTCAAGACACCTTCATGTAATTTTTCTACAACATAAGTAGCATAATCAAAGGGTCTCGGCTCATACATCTGTACATTTGCTGCTAACACCAGCAACCCAATATTAGCTACATCAAGGACCTCTATACCTCCAACTTGTCCGCATGACATATAGGTGTACTGTAAGTAGTGTCTGAAAAATGTCCATGTTAAATGGGGGACCATCCTCTTCAGTTAGAATGCCCTTCTGAACCCTATGGAAAGCTAAGTTCCACCCTTTATAAGTAGTATCCATTTTAACAAATTCCTCCTCTAGTTCTTCAAACGTCAAGGGAACATCAGGGTTAGGGTCTAAGATAAAAACTTCATCTATGGTGCCACGGCTACATC
The DNA here is from genome assembly GCF_030272615.1 of Cryptomeria japonica. Taxonomy (NCBI): domain Eukaryota; kingdom Viridiplantae; phylum Streptophyta; class Pinopsida; order Cupressales; family Cupressaceae; genus Cryptomeria; species Cryptomeria japonica. The sequence goes on along the minus strand of NC_081410.1, from coordinate 660,768,242 downwards.
TGATAAACACTTCACCATTTGGAAACTGAATGCATCTCTTCACAGAATTGTAATTTTTGACTAAGACTTCCATCAACCTGATATTTATGAAAACATTTGGAACAACTAGTTTACCTAAGTTGGTTATCCACGGGTTACAAATTGGCACTTCTCTGTCCTTTCTCAGAAAATGAAATAGAAAGAGTTCATAGCCTCTCACCTTTGTCCACACATCTCCATCCCCTTTAAACCTATCCTCAAGTTGGTATTTTCTGGGCAAATGCTATTTCGACCTCCTTGATTTTTGGCCTGGGCACTGCAATTGATCAATGATATCTTGATTTAGTTTCCGTGTAGGAGGGACTTCCGCTATTTTGGATTTTTTAGATGTGGATTTGAAGCCCTTAGCACTCCTCTTTCTTCCTGATGAACTTGCAGCCTCCATGATGCGTGATGAATTGTGAGCAATAATTCTCACCTTGTGTGTTTTTTACTAAGATGCAACCTGCATTTGGTTCTTAATTTTCCTCATGTGAGCCATCAATGTCCTCAATTGCACACATTAAATACAGGCTACTTTGGTTTCAGTTTTGAATTGTATCTATAACGGCTCATTGGTATATGCTTTTCTGACGAATTACTCCCTTGATGCCATCAACAATATTTCATTCCTTAAGTTGCTTTGTTTTTTATCGGTGTGTGTCTTCCTGAGCCCTCCATCGGGTATTGGCATAACCTTGACCAACCTCTGCAGATAGTTACTTTTTCCTCGATGAATCTCCTACTCTATTATTTCCATCAGGTGTCGGGATAGCTTGAAATGTTACACCCTGATCTCTTTAAGTTGTACTGATGACTAAGGCTTCTCTTCCTATCGGTGTAAGTCTTACCGATAGCCTTATCGGCTATCGACAAGACAACAATTCGCATGTTCCGATAGCGAAAGTCACACCGATGATACTTTAGTAATGACTTAGTCAGTTCATATCCTCCAGATGTGTCTATCAGGTATCGGGGTAACTCCTATCCCCTTTTAGCGATAGTTAATCACTTCTCGATGACCTTTGGCTTTTCTAAGGTGCTTTCTTCGGGGTAGGCTACACCATGGTTTTAGTTGCAGACTTGTGGAGTTCTAATGGAATTCTTCCATTTCTCTTCCACTTATAGACATCCATACTCTCTTGTTGCTTAAAAGAAAATGGAGAACTAAATGGTACTAAGATTAAGAAGCTACATACTCATCATGAGTAATAAGAAATAAACAAGCTTGTCAAGCTTGAAATCAATGTGTAAGGCTAACTGAGCCATTTTGTCAAAAGTTGTCAAATAGTCCTATTCAAGTCTTGATTGTTCAAATAATGTAAATGTACCCATGGAAGGGTAATAAAGGTTTAATATGTTGTTTTGAGTCCATTCTAAGGTGTTCAAAGTATCTAAGTAATGTTTAGTGGTCATTCATGTCAAATGGCAAAAGTTGTCAAGGTGTACACACTAAAAAGTTGTAATGCAACAATGCATAAAATATTGTCAAATTGTACATTACGGTCTTAGGGGCAGTTGGAATAGTTATAGAACCATGAGAGGCTATAAAATCCATCATTTATTTGGATTAAGTGTGTGTGACAGAGTTGGTGGAAAGTCTTGTAAGGCTAGATCAAATAAAGCCTATGATTGTCACTTAATTCTGCAGAGTTGTGACAGTTACAGGGTTGTATATCAGTTTGAAAGTAAAACTTCCATGTAATTGTTTGTTGGATAAATAGGAAGGAAGTCTATTGCTATAAAGTATGTATTGGAAAATGTTTTTGATGAAGATTCAATGAGAAAATTGATATTTTGTTCAATACTTTTAATTGTTGTTTTTAATAGTCATGATTATTTGCTGCTTTAGATGTTTTTCCTAATAAGATTTGGATTGAATCCAGCCCCTAATAACCTATTTGAGGTTGTAGAATGAAGAATTATCTTTAATTCAAGATAGGTTTTAAGGTCATCCATGGATTATAAAGAACATTCTAATGGTTTTTGTCAAAACTGTCATAAAACCCTTATTGACAGGGTTGCAACAAAAGAATTGATTATAACTCTTAATGTAACCACTCAAGTTTCTTCATATTTTGGATTCTAATAGTCAATTTAATTCTCTTTAATATGAAGTTTCTTTCATGTTGACTTCTTCGTAAATTCATCATTCCTAAGTTGATTCTATTAGATGACACAATAAAAAGGTTTCTGTTTTTTTAAAACTCAAATATTTATCATCAACTTGCCAAAATCAACCTTCTTTTTTAGCCAAGAAAACTATCTAAATAAAATAGTCTTCATAATTGAAGAGAGTCTAAGTTTAAGTAACATTTCAACTTCTATATAACTAGTTCTAAGAAGACTTCCGTACTTGAGATATCATTTTGCATAGTTTGTGAAGGTTACGCACCGAAGTTTTGATAGCCCGACTTTTTTGCGTGTGAAGAAAGACCATGTTAGAAAATATCAGCGAAGAACAAAATAAGGAGACAATTGCTAGAGTGTGGTCTAACTTGAAAAGAAAAGGTGATGGAAAATGTTATTGTCCCTGCAAAATTTTTAAGGGCTTAAAGACTAGAATACTTCTAATCAAAACAACTAAGAAAAATTGTAGGCAACATGGTCACATTGAAGGGGGACATGATCATCATCCATTGGTAAGTTGTTCATTATATCGTTTTAACAATTTATATACAAGAAATCACTTCATGATGAGATCATGATCATGGTTTATTTATGTTGATCATTTTTATATAGGTTGAGCCCCCCAGGGCACATGATATGGATCAACACAACCCAGAGAATATATTTTTTGAAGTGGAGGAACATGGAGGTGTGAATATTGAAGCTAAAGATAATGATCCCATGGAAGATGATGGTACAAATACATTGATCCATGACACATTTAGTACTGGTGCAGCTGATCATGATGATCAAGATGACTTTGATGTTGTTCATGATTTACCTTTACCTGAGAAGGCATACGAGCCCCTTTATGAAGGCTCCCAAACAACTCTTCTCTCCGTTGCATTGTTGTTTGTGAACTTCAAGGTTATGAATGGTTTATCCAACATAACAATCTCACGTATGTTAAGGTATGTTGTATATGTCATTATAATTAATAAGGGTGAATCATGTACCATTAATATTCTTTATATTAACAAATTAATATTCTGTAGATTGATAGGTGAGTTTTTGTTACCACCATCAAATATTCTACCTCACTCATACCGAGAATTATCTTCCATTCTGAAAGATATTGGAATGGAGTATCAAGCAATAGATGCTTGTCCCAATGATCATATTATATATCATAAACAACATGAATTTGCAATAGAATGCCCTAAATTTCATATCATTAGATATCAAACAAATCAAATAACAAAAAAGGTGCCTCGCAAGGTTCTTCATTATATTCCCATTATTCCACGTATGCATCGATTATTCAAGTGCACTAGCTTGGCACAATTTATAGATTGCCATGCACACAATAGAAGTTGAGATGACATTATTCGAATGCTTGTGGATGGTTCAACATTTATGGACATAGAGGAAAAGTGGCCACACTTTAAAGAAGAACCTTGTAATCTCAAGATTTCATTGGCAGTGGACGATGTCAATCCATTTGGAGAGATGAGATCTGTATACTCGGTGTGGCCAGTTTTTGTTATCAACAATAACATTCCTCCATGGATGTCAATAAAGAGGGAGCACATAATGTTGGTGATGATTGTCCTAGGTATTTTATCATTTAATAGTTATCTACATTTAATTATAAATATTGCAGTAAAATGGTCATAATAATTATGTAATGTTTTTGTTCATTCAACTAGGTAAGTACCGAGTTAAAGATATGAATGTGTATATTGAGCCTCTTATCGACGAGTTGTTGGAGTTATGGAATGGTGTCACTATGTATGACGTCTCTAGACCAATAGGACAAAGACAATTTCAATTCCATGCAATGCTTGTATGGACAATACATGATGCCCCAAGGCTAACACATTTTTGTGGTATGTTACAGTGTTCAAGTTGTGCATTATAATTATAATTATAAAAATTAACATATTTAATCCAATTATACATTATCTTGTAGGTCTTCAAACAAAGGGAAAATTTGCATGTCTAGTTTGTGGTCCAAAGATGAAATCTCGTCATTCAAAAAGTTTAGGAAAATAGGTGTTTGATGGGTATAGGCACTTCCTCCACATAAATCATGTATCGAAATAGAAAAAAAACATCTTTTCAATGGGAAAGAAGAGACTACGTGAAAGCCACGAAGAATGACACCTTGCATATGGAAGTTGTAATATAATAGAATTAATCATCAAGGTAATGTCATTCCATCTAATGGATTATGTTTGGAATTTGTATTTTTCTATTGTGTTTTGTTTACTGATGATGTAATTGATGATCGTGAAGATCGTCAAGGCATTAATGACCATCTTCCAAAGGGACTAAAAAGTTATCTGAGACAATTTAGTAGGTTGCCCTACTATGAGCAGCTATAAATTGTGCCTTTTTTTGATACTATGCATATTGGATAGAATATAATAGAGACATTATGGAAAATATTGGAGGGAAAGCGTGGCAAAGAAAAAATTGTCAAAATTTGTAGTGACATTCAGGAATCCAATCATGCAATGAAAAATGTCATTCAATCAAATAGAAATGGAGACCAGATTAATATAAGTGCCCTTCCTTGGTTATTAATGGAACAACAAAGCAATGCTATAAAATAAGTCATACGAAAAATTTGATTTCCTACAGGATTTTCTATGAACATAAACAATCTCATATCAAAGAAAAGTGAATTTGGACCAGTGATGAAAACACATGATTGGCATACCTTCATTAAGGTAATTCATGTTCTTGTGAATTTACTAAATATTTGTATACTACGCATGTACTTTTCATTGTATTATGTTAGAAAACAATGAAAAGATCATTTGATAATTGTTGCAGTACGTTCTACCTCTATCTCTCCCAGACAATTTTGACAATAATGTCAAGAAAGTCATATATGATCTTGGAAAATACATGAGGTAAGTAGTGATCTTTGTTCAATTTGTTGTATAGATAATATATTTGCGATTTGTTTTACTTGTTATGTAATATATTGTATATTATTTTATAAAGTCTCATTTATATATTTTTGTGTCTTGAATCTCTTCTAGGTGGTTGCCATTTAAAGAAATCCATAAAGAAGATATAAAAGATTGGAAGAGAAAAATTCCTCATTTAATGTGTGAAATGCAAAAGTGTCTACCTTCAACTTTTTTCATGCACAAGAACACTACCTCATACACCAAGTTGAGGAGATTGAATTGTGTGGACCTGTACACACTAGGTCAATGTGGATGGTTGAGAGGCACTTGAAATTTTTGAAGGATTGTTTTCAACAAAGAGCACATCCTGAGGGTTCTATGGTGGAGGGATATATGGTATACCAGACTATGGTGTACATTGCTGAATATTTTCCTAAGTTTGCAACAGAGATCCACGTAGATCGCATTTAGGATCCCAACCCCATTAACAAATTTGAAGGGGAGTACTTGATGGGGAAAGGTAAATTGAGGAAAGTGAGAGGTAATTATAAGATGTTATTGTAGTTAATTAATTCTTAATCTTCTAAATAAATCAGTTCGAAGTCATCTATTAATTATTTGTATAGTTGGTTGGGAGTGGGATGCGCTACATTTGTATATTACAAACAATCTTGATTGGATGATGATGTGGATTGAGCGATGTCAACATTCTGGTCACACATTAACATGAGAAGGTGTGGCTTCATTGGTTAAAGAAGCTCATCGTAATGGAGATTCCAATGTTACGCAAAGGGAAATTGATTTAGCATATGGTTTAAGAGATAAACAGGTACATATAATTTTATTAATCACCCGTATGTTTATCAACTCGCAATGCAATAATTTTAACATGTTAGACATATTGTAGGTCAAACACCACAAGGCTATGTGCTGAAATGGTCATAAATTTTGCATCAAAAAGTTGGATGACACGAAGAAAACTTGTGATTCTGTGATAACTACACTCTTTGAGGTGACCAATATTTCATCTAGAAACGACATATATCCTCAAGAGTCTCAAAATCGATACTATGGAATTTTGGATGATATACTTGAGTGTGACTTTAATTCCTTCAAATTAGTTTTGTTCGTCGTCAAATGGTATAGGCTACGACTAAATAAAAACGATCCTAATAGAACTGTTATTAAACATGATAATGGATTTATAATGGTTAATACAAGGTCGTTTAAGCTAGTTGGGGATGAGCCCTATGTTCTTCCAAGCCAATGTGAGTAGGTATTTTACTCAAAGGTTCCACATAAATTGGGTTGGTCATTTGTTGTTAGACATGATCCAAGAGGAAGGTCAATAAAGTATAATGAGATGGAAGAAGAAGATACCGAAGAAGTAGAAGATGATGTTGATGATGATGATGATGATGCTGCTACTACTATTGTTGATGATGGTGATGGTGATGGTGATGGTGATGGTGATGGTGATGATGATGGTGATGGTGATGGTGACGATGACGATGACGACGATGATGATGACAAGGATGAGGATGATGATGATGATGATGATGATGATGATGATGATGATGATGATGATGATGATGATGATGATGATGATGATGGTGATGATGATGATGGCGATGATGATCATGATGGTCATGATGATGATTTGGATGAAGAAGAAGATCAATGACATGAATGAAATCTATGACATTTTTTGAACTTTGTGTTTATTTATGGAATTTGGACTGTTTATTAGCTATGTGATGGATGGTGATTTTAAATGCATATGTGATGGATTACATGTTTATGATGATACATTTGACATTTTTTGAACTTTGTGTTTATTTATGGAATGTGGACTGTCTATTAGCTATGTGATGGATGGTGATTTATGATACATATGTGATAGATTACATGTTTATGATGATACATATGTGATGCCTATGATGCTCAATTACATAGATGATGATACCTATGTGATTCTTATGATGCTCATGATACATATGTATTTATTGTTTATCAAATTACAAATGTAATTCTTATGATGCTCAATTGTTGGTGCCGATTTTATGTATATATTCTGTGTGATGCTATCACCCTTGGTGTAAACAGGTAATTGACTATAGACATCGTCAACCCTTTAGTTGAGGATCCTGCACAGTCTATATAAAGTAAAGGTAATGAATAAAAAAATATACAATGATTATGATGATTTCATATTGTTCATGTTGTGTACTATGTAATTTTTAGTATACGTATCATGTAATTTTTAGCTAACATAAGATAATTGAATTACATATGCAAGAACCTGAACCCCTTTGATGAGGATCCTGCACAATCTCATGGATCGACAGGTATAAGTCAATACATCTAATAGAAATAGTTTATTTTTAAAAAATTACTAGGAAAACAAACTTCCTCAGTTCTTCAAACCTCAACATTAGCAACAAATCTAATACAATTATCAACACTTGAGGCCCCAGTTGGACTTATTCAAATTTTAATCTCAATGTCAACTTCAGGGCCGACTTCTTCATCAACATTACCCTCATTTGCAAAATATCTCTCTCATTATCAACCAACTCTCTCATTTGATGAAGTGCAGGTACCACCAAATAGGTATTTGTTAGATGTGTCTTCCTCGAGTGAGGGAAATGTAGGAATAGTCAACGAAATTGAGACATGTAGTAGGTCTAAAATAGGGAGATCAACTAGAGGTCAAAAGATTAGAAGAAAATTCAATAAACACATGGAATTTTTCCTTGTTCAAGGGGGGTCATGTTCTTATGATGATGAGACCAAAGATGACATCGAGGTGCCCTTGAGGTACAAACATCTAGAGAAACAATGGGTACCCAAGGAACTTCCTCCAATAAACACCGATTTTTGTGTTAACAAGAGGATATATCGATAGCACCTTTGTCGTTACATGGTTTGGGCTTATTTTCTATGGACGACATAAAGGTCTGTTACAAAAAAGTTGCTGAATTAATGGAGTATGTCGGAGCTTGTTACAATTACAAAAATTGGATGCACATTGTTCGATATAAAAAAAGTATGTGTAGGTATGCACTGTCAGCAAATTATATATAACATAAAGATAATGATCAAAGTAAATGAGTGGCTGTATACATTGATGGAAGGCCAAAAGCAACATGGAATATTGTAGGTTTTATAAATAGTACACGACCTGGGTCAACTAATAAGCAACCTAATTGCATATTTGAGGCGCGCGAGGGAAATCGTGTATTCGTATGTGCGATAAAATCAATAAGTGTAGGGGAAGAGCTCCAAATCGATTACAAATTGAATCGTATAGATACAAAAAAAGTTACTAACATAGGGGTGGTACGTACTATATACCATTTAAACCAACCTCCAATTAATGACTCCAATATACCATCTTATTATTAAGTTTTTTCGCTAAGTCTATTGGTTTCATTTCGCTAATGTGTTTATATTTTTCTTTGTCACAGGGCGACCTGGATCCGTCACATAGCACAGACAGGGATGTAGGTCCCGACACTTCTACCGAGTAGGTAAACCTCATTGTAATTGTACAAATTAGATAGAAGCAAACTGTTGTACATTATTATGTTATTTTCTTGAGTGTTTTAGAGTAATTTTGATAGTGTTAATAATATTCTTGTCATAGACGGATGTTTGGGGAAAGGGAAAGGGACCCCCCTTACATCAGCACCTCAGCACAGTATTAAGCGATGAGGACTACAAAATTTCCACGAACCTTGTAGAAGTGATAAAAAATTCTATCACAAAAATTAATAAAGAGATTGTTGCTTTGGTATGCACGACCCCTCAGACTGATGAGATAAACGATAGGCTAAATCATTTGATGCAAGCAACATAAAACATGCGAGTAAGCAGTAATGAAAGCTTTAATTATAGCAAAAGTTCAATAATGGTTTATATTTTATACTCTTTTATGTCACTGACTAAAACATGTACATGTTGTTTTTACAGAATTTCATGTGTCAACTAGGTGGACATGATCAGGGTATTGCAGGTAGTACAGGTGATGACCATGTTCTATACATTAAAACTGTTGGCATTTTGATGATGTTTAGTTGTGATTATCATTGATGGACACACACTTATTTGTTATATGAGTTATTCTCAACCTTTACTATGTGATGTATTGCTCAAACTGGTATTGTATGCCATTGTATGCATAGTCTTTGTTTGTTGAAGACTGTCGATGTTTGCAGAAGGAGCTTACCGACCAAAGCATGATCGAGGACCTCAAGCGGTACGAGGACTTCAAGCGGTATGAGGACCCCAAGGGGCAGCCAATATTTTTAGGATCGAAACACTATGTTCTAGTTTACCAGTCTTTGTTTGTAAACCGGTAATCGGTATACTGTGTTTGGTTAACCAACAAACTTCTAAAGTGTGATGAGTTATCATCCACCTACACCGATGTGGTGATTCTGTGTCGTGTTACAATTTGTGTCTAGATGCACTATACCTAGGAAATTGTAGTCTAATCTCATTGGACCGTCATGAAATCAGATTCCTATATGAGGATATCATGTCTAGGGTTTTATGTATGTGTGTAGAAGGGTTGTGAAAAAGAGATTAGGCCTTTGCGGAAAAAGTATCTTGCGACAGAGATTGAACAGAAGACTGAAGTAATGTTGTAATGCATTAACAGAGAGAATTCAAGGATCTAACTAAGCATTCTGTGCTACTTTCTAGATCACTTACTTGTTGATTACTAATCTCTTCGACAAGTCTGAAACCCTTAACTGGGTAGGCTTAGTTAAGCTTGTTAAAAAATCCTCTAACAAGGTGGTTCACAGTTGTGGATCTGAAATCCTTTAACAGGGTAGTCTTTAACAAGACTTATCTCCTAACAAAGATCTAGATTCCTATCATGATCTATTCCGGTAAAGAACATTTTAATGCCTTAACCGGTCTGACCTTAACCGGTCTGGTTGTTATTCTGCAGATAGTACACCTGTGAGTTTTACTCATCGTGGTTTTTCCCATTTGGGTTTCCATGTCAAAATATCTTGTGTTATGGTGATTGTGTTATTGTGGGTGAATGCTTTATTTTCTATTTGGATTTTCTGTGTATTAACCGGTTTACTATTTAAAAGGCTATATCGGTTTGCAGTAAATTTGCGTAAGTGTTTGGTAAAGTTTTTTGGTATACTAATTCACCCCCCCTCCTAGTGTTCATCAATTGGTATCAAAGAAAACCTTTCTTTAAGTCTAACCACTTGAAAGGAGATATGGGGGAATACAACATGAGGGAACTCACTCACCGTTTGGCTAAGTATGAGAAAGCCTATGATGAACTTAAGGTCAAGTATAAAGCCTCTTTAGCCAAAAGAAGGGAACTTGTTGAGCAAATGCTGGAAATTACTGAAAACAACTCTTCTGATGAAGCAGACATGGATGCCCTAGTCAAAGAAGTGGAGAAATTGAATGAGTCCAAAACTAACCTGAGGAGGGAGCTAGAAGGATTGACCATTACGATGAGTTAGGAACTAGAAAACCAAAGAAAAGATGAGGATCTAGTGAAGGACAAGGAGCATGAGATCTCTAAGTTGAAACAAGAAATTGGTACCATTACCGCTTATCTGCAAGAGGGTAAGGAAGAGAAAGAAGAAATGCAAGCAAAACTAAATGCAACCATTTCCTAGAATGAAACCCTAATGAAGACCAATGAAGCTCTTTCCAAGAAACTTGCTGAGATGAAGGAGATACTTGCAAAGTTCAACCAGAGTGCTGCAAAGTTGGACCAAAAGATGGAATCAATGAAGCCATCAAAGGATACCTCTGGACTTGGTTTCTCTACATATGAGGATGGTGAATCATCTGTAACCAAGATTGATGCATCAAAAGAGCAACCAGTATCTGAGAAAAGCAGCAAAAGAAAAGGTAAGCCAAAGTTCAAACCTGTATGTGTATATGGTGAAAATGGATAACAATAATAACAATATTGAAAGGCTAAATAGATTCAACCACAAAACCCTAGCCTAACAATCAACAAAGATCCACCATAACATATGAAGATTACCTAAGACAATGCAAATCACATGAAATCACAAAGATTATACCATCACATGTCCAATAGGGTTTTGATCTCCATTCTTCCTATCTCCATTGATCTTGCTTGATATATTTGCTCTCAGATTTTATATGCACAAGAGCTCAACAAAGAACAGAATGTGGTTGCAAGTAGGATCGTAGTGTAGTCAAGTCCTCCAAATTGTCAATTAGGTCATTAGAATGCTTGATTCGAATGATTCATTAGATTGCATAGAACGATTAGGGTTTGATAGTGAAGGAAGCATCTTCTTAAATAGAAGACACAATATGAAATGGAGGGATAAGATTGAGAGGTGTAAAAGGAGGCCGGCTAAGATTAGAGGGTAGGTAGAAGAAATAGTAAAATAATGAAAGAGGTAGGTAGTGTAGGAATTAAGAGATGAATGACATGTGTCATGTGTGGAAAAGGTTAATGAATTAATTAAATAAATAAAGATTTATTTAATTAATAGAAGAAGTGGGATAATTAAATAAATAAGATATTTATTTAATTTAGGAAAATGATAATTTAAATAAATAACTGTATCTATTTAAATGAGGAATAAGGCTAGAAGAGGATAAATGAATTAATTAAATAAATAAAGATTTATTTAATTAATAGAAGAATTAGGCTTAGATAATTAAATAAATAAAATATTTATTTAATTAGACTGGACAATTTTAGGTGTCTACAGTATGTTTTAACTCTCATAAGGAAGGACATACTGCTAATGTATGTAGGAGCAAGGCTTATAATAATTTCCCTTACATGCAAAACAATGTGTATGACCACAAGGCTAGAACTGGTAGATTTAATGGTCATCGTTATGTATGCAACAAGTTTGGGCATAGATCTTTTGAGTGCAGGTCGGTTATGAACAACTCTAGAGGTTATGTGTTGAGATCAAAAGGAGTTGTCCTAGAACCTCTTATGAACCAAAACCCAAACCGGTATAGAACTTATGACCACAGGTCAAATGGTTATGGAGCAACGAACGGTTGGAGAGCAACCTGTGTGATCTGTCGTGGTAGTGATCACACTGCTGCAACATGTAGGAGAAAGAATGGAAAGGTGAACACCGGACCATGGAGAGCACCTGGTATGGTATGCTATAATTGTAACAAATGAGGACATCTTTCCAGAGCATGCAAACTGAGACAGAATCCATTGGAAGACAAACTGGTCGACCCAGAAGGTAAAGGAAAGGTCGATGTTGAAACCGTTTAGATTGATATGGATAAAATTTGGAAAAAGAAATCTGAAGAGAAGCCACAAGATGCACCAATTTCTGCACCCAGTGTGGAGACCCCTAAATCGACAAATTGAGCTTCTAAAATATTAAGGGGGAACATATCGGTAACAATGTTTTGAACCCCCAGAGTATATCGGTAAATTGCTTTTATTGATATTGGTTACCTGTCGACTGACAGAAGAAATAAAGTGGTAAAAGGTAAAATTAGGGTTTGTACCCTAACAGTGATGCATTTACTATGGTAGGTAGGAGAATGTATAAAGGCGGTTCTTGTAGTCATTTTTACTTACCTATTTTCGAAGAAACATTTTTCTAACTTGAGCAAAGCAACAAAAGCGATTAATCTTGCATTCAAAGAAATCTAGAAAGAAATCTTGTGCAAGATTCAACAGTTATTTCAAGTTATCCAGAGTGGAGGTCAGAGTGGTAAAGAAAGCTTTTGGAGAAGTGTGTTGTGCTTGACATCGATGAACCCTAGTTCAGAGTGAAAAGGTACTTTTCATCGATTCACTCTTATCATTTGAAATTATTTAGACATGGCTTCTACATCTAGAGTCTCTTCTAGTTCTTCTGCACGTGAGGAGTCATCTGAATCTCTTAGGAAGAAGGTGAAATACAATGCCCTATCTCAAATTCCTATCGGAGTCATTGTCAAAGGGGGTGTTTCTGGTTACATTGATTGCAAACTGGAAGACCTAGGGTCTCTAGTGATTCACTATTAGTTAAGTTTGTTCTGTGGAAAAGATAAGAAGATTAAATTAGAGTACATCATGATCGAGAAGAAGAAACTCCACAATGCAGCATATTTTCTCAAGAAATTCACAGAAGATCATATAAAAATTATTCTAAGTAGGTTTCATGGTGACAAGATGTCTCTTGAGCAAACCCATGATATCACATCGAAGGCAATCCATGTCGTGATCGGTTTCTGCAATATTGGAGAAGTCCCTGTTCTTCTTAAGATCACAAAAACCAAAGTGATGGAGCTCACCGGTTCTATGAGCGACAAGAAGGCAATGACTGTCAGCACCATTGAAGATGACTTGGTAAAGTATGCATGCATGGTGATCGAATATAGAGTATTCTATGCCAGCAGAATGAATTCTATTCCTACAGCTGCGGTGCATGCTACTTATCGAATGATTAAGGAAGATGTAGAGTACGGCTTACGTACCTCCATTCAAAAACAACTCATGGAGAATTTGAAATCCATCAAAGAGAACAAGACACTAAGGTTCAAATTCGGTCAACTACTTGTCGGGTTGTTTTTCTACTTACAAGGGTATTTTCTAAAAGTTGGTGATGTTCAATGGTCAAGTGACCTACCGGTTACAAGACAAATCAAGGAGAGTCTGCAAGAAGTGGGATCTACTTATCCGGAGACTCTAAATAGGTTTTTTGATGAGTTCAGATTGAAGATGAACCAGAGAACAAGGATATTAGGTGACCTGGTTAAGAAGTATGAAGATGATATCTGTTTCACAATCGAAGTGGATCATTGCATAATGGAAGCGGTTGAGCCAAGATAGATGAAGTTGAGCCTATGGGCTATGAAGTGGTGAACGATATACTTACTGGGTATGCCTCTACCCTACTTGCTTCACTGCTTGATCCAAAGAAGAAGAGGTCCGGTACCTACTCTGAGAGGGTTAATCCTATTGTAGTACCGAAGCAGAAGAAAAGGAAAGTTGTGCCATTGGCATCGGCACCGGTTACATCTGTTGCCAGTTCTAAAGTAATAAAGAGGTCACCAGCCAAGAAGAAACCAGAGGCTATTTCACCAAAGGTATTTGAAAGGAAGAAGAGAACCAAGAACAAAGCATAGGATTCAATAGACACTGAATCAAAAGATGAAATAAAGAAGGTGAGTCAACCGAGTAAGAAGACCAAGCCAATTGGTAATGTACCTACATCCTTTGCACCGATAAATATACATGTTGCTTCTTACAAGCCTATGACACATTTTCAAAGGATTATGAAGAACATTAGAAGGAAAATTCTTGATGATCTAAAAGATTGTTTTGATGATCTTAGCGATATTGAAAAGCAAGAGGTAGAGCAAGAACTTATTAAGTATTTATGTGATAATGATCGGTCCTCAATTGATATTAAACCCGTTGTTTCTAATTCTTTGTATAATTCTTTGGATAATAAATGGCGCATTGTCATTGAAAAGGAGCAAGAAATTAGGGAGCAAATTTTTGCTATGCGAAAGAGAAGACTTCAGTTACTTGGAGGTAAAGTCTCTGAGGTGGAAAAAGACACCCATCTGCAGGCTAAAGAAGCTGTCAAGATGCAAAAGGTATCTGAAGCATATCGACAGGCTGAGCAAGAGCCTGACCTATGAAAATCTAAACTGGATGAAACCTTCAATGATAAGGGAGACAAAATAACTGAGCAAAATGATCCTATTGATGTGGATGCATCAAATGCTGAGAGTACTAAACAGGAGAAAGAGAAGAAAGAAAAAATGGAGAAAGAGAAAGTGGAGAAAGTAGAAAAGGAGAAAGCGGAGAAAGAGAAAGCAGAAAAGGAAAAGGCAAAGAAAGAGAAAGCAAGAAATGAAAAGGTAGAGAAAGAGAAAGTGGAGAAGGAGAAAAAGGAGTAGGCAGCGAAAGAGAAAATGGAGAAGGAGAAGGCAAAGAAGGAGAAACTAGAGAAGGAGAAAGAGGAAAAAGAGAAGGCTGACAAGGAGGCTAAGGAGAAAGAAGAGAAGGAGAAGAAGAGACTAGAGGAAATCAAAGCAAAGGAAGGTGGACATAATTATGAGACTCCCAAGGTAACTGAAGATCAAGGTCAAGTTAAACAGGTTGATTCCACGGATCACAATGTATTGACTCTTGCATGTCTCACCAAACCGGTAGATGAAAATGAGCTCCTGAGAATTATTCAACTTGCTCAAGAAAGATTGGAGAAACTAAGAAGGAAGAAAGAAAAAGATGTTATTCAACTTGTTGTTGATACTCTTTCAACCTTGGTCCCCGATACTGATCTTTCTGGTACCGATTCCTCATTGGCCCAGTTGAAACTTCTATGCATAGTAGTGGGTGATCAAGTACAATCACTGGAAGATGCTGCCCAAGCTACAACAGAGAAAAAGCATGCAAAGGAACTAAAAATTGCATTGGTGAAGCAATTTAATGAAGACAGAGCCAAGCTAATACATCAGAGAGATGATATCAATCTAGCCATGGCTGAAGGTAATAAACTTCTGAGCAAAATCTGCCACCTCGATCTATTCCGTGATGATTCTCTGAAGAAGAAGGGTCAACTCCAATCGGAGTTAAAGAAATATATAGACAACTTCAAAGTGCCATATGATTCCTTCATAGTGTATGGGCAGACTGTACAGAATCACTGGCAACAAATTGGCAGGATTGATTTAGAGATCTGCAAGCGGTCTCAAGATCTGCAAAAACTTTAGTTGTTGTTGTTACCTAAGTTGCAGATTCTTTAGAAGTGCATTCTGAACATGGATGCTATTATTGTCACTCAAGAATTGAATACTATTGATGCCATGGAGGAATTAGCATTCCAGATGAAGACTCAGAGTGAAATTGCTACCTCACTCCTAGATACCTGGTCTACAGACATGAAGGAATTTTTGAAAAACTTTAAATTTGTTTTTGAAAAGTTTGACTCATTATTGCCATAAACATATACTCTGTTTTCATGTTATGCAATATGATTTTGGCATGTTTGTATTACTTTGTCATTGTTGGCAAAGGGGGAGTAATTTTGGTTTGAAAATTTTATGGGGGAGTGGTATTGAAGTAGTTCATACTTTTAATTTTGGCAAAGGGAGTAGTGTATATGCTTAGGGGAAGTAATTTTGATTATGAGATCATTTTTGTTTTGTAAGCACTTAGATGTCAAATTTTACTAAGTGTTACCAGCAATGCCAAAGGGGGAGATTGTTGGCATTTTGATGATGTTTAGTTGTGATTGTCATTGATGGACACACACTTATTTTTTATATGAGTTATTCTCAACCTTTACTATGTGATGTATTGCTCAAACTGGTATTGCATGCCATTGTATGCATAGTCTTTGTTTGTTGAAGACTATCGATGTTTGCAGAAGGAGCTTACCGATCAAAGCATGACCAAGGACCTCAAGCGGTATGAGGACTTCAAGCGGTATGAGGACCCCAAGGGGCAGCCAATCTTTTTAGGATCGGAACACTATGTTCTAGTTTACCAGTCTTTGTTTGTAAACCGGTGATCAGTATATTCTGTTTGGTTAATCGACAAACTTGTAAAGTGTGATGAGTTATAATCCACCGACACCGATGCAGTGATTCTGTGTCATGTTAAAATTTGTGTCTAGATGCATTGTACCTACAAAATTGTAGTCTAATCTCATTGGATCGACATGAAATCAGATTCCTATATGAGGACATCATGTCTAGGGTTTTATATATGTGTGTAGAAGGGTTGTGAAAAAGAGATTAGGTCTTTGTGGAAAAAGTATCTTGCGACAGAGATGGAACAAAAGACTGAAGTAATGCTGTAATGCATTAACATAGAGCATTCAAGGATCTAACTAAGCATTTTGTGCTACTTTCTAGATCACTTACTTGTTGATTACTAATCTCTTCGACAAGTCTGTAACCCTTAACTGGGTAGGCTTAGTTAAGCCTGTTCAAAAATCCTCTAACAAGGTGGTTCACAGTTGTGGATCTGAAATCCTTTAATAGGGTAGTCTTTAACATGACTTATCTCCTAATAGAGATCTGGATTCCTAACATAATCTGTTCTGGTGAAGAACATTGTAAGACCTTAATCGGTCTGGTTGCTATTCTGGAGATAGTAGACTTGTGAGTTTTACTCACTGTGGTTTTTCCCATTTGGGTTTCCACATCAAAATATCTTGTGTTATGGTGATTGTGTTATTGTGGGTGAATGCTTTATTTTCTATTTGTTTTTTCTGTGTATTAACCAGTTTACTTTTTAAAAGGCTATATTAGTCTGCAGTAAATTTTCTTAAGTGTTTGGTAAAGTTTTTTGGTATACTAATTCACCCCCCCTCTTAGTATTCATCAAAAACTACTCCTTCTTTGTACTTGTGAACTTTCTTTTTTAATGCTAGTGTTATTTACACATGCCTTTCCCTATCTATACTATTGCTCTCTCTTTAGAATGAATAATAATAAGTTTTGTGTGTATATATGATTGTAATAATAGTTTATTAAACTATTAATAAAGTATTTAGCTGCACAAATAGAAGTTCTCATTTGATCTGATCTGATCACTTGTATTTTAATTTACTATTATTAAATTATATTTCAAAGTAGGGACATTACAAAGACCAATAAGAGAGCGTGAAGTTTGACAACATGAGATAGCACATTGAAGCAATCTAAATAAATAGATTCCATGGACTATCTTTTGTAAGGACTATACTAGTTTATCACTTACACTACCCTCTTGTCACAAATTTACATACCTTTGTCCTGCATCAAAACCTACCTTTTTATTCTCCTTCATACTGTTGTATCATTAAGATTAGCATCAAACACTTAATAAAGGTTCATATTTCTTTACAAATCTTAATAAAGGTTCATCCTTGTTTACAATTCTTGCAGTTTTCATATATTTAAAATATTATTCTTCAGGTGCTGCCCATGTTCCTATGGAAAGGCCGCCTCATTCGAGGTTATTGCCGTCTGCAATGTCAGCAATAGGTAGAATGCGAATGTCCTCTACTGCTCGTCACCTTGAGCCACCCATTGTTGGTAGATCCCTCTTTTTCTCTCTCTTTTGTTATGTGTTTATTTCCCTTGAAGTGTTCTTTCTTGGGGGCATTTCATAGTGGATTCATTTTCTGTAGCAAGAGATGCACACCAGGATGCGCCACAGGTGAATACTAGTGATACCATACCATCATTTCCTGGATATTCCTATATTGCTAGTACGAGAACGTTGCAGACCATATTGGTGGTGAGTGACGAAGAATTGATTCCCTTGAAGATATAGAAGGTTCCAGGTACTTTAAAATTATTATTATATATAGTGTAATTGTAATTTACTTACTGATCACTCATTTTAGACTAATTATCCCATGATTTTTTGGCAGGAAATGATATTTTTGATAAACATCCTAATGACATTGCATTGCAGATGTTTGGGCCCACCATATGTAAAAGGTGGAACATCATATGTGAACTAAACCCTAATCCACTATTTTTATTTCACATCATTTCTACAATAGTTTTCCTTTGATCCATTTCTTGAACTATATTAAAGGTAGCTTCAGTTCATTTCTAAATATAATAGGTTTGTTTTTGCTTAAAAGGTGGAATGACCAAGAAAAGAGGTTAAAAGATGAACTCACAAACCATATGGTTGAGTTGTTCGGAAATGACACATTCGACAAAACCAAGCTCCTTGAAAAAGCTGACACATATCTAAAGTATGTGAGGGACTAGTACAAGACACATTTAGAGAAGAACGTAAAGTACGAGTGTCCCCCTATGATTCTAGAGAGGGAGTGGAAGGACCTGATTTTGGATGTGGAGGAGAGAATTGAAAGGAAGAAAGGAAATCCACCACTAGATGCCAAAAGAAGGTATGCGATACTATTAAGAATGTAATTATGTGCTAATTACTCTTTATATTTATACAATCTAACATATTTCAAACTTTTCATAGACTGAGTGACACGTCAAAGGCAACCAAGGCAAGACAAGAAAAGCATGGGCAACACAAACTCAACTCTGGTGGTTATATGAAACTTGCCACACAAATGGTAAGAATCAGTAAATAAAATATCGCATCAAAATATTTATAAATTGCAATTTTTTTTTTTGGTCAAACAATACAAGCAAAATTCATGATACTAAGCAAAAATGCAGGGCTCTAAATTCAATAGAGCGCATACAAAAGATGACAAGAGAATTGCCTACCAGCAAGGCTATATAGCCGTGGTTGAACGACTACAAGAATTGAGTGCGAAAACACAAGATTTTGGTGCATCCGTCACATAGGTAAAGAAGCTATATGAAAATAATTTCAAATTGAATACCTTACTAATAATCTATTTGATGTTAAGTTCCAACATAAAGTGAATTTATTTTTTGAATCAAGCAAGCAATTATAAGAATGCGCATGACATTGGAATGCAACTTGATAATCGTGGAACACGGCCTCCACATGAAGGTTCGGATGTGCATCCCAGTAGTGGAGGTATTCATTTGCTATTCAATTTTTTTAATGTAATTATTAATACAAATAAACATCTTAAATTGTAATTGGTCTAAAAATTAATGTAACCTTTTTTGTTAATATTTTAGAGCATGTAGTCGGTGGTGACCAAGTGGAGCATGATTCAGGTAGACAACATCAGGAACGTGATGTTCCCCAGTCAGGTAAACATGATCACTGCTATTCCTTTAAACATATTTAATTGCAATTGGTGTATTGATTAATGTAACCACTCTGGTGCAGGAGCACCTTGTTTTGAGTCCAATTTCTTCTTCTTAGGGTGTTTCTTCATAGGTTGGTTTGGAGTTGCGAATAAGAGTCTTCTCTTAGGTTCTCATATGTTTTTTTAATACTTTGGTAGGTTGAATGTCCTTAGGACAATGCATTTGCTCAATTTTGGCTTGTAAGCCTTTGTAAGCCTAAAATGGCAAAATCTTGCATTTAGATGAAAAATGCCTTGAATAGCCTTGTTTGGCATTGGGACATGTTAGTGTAATGGTTTTTAGTCATCCTAGATGGTTTGGAGGAGAAAACAAAGCATGTAAGGCAAAAATGCACTTTTTGGCAAAAGTTCTCAAAGTTGCTTGACAACTTTTTGCAACGTTGAGCAACTTTTTGCATTTTTGAGCACAGGGTCAGTTAGGAAATTGATGGAGAGTTAGTTAGGCCAAAAATGGCATATAAAATCCTTGATAATGAATGTAATGAGTTTGTTGAATAGATGGAGTTGATTGGAATACAATTTGAGACCATTTTTGAAGTTTTACATTGCATTTTTCAAGAATTAGAGCAACAATCCATACTTAATGGATTGATTGCATTGCTGTACCTTTCTTGTTGTTTTGTAAATGTTCTTGTGGTGCTCAGGAAGAATTTTGGTTAGTTTATCTGCACGTTTGAATTGAGTTTTCAAATTTGCAAGCTCTCGGCCTAAGTAAGGGTTTGAGAGGCCCAAACATGGTTCCACCTTGAAGTCCTTTGAGTTCTTCTCAATAACCCTTGGGAATAGAACCATGGAACCTTTATACAGTATAAATAGATTTTAATTTCCTTTGGTGGTCATTGAAAGGCCAATGAGCATCATTTCCTAGGCGAGCTCAGTCATATCTCGGTTAGAAAATGAATGAGATTATGCAAGTGTTTGCAGGAATGAGTAGGCTTGGAGTTTTTGAGTGTTTGGAATGAACAATTGATGTGTGGAAAAGCATATGTGTGAGGTTGGAGGTGTGGCAGATCAAGGAAGACACCAAACCCTTGGAAAAAGACCAAAACAAGCCTAAAACCACCTAAAACAAGCATTTCTTGGGTTTCGTACCTGTACGGTCAGACTGAAATTCTTCACTTCATAAATTGGAAATAACTTCCAAAAGGGTATCCTAATCATCAAAGAGTTTGTGAGGGTCTTTGGGGAAATTGTGAGAAAATCCACAAAAACCGGTTAGGTAGAGCTAATTGGAGCTCTAGGGCTACAAGGCCTAGGAAATAGGGAAAGGTAGGAGCGATGGGAAAATGAATCAAACCCCCACTCAAAACTGGTTGATTACCCTTGGGAAACATCATAAACACCTACTACAACCTCTACAAGCATTTTTTAGGAGTTTAAGAGTGTAAGGTTGGAATTACTCTTGTGAATCTCAACCATGCCTGAGCAACTAGTGAGCACATCTTGATTGGGATAACTCTTAGAGAGTTGTGGTGTCTAAATTGACTTTAAGACCAGATGAAAAATGAAGGGAGCCCACTAGGACAACACCTAACTGCTCTTAGGAAAGGAATTATCTCTCTTTGAGGACACACCTAGACTATCAACAGATACTCTGATCAAGTATCTTCGGGTCTCAACAGGTAATCGATTATGGTAATCCTAGACTACATCAGGCATTTATCATAATGACCTAGTCTCAACGGGGCTACCATGATTCCCCACAACCATCACACGCACATACTATCAATTGATTAGCCAATCAAACACAATCCAACGGACAATTACATCAATTGTCTACGTCTCAACGAGTATTTTGCTTCATATACCTTGACTTCATCGGGCAATTACATCAATTGTCTAAGTCACCATCAGGTCACTTTGATTCACTTACTCAGACTTTATCATGTTCAAGCGACCAACTGACATCAACTGTCACGCTTTGACTTGACCGGGGCAATTAAACCGATTGCACCAGATTGTCCAACCAATTTTGATCAATTGTAGAGCATCAATCCAAACCCCACACTACATCTGTTGTATCTCTTGCATGACCTCAGGGTACTCGTTGGCTTGTTGTTTCTTCATATTCACTCCATTTTCTCCCATTCTTTCATCATTAGTTCTAATTTCTTCTATTCTACCTCCCCTCCGCTTTTCATTCTTTTTCGAGAGATCGCCCGATTTTTCAAAAAAAATTCGGCCCATCCCTCGAGGGGGCATACCACCCATTAAATTTACATTTTATGGGGCATTTCTTCACACCTATTTTTCTTTCTTTGAAACGACGCGATAAACCGCACCGTCTCAAAGAGGGGCAAATGTAGTCACATAAATCTGTCCACTTAATTAAATAAATACTTAGTATTTATTTGATTATTTAACCATCAATTAATAATTAATTAAATTAATATTTAATTAATTCATCTTAACCCTCTTCTCCTATTAATTAAATAAATTATTGAATTTATTTGATTTAATTCACTTAACCAAATTCAGACCATTAATTAAATAAATAAATCATATTTATTTAATTAAATCTTCTCTCACATTTAAATAAATTAATATTTATTTAAATCCCCCAAAATCCCACCTCTCACATTTAAATAAATAAATCATTTATTTAAAATCACCTTTATCCTCCACCCACTTGTATTTTCCTACAAATGCAAGTTGCACAATTATTTTAAATAAATAATTTATTTAAATCACCTTTATCCTCCACCCACTTGTATTTTCCTACAAAAGCAAGTTGCACAACTATTTTAAATAAATTATTTATTTAAAATCCTATTTATCCTCACCCACTTGAAACCTTTAATGGTTTCCCTTAAAGTAGTCAAACTTGATGGCTTTAAAGTCTTCAAACTTGATGGCTTCCTTCTATAGTCTTCTTAAGACTTTAATGGTTTTCCTTAAAGTCTTCAAGCCTTTAATGGTTTCCCTCAAAGTCTTCAAGCATTTTAAATGCTTTATCTTCATTTTTCTCATTTAAATAAATTAATATTTATTTGAATATTTATCCAAATGCAAATTACACCATTTAATTGAAATAAATGATTTTATTTTAATTGAAAATACCAAAATTTCTCCCACTTGCATTTTCCTACAAAATCCACTTGTATGCCTAAACCCCTTCTAAATTCTTCTAAACCCTTCCTAATTAGCCTAATCCATCCCCTAAATATTGTCACATTCCTAAGCAAATTGGAGTCACTTCTCAAAGACTCCAAAGTCTTTGAAAAGCAATTAATGCTTTGTGTGTTCAACAAATTAACCCTCAAAGTCTTGGATAACCTTTGAAAGCTTCCAACCTTCAACCACTAAATGGCTCAAAGTCTTTGATAACCATTGAAGGCTTTCAACCTTCAACCACTTAATCCCCAAAGTCTCCAATAACCATTAATGGTTAATTCAACCCTCCCACATGGTTAAAACATTTGTTTTGACTCAACCTCTACCCAACCCAAAGGTCTCATCAGGCCATTAATGCTTTGACCATGATTATCTCTTAAACATTTGCACAAAGGTTTATCCTTGGATTAACTCTTAATCCAATGGGTAATCTTAATTTAGACTTGACCCTTACCTTCTAGATAACCATGAGGTCTTCTCAGGCCTTTAATGCCTCCAACCTCTTCTCTCAACCCAATCCTATGTTGAAACTTGTCACCATTTTATTGGTGCCAATTGTGCACATGGATCCCCAACTTTCAATCCTAACCCTTGTTAAGATTGCTCAATCTTAACCCTTCATTTCCCTATTTCTTCTATAAATAGAACCCTTCTCCTCAAGCAAAAAGGGAAGCATTTTAGAGTATTGTTGTTATACTGGCATTAGCATAGAGCTTTTTCATAGCATCACTATCTACTCTAGCATAGTATTTAGCTTTTCATTTCATATTTGAAGCTTAGTATTAAATCTCAATCCTCCATAAGCATCCATAGTGCAAAAAGCTGCTGAGAGCTACACTCATTTGGGACTTGGAGAGGAGAGGAACAAGGGAGGAGCAACTATGAGCATCTTGATTAGCTATTTCATTCTATGTTTATATGCTTTCTATTTCATGCTTAATATCTCTCTTGATATGCCTGTTTAGGATAATCTTTTGTTGCTAACACTAACGTTTGTTTCTTGTGCTCTTGTGTGTATTGCCATCAAACAGATTTTCTAATCCTTTTTGCAGAGCATCATTTGGTGAACCCGACGTGAATCCAAACACCAAAAAGATCAACTTTTTTTTTTTTAACCAATAACATGTTTGAATGTTGAAAATGTCACACAGGTTGCGCTTTTGACACTGTTTTGGTGCGTTTGACATTATTTTGGCGCTATTCACTCTATTTCAGTGCTTTTCCCTTCTCTGTCTTTCCCTTTCTTTTAGTGCGTTTGTGTTAAATAGTGCCTCTGTTCAAACGCAGACTAGCGCTATTGTAACAAAACGTTGTAAAAATCACCTTGTAAAAATTTAAAAAAAAAAAAAAAATTAGGCTTGTAGAAGCCCACCAAATAGGCGGATTTTACTAACTATTTTTCTCTTTTGTGCAGATTTAAATTAGATTAAAAAGTAGATTTATATTTTTTACTAACTTGTTTTTTTGAAGTTGGTTTTAAAAATGAATTCACTTTTTATTTTGGTTTAAAATTAACTTCACATTTCAAATTTGGGCTTTTAAAAAAGAATCACACATTTGTTTGGGGCTCTTAAAAAGAATTTCATTGTTCAAAGGTAAAAAGAACCACAAACTTATACAAAAACAACTTTATTTTTTTTGCAAGTTAGGAAACAAACTTCGTTTTGGTGCTTAAAATCAACAAGGCAAAATTTATTTCTTACATCAAGATAAAACTCACAATCCACACTTCCATTTTTGGTGCAAATAAAATTCACAATCAACTTGTCTCATTTTTAAAGCAATTTTACTTCATGCAAACGTATTTTTCATTAAGTTGACCAGGATTTTCAAATTCTAGTTTACTCAAACAATTGCCTTTGAAAATTAAAAAGAACACCATGATTGTTGGAGCAACATCTCCAAATAGTTAGATCACATTGCAATGATAGATTAAAAAGAACAAGTGTTTTTCGTGCTTGGCACACTTGTGCAAAGAGTTGGTCGAGTGGTCCTACCTCTAACACACACTATCCTCTCCCTTGGCTCTCGTGGTCCTAGGTGCAAGAGAAAAGTGTTAGTAACACTCAAATTTTATCTTTTTAAGAGAGGCCTGCCAAGGGATCGATACTCTTGGGAACGACCTCGAGCGGTAAATCCTTCGAGCCGCTATAGAAATCAGGTGAGAGCGAAAGCTGTAGCCTTGGGTATAGCTGTTCCTACAGTGTAACTGGCCGAAAGGACAAATGGGCCCCACCACCAGTTACAAGGCTCTTAAGTGAGTCACTGCAGAATGAACTTATGTCCAAAAACATCGAACATGACTAAACACCTTTAAGTAGTAGCCCACCTGTTCTATTGATTGAGGATATTTGAGATATAATTTAGTGCAAGAGCATAGATGGTTTTGCTCCCAAGATACTCACCATACATATTTCCTTGAGTAGAAACATAGCTTTTTGAAAAGTCACTTGTGGCTTGATAAAAGTGGTGACTCCCCCATCATAGGGATCATCTATTTGTTATGCTCGTGCAAGACTTAGTATATCACATCCTTACCTGCCACAGCGGGATTCATAAGGTATGTAGTACCAAAGTTGAAGAAATATCAAGATGTGGGCTAAATTTATCACAACTGGCCATTTGACCTTAGGGATAAAAAGTGTTTGAAGTGTGTTCGTTTTACAGACCTAGTGAGAATTGAGCCGACTTCAGGCTTTGGAAATACACCTTAAAATAAATCTAAAGGAAGGGTCAAAAACAAGTCCAAGGATTGGGTTGATTTAGACCCATACTCATTTGTGCCTTTGAGGCTACAATCTTGTGTTTGTGTGCTTGCTTTGTTTTCTTGTCAAAGAAAAATCAGAAAATCAATCCCAAAAACAAAGTATTCATCCAACATCTGTCAACACAACCAAAAATACCAAAAACAAAGTGCAAACAAACAAAGAGTCAAAAATTTATGACCATTCTTCACATCTTGCGAAAGAAGAAGTGTCATCAGAGTATCACCTTGAAAAGGAGACCACTAAGCTCAAAGGCTTTAATCAAAAGGAGGAAATTCTTCTATATCAATCGACAAATCTTTGTCTCCCATAGAGTCTTTCTACATCGCATGCGTCTATACCTTCAAGGTAAAACAAACGAGTTTGATTCAGAATCATTGAACCACAGAGCTTTTATGCAATATAGAGCTCTGAGTTATCACAAAAATCAAGGAGGAAAGATTAATCCCAATTTCTTCCCAAACATCTGTATCACCTACAACACAGCTCGAGAAGTGCCACCAACGTCTGAAAGGGAAGAAGAAGAGTTTGTCCCATTTGTGACACAAAGTTTTTATTGAAAGTTGAAAACATTTTCATCCATCATCCCACTCATACATCATCACTTCATCATCACTCCATCCCAACTCTCAAAACATTAAGAGGTTCTTGTCCCAAGATTCCTTTTTAGATATTGCTTGAAATCAAACACATCACATCACTTTTAGATTGTTTCTACATCTAGGATAAGCTCATCCTAAGAGACACATCTACGCAGGTTAAAACTAGTTCATGAGTGAATCCTCTCATTGCTAGGTAGTTAAATCTGTAACACATCTCAGATTTCTCTGCACCTTATCACATCCAAACTTATCAAACAAACAAGCAAATCAAAGAAGGAATTTCGGTTACATCTACCTTAAAGTGCTAGAGATCCCCATACAACACAAATCACCAATCATCAATCTTTCATCACCAACTCATCATCATCTTCAATCAACTTCAAAACAAACTTGCAAACAAAATGGCTCAAACCCGATCACGATCAAGGCAGCGAGAAATAGAAATTGAGGAAGAAGAGGACAACCTCAATGAATTTCAAGAAGCACTTGGAGGAAATGTAAATGATGAAAACCCAAGTAGTCCCACTCCTTCAACAATCGAAAGGGTTCAGCATAACCCTCACTTTAACAGATTATTTGATGAAATTCTCAGGAGCAATGCGGATGCTCACTTCTTAAGACTTGCTCAAGAAGGAGCCAAACTCCCCTCAGACTTTGATCTTGCCCAATTAAGACAAGCATCAGAAAGACAAAGTCGCCATGAGGAGGAAAGACGTAGAGATCCCATCAGATATAACATCCCTCGAGGTAACCCACCACCTCCTCCTCCAAATGAAATGGAGATGTTGCGGCAACAAGTCGCGAATCTCGCCCAACAACTTCATAGTGGTGTTAAGACCAATCAATTTTCACTTAACGACATCTGTCCCTATCCGTTTGATAGGAATCTTTATATGCCACCCTTTCCACGCGGGTTTGAAACACCCAAATTTGAAAAATATAGAGGAAAGGGGGATCCCCGTGATCATGTCCGAGAATTTCATTCTGCTTGTCTTGAAGTAGCTTATGAGGACACATACCTAATGCGCCTTTTTCCCCAAAGCTTGGGAGGAACAACCACATCATGGTTTTCCCGACTTCCAGGTGGCATTAGAACATTTGAGGAACTCATCCAGAAGTTCCTATCTCATTACTCTTATAATATTGAACGCGACATCACCATGGCTGATCTATGCAACACCAAACAAAAACCAGGTGAATTATTCGCAGTATTCCTGCAACGATGGCGCCAAATGTCTAGCAGACGTTCTCTTCAGTTACCTGAACGAGAACTAGTGGAAATTTTCATTTCCAACTTAAATGAAGAAATGGAATTTCACCTGGATGTCAAAGACACAGACTCTTTTAACGATATGATCACCAAGGGTATAAAATGTGAAAGGGCACTCATCAAAAAAGGACTCATCAAAATCTTTAATGAACCAAAAGATGCTCCTCGCCCGCGCTTCAATAGCGATAAACCGAACTTCTGGAACAAGAATAAGAACATCGTCAACGATGGAGTTGTGGATGCTCGGACTGTCCAAAATGCACAACCTATGGTTCGGTTTGCAGGACAAAATCCTACACCTCAAAATAATACACATGGTCCTCCTAATCAAGGTCGCATCACATCTCAGGATGAACCAAGACCTCGTCCACAAAAACAAAAACGCACATACACTCCCTTAGGGGAACCCATTGAAACAGTGTTGCGACAACTCCTCTCTCAAAATTTGGTCACTCTACCTAAGCTATCAAACTATGAGCCTCAAGTCAAACCAGCATGGTGGAAAGATACTGAACACTGTGAGTTCCATCAAGGAAGAGGACACAAGACAAGTAATTGTCACCGATTGAAAGATCTCATTCAAGATCTTATTGATCGAGGAGAAATTGAGATTAAAGGACATGATCCAAAAACGACAAATAATGATCATCAGATGTTCAAAAATCCACTTCCATCGCAAGATCAAAGGGGTCCTTCCACTTCCAGACGAGGTCCTGATACCACTGATTATACGCAGGCTGCGTATAATTACACTGTCAATCACCTGTATGATGCCAGTGAACAAATTGCAACTATCACCTTCAAAAATCCCACCTCAAATTGCAATGTTGTTACACGTCGTGGCAAGGTCACCATCAAGGCAGCTCCACAAGGCACCACCTCCGTCCCAAAGCAGTACAATCTTGTGGAACAATTAGACAAAACCCCTGCACTTATATCCATTTTGGAGCTTTTGCGCCTATCACCATCTCATAAAACTATCTTGGATCAAGCACTCCAAGAGGCGTCAGTCCCTGCAAACTTGAATACGGACCAATTTCAAGCCATGGTTGGAAATCTAAAGTCATCACCTTGTCTCACTTTTTCTGAAAGTGACAACTCTTCGTTCCAGCAACCTCATAACGCCTCACTCCACATTGAAGGCTTTGTCAACCAACACAGGATCAAGCGAGTCTTGATCGATAATGGAGCAGGCCTAAACATTTGCACACTTCAGTTGGTCACAGCATTGGGATATGCAGTAGAATCAGTGGATCCTCACAAGAAGATCACCATCAAGGCCTATGATGATGCAGAGCGTTCATCCAAAGGAGCTGTGGTACTACCAATCCGAGTAGGCCCTGTGGTAAAGCACATCATCTGTCAGGTTCTGGACCTTCCTCTGCCATATAATCTATTATTAGGGAGACCTTGGATACATGCCATGCAAGCCGTTCCATCTACCTACCATCAATGTATCAAGTTCCCACATAACGGTGTAGAGATCACAATCCTGGGCGATGCAAATCCCTTTGCATTTTGCCATAATATCAGCCATCAACCAGAGATTACTGTTCCTAATAATAGGGAAGCCATTTCCTCCACATCATATGTAAATCCTGCCTCTCTTGCCAGTTCGAACACCCCTATGCCCAAGCAAGAAAAGCTTAAAATGAAAGTCGCAGAGGAAGGTCCTGGAGAATACAACTTGAGTCAGCTCTTTTGTGTGGGACAAATGCTCACTTCTCCTAGAACACATGGTAAACCACAGCAGTTGCTCCAGCAACCACTAATCACGCCAGCATGTGCCTTAACACCTTTCATCCTTGGAAAGAGTCAAGAGGAAGAAACACAAGATGAGGACCTAGCGGACTGGATCTATAAGGATCCCATCACCACTGATAAACCGCAAGTTACACTTCCTACGGAACAGTATGGTAAAGGCCTCCTCATTATGCAAAGAATGGGGTATGATGGTCAGAGTGCTTTGGGATACTGCAAACAAGGACGACATGAACCACTGCTGCCAGAGTTCAAGCCCAAAGGTAATACAGGCCTAGGCTTTGAAAAAGAGATCCTTCCTAAACTCAAATTTAAAGGAAAACCTAGCAAACCATTTTGCCCACCTACTGTAAAGAGGACACCTTTCATAATCAAAGCACCATCAAGCAATATTGCCATTGCCCCATCGAGGCTCACAACCCCACCGCAACCATCACCAGTGCCAAACATACCACCAATCGAACCAGTAATCCCATCAATAACACCAATAGCAGCAGCAACTATATTGGAACCCGCAGCAGCATCTATGGCACCAGTAGTTCCAGCAAAAGCCACTAAGTCACCATTACCAATACTTCCAGTGACAAATCCATTAAACCCCATCACAATTCCTGCAGCACCGATCACTACAAGGATACATAAACCAATCACACCTGCCGTGTTTAACTCCAAAGACATCCCAGTATGGTATAGCAATTGGATGCTGGAGAGTGATTCAGAGACCGACTCACATGAGTGGGAATTCGATTCAGTGCAACTTAACACTTCAGATGAGGAAGACACATCACCACCTCCACCCCGCAAAGACATCCCTATTTACGGAGAAGCACAGATAAAGACCACTTGGGTACCTGAGCTGGAAACATCTTCCACAGACCCTACGTCTCATCCTACGCCTGATTCTGACAAGGAGAGTACCATCAATGACCTTCACCACACTGTCTTAACCCTCACTGATACATCTCCCGCACTTAACTTAATCGATGAAGTAATGCCCATTATCCACCCTGAACTCATTGAATGGAACCAACCAAATCCCCCATGTCTTGACCTCTTCCAGAATGATGAGGCTATCATTGACTTTTTGGAATTAAGGGATAATCTACCAAGCGGGGATCACAAAGCTGGATTCGCCATTCAACTTAATAGCGCAGCATACTTCGGGGCAGATGCCAAACCCTTCAGCTGCAAAAATATAACATTAAAACATGGATCTTCCAGTGAAAACCACACTGTGGCACTATTTGATCCAACAAAAGTAAAAAGAAAGAGCGTATCCAACGGTGAAAACCTCTCTGAGGCACTTGAGGATGAAGGGTTTGACATTCTCCCTGCTAGTACACAACAGGAACGATCGACGATTCTCATTGAGGAGACTAAAGAATACAATGTGGGGACTCCTGAAAACCCTCATATCATACATCTGGCATCTCTTCTCACTCCAGAGGAACAACCTCAATTCATAGAGTTCTTCCAACAGCGTCAGATCAACTTTGCATGGTCATATGCAGACATGCCTGGGCTTGATCCGGATTTAGTTATGCATCATCTCACAGTAGCAAAAGGAGCCAAACCTGTCAAGCAGAAGCTTCGTAAGATGCATCCCCAGATTGCAGTGCTAGTCAAAACAGAGCTCAAGAAACTCCTAGATGTTGGTTTCATTAGGCCAATTGATTATGCAGAATGGATCTCCAACATTGTGCCAGTCGGCAAACCAAAAGGGGGCATCCGCATATGTACTGACTTCAGAGATCTGAATAAGGCATGTCCAAAGGATGACTTCCCCCTACCAAATATCAACATCATAGTGGATCTGACAGCAGGACATGCCATGCTTTCACTCATGGATGGCTTTTCAGGATACAATCAAATAAAGATCGCACCAGAGGACCAACATAAGACAGCCTTCACATGTCCATGGGGCACATACTGCTGGAATGTAATGCCTTTTGGTCTAAAGAATGCAGGAGCGACCTATCAAAGAGCAATGACCACCATCTTCCATGACATGATGCATACTATAATGGAAGATTATGTGGATGATTTACTAGCAAAATCACTTACTAGAGAAGGACATCTTCACATCTTAGATAAAATCTTTGATAGACTGGAACAGTACCATGTTCGACTCAACCCAAAGAAATGTGTCTTCGGAGTGACCTCCGGGAAGCTTCTAGGATACATTGTCTCAAGCAAAGGCATTGAGGTCGATCCAGCAAAGGTTAAGGCAATCATGGACATGCCACCTCCAAAGAATATCAGTCAGCTAAGAACACTACAAGGACGGCTTCAATCCATCCGCAGATTCATTGCACAATTGGCTAATAAGTGTCACCCATTCACACACCTGCTACACAAGAACATCCGCTTTCAGTGGGATGACAGATGCCAGCAAGCATTTCAGGCGCTTAAAGACTATCTCATGAATCCACCATTGCTGATGCCACCAGATCCAAGTAGACCATTATTGCTCTATATCTCAGCAACAAGTACAGCATTGGGTGTACTACTGGCACAACATAATGCAGAAGGAAAAGAGTGTGCTATTTACTACATCTCTCGCACACTTGTGGGCTATGAACTCAATTACACACCTATTGAGCGAGCTTGCCTAGCAGTAATCTTGGCAGCCACTAAACTGAGGCACTATCTGTTAACACACAAGGTGCAACTCATTGCAAAGATTGATCCACTCAAGTATTTACTTAACAAAGCAGCATTGACAGGTCGCTTAGCCAAATGGGTAATGATTCTAAGTGAATTCGACATCGAGTACGTGGACCGTAAAGCTATCAAAGGTCAAGTTATTGCAGATCAGTTGGCCGATGCACCACTCATAGGCGATCATCCTCTCATTTCAAATTTTCCAGATGAAGAGATATTCATGATCACAGAAGCACAACCATGGAAACTATATTTTGATGGTTCATACACTAGGCACGGCTCGGGGGCAGGCATTCTGTTTATCACACCTCAAGGTGATAGCATCCCGAAGTCTTACAGGCTCACATTTCCATGCACAAACAACATAGCAGAGTATGAGGCTTTGATCACAGGACTCAGGCTAGCCATACAATGGAAATTAAAAGAACTACAAGTCTATGGTGACTCACAACTGGTCATTCGACAAGCAACAGATGAATATCAAACCAAGGATGATAAACTCATGCCATATAAGCAAATGGTGGACAGTCTAAAGACATCATTTACTACTATCACTTTTGAGCAGATACCAAGAGATCAGAATCGAGCTGCTGACGCCATGGCTACCATCGCATCTCTACTAGATCTTCCACAGAATTCAACACGCTATGAGTTCTTGGTAGAACAACTTTGGATCCCCGCTTATGATATCCCCGAATCTGAAATGATATGTTGCCTTGTTGGTTCTGAATCCCCATGGTACGGTGAGTTCTACACCTATCTCCGCAATCACACCCTTTCTCCCAACCAATCAAATAACCAACGTAAAACCTTCATTCGCCAAACTGCTCGATATACCATTATTGCCGAAACCCTATACCGACGCGGTCTTGATGGTACTCTCCTTCGATGTCTGGAACAAGGTGAGATAACAAAGGCTTTGGAAGAGGTACATGAAGGAATTTGCGGGACTCACTCAAGTGGTCCATCACTAGCCAAGAAGATCATGCGAGCTGGATACTATTGGCCATCTATGGAAAAGGATTCCTACTACTTTGTTAGGAAGTGCAAAAAATGTCAAGTTCATGGCGACCTAATACATGCACCAGCTCAAGAACTGCAACCAATCACAACACCATGGCCTTTTTGTCAATGGGGTCTTGATCTTGTGGGTAAAATCCATCCATCTTCATCCAATGGCCATAAATTCATTATTACCGCCACCGAATATTTCACCAAGTGGATCAAAGCTGTTCCACTTACCCAAGTCACCGGCAAGCAGATCGCCTCATTCATCCTCAATTACATCATCTGTCGGTATGGTGTGCCCATGTCCATTGTCACAGATAACGGTCTTCCTTTCAAAAATCAGGATGTCCGTGAGCTTTGTGAGAAATTTCATATCCAACACCGCTTTTCCACTCCCTATTACCCACAAGGCAATGGTCAGGCCGAAGCATCCAATAAAAACATATTGAGGATCCTAAAGAAGACAGTCAATGATGCCGGCCTTGATTGGCATGTTCAATTGAATCCAGCGCTATGGGCATATCGAACTAGCATTCGGACCCCTACAGGTGCAACTCCTTATTCATTGGTCTATGGTGCTGAAGCTATCTTACCTATTGAGGTCGAGATACCATCCTTACGAGTTTCATTGCACAATCTCATCGATGATGAAGCATACAGAGTATCTCGTCTTCAGGACTTAGAGTTACTAGATGAGAAGCGACAAGCTGCATACAATCACCTCAAAGCCTATCAGCAGCGCATGAGTAGAAGCTACAATCACCGAGTTAGATCTCGTACATTTGAGGTAGGTGATCTTGTTCTTCGAGAAAATCCTCGTAACCAACTAAACAGAGAACATCAGGGCAAGTTTGAATCAAACTGGCTGGGCCCATATGTTGTCACTGCTGTATTCGGGTCCGGGGCATATCAGTTGGCTACATCAGAAGGAGAACCACTTGCAGATCCAATCAACAGCATGCACCTCAAACGGTTTTATACCTAAGCTGTACAGAGCATCAGGCTCCACTGCACATCAGAAAATACCAAAAACATTCAGAAAATGTCCTGAAGAAAATACAAAAACATTCACAAAAGTAAAGAAAAAAATCATGCATCCAAACGGTGAACAACCACTCCGGTGGCACCTTGGGTAAGTACGATGGTGAAAACCTGGCAAACAGGCGCTACTCGTAAAGGCAATGGCTCCATTATCTTTTCAGACTCGTTGTGATCACATTCATGCACACATACATCCATCCATCCCAACCATGGCTTGTTATTTGATCTGCAATTAAGAAAATACTCCATGCGTCTAGCATCCCACCTTTTCATAGTCAGGTCTACAAACTGGGGGCAATACCCTTACCCTCGTGAAGGAAGTGGATTCTACATTGTCTCATATGATTCATTACGCTCTTCATTCAGGCAATCATCAGAAAATATCAAAAACATTCAAAAATGACTCTCAAAATACCAAAAACATTCAAAATTGTTTCACAAAATCCAAAAAACATCAGAAAAACCATCAAAAATCACACAAAAACATGGCAACACCTTGTACATATTTATCCGATCAGATACAAAATAAACATTGACAAAATACTCACACAATGACCATTTACCAATCAAACCACACAATCGACATTAACAAATCCAAACCTGTCTTTAAACAAGGATGCATCCTTCCTTACCAAAACAAAGACAAGATGACATTTTCTTTGACAAGAAAATTATGTTAAGCTATCAAATACTTGGTTGATTTGTGAG
Source organism: Cryptomeria japonica (assembly GCF_030272615.1). Classification (NCBI taxonomy): domain Eukaryota; kingdom Viridiplantae; phylum Streptophyta; class Pinopsida; order Cupressales; family Cupressaceae; genus Cryptomeria; species Cryptomeria japonica. The sequence goes on along the minus strand of NC_081410.1, from coordinate 660,733,526 downwards.
TACAATCGTTCGTTTATCTGTATCGGGATCTTTCAGCATTGTTTTGTATCATTTGCGCATTATTTCCGATGAAGTTCTGGGGCATGTACTAATGGTGTCTACGTGGGAAGTTCACCAAGCTACGTGATCTTATGCCAAATGCAGTCATAGATCACTACGGCTTGCTGACTACAGCGTATACCTCGACCATATGAGCATGAACCATTACCAAGGATCCTTATTCTTTATTCTTTATGTATATATTGTTTGTTTGCAGGTGCAATGCTCATTCTTTGGTTCCTCCTCATCCAATTTGGATAAAGGTTTTTATTTCTTAGTACGGTATGCACTTGTCTCAGGATATGATCAGCCTAAGATCAAGGAGGATGATCCAAGTCATGCATGAAAGGAGATAATCCTTGTCTGTTCCGCAAGCAATACTCAGGTCAACTTGATCCATTATATCAAGTTGCTTGTATTAACTTGCTATATAAAATCCATGTAAGAAATACTCTAGTCACCTTGAATCTTTATGTCAAGTTGCTTGTATTTTCTTACAACATTTTAAAGCTCAATGATGAAAAATAAAGCACTATGGATCGTCATCTCATCTCATCTGTATATACTGCATTCCGTTGCATTCCATCCATCCATACATTCATAAATAGCTGCATATCATTCATACATAGTAATGACAATGGATACTCTATTTTCCTCTTCTTCCATAGGAATGTAATAGGTCCTCCATTTCTTCTATCTAACATTGCACCACCCCCCACCCTCCCCATCTCAATAATCAACATCACATACCCTACATCGTGTCCCAATCAGCCTAATCAAGCCACGTTCATCACCATCCATCTCTAACTAGGAGGGATTGTGTTTCCTATCCTAAGTCATCCAATAAGTCAAGAAAGTTACTCTATCTGCACAGATACATCGTCTCACACACACCTAGACTATCAATAGATACTCTGATCAAGTATCTTCGGGTCTCAACAGGTAATCGATTATGGTAATCCTAGACTACATCAGGCATTTATCATAATGACCTAGTCTCAACGGGGCTACCATGATTCCCCACAACCATCACACGCACATACTATCAATTGATTAGCCAATCAAACACAATCCAACGGACAATTACATCAATTGTCTACGTCTCAACGAGTATTTTGCTTCATATACCTTGACTTCATCGGGCAATTACATCAATTGTCTAAGTCACCATCAGGTCACTTTGATTCACTTACTCAGACTTTATCATGTTCAAGCGACCAACTGACATCAACTGTCACGCTTTGACTTGACCGGGGCAATTAAACCGATTGCACCAGATTGTCCAACCAATTTTGATCAATTGTAGAGCATCAATCCAAACCCCACACTACATCTGTTGTATCTCTTGCATGACCTCAGGGTACTCGTTGGCTTGTTGTTTCTTCATATTCACTCCATTTTCTCCCATTCTTTCATCATTAGTTCTAATTTCTTCTATTCTACCTCCCCTCCGCTTTTCATTCTTTTTCGAGAGATCGCCCGATTTTTCAAAAAAAATTCGGCCCATCCCTCGAGGGGGCATACCACCCATTAAATTTACATTTTATGGGGCATTTCTTCACACCTATTTTTCTTTCTTTGAAACGACGCGATAAACCGCACCGTCTCAAAGAGGGGCAAATGTAGTCACATAAATCTGTCCACTTAATTAAATAAATACTTAGTATTTATTTGATTATTTAACCATCAATTAATAATTAATTAAATTAATATTTAATTAATTCATCTTAACCCTCTTCTCCTATTAATTAAATAAATTATTGAATTTATTTGATTTAATTCACTTAACCAAATTCAGACCATTAATTAAATAAATAAATCATATTTATTTAATTAAATCTTCTCTCACATTTAAATAAATTAATATTTATTTAAATCCCCCAAAATCCCACCTCTCACATTTAAATAAATAAATCATTTATTTAAAATCACCTTTATCCTCCACCCACTTGTATTTTCCTACAAATGCAAGTTGCACAATTATTTTAAATAAATAATTTATTTAAATCACCTTTATCCTCCACCCACTTGTATTTTCCTACAAAAGCAAGTTGCACAACTATTTTAAATAAATTATTTATTTAAAATCCTATTTATCCTCACCCACTTGAAACCTTTAATGGTTTCCCTTAAAGTAGTCAAACTTGATGGCTTTAAAGTCTTCAAACTTGATGGCTTCCTTCTATAGTCTTCTTAAGACTTTAATGGTTTTCCTTAAAGTCTTCAAGCCTTTAATGGTTTCCCTCAAAGTCTTCAAGCATTTTAAATGCTTTATCTTCATTTTTCTCATTTAAATAAATTAATATTTATTTGAATATTTATCCAAATGCAAATTACACCATTTAATTGAAATAAATGATTTTATTTTAATTGAAAATACCAAAATTTCTCCCACTTGCATTTTCCTACAAAATCCACTTGTATGCCTAAACCCCTTCTAAATTCTTCTAAACCCTTCCTAATTAGCCTAATCCATCCCCTAAATATTGTCACATTCCTAAGCAAATTGGAGTCACTTCTCAAAGACTCCAAAGTCTTTGAAAAGCAATTAATGCTTTGTGTGTTCAACAAATTAACCCTCAAAGTCTTGGATAACCTTTGAAAGCTTCCAACCTTCAACCACTAAATGGCTCAAAGTCTTTGATAACCATTGAAGGCTTTCAACCTTCAACCACTTAATCCCCAAAGTCTCCAATAACCATTAATGGTTAATTCAACCCTCCCACATGGTTAAAACATTTGTTTTGACTCAACCTCTACCCAACCCAAAGGTCTCATCAGGCCATTAATGCTTTGACCATGATTATCTCTTAAACATTTGCACAAAGGTTTATCCTTGGATTAACTCTTAATCCAATGGGTAATCTTAATTTAGACTTGACCCTTACCTTCTAGATAACCATGAGGTCTTCTCAGGCCTTTAATGCCTCCAACCTCTTCTCTCAACCCAATCCTATGTTGAAACTTGTCACCATTTTATTGGTGCCAATTGTGCACATGGATCCCCAACTTTCAATCCTAACCCTTGTTAAGATTGCTCAATCTTAACCCTTCATTTCCCTATTTCTTCTATAAATAGAACCCTTCTCCTCAAGCAAAAAGGGAAGCATTTTAGAGTATTGTTGTTATACTGGCATTAGCATAGAGCTTTTTCATAGCATCACTATCTACTCTAGCATAGTATTTAGCTTTTCATTTCATATTTGAAGCTTAGTATTAAATCTCAATCCTCCATAAGCATCCATAGTGCAAAAAGCTGCTGAGAGCTACACTCATTTGGGACTTGGAGAGGAGAGGAACAAGGGAGGAGCAACTATGAGCATCTTGATTAGCTATTTCATTCTATGTTTATATGCTTTCTATTTCATGCTTAATATCTCTCTTGATATGCCTGTTTAGGATAATCTTTTGTTGCTAACACTAACGTTTGTTTCTTGTGCTCTTGTGTGTGTTGCCATCAAACAGATTTTCTAATCCTTTTTGCAGAGCATCAATATCAGTATAGTTTTTGCCGATGCATAAATTTTCCTCAACTTTGCTCCTTGATTGGTATAACTTCTGGCGATGAGTATAGCTCCGGCTTGCTATGCTTTCTCATCGGTATATGGTATTCGGATGCCTCCTCACCTCAATTAGGTGATCGTGAACTTGTAGAGGAATTGTTGGTCTATTTTTTGGAATAGGTATACAATTGGTAAAACATATAGTTGGTTGTTCTCTCTCTAATAGGGTAAAGTATATTTTGAATTTTCATTTTGGATTGGGGCATTGAAATGGGGCTTACTTTTGCAGTTTGGAACTATAGGGCAAGAAAGATTGCATTTCTTCATGCTTGTTCATATGCTATGACTTGATCAGACTAGATGTGGATTTGGAACTTGCCTGGATGAATAATATGATTGACTTTATGTTTCCATACCTACTTTAGGTTCTTGATATACTCTGATGATCCTGTGAATATTTTAAGTTTCTCTTTAATAAACATTTTAAATATTCTGCACAATTAAATAGCTAATATTCAAAAAATTTCTTTTTCAAAGTTCATTCGAGAATACATGACAAAAGTTGATGAGCTTGTTAAGGACAAGTTAGAGGCTGTCCAAGAAGAGAAATCCAAGGAGAAAGAAGAGAAAGATCTTGTTTCTTAATAGGTATGCATTTTGCTTAATTGAGCCTAAAGGAGCACTTGTTCTACTCTACTAACGGTTTTTAAAAATTCAAATAAACATGTGCCTATTTTGTTTATAGAATATAGCATTTTAAGAGCATAATTAAGGAAATTATAGAAAATAACATTTTTAAGAGCATAATTAAGGAAATTATAGAAAAATTATGTGCTAACATATTGCACTGTCTAAAAAGGAATATCTTTACAAGGATGCAATGGAAACTAGTTCTCAATCGGGTGATCGTGAACTTGCAGAGGAATTGCTGGTGTATTTTGTGGAACAGGTATTTTGTGGAATAAGTTAGAGGCTATCCAAGAAGAGAAATCCACGGAGAAAGAAGAGAAAGATCTTGTTGCTCAACAGGTATGCATTTTGCTTAATTGAGCCTCAAGGAGCACTTGTTCTACTCTACTGACGGTTTTTAAAAATTCAAATAAATATGTGCCTATTTTGTTTACAAAATATGTATGCTCTGCTTCTTCCCCTTGCTTTTCCAGCACCTTCGATAGCATTTCAAGAGCATAATTAAGGAAATTATAGAAATTAACATTTTTAAGAGCATAATTAAGGAAATTATAGAAAAATAGCATTTTTTAGGAAATTATAGAAAAATTATGTGCTAACATATTGCATTGTCTAAAAAGGACAATCTTTACAAGGATGCAATGGAAACTAGTTCTCAATCGGGTGATCGTGAACTTGCAGAGGAATTGCAGGTGTATTTTGTGGAATAGGTATACAATTGGTAAAACATATATAGTTGGTTGTTCTCTCTCATTGGCTAAAGTATATTTTGAATTTTCATTTTGGATTGGGGCATTGAAATGGGGCTTACTTTTGCATTTGGAACTGCAGGGCAAGAAATAATGCTTTGCTTCATGCTTGTTCATATGCTATGACTTGATCAGACCATATGTGGCTTTGGAACTTTCCTGGATGAATAATATGATTGACTTTGTGTTTCCATACCTACTTCAGGTTCTTGATATACTCTGATGATTCTGTGAATATTTTAAGTTTCTCTTTAATAAACATTTTAAATCTTCTACAGAAATAAATATGTGCCTATTTTGTTTACAGAATATGTATGCTCAACTTCTTCCCCTTTTCTTTGCCAACACCTCCAATGCCTAGCATGGGAGGTTGCTTTCAGCTAGGTATAAGTGTAATGGGAATGCCTTCCATGCCAACTTATGGTATGCCAACTATGGGTGGCTATTGATGGGATTGAAGAACTTAACGTCGGACACAATTCTTCAATCATACATGGTTTTTTGAGGCTAGTCTTTGAGTGGAAAGATTAGATTGTCAAATTATTTTTATTGTCGTTTGGTTGGTTGATACAAAATAATCAATCTTTAGTATTATCGTATTGGTCAATCAGTTCAAACCTTTCCATCCACCAAGCATTCGACGCCCGAACCGTCGCATGATTAGATTGTCAAATTATTTTTATTGTCATTTGGTTGGCTAATACAGAATAATGAATCTTTAGTATTATTGTATTTCTCAATAAGTGCAGACCTTTCCATCCACCAAGCATCCGACGAGGATGCTGTATGTCTGACAACATCCTCGTCAGATAAGCAATGAGGGGACATCAAAATTTTGACGCCCATCCAATTTATTTCAATGTCCGGACCATCGCATATACAACATCTGCGTCGGTGCAGATACCCTCATTGCCGTCAAAATACTGACGGATAAATAGTGACGGGGCTGTCTGAATTCAGATGCCTGAACCGTCGCACATACCACATCCTCATCAGTGTAGATGCCCTAGTTTCTGTTGGAATTCTGATGACTTATCGAGTTTTACCGACGACTAAGTAGTGAGGGGGCCGTTAGAATTCCAATTTATTCTAACGCCCAAGCTGTCAGAACATTACTTGCAAGACATTGGAATTCCAATGACTTATCGAGTTTTACCGATGGCTAAGCACTGTCATGGTCGTTGTCGAAAGAGTCTTCGACACCATCCAAATTTTGATGGTCTTGAGCACTGTCAGAATGTCTGATTACAAGTTTTTGACGACATTGCTCGTCGACAGTCCGACGAATTGTAGTTGGAATCCTGATGAACTGCCGACTGAATTTGAGACCAAATTTACTAGTGTCAATAGAGACATCCTTGTCAAGGTCATCATCATCATCAACAAAAACAACACCATTGTTGCCTAATCCTCTAATGGCTCCACCAGTGGTGTAGCCACGACAGAAGAGTCCTCAAAGAGAATAGTCTAGACCATGCAACAAGAGCAACACAACATAAGCAACATAATGAGATGGAGGCGATGTAGAATCATGATTTTATTCTATCAAAGAATTCAAATACAAATTAGCTGGCAACATGTAGGCTTGTAGGTTTGGCACACATGCCTGATTACAAACATGCTCAAAATACAATATCTAGGCTCAAACAAGAATGCGAGCCAACTCCGAATCTCCTAATATTCTGATTAATCCTCTATGTTCTTTCTCTATTCTCCTAAATGATCGCTTACATTGATTTATATGATATTCAAAGCTCTAGGATGATCTGTGGTTGCCCAAGATGAAAAACAATTGCCGATGAAGAAGGTGTAACGTGTAGAACAACTAGGTCGGCCTCCGCCAAAGAATTCCTCCTAAAAATACATAGAATGAGGTGCAGACCTAAGGGAAGGTTGACCGTAAGCCAATGAACGTTGGAGGCTACGAAATGAGGCTCCACAAGCCACAAAAATGATCTGCAATATTCTCCATTAGTAGATAGGTCCAAGCGATTCTAGTGCTCTGAGTTAGAAAACTCCCACATTCCAGAAGTGATAAATTTCTAGAAAAAGATCCAAACATTCCGAGAACTTAGGATAAGGTAGATGAACATGTCCATGAACAAAATCCATCTCTACAAGATCTGGTGAACAAATACAGTAAAACACAAAATGGAATGTTGAAACTGCAAAGCCAAATTGAACAAAAAACAAAATAGAAAACAAACTAGAATGTATATGTTTTTAGGTGATGCAAGATTCCCAAGAACCAGGGATGCTCCTACATCAACTAGTTTCTTCAAGGTCTCTACCAGTAGCTGCAATAGAGGATCCCCTTAAAGTAGTATCCACCACCAGGATCTTAATGACTCTGCATCTATCTGAAGAGGGACATAGGCCCATGAATTCCTTCTGCAAGAGAACACAAGGGCTAGGGCAATCTCCTCTGAGAGAAACAGAGGACCCTTTCTCCCTAGTAGCCTAAGTAGAGAGGGAGATAACAAGATCTGGAACACTATCTTCATTAAGGTTTCCATCTTCTAAACCATCTGTGTCGTCACAAACCCTAGCTATATTCAGTCGCTTCCTTCATGTCCATTGCTTCCCTCTTGTTCGAGCTATTATAAATTGCACTTAGATATATTTCATAAGGATGTGTAATGGTTAATCCGATAGAAAAATATAATTATATAATATATTGGAGAGCATATATCAAAGAATGTGAAAAAGCCACACTTAACTTACATCTTAGTGAATCAATGACACTTACTTATTGTAGCAATGTGAATGTATCAAAAGTATATTAATATTAAAAACTCATAGATAATTAAATTGTTTACAAGCAAAATTTTTAATTAATTGAGCTCTTCACTATATTTTGAAAGCAAGCAATTCTATTAATTCTATATGTACATTGATCATATATCAAAATTCATTTTTGATTTATGAAGATCTGATTTATTGTTTTAAGTGTCACTTCAAGATCTCTTAATCCAATTCTTTTTGGAGAGAACCAAATCGTAAATCAAGAATATTCTATGGTATTAGTGTGTACATCTAAACAACCTTTTTCTTTGGCTTAAAATTAGTGTTTCTCATGATTATTTGAGGGACTAAATAGAGTTTTAGATACACTAAAATGAAAATAAGATGTTTAAAATTTACGCCCATGTTTGTGACAAATTAGTATCGTCCAATAGGAGGAGGAACAACACAACACCCTAAAGTTGGTTCTATGATGAATAATAATCCACAACCAATTACTATTCCACCCATGGTAAGGACTATATCTCAATTTGGACATTTCATTGGTGAATTGGTTTGTGAGATTGGGTTTAATTGATTTTCAATTCACATGGGCTCAAAAACTTCAAATTTTATTTGGATTGGGTTATTTTAATTTTTTGTTTTTTTACTAAAAAAGAGGGGTAAATTTTTTCAATCAAAGAAAGAGATACAAAGCAAGTAGGGCTACACACCCAACAAAGAAAAAATTACGCAACTCTATCAGCATCCACTTAAGTATCCAACAAATGAGATATTTCTGAAGATAATTTCTACCTATCCACTATATTCTAGTCCTACCTATGATCAGAAGCCCATTTGGCCAAACAATCAACAACTCCATTCCACTCCCTAGGAATGTGGCAAAAAGTAATAGATTCCAAGGAGTTGTACAACCAAAGAATCTACCGAATCAACATAGCTAAATGCTAGCTAATGTTATATAACTGTCACTCATTCAACAAAGACACCACCACCTGAGAGTCTGATTCACAAATATTTCGATTCTAGGCAAGAACACAACTACGCTCCACCACTGCAAAATGGAAAGAGCCTCCATGAGATTATTGGTTTGTAAGCCCTTATAAATTGAGAAAATAAACTGAATATCTCTCGAGCTATCATGGTTAGCCCAACCAATGCTAGCATGGCTAGGGTTCCCTCGAGAATAACCATCAATGTTAAGTTTCAAGACTCCTTGAGGAAGAGGGGACCAACGACCAACCCGATTAGCTCTCCGCAAAGGATGGCAACATCTATTTCTCATGATCTGCCTTGCATATTGCCCTCTAGAAGAGAAAAATTGAACAAATTATAGAAATCAACATCCCCAACAAAGTCACACTTTGCCAAGACAATCTCTTGAAGAGAATGAATAATTCTCCACCACAAATGATGAACAACTATCCTAAAACCATGAAAAAACCTACGATTCCTTCCCAACCAAATATGCCAAATAAATAAAAAGGGACCAATAGCCCAAGCAACCTAGAGAAAAGAAGCCTTAACAAGGAGACTTGCCCAAGCGGGCCCAAAATTCAGCCAAAGAGGAAACATGCCAACAGGCCTAGTTCCATAGTCCCCACTAGAGGTGCCAAATTGTTTGAAAAATGTCTTGAGAAGATGGATGCCCTTTAGATCAAATTGTTGTTTAGTACTTGTTTATTTAGAAAATTGCTTTATTGGGTTTATCCAAAGTTATTTTATTATTATATTATGTTTTCTATAAAGCACATATAACAATTATATATAATATTATTATTATATCATTACATATTATTATTATTATTATTATATTTTAATAATTTATTATATCACTTTATTATATTATGACTATAATATCATTATATTATAATTATTATCTTATATATTTCTTTTGGCAAAACATAAGAGCTTATATATTATATATAAAAAGATATAAACAGATAATCAAGTACAATAGAGAAGGTTCTAAAAGTTGAAAGTATGGAGGAATTCTCAACCTAAAGATATACAATTACAAAAATTATATTATCTTATATTACTTATTTATTATTATATTAATAGTTTTATGGTTTTATATTATGATTATGATATTACTACACATATAACAACTGATATGTTATATTTTATTATTATATCACTACACATATAACAACTGATATGTTATATTTTATTATTATATCATTATTACTATATATTATATTGTATTATCATTATTCTATCATCATAATATTTTATATTATCTTGGTTATAAAGCACATATAACAATTCTCTATTATATTTTAATATTATTAAATACTATTATATCATCTTATATATATTAGTATCTTAAAATATTTGTTAAATTTGATCTTTTTGTTATGCTGTTATTTTACTATATAATTACTAATAATATGTACACAATATACTAGTTCAAGCAATACAAACAAAAAAGTATTACCTATACAAAAGAAAGGTGGCAACAACCATTAAATCTATAAACTTATCATCACGCTATAACTTTGTCAGTGCAATAGAAATTAAAAACGATGGTAAAACAATCTACTATTTTTGATAACCTTAAATAGTGAAAACACTACAATTCCTAGATTTACCCAAACCCTCAAACTTTAATGAAAAAATGTATCTCCATTTTTGCCAAAAATTGGAATTTATCCAAATATCAAAAGCTTGAAATAGTACATCTCGTAGAGATACAATCCCCAAACTTATCAAGAACCTAAAAACAAAAAAATAATTTCAAAAATACAAACAAAAGATTATTTATTCTATCTCCACCTTTAGTTATTACCACTATTCACTTATTTTAGTTAGCAATTTATTTATTTAGTTAGGGCATTAAATTAGAGCCTCATTTTGTCCTTGGTTGCTATGCTTTGTTAATGGAGTATATTTTTTATGGTTATTTTGTACCCTAATCTAATCCAGAAGCACACAATCTAATCCAAAAGCTCTAAAACAATTATTTTGTACCCCATTTTTCATGATTCTCTTGGTTAATTTATTCTATTTGCAAAACAACGATCTATTAGTAGGGGATGGGAAAACGACAAGAATGGAACAACAACATGAAAGACGGAAAAATGGTGGAAAAGAAAAAATAACATTGGTTTCTTGGAATGAGACACATTTATGGTGTGGAGCTCCCCCACAGGGAATAGCCTATCGGCTAATTATTTTAAGAAAGTAAACGATATGAAAAATAATATTTCATTTCATGATTAATAATTTAAGTAATTGTTTCCAAAATTTATGATGTTTTTCGAGATTGGAAAATAATGTCTGGTGAACTTATAAGGCATTGAGACGGGGGTGGGGGGTGAATTAGTGTAAGTAAAAACAATGCAAATTTGATTAACAACTTTAGTAACTTAAAACTCAATAGGCATAAAAGAAATAATACCAAGTATGCAATCACCACATGACACAATAGCATATATGTGGAAAACCCAAATGGGAAAAACCACGGTGGGAGCTAGTACCCACAAGATCCACTATCTATAGTATAGAGATCTGACGGGTTAAGATCTACAAAACCTAGTTAGGGGCACACCCTGTTAGAAGTGTCTAAGACCATTTAAGAGCTATACAATAAGGCTTATGAGGACCAGCCCTATTAGGAGCTACCCAAGTTACTATGATTTTCAAGCACAAGTTAATGTGTCACCTGGTTAGAGGATTTAATGATAAAAACTAATAGGATCTGACTGCACCTTGTTAGGAGTGACCTTGTAAGAGGATTTTCTTGCTGCAATTGTTAGGGAGACAACAAGTACAAATGATCTCAGTATAACACCCTCTATGTCTGATAAGATCCACTTCAAAACATTACAATATCAAAAAGATTTCATCTCTCAACTTCTCTGATGTTCGCACTATTAACAAATACAAGATTCACTATCTTTCTTCACACATTCATTCTTCATTGTTTTTGTCTCCATACTTCATCACACATTTTTGAAGTGTTATTAGGTCGGCTAGAACCTTGTTACAATTCCCTAGGTTCAATGCATCTAGACAATCTTGCAATGAACACATTAATTAGGTCAGCCACTAACATAATTAATCCAAATCTGTGTCATTTTACCAATCTTAGTGACTTACATCACTACCGGTTAGGTTTCTTCCATCACAATTGTTCTGTCAAATAAAATTCATACACCCAATCAAATCATCTTGTGCGTTCATGAATAAAACTTCATCTGGTAGTCTTTGATATTCTTGCAAAATTGCATCCCTTCATCCTTCATGGATTTCTTGTACCAATTGTCGGTTTGAGACTCTATCTGTCAATTTACCGGTTGAGGACCTTACCTATTCTGATGAAATTGTCTCTGTTTACCAGTTAACTCTTACCAGATGTATTGTATAATATGGATGACATGAAAACATAGTTGCCATCAATGACAACATGCTGAATAGTCATCATACATAAGTCTAACCTCTTTTCATCTATAGACAAGTACCGATTGCACCAAGCATCACATTACATTATCGGTTGATAAAATGATCAAATGCCAACAATCTCCCCCTTTGGCATTGATGGCAACACTTAGGAAAAAAAATTGTCAACTAAGTGTGCAACACAAAAAGTGACTATATATAGATTACATGGACTCATACCAACACATACTCCTTAGTAATTGCTGCAAACAAATTGAATCACTATATGCTGAATTTTTTTTTTGACTCTTAAACTAAGTCTACTCCCCCTTTGACACCAATGCCAAATAAAGAAGTAAAATACATTACATCAAAATTGTCATAAAAACTGCATATATAGATAGATATGAAAGTTTTGAAGTCTTTCAATGCAATTCTCAAGAAAATATCACTAAAATGAAACTTTAACTGCTTAAGGTCATTTTATCATGTTTCTAATAGTTTCTCAGTTATTTCAACATGTGTCAAAATCTGTGCAGCAAACTCTTCCATAGCATCAACCGTGCTCATCTCCGGGGTAGCCAAAATTACTTCAGACTCCTTATATTCTCTCTAGAGAAGTTCATCTTTGGGAATTAACTGAGTCTTCAACTCCTTCAATGATCTGATTTGCTTCACTTGCTCAAAATCATATACTTCTAATATGTGCTGTAAATCATCAACTAATTTACCAAAAGCTAAAGCGGAGTCCTATACTAGTATAAATACTTCACTTATCCTTTCTAGTTCCTTCTTTGTATCTTCTCTCTTTTTATTTAAGTCAAAATAGAATGATGAGACTTTGGATATAGTGGCCAAAATGTTACCTCCAGTTTCTAATCCGGTTTTCAAAAGATCTTTATTCACTGCTAAAGCAACTTTACCTGTGTCAATTTTGAAATCAATTGCTCTCGCCTTCTCTTCTTGTAATCTTTTTTTGCTAAAGAATATGCTACTTCTTCAAGTGATTTTAGTTGTTCACTGGCATCAACAACTAACTGTCCAAGTTTAGCAATTGGGGTAGTTAGATGATCTGTATTAGTCTCCGGTAGGAGACTTGACAAAATTTCAACAACAGTCCTAATAGTCTCTTCTTCTCATTGTTGTTCTTTCAACCTCTTCTTACATGCATGTGATTGCATAGCAATAGAAATCTCCATTAACTTTGAGGAACTCAGATTTTCCATATCTATAGGACCTTTTATGCTCATGAAGTCCTCATCATCATCAGTAATAGTTTTCTTCTGATCTCTCTTTCTCTTTCTCTTCCTTTTCCTTCTCTAATGTTGCAGTGACTTGTGGTGGTTGACTTTCAACATGATGTTCCTTTACCGGTGGTGGTTGAATTTCCACACTTTCATCTGTAGCCGAAATTTCCTCTGGCTTCTTTTCGATATCCTTCTAGTTGTTATTTGTAACATCATTTACATTTGTATCTATAGTTACATTTACTGATGGATTTTGTGATTCTACGGATTGAGCATTCACTGGTTGCTTTCTTGAACTCTTATTAGTTTCCTTTTCACCTTCATTATTTACATCTTGTTGTTGCTCTTGGGGATCATCCATTTTTACATCAATATCCACTACATTTACATTATCTCCAGTATTGTCAAAATTATCTATGTCATCATTAACTGCATTAGCGGTATCATCATCTTCTATTTCTATCGGTTGAGTGTCAATAGGATCATCTTGTACATATTTATTGTCTGGTTCAAGATCTGTAGGCTTAACATCCTCAGGAAAATATTCTCCCTTTAATTTAGCAAGAGTAGATCATCCTCATCTTCTTCATTGGGGACAAGGCTTAAAGCCTCTTTCAGCACAATTTCAGTCTCTTTTAGGATTGATTCTGATTCACCAATGAGCATCCCTGTCAATCTCTTCTTTGATATGTGCAATGCCTTTACTTCAACATTTAACTGTTCAATTTCTTCTTCTGTAGCTTCTAGTTGTAAATGTTTCAATGTATAATCAGTGAATTCTTTATCCTGTCTAATGGCAACTTGCCATCTTGCATCAATAAGATCATATAAAGGATTGCGAATTAGTCCCTGTAACTCAATTAGTGCTTTTATATACTTATTCATACTGAAGATGACTACATCTTCAATTTCCCTTCGCTGACTTTTAGATAAATGGTCAAATAATATATTCAAACCTTTATAGATTCCATAGTCATGCATATATAACTTCATTTTCTTAAAATAATCTTCTAAAGTTAGAATAATTGAGGTCTTTCCCTTACCAGTTTTATTTTTATTTTTAAGACTTTCTCTTAGTGGCCTTTTGTCCTCCTTAGGTTCAGTGGCCTCTTCATCTACCGGTTTGAGTGTCTTTCGTCTTTTTCTCTTACCGGTTTGTTCCGATGTAACAAGAGTATCTGTTGGTATTTTGATGATATTTAGTTGTGATTGTCATTGATGGACACACACTTATTTGATATATGAATTATTCTCAACTGATAGCTATTCTAACCGGTATTGTATGTATAGTCTTTGTTTGTTAAAGACTATCGGTGTTGTGTACAAAATGCTTACCGGTCTTAGTATGACCAAAGATCCCAAGCGGTATGAAGATCTCAAGCTGAACGAAGACCCCGAGCGATAGCTAATCTTTTGATCGAAACACAATTTCCAGTTTTCTAGTCTTAATTGTTAACCGGTGATCGGTATATTTAGTTAACCGATATACATGGAATGTGTGATGAGTTACCATCCACCGACACTATGGTGGTGTTTCTGTGCCGTGTTACCAAATGTGTCTAGATGCATTGTACCTAGGAAATTGTAGTCTAATCTTATTGGACCGACATGAAATCAAGTTCCTATATAAGGACATCATAGTTGATATGTGCGAGTCTTTGAGAGAAGATTAGGTTTGATTGAGAAAAGGTATCTCGTGACTGAGATTGAGAGTGCAAAACATAGAAGATTGAAGTAATGCTTGAATGCATTAACAAGGAGTTGTCAAGGATCTAATAAAGCATTATGTGCTACTATCTAGATCATTCACTTGTTGAATACTAATATCTTTGACAAGTTTGAAACCCTTAACTGGGTAGGCCCAGCCAAGCCTATTGTAAATCCTCTAACAAGGTGGTTCACAGTTGTGAATCTGAAATCCTTTAATAGGGTAGTCTCTAACAGGACTTATCTCCTAACAAAGATCTGGATTCCTAACAGGATCTATTCTGGTGAAGAGTATTGTAACACCTTAATTGGTTTGGTTACTATTCTGCAGATAGTTGACTTATGAGCATTACTCACCATGGTTTTTCCCATTTGGGTTTCAATGTCAAAACATCTTGTGTTATGGTGATTGCACTTCTATGGGTGAATGCTTTATTTTCTATTTGTCTTGTTTATGTTCTAATTAGTTTATTGTTGAACCTGCTAAACCAGTCTGTAGTTAAACTACTTAAGTGTTTGTTTAAGTTACTGGGTATACTAATTCACCCCCCCTCTTAGTATTCATCAATTGGTATCAGAGCCAACCTTTCTATAAGTTTAACCACTTGGAAGGAGATATGGGGGAATACAACATGAGGGAACTCACTCACCATTTGGCTGAATCTGAGAGAGCCTATGATGAACTTAAGATCAAGTTTAAAGCCTCTTTAGCCAAGAGAAGAGAGCTTGCTAAGCAGTTGATGGAACTTACTGAAAACAACTCTTCCGATGAAGCAAACATGGATGCCCTAGTTCGAGAAGTGGAGAAATTAAATGAATCCAAAACTAACCTATGGAGGGAGTTGGAAGGACTGACTATTAGGATGAGTTAGGAACTAGAAAACAAAAGAAAAGCTGAAGATTTGGTAAAGGACAAGGAGCATGAGATCTCGAAATTGAAGCAAGAAATCGGTACCATTACTGCCTATCTACAGGAGGGTAAAGAAGAGAAAGAAGAAATGCAAGCTAAACTGAATGCAACTATCTCTCAAAATGAAACCTTGATGGAGACAAATGATGCTCTTTCCAAGGAACTTGCTGAGACAAAAGAGATACTTGCTAAGTTCAATCGGAGTGCTGCTAAGTTAGAAAAAAAGATGGAATCGGTAAAGCCATCAAAGGATACTGCTGGACTTGGTTTCTCTGGATACGAGGAAGGTGAGACCTCTGGAACCAAGAGTGATGCACTAAAGAAGCAATCAACACCTAAGAACAATAGTGGAAGTAAAGGTAAGAAAAAGTTTACACCTGTTTGCTTTAACTATCTTAAGGAAGGACATACTGCCAATTTATGTAGGAGCAAGCCTTACAATAACTTTCCTTATTTTCAAAACAATGTGGCTAGACTTGGTAGATTTAATGGTCACTATTATGCATGCAACAAGTTTGGGCATAGAGCTTTTGAGTGCAGGTCAGTTATGAACAACTCTGGGAATTATCCACCAAGATCCAATGGAGTTGTCCCAGAACCTCCTATAAATCAGAACCCAAACCGGTACAGAACCCATGACCATTGGTCAAATGGTTATGAAGCGGCAACCAGTTGGAGAGAAACCTGTTCGATCTGTCATGGTAGCGGTCACACTATTGCAATATGCAGAAGGAAGAATGGAAATGTGAACACCAGACCATGGAGAACACTTGGAATGATATGCTATCATTGTGACAAACCGAGACACACTGCCAGAGTATGTAGACTGAGAAAGAATCCATCGAGAGACATACCGATCAACACTGAAGGGAAGATTGATGTTGAAACCGTTCAGGAAGATATGGACAAAACCTGGAAAAATAAATTTGAAGAGAAGCCACATGATGTACCAGTTTCCGCACCAAGTGTGGAAATCCCTGAACCAGCAAACTAAGCTTCAAAAAGATTAGGGGGAACATATCAGAATAAATATTTTGAAACCCCCAGAGTATATCGGTAAAGCACCTTTATCGGTATTTGTTACCTATCAACTAATAGAAAAATTGAAGTGGTAAAAGGTAAAACTAGGGTTTGAACCCTAATAGTGATGCATTTATTATGGTAGGTGGGAGCATGTTTAAAAGTGACTTTTGTCATCATTTCTACTTACCTATTTTCAGAGAAGATTTTTTTAGCCTGAGTAGTGCAACTAGAGTGAGTCATCTTGCATTCGAAAGAATTCAGAAAGGAATCTTGCACAAGATATTGCAGCCACTTCATGCTATCAGTGTGAAAGTCAAAGTGGTAATCAAGCGTCCAGAGAAGTGTGTTTTGCTCAACATCGGCAAACCCTAAGTTCAGAGAGTAAAGATATTTCTTGTTGAAACATTCTTATCATTTGGAATCTGTTTGATATGGCATTTGCATCTAATATCCCCTCTAGTTCTACTGAACTTGAGGATACACCTGAGCTTCTTAAGATGAGATATAATGCCCTACCTCAAATTCTTGCCGGATTCATTATCGAAGGCAATGTTTCAGGATATATTAATTGCAAACTAGAAGACCTAGGGTCCCTAGTAATTCACTCCCAATTGAGTCTGTTCTATGGAGAGGATAAAAAGATTAAACCTGAACATAGCATAATAGAGAAGAAGAAATTGCATAATGCAATATACTTTCTTGAAGAATTTACAGAGGAACACATCAGGATCATTCTTAGTAGGGTTGATGGTGACAAGATGTACCTTGAATGAACCCATGACATTACACTGGAGGCAATTCATGCCGTGACCGAATTCTGCAATGTTGGGGAAGTCCCTGCTCTTCAAAAGATCCCCAAAACCAAAGTAACAGAGCTCACCGGTTCTGTGAGTGACAAATAGGCAATGACGGTCAACACCATTAGAGATGATTTGGTGAAATATGCATGTAAGGTAATTGGATATAGAATATTCTATGCTAGAAGAATGAATTTTGTTCCTTCAGCTATGGTGCATGCCGCTTACAGGATGATAAAGGAAAATGCAGAATGTGACTTATGTACCTGTATGCAGAAACAACTCATAGATAACCTGAAGTCGATCAAATTGGACAAAACTCAGAGGTTTAAGTTTGGTCAACTACTTGTTGGTTTATTTTTCTACTTTCAAGGATATTTTCCTGGAGTCGGTGATGTTCAACTGACCTACGGGTTTCCAGATAAATAAAGGAGAGTCTGCAAGTAGTAGGAACTGCATATCCAGAGACTCTGAACATGTATTTTGATGAATTCAAACTAAAGATGAACCAGAGAATGAGAATATTTGGTGATTTAGTTAAGAAATATGAAGATGAAATCTGTTTCACCATCAAAACAGATCACTGCATAATGGAAGCGGTTGAACCCAAAAAAGATGTAGTTGGGCCTATGGGCTATGAAGTGGTAAATGATATATTGACAGGGTATGCCTCTACCCTACTAGATTTACCACTGGAACCCAAGAAGAAGAGGACCGATACTTATTTAGAGAGGATCAAACCTACTAAGGTACCGAAGTAGAAAAAGGGTAAAGCAGTGCCATCAGCATCGACACCGATTACATCTACTGCTAGTCCTAAAGTGACCAAAAGGTCACCAGCTAAAAAGAAACTGGAGGCTATTTTGGCAAAGGTATTCGAACGGAAGAGGAAGATCGGGAATAACTCATCAGATCCAGAAGACTCTGAACTAGAGGTAGAAGTAAAGAAGACAAGGCAATCTACCAAGAAGATGAAGTCAACGGGTAATGCACTAGCAACCTCTGCATCATTAAACATAGATATTTCTTCTTACAAACCTATGACACATTGTCAAAGGATCATAAAGAATATTAGAAGAAAAGTTCTTGATGATTTAAAAGACTATTTTGATGATTTCAATGATAGTGAAAAGGAGGATGTTGAACAAGAACTTATTAAATATCTATGTATTAATGATCAGTCACCTTTTGAAATTAAATCAGTTACTTCTAAATCTTTGTATGATTCTTTGGACAACAAATGGCGCATTGACATTGAAAAAGAGCAAGACATCAGGGAGAAAGTTTGTGCTCAATACTTTCTAGATGCCTCTAATTTAGAATTGTTTGAAATCATTGACAAAAACAAAGGTATTTTCTTCATGTGAAGAAGGAGACTTCAGCTACTCGAAGGCAAATCTTTTGAAGTGGAAAAAGACACCCATTTGAAGGTTAAAACTGTTGTCAACATGCAAAAAGTATATGAAGCTAATCGGTTGGCTGAGCAAGAGCCTAACCTATCCACAACCAAACCGGATGTAGTCTTTCACAGTATGGGTGAAAGAATAGTAGAACAAAATGACCCCATTGATGTTGATGCACTAGATATGGAGGATACCATTCCAGATAAGGAGGAAGATGAAAAAGAAAGAGTAGAGAAAGAAAAGGAAGAGAAAGCGAAAAAAGAGAAACCTGAAAAAGAGAAAGTGGAGAAAGAAAAACAAGAGAAAGAGCAAGCGAAGAAAGTAGGACAAGAGAAGAAGAAGGAAGAAGAGGAAAAGAATGAAAAATAAGAAGAGAAGAAGAGGAAAGAAGAAGAGGAAAAGTAGAAGAAGGAAGAAGAGGAGAAGAGGAAAGAAACAACGAAGAAAAAGGAAGAGGAGAAAAAGAGAGAAGAAGAGAGGAAGAAACAAGAGGAGAAAGTGAAGGCTGCCAAGGTAGCCCAAGAAAAATAAGAAGAGGAGAAGAGAAGACAAGCGGAGGTCAAGGCCAAAGAAGGAGAACAGATTCCTAAGGCAACCAGAGATCAAGCCAAGTAGGTTGATTCCGCCGGTTCCACTGATTTGACTCTTGCCTGTTTGACCCAATCAGTTGATGAGACTAAGCTATTGAGAAGCATTCAATTAGTGCATGAGAGATTAGAAGAACTAAGGAAAAAGAAAGAGCAGGATGTCATTCAGTTTTCTGTTGATACCCTCTCCAATCTAATCCCCGATACTAACCTCCCCAGTACCGATTCCTCATTGGCAAAGCTCAAATTTCTTTGCACAGTAGTCACTGACCAGGTACAATGTTTGGAAGATGTTTCCCAGGCCACAATAAAGAAAAGCCATGAAAAGGCACTCACAGTTGCCTTAGTACAACACATGAATGAAGACCAGGCAAAATTGCTTAAACAAAAAGGTGATATAAGTTCAGCTATGGGTGAAGGTCACCTACTCTTGAGCAAAATCTGCCAACCTCACCTATTTTGTGAAGATGCTCTGAAACAGAAGACACAATTACAAACGAAGTTACAGAAGTACATCGACAACTTCAAACTACCCTATGATTTGTTCATAGCCTATGGACACACTGGTCATCATTATCAGCATCAGATTGCAAAGCTTGACTCAGAGATCTGCAATCAGACTTGAGATCTATAGGAGCTTTAGTTGCTCCTATTGCCAAAATTGCAGGTTCTTCAGAAGTGCTTCCTGAACTTAGAGGCTATCACTATGACACAGGAGTTGAGCACCATAGATGCGATGGAAGAATTAGCCTTCCAGATGAAGATTAAGAGTGAAATTGCTGCCTCACTTCTTGAGTCGTGGTCTTCAGACATGAAGAATTTCATGCTAAACTTTAGATCTCTTTTTGAGAAGTTTTATTCTTTATTGTCATGAACACATACTCTATTTTTATATTATAAAAAATGACAATATTTTGCATTACTTTGTCATTGTTGGCAAAGGGGGAGTAGTGTATCTTAAAATTTTGGCGAGTATTACAAATTCCTACAGATACTTGTAATTTTTGCAAAGGGAGTAGTGTATATGTTTAGGGGGAGTAATTTTGCTTATGGCATCTATTTTTGTTTTGCAAAAGCACTTGGATGTCAAAAATTTTCCTAGGTGTTGCCATCAATGCCAAAGGGGGAGATTTTTGGTATTTTGATGATATTTAGTTGTGATTGTCATTGATGGACACACACTTATTTGATGTATGAATTATTCTCAACCGGTAGCTATTCTAATCAATATTGTATGTATAGTCTTTGTTTGTTGAAGACTATTGATGTTGTGTAGAAAATTCTTACCGATCTTAGTATGACCAAAGACCCCAAGCGGTATGAAGATCTCAAGCTAAATGAAGACCTCGACTGACAGTTAATCTTTTGATTGGAACACCATGATCCAGTTTTCCAGTCTTCACTTGTTAACCGGTGATCGATATATTTAGTTAACTGGTATACATGTAATGTGTGATGAGTTATCATCCACCGACACTATGGCGATGTTTCTATGCCATGTTACCAAATATGTCTAGATGCACTGTACCTAGGAAATTGTAGTCTAATCTTATTGGATTGACATGAAATCAAGTTCCTATATAAGGACATCATGTCTATGGTTTTTGATATAGAAGAGAAGCTGATATGTGCGAGTTTTTGAGAGAAGATTAGGTCTGATCGAGAAAAGGTATCTCATGACTGAGATTGATAGTGCAAAACATAGAAGACTGAAGTAATGCTTGAATGCATTAACAAGGAGTTGTCAAGGATCCAATCAAGCATTTTGTGCTACTATCTAGATCATTCACTTGTTAATTACTAATATCATCGACAAGTCTGAAACCCTTAACCGGGTAGGCCCAACCAAGCCTATTGTAAATCCTCTAACAAGGTGGTTCCTAGTTGTGAATCTAAAATCCTTTAACATGGTAGTCTCTAACAGGACTTATCTCCTAACAGAGATCTGGATTCCTAACAGGATCTGTTCTGGTGAAGAACATTGTAAGACCTTAACCGGTCTAGTTACTATTCTGCAAATGGTTGACTTGTGAGTTTTACTCACCGTGGTTTTTCCCATTTGGGTTTCCACATCAAAATATCTTGTGTTATGGTGATTGCACTTCTGTGGGTGAATGCTTTATTTTCTATTTGGCTTGTTTATGTTCTAATCAGTTTATTGTTTAACCTGCTAAACTAGTCTATAGTTAAACTGCTTAAGTGTTTGTTTAAGTTACTTGGTATACTAATTCACGCCCCACCTCTTAGTATTCATCAATTCCCTTACTATTTTTCTTTTGATTTTTAACACTTTCTCTTAGTGGCCTTTTTTCCTCCTTAGATTTAGTAGCCTATTCATCTACCGGTTTGAGTGTCTTTCCTCTTTTTCTCTTACGGATTTGTTCCGGTGTAACAAGAGTATCCACAGTCTTACTTCTCCTTCTAAATTATAGTTTGGAGGGCTTATCCCTTTGAGATTCAATAGGTTTATCTTCTACTTTTTTCTTTTCTGCAGCTCTAGTTTTACCGGTTGCAAGATTGGTTGGCACACTGGAAGTGCCTCCTTGTTCAGTTGTATGCTTGGCCTTTACTGCTGCTAGCTGCTCCTTTGAAATGCATGCCTTCTCATCCATAGCTTCTATTTTCTTCTTAAATTTCTTAGAAATTACCGGTTGCTGCAGTTCAGAGTGAAATTGTAGTTGTTTTTATTTGTAAGTTCCAAATCTCTGTGCAATGGAATCTATCGGTTGGCTTAACAAATGATCAGCATAGGCTATGAGCAGATCTTATCTACTTCATATCACATGGGAATTACCCATGTTGTTCGAGGAATTATGGCTACCATCATGCATGTATCTGTATCGACCATGAAATAGATGGAATCTTCATACTTATTTACTACTTCAGCTGGTATCCTCTCTCTTGCATGCATTTGCTTTTGAAATTTCTTGAAGTATCCCCATATGATATCATCAAAATTATCCTTGATCATCTGGATACTTTTCTTTATTTTCAACAATGTAGGGGTACTGAATATCCATTGAATATACCTATACCGGGGAAAAAGTTTTGGAAATAAAAGAATAAAACCATAATTAGTTGACTAAATTTGAATCTAAGTTTCTTGTCTTTCTTGACATCTTCCAAATTTTCTATTAATTGGTTTCTCAAAGATTCTGCCAAGTCATAGTCAACACCTTCCTTAATCATATAGTAGGCAATATGAATGGCTACTAGCGGTATGCTGTTCAATCTGCTAGAGTAGAAAATTATGTATCCTATCACCATCAAACCAAATTTGATAGCAAGATCATTTATATTGTTTAAAGTCATAGCTCTTCCTTCCCAGTTTGAACCTGTGAGATTTGCTAATTCATTCTTAGACACTAATCTCAATAATGGTACTTCATCGGTTGAGCAAAAATCGATTACTACATGGATCACCTCTTTTGTGATTTTATGCGGTTTGTCTAACCACATGAATTGATCATGAATGCGGCTAAGGACAAATCTGATTAGCTCGTCATCAAATTCATCAATAAAGTTTATTAAATGATGAAACCCTTTATCAGTGATTCTTTTAAATTGTTCTTTCAAGATACCCTTCTTGTCGCACAAAGTCTTGAATTGATTGAAAATTGCTTCTACACCCAAATCATCTTATTTATAGTATTAGAAGGATCTTACATCCTCAACACACAAAACACTATTCGGTACACCAGACAATGCACCGACAGGGTCTGTTTCTTTGGACTTATATGGATGCCTCTTAAATTCTGGTTGTGCCCTCTCCATCACATCAATAAGATGTAGAGTATCCATTTTAACTAAGCAAATTTCTAAAAACAGAGTAAGAATTATCAGATAAATAGCTTTAAGCTTTGAAACTAGGTTTTCAACCGACAAAACCCTCAACAGTCTGATCACTGAATAAAATCTTTACTTTGATTGCCTTAGGTTGCTGGAGAATGGATTGAATGCTATCGAAACACTCTTCACTACTCTAGATCACTCTCCAAGTTTTCTCAAAATTGCAAAGTGACAAATGAAACTAAAAGTTCTATTTATTTGCTTTCTATCATTTGCAATAGATGCTCTTTACCGACAAAACCCTAAAACATTTAAAATACTCTAAAATGCATTACCGGTTGCCAAAACTGAAATCTACTTGCTGGTAATGATTTCAAAAACTATATCAAAAACATCAAAATGCATAAATCAACTTATAGTACATAATCCAGGGGTACATCTCAAGATTTGACAATATGTACACCCAAGTTGTAAAAACAACTTAGTTTGCTGGTGAAGAATTCTCCACACCCAGTGAAGAATTGGAATCCTCTGATGCTTTGTCATCACTCTTTTTCTTCCAGATCTTATCCATATCAGCTCTGGTTTCTTCAACATCTACTATCTTCTTCCCTTTTTGATTTGCAGAGTGACTTATCAGTTGATTCTTTTGCGTTTTGCAAAACTTAGCAATATGTCTCAGTTTATGACAATGATAATAGGCCATTCCAAATGGTCTCCAAGGTCCTGCATTGCCTCTCCCTATTCTTCTTCTGTAGTTCATAGCTACATGTCCATTTTTTTACAAATTGTGCAAATCACATTGATTCTTTTCTCCATCTCATAAGGACTAAACCGGTTAGGATAGGGTTTTTGCTAGTTCATGTTTCTCTAGTTATCATAATTCCTTTTCCAATCACCAACATGTCTTGTTCTCATGTGAGGTGCTGGGATGTTTTCTCCATATTTGCATTCAACTGATCTATGTCCACACATATTGCATGTATAACAGTAACTTTCAAATCTCCTAGGCACATATCTAGTGTTAGGTCTGTAACTGGTGTAGATGTATAGTATTTTCCTCAGATCTGTTTCTACACACATTTGTAGTATGTCCTGGTTTGTGACAGTTAAAACAAATAGGTTTGTAAGATTTCTTACCTATGGGTTTCTGAACTTTAGGTGTAGATTTTCCTTCATACAAGTTGTTCTTAGTACCAGAAGGTTCACCTTTTTAAAATGTAGAGTAGCCTAGCTTGACTATGTCATTGTTCATCCTTTGAGATTGTTTCTTCTCATTAGGCATTGAAAAACTCTTATTGAATTTATCAAGCTTCTCATTAGTCTCAAAAGTTCCTTTGTAAGACCTTCATTCCTTTTCATGAGAGTCTCTCTAAGTGACATAGCCATATCTAGATCTGCTTGTATGCCTTCTTTTTCTTCTTTCTCTTCATGCCAATGCTCATATAAGGTATCATTTTCTTGTTTGATCTTGAAAATTTCATGCTCTTTATCTCTGATCTGGTCTTCAACTTTCCTTCTAGCTTCAAGTTCCTCACACATCCGAATTGTAAGTGCTTCCAGGTCTCTTCTAAGATTAGCCTTCTCACTATTCATCTTTTCCACTTCTTCAACCAGTGCATCAATGTTAGCTCCATCAGAAGAACTACTCTCAAAAATGTCCAACAACTGATTAGTCAGCTCTTTCCTTTTAGCTAGTGAAGATTTGTACTTGCCTCTTAGGGTTTCAAGATCTTCCTTGGTTTCAGCAAGTTCCCTAGCCGTTTCTCTATAACTCATTTCTTCCAACATGTTTTCCTTAGGATAAGAAATACCTTCCAAGTGGTTAAGCCTTGAGGAATTTAGGCTCTTATACCAATTGATGAAATTATAAGGCATTGAGAAGGGGGGGGGGTGTGAATCAGTGCAAGTAAAAATAATGCAAATCTGATTAACAACTTTACTAACTTAAAACTCAATAGGCATAAAAGAAATAATACCAAGTATGCAATCACCACATGAAACATAAACCACATGACACAATAGCATATACGTGGAAAACCCAAATGGGAAAAACCATAGTGGGAGTTAGTACACACAAGATCCATTATCTACAGTATAGAGATCTGACCGGTTAAGGTCTACAACACTTGGCTAGGGGAACACCTTGTTAGAAGTGTCTAAGCTCGTTTAAGAACTATACAATACGGCCAGTGAGGACCAACCCTATTAGGAGCTACCCAAGTTATTGGGATTTGCAAACACAAGTTAATGTGTCACCTAGTTATACGATTTAATGATTAGAACTATTAGGATCTGACTGCACCCTGTTAGGAGTGATCTTGTAAGAGGATTTTCTTGCTACAACTGTTAGGGAGACAACAAGTACAAATTATCTTAGTATAACACCTTCTGTGTCTAATAAGATCCACTTTAGAACATTACAATATCACAAAGTTTTCATCTCTCAACTCCTCTGATCTTCGTACTATCAAAAAATACAAGATTCACTATCTTTCTTCACACATTCATTCATTCACATTTATTCTTCATTGTTTTTGTCTCCATAGTTCATCACACATTTTTAAAGTGTTATTAGGTTGGCTAGAACCTTGTTTTGATTCCCTAGGCTCAATGCATCTAGACAATCTTGCAATGAACACATTAATTAGGTTGGCCACTGACATAATTAATCCAAATCTGTGTTGTTTTACCGATCTTAGTGACTTACATCACTATCGGTTAGGTTTTTGCCATCACAACTATTCTATCAAACAAAATTTGTACACCTGATCAAATCAACTTGTGCGGTCATGAATACAACTTCATCTGGTAGTCTTTGATATTGTTGTAAAACCACCTTCCCTTCATCCTTCATGGATTTATTGTACCGATTGTCGGTTTGAGACCCTGTCTATCAATTTACTGGCTGAGGACCTTCTTATTGGTTTTGATGAAGTTGTATCTGTTTACCGGTTAACTCTTACCAGTTGCATTGTATAATATGGATGATAAGAAAACAAATTTTCCATCAATGACAACATGTAGACTAGTCATCACACATAAGTCTAACCTCTTTTCATCTACAGATAAGTACTGATTGCACCAAGCATCACATTATATTACCGGTTGACCAAATGATCAAATGCCAACAATGTCATTAAATGTTCATTTTGGAATTAGGATATTTTTTTATTTTATTTTTTGAGTAAGATCAAATTGGCAAAGATTCCTATTGATGAAATGAGAAGAAGAGAAGATGCATCAAGTTATATTTATTAGATTTCTATTTTAGGTTTTGTGCAACACTAAAGAAGAGATAAAAATGGGACAATGCCATGGAAGTGAATTTTCCTATGGGTAAAGGCATGAAGAATCATAAAGGAATGTGAGAAAGAGCAAGTATAAATGGAGAGGTCAATGAGAGGGCCATTTTTGTAATGTTATTAAAATATTGTTATGTTTTTGAGAATTGAATTAAATCATAAGTGTGTGGCTTTTGTGTTGCAATCTTGACTAGTGATTGTGAATTTCCTAATTGAGAGTGGAGATAATCTACTTGTGTGAGTTTGTGTTAATTTGGAGGGAGTTCCTCTTGTGTCAATTGGTATTAGAGCCAATGATCCTTAGTGTGTGGACAAATAATCAAACGTGAGGTAATTTGAACACAAGGATTGAAGGATGGACTTGTGTGAACATATCACCAATTGTGAGGCAATTTACACTTGGAATTGTGAAGTGGTTTCAACATCGAGAGCTCAAAAGAATTGTTGTAGGTTTGCAAAGTATTGAGTGATTGAGAGACAGGAAGTCATGTAGGAAAACGTTGTAGAGTGTGATAAGTGGTGGTGAAAGATTGCAACAAATGAGATGTGTTCGAAGAGGAGGATGAGGTGTGTGATGATTTTATTTTTTGAACAAGATTAGGAAGAGAGTTATGGGACATGGAAAACTCCCTTGAGAAAGGGCAGTTGCAACTCTTGGATGCAAGGAAGGTGGAAGGAGAAAGATGTGAGAGTGACCTACAAAAGTGTATATGGAACAAGAAAAGAGAAGAAACAAAATGAAAACAAAAAAGAAGAGAAAACAATCATTGTGGACCACCAATTACTGAGAGAAAATAGAGAATATGAAGGAGTTGATGCCACCTCACAAATTGAGGTAGAAGATGAAGAAGTTCAGAAGGTGGACTTAGAAGTTGTAGAAAGGTTTTATAAAGGCCTTGTATTTGATCAAGGACCTAAAGAAGATGGTGCATTTCTTGGAGAGGATATCAGAAATATCAAAAATTTGTCTAGTTTGAATGAGAAAGAAGGTGCAATAGAGGTTGATGAGGATGTTGTAGTAGCTAAAACTATAGAGATAGTTATTGATTTTTCTGTTTAGTGAAGTAGAGAAGAATAGAAATGAGTTAGTTGTTGCATATATGCATGTAGAAACTATAGAGAGAGTGCAAGTGGATTTTGCAAATATTGCTAATTGGTTGTATGTGGAACCAGTAAAGGATATCATAGGATAATTTTGGTGGAGGTGATCGGTTTGTGGTGGATCAAAATCCACAAAAGAGGATAAGAGTGGAGAGATTATTTGGTGGAGGAGGTTGGATAATGGTGGGTTGGATCCCATGAAGGAGAAGAGTAGAGGAGAGAAGAGTAGTGAGAAGAGTTGTAGGAGAAGGATGACACTTATTTTGGAGAGATGCTAGAAGAGGAGGGAAAATGAATTAATTTTGTGTACCTAACGCAATGATGTAGTTCATTGCAAGTTGTTTACAACCTGAAAGGGTAGTTCAATTACATAACTCTATTTTGTGGGTTCTCCTCACAAAATTATTTTGACCTAACATGTTTGATGTAGAAGCATCTGAGCAGATAGGTAATTGACATCACATTAGGGTAAAAGCACAAACCCGTGTCACACTTTTATAAAGGAACCAACCAACACAACTAAAATTGTTTAACTTTGATCGCATAAAAGTGACATTTCTAAATTGGAATTTTGAAATGATGTAAACTGCTCAAATGTAGAAATATTAATGAAATTTAAGTCTGTTATTTTTAAATTTTTTTTTGAAAAAAATTGATATTTTTTTTATAAATTCAAAGACAGAAAAATGCTGAAAATCAGGGGTTCTAGTCGGTGTCACCAAAAAAAAATAAAAAATAGACTTTATTTTTTCTAATTTTTTTTGAAATAGAGAACATATATATGCAGTGTTTAAAAAAAATAAATTAAATTTTGATGTATATTTTTCTCGCTATAATATTTTGAAGTCCAACATAGCTAAATTTGATAGTTTGCATTTGGCGTCACCTTTTGACTGCTAAATTTATCATTAACAAAAAAAAATACCCTTTTCGAGAAGATTCTCTCATCTAGTGAAAAACATATTTTTTTAATTTTTTAAATATCATTTAATATTTTTATAAAAAATTCTAATCATCCTCTTTTTTAACTTTAAAAAGCTATTCGCAATGTGTAATTAATAAAAAATATTAAAATTAATCAAAATACTAAAAAAATTATATTTCTAGATTTGTGACTTTGAACTCTACAAAAGGGTATTTTTTGATTTTTTGTAAAACAATGTTATGCTTGAAGAAAAATTGAGCAGAAGTGAAAAGTTTTAGAAATACAGAGTTTTTTACCTTTTTTGTGCCACATCACATGACACATAGGCTAGTCCAACTGGACTGAGTTCGGTTGGACTGAGTCTAGCCGAACTCAGTCTGGTTAGACTAACCTCAGTTCTAACAATTTAAAAAAAAATGATTTTTTTTGAATGAAAGCATTTGAACTAAGGGAGTTTGACTGAACTCAGTCCAACCGAACTTTTGGCACCATTTCAACGCCATGCAGGTGCCACATGGTGCCATCTGACCCAGGGGTAGTCCGATCGAACTACCCTCAGTTGGCCCTAAGTGTGACACAACTCCATGCTTTTGCCCATTAAAAAATATTTTCTGGTTTGGTTGTTAGTTTTGGTGTGTTTTCTATTTTAATTGGCATCTCTCTATTCAACTTTATAATGTTTCACTCCAACTCATAAAACTCACCAATTGATAACATCTCTAGCCTCACTTTTCTAAAACCTAATTATTTGATGGCAATATCTTAGGATAATCATGTAAGGGGCTTGAAAATTCATAATATTGGTACTAGAAATTCTCTATTCAAACTAGAAGGATGATGGTAATATAGCCTCTTCTCTTTGGTGGTTGACCTGTGTTAAAGTGAGAGCTTTGGATTAGGGTATGAAGTTCCATCAAAGAATACTTGAAATTGGCTTTTTGGAGATTTGTCTTAGTTGCAAATGATGAGGAGGTATAGAGGAAGGTTAGTCTTCTTTAAGTTTGGTGGGCTTTTGTTCTCAATGTTCTTCCCAAATCAATCCCTAGGCACAAATGGGATTCTTCTAAACCTTTCTCCTATCTCCTCCTCTCTATTCAACACTGCTTGCACCCTATTGTATTGGACATCACTCCTCCTTACCTTCCATGCTAAGGCATTCAAGTCTGAAATGAGGTCCTCTTGAGTGTCACCAAAAATGAACAAGTTTGGTTGTCCAACTGGCTGAATCTCCTCTCTTCCCGGAATGGGCAACTGTTGGAGAACCATGGTTTACCTAATCTTGTTTGCAACTTTAAGGATTTCAATCATATTAATGTGTTGACTAAGCATCTAAATAGGTCTGCAAAGTATGATGACTGTCCTTTACCCTTCAATAGTGAAAATATCCAAATTGGATGCAAAGAACGTTGGTTTACTCAAGGCAACTTCTAGGTTCAAGTGGTCATTTTGATCAAATGACTTAATGCAATGCTGTGGAGCTTGTAGTAGGGTGTCTCAGGTCTTAACTGATCAGTTTTGATGATTTGAAACAATCATTTACTTCTCCTTCCTTACCAATTTCATGAAATTGTCAAATTTGCTCCAAAAAGGCTACTAGAATTAGCCCTAGTTTTTAGTGAAATTTGTTCACCCTGCTCAATCTGCTAAACTTCATGGAAAACCCTTGGAGATGTGGTCATTTGATGATGAAATATCAAGGATTTTTGCTATGGAAAGTACTGTACAGACTGTTTTAGTGCTGTCCCACAAAATAGGCACTTTTCAAGGGTTTTTGAAAGTTTTAGTGAGGGTTTGCAATTTACAAGTTTTCTTCATGATACTAGGCCAACTTAAATGCTTCAATCCTTGCTTTAACATATTCCAAAAACCTCCAAAGATTCAAAACTTATCTTCTAATATTGTCATTATATCAAACAAGTGCCACACTGCTGCCCTTACACAGAAAAACAGTCTAAAGGACTGGGACAACAACTTTTCAAAGTTCTACATGCATTTCCAACATTGGTTAAGCAAATACAATGAAGATTTAACAAATATAGAAGCAACAATGCCTTGTTAGAAGTCATAACACCCTGCAATACAAATTAGGAAAGGTTTTCTTAGGACTGTTTGCTCATACACCCGCCTTCACTGTTTTTATTTTTTTTACAGTCTTAAAACTGTGACAACTTTCTTTCTCTGTTTTGACCTGCTTCTTCAATCTGTTCATGGCCTGCAAACATGTGTTAATGGCAAGATATAATAATTCCTATAACCTCTCCAAAGAGCTTGTAAGTTTGATCACTCAAAAGGATGCCACAAAGTATGACAATATTATATGACTATGACAAAGAGTACACTGTTCTTGGATCCTTATTTAGGTCCTTTACAATCAAATTGTGTAACTTGTCAACTTAACATTGGAACCAATTGCAAATACATTTCCATGATGCATAGAAAAGGGATCCATCATTCCACACTATCCATTTGGGAGGTTGGCAATGAGGCTTTATCCATGAAACAGTGATACACTGTTTTTACAATCTGATTACACCTTTGCTTCTTGTAACCAACCAAGTCATGAGAGAGACAAGGATGGTAAAGCACAATTCTGTCTCTTTCCAACTTGTTTCTTCTTTAACATTTCAAGGTACAGTGCTATGAACAACAAAGTACCATTTAAACAAATTTGAGAATACCCAAGCCAAGTTGCTCACTTCACACACTTGCCATGGGCTTACAAACACTTGTACATTGCTAGAAAAGGAAAATGGATGTATGGTACAGTATGTACAGATCCAACAAATTCCCTCAAAGCCATGGATGAAGAGACTTTGAAGAAATTAGTTGGACCATGAATGATCTTCCATTGGAACCACAAAACAATGCCTTTCTCAAGAGCACTTCAAACAAAACTTGTTCTAAACCCCAAGAAAAGATCAGAGATCACTACTAAAACATCAAGAGAGATCACAGCAATGAAAAAAAGGAGTAGTATGGACTCATGGAGCCATGGTACGGACTGTACTCTCAAAAGTGCAGAAAATTAGTTAAAAACTCACAAAAATGAGAGCAAAATAAGTATTTCTCTTAATTTTCCAAAATGAATAACCCATAAAATGATTGGAACATGGTTTATATACATGTGCCAACTTGTTGAAGCCCTTGTATGGACAGGTACAGGCTGGAACTAACCAAAACCACCAAAAACCACTTTTTTGACAACTTTTGACAACTTTTTGACAACTTTTGTTGCTCAAAAATTGCATTTTGACTTCCAGTGACTTGGCACTCAAACCAATGAATCAAAATCATTTAGAAACACTAAATAAACATGCTCCAATGCCTTTCAAGGCTTTACAACATCAAAAAATTCAAAAATGCTCATTTGGACCCGAAATTGACAATTTTTGGCCCACTGAGCAAAAACCAAAAATCTTGGAAAC
The DNA here is from genome assembly GCF_030272615.1 of Cryptomeria japonica. Lineage (NCBI taxonomy): Eukaryota > Viridiplantae > Streptophyta > Pinopsida > Cupressales > Cupressaceae > Cryptomeria > Cryptomeria japonica. The sequence continues at coordinate 660,701,198 of NC_081410.1, read as the reverse complement.
TCTTAAACAAAATGAGTTCCAAACCTCATTACACCACAAAAAAAACCTATTAAACCTACTAGAAGCATAAAATAAACACACATGCTTAATTTGCAACAAAATGCTATACCTGCTATGATTTGAGCATTCAGGTGCTCAGGTGCTCCTGCACCAGCAAATGCCTAGCAGATTTGTATACAAAATGTCATGAAAATGCAGAACTGTTCGACATAATGAAATTACATGACTGTGAGATATGCACATAATGGATATGCTTGGGAATTTTTAGCAAATACATTTATTAGGTGCAAAAATAGTTTCCAGGACCTTTTCCAGTATCATTATGATCTGTTGGAGTCTTGGAACATGGCATGCGAATTTATAAAATTTTAGCTTAACTTGCAGATCATCATTTAGATCTAGCTAAAATAGGAAGAACAAAACTTGCAAGTATGTAAAGAAAAAATTTAGAACATATAAAAAACTATTTCATTAATTACAATGAAGGAAATTACAAAGCTTATAGCTTCTTTGAAAACATTAAAAAGAGAACAAAAAACAATGATAAAAATGTCATCTTTTGTTAGCTTATATAGAAAAACCAAGCAACAATAGTTTCTAATTTACGAGAGATCAAAACTAGCAACAATACTTGAAATGAGCAATAACAGTCGAAACTAGCAATATCAATGAAATCGACAACATCATTCATAACTGGAAACATCACTTGGTATTGGAAACAACACCCGTAAAAATAAGGAAGGAAAAACTGAAAAAGAAACTCATGACGAAAAGGAAACTTTCACTAACACCACCCCTTAAGTCTAACAAAGGAGACAAAATACTAGAGAAGGAAAGAGGAAAGAGGGAAAACCCGGTAGGAACAAAACCCCCCCTCAAACTTGACACTAACTATGCATGGCAACACTTTATGAAGTGCAAAAGAACATCTTTTGAGACACAGGAAAAGTGTGGACGATTGTCAAATGAAAACTGCTATAGAGCTGAATGAAGAACCTCCTCAAAAGCCAAGATGATCAAGAATTTGTACGAGTGCCCCTAATGACACTACTCAAACAAAGAATAAACAATAAATAGAACAAAACATTTGTTAATCAAAGATACAAGTAGCACATGAATCTGCATGATTGACCCCAATGACACTACTCAACCATGCAAGAAGAAATTGCTAGTTGAAAATACAGGTGCCAATAGTCTTAAGAATTGATCAAACTCGGAAACAAAACCAAGGAATCATTAGCACTGATAGTAGAAAAAATCCCCCATAATATTACAAAGTAAAAAAAATCCCTTGTAATATGACAAAGCAGAGGCATGATAGGTCCATTGAAACAATGTGTCACAAAGGAGAAGATGAAGTAAGGCTCGTGCAGAAAGAGCATGACCTTGGTCTGTTTGTGATGAAGAAGATTGAGTGGCTGAAATATGATGCTGCTACATGGCCTCCTCTAAAGCCTCTAGTCTCATCCAACACTTGTTCTTCTTTGTCTTGGATTGTGAATTGTTCTTCTCACTTGTATGCACAAGAAGTACATGAACTTTAGAATTATTTAAAGTACCCATCTTTATGAGCTTATCCTGCTCATGTATCAGAGACCTAGTGAAAGCATCTAATCTTCAATACCTACAAAAATTGTTATGCTTCTTCTTTCTAGCGTCCTAAGCTCTGATACCATATAAAATTTTAGCTTAACCTACACATCATCATTTAGGTCTAGCTAGAATAGAAAGAACATGATTTGCAAGTACATAAAGAAAAAAATTAGAACATATAAAAAAACTATTTCATTAATTACAATGAAGGGAATTACAAAGCTTATAGCTTCTTTGGAAAACATTAAACAAAGTACAAAAACAATGATAAAATTGTCATTTTTTTTTAACCAAGCAACAATAATTTCTAATTTATGAAAGATCAAAACTGGCAACGGTATTCGAAATGAGCAATAACACTCGAAATTGGCAATAGCACTTGAAATTGGCAACATCACTAAGAACTGGCAAACAACACCCGTAAAAACAAGAGAGAAAAAGCTGAAAAAAGAAACAAGTGACGGGAATGAAACTTTTGCTAACAGAATTGTTCGATAAACCAAACAATGGGATGTAGTTTCATGAAGAATAATGACCACAAGAGATATATTGAAAAACTTTCGAGCGTAATGCAATTGAGAAATAATTATGTGGAGATTAAACAAAACTTAAAGGTCTTCAGTGTTGATTGACTCTACTCCCAATATCAAGCAGATACATTAAAAAACTTTCGAGCGTAATGCAATTGAGAAATAATTATGTGGAGATTAAACAAAACTTAAAGGTCTTCAGTGTTGATTGACTCTACTCCCAATATCAAACAAATATATTGAAAAACTTTCGAGCGTAATGCAATTGAGAAATGATTATGTGGAGATTAAACAAAACTTAAAAGGTCTTCAGTGTTGATTGACTCTACTCTCAATATCAAGCAGATATATTGAAAAATAATTATGTGGAGATTAAACAAAACTTAAAAGGTCTTCAGTGTTGATTCTACTCCCAATATCAAGCAGATTATTGAAAAACTTTCGAACGTAATGCAATTGAAAAATAATTATGTGGAGATTAAACAAAACTTAAAAAGTCTTCAGTGTTGATTAAGTCTACTCCCAATATCAAGCTTAAATCAATGAAATTGAGGAAACAAGAAATCAAATTGCATATTGAAAGTCTACTGAAATGGTACCACATTGAATACATATTGAGCTCGTACTACATCGAATGGATATTGAGTTGGCACCGCATCGAATTGATATGTGAAAAAACTCATAGAATAGAAGAGACAAGCCAAAAATGACAAGGGTGGTCACCAATAAAAATATTGATGATTTCAAAACACTTGAACCATTTTGATAAATGAAAGTGTGAAACAAATTTCAACAGAAAATTCAAAATGCCATTCTTTAGCGTTGAAGATAAAAGGTCATGGCATCACACATACTAGAAGCTCTCACGTCCCTTGAGAGGCTCGTGTTCCATAACGTAGGAGTTACAAAGATTCCAATTGATAGAAGGAGAAGAGGAGAAGATGCACTCAGTTATATTTAGTAGATTTCTATTCTAGGTTTTGTGCGGTGCTAAAGAAGAGAAAAAAATGAGACAACACCAAGGAAGTGAATTGTTCTCTGGGTGAATCAAAGAGGAATGTATGAATTGAGAGGCCAATGAGAGGACCAGTTTTGTAATGTTATTACAGTATTGTTACGTTTTTGAGAATTTAATTAAATCAACAATGTATGTATTTTGTGTTGCAATCTTGACTTGTGATTGTGAGTTCAAATTGAGAGAAGAGAGAAGGAGTTTGTGTTAAGACGGAGGGAGTATATCTTGCATTACATACTACATTTAATTGTTCCATTCCTTGGGATGAATGAATGAGCAGATATTCCCTAATGTGATTAGATGTGTAAATGAATGTATAGAATACAAAGGTCAAATTTGTGATTGTAGAGTCCTAACTTTGAAAATGAGTCAAATAAGAATGTTGTCCAATTAAATATATGGAAGTGTGTATAGATGTAAGGTGATGAGAGTGAAGTCAAATAAGAATGTTGTTCAATTAAATATATGGAAGTGTGTATAGATGTAATGCGCAACAACGAGGGTTTGTTTTAGAAAGACATCATGATTATGGGAATGTACATGCAGTAGAAAAATTACGTCAATTGATTGAGGTATGGCATGCTACCAGTGAATATTTGAGATGAGAAATGAATCCAAATTTTAGGATGACTGATCCTCTTAATCCAGTACATATGATGTCCTTTTCAGGAGCTAGAGGAAGTACGAGAGTGTGTTTCACTTTATAGTATTATTAGACAACCGAAATTTATAATTTTAGTATTTTGTAATTTGTGTTTCATTTTTTGTATTATTAGGTCATTAAAATCTATAATTTTAGTGTTTTATAATTTGAGTCACATTTTTTTCTTACAAAATATTTTATATCATTTACACAAGTCTTTAGTTTGAAATATAGATTCTTGCAGGGGATGGGCCCCCTACTGTGTCGCCATTGGTTCATAGCTAAGTCAAAAGCTATTTAGACTTCGGTCAATTACCAATCCAAAAAAAAACAAATCTAGATTCTTGCACTTAGAAAGACTTGATTCTTAATGGGCTCATTAAGAATCATTCAACTTCACCAACACACCAAGGGCTCATTGATTTATGTCTCACTTTTTAAATATTTATGTTAATCATTTTTTTTTCTATCAATTTTCGTTTTTTATTTTTATTTTAATTGAATGATATTTTCTTGTACCACAAAAGTTTCACTATAAATAAAATGTTTTAATGATTAATTGAATTAAATAATTAACTTCAATTTCCAATCATAGACTTTTCTTTGATATCTTATTCAATCTTTTATTTATCATTAATCTTTAATTGACACTAACAAAAAAATAGATCTATAATTTACATATTGTATTTTTCTCTGTGTAAATTAATTCTTTTCAATGTATATATCAAAATTATTATCCCACATCCATGTAAAATGCAATAAATGTTTTGATAGTTTTTTTTTAATAAATTTTGGTATTTGTTCTTGTTGGACTTATTTGTTCAACCCCACAAGCCTATGAATCACTTGCAAGAAAAATAACTATCACATGTGAAGAGAAGAATCCATAATTAATGATATGCAACCTTGAGAAAGATTTATCCAAAGATGAATCTAATATGTAGATTAACCTCTAATGACATTGGATAATTTACAATGAATAAATGAAATGATTTTATAGAAAGAAAGAGAAACCTAACCTAAATTAGGAAACTAAAATTAACTCAAAGAACTACAGATTAGTTCAACTACGTGAACTTAATCTATTATTAGCTTAATCTAATAAATGATAAAATACTTAATTTTGGCTTAAGTGAATAAAGTAATTAAGGGACTTAATTAATTAAATTATTAGATAATGTCATAATTACTCCAACACCCCCCTTAATATTAGCTTAGAAAGTAGTTAAAAGGCTAAAGATGAATGCAAAATGCAAGCATGAATGAGTCCTAACAATAAATGCCTAATTAGTTACCCATGTACAAACTACTGCAACTCTCACAAATAGGGAAAAGGAGAAAAACCAAGTGGGAGAAACTCCTCTCCAAACGAGAGAAAATGAAATAAGTGTAGTAGTGAAATAAGGAAAGGAGGACTTGATGTGACCCCCCAGGACTTCTTCTGTTACAATAGTCCAATGAATGTCCCCCTGTAAGAAAGAGAAAATGAGGATAGGAATCTCCCAATGAAGAAGTAGCTCATATGATAATGATGAATACCTAAAGATAAAACATAATATATTTCCTACAAACAACATTTCTCCCCTTAGGAAGTGTGAGAATTTGCCAATAAAAGCCAAGATCTAGAGCCCAATGAATAACACAACACAATAAAGATAAATATTGATAAAAACAAATTGTAATTTCATTAATATGCAAAATGCCCAACTGGATTGTCAATTGGATTACATAAAATGTAAATGAGCCTTCTTATAAAGGCAAGGCCATAGGGAAATGAGATGACACAATCATGACATGTGGCCCAATGAGATACAAGGGTAGGTAGGAGAAATAATAGAATATTCCACTAAAGGTGGATCACCTACCGAAGGTGGAATGTGATAACAAGATAATACCACAAAATGTGGATTTTCTCTTACAACCATATTCCCTAGAAGCACAATTCCCTAAGTGTTTCATATGTAAACTACAATGAATGCATTATCTTAAGTCAACTTAAGTGAAGTGTAATTACGAGACACCAACACCCCCCCTTAAGTGCAACTTAGGGGAATGTAGACTCAAGCTAACAATGCAATATGAGTCCCAACTATGAGGCCATGTTTGGTACCCATGAACAAATGCAATGCAATCTCTCACAAACGAAGAAAGAGAGAAAAACCTAAAGCGAAAAAACTTCCCCCCAAAAAGAGATGAAATCTCATAATGCTCTACATATGAGAAGAACAAAACATCACGTGAGGAAAAAGTCCCCCCAATAAGAGAGAAGAAGAGAGACCATGAAGCCCCCACTCAATGTAGAATCTCTTGCAAAGATGGTCCAAGAAGTTGATCAAAATTCCTCCCAATTAGGAAGAAATAGAGCCAATGTTGCACCAAGAATGTCAAAGTGTGACAAAACCAGGTACCAATGTCGATGAAGAGTGACCAATGAATCACTCATTGCAACAAAATGAAGATTAGGCATGAAGACACCTGCTTGAGCATCAACTAGATAGTCATCAATGGAAGATTGGTACAATCTAATTCTCACTGGAGCCATGCACAAAATTGTACAATCCAAGTCTCAACTGGAGCCATGCACCAAGTCTCACAAAATATTTCTTGATCTACAAAGTACAAGAGGATTACATCCAATATGTCATTAATGACAAAGTACAAAGAGGCGTGACACTTTATATTAGTGTGTATACAACATAGCTAATGCAAGGGAATAGAACATGACATAGTGCAGATTTGGAAAAATGAAGATGATGCCACCAAAAAGATGCCTTGTAGAAGATTGCAAATGAAGATGCCTCTAATTGGAATGCTGCCAAGAAAATGTAGAAGCAAACTGACCCCATGTGGCTACCCGTTGGAGAAGGCTGCAATACAAGTATGATAGATGGACAAAAAAAATGTATTCCAAATTTTGCTTATTATATTAAAATTTTTGTTTTTAAAAGATTTAAAAAAAATCTTAATAAAAACATTATTTAAAACCCCTATTAAATTTTTTTTATTAAAATTAATAAAGAAAATATTGAATTTTTTTATTTTTGAAAAAAACACTTTATTAAAAATAAAGGAAAAAAAATACCCTTTTTTTTTTCAAGTTTTTTTTATTAAAAATAAAGGAAAAAAACACATTTTAAAATTTTTTTTTGATTAAAAATAATTTATTAAAAAAAAAATAATAAAGAAAAATTATATATATATTTTTTATTTCTAAACATTTAAAAATTAAAATTTTTATTTAAAAAAATAATTTAAAAAACATATTAATTTTTTTTTATTCTTTAATTATATATATATATATATATATAAAAGGGTCGGCAGGAGCCCTACCCCTATCACGGTCAAAGACTATGGCAGGATGCGAGTGCACCTTGTAGCCTACTTGCAGGCTATGTATAACCACTGTAGACACATAAATATGTCCACTTTATTAAATGGATATTTAGTATTTATTTGATTATTTAAACCATCAATCAACAATTAATTAAATTAATATATTTAGTTAATTCATCTTGAACTTCTTCTCCTATTAATTAAATAAATTATTTAATTTATTTAAATTAATTCATTAAACCATACTCCAACAATTAATTAAATGAATAAAACATATTTGTTTAATTAACCCCTTTCCTCATTTAAATAAATATTTATTTAAATCTCAAAACCCCTCCCACTTGCATTCTCCTACAAATGCAAGTTGCACAATTTTAGTTGAAATAAATGAATTTTATTTTAAATTAAAATCCTCTTTTATCCTCACCCTCTTCTATACTCTTCTAACCCCGTTCTAGACTCTTCTAACCACCTTCTAGACTCTTCTAACCCCTCCTAATTAGCCTAATCCCCCTCTCCAAACATTTGCACATTCCCAGACAAAGGTCACTTCTCAAAAATGCCTCAAAGTCTTTGAAATGCATTAAAGGCTTTATGTCTTCAACAAGCTAACCCTCAAAGTCTTCCAAACCATTTAAGGTTCTTACATAGCCATTAAAGGTTAGCTCAACCTTCTTGCATGATTAGAGACTTTCTCTCTAACTCAACCCTCATCTAACTCATGGGTCTCTTCAAGCATTTATTGCTTTGACCATGATTATCCCCATTAACTCTTCCACAAGAGTTTAGCAATTGGATAAAAGCATTACCCTTGGATAAAAGCTTTATCCACTAACTCAAGCCTAACCAAACCCTCCTAGGGTAACCTTCATGTCATCAGAAGTATTTAATGCTTCTTCCCTCTTCTCTCTAAGTCCCACATGAGTGTAGCCCTCAGCTTTTAGCACCATCCATCGATGCCATATGAAGATTCAAGATGGTTGTGCCTGATCATAGGGCAGCACGGCCCCCCACTGAAATCTCTCCCGCACTACTTGTGCATACTCCCCTGAACCCCTCAAAATACTATGCCTCCACCCAAACTGTCTCATCACTCTCCCTGGCAACTATCTTTCCACAATATGGAATGTGTGACCAATAAAAAATTGAGTCATATATACATATGGTAAGGCCTCTCCATCATCCTCCTAGGGCTCACAATCAGTGTAAGTCCTCCATATGACCCCATCTAAGTCATCTAAAGCACGCCACCAAAACTCCAACTTTCCCAAATGGGGTTGGCTCATCAAACCTCCATACATAAATACATAGGGTTGATCTATTGCCCTAAACCTCATGATCACAGCTACACAACCCTGGAAGCTATGTTTTGATGGATCATACACCAGACATGGCTCGGGGGCAGGTATTCTTTTTATCACACCTCAAGGTGACAGTATCCCGAAGTCCTACAGAATCACTTTCCCATGCACAAATAATATAACAGAATATGAGGCCTTGATCACAGGACTCAGATTGGCCATACAATGGAATCTAAAAGAGTTACAAGTATATGGAGATTCCCAGCTGGTCATTCAACAAGTCACTGATGAATACCAAACAATGGATGATAAACTCGTGCCATACAAAAAGATGGTGGATAGTTTCAAAGAATCATTTACAACTATCACATTTGAGAAAGTACCAAGAGATCAGAATTGAGCTGCCGACGCAATGGCTACAATCGCATCTCTCCTGGATCTTCCACAAAATTCGACACACTATGAGTTCTTGGTAGAACAACTTTGGATCCCCGCTTATGATATCCCTAAATCTGAAATGATATGTCATCTTACCGGTTCTGACTCCCCATGGTATGATGAGTTTTTCACTTACCTACGTGACCACACACTTCCCCCTAACCAATCAAACAACAAACGAAAAACCTTTATTCACCAAACCGCTCGATACACTATCATTGCCGAAACCCTATACAAACTAAGTCTTGATGGTACTCTCCTTCGATGTTTAGAACAAGATGAGATAATAAAAGCCTTGGAAGAGGTACATGAAGGAATTTGTGGGGATCACTCAAGTGGTCCTTCACTAGCAAAGAAAATCATGCGAGCCAGGTACTATTGGCCCTCCACAGAGAAGGACTCCTACTACTTTGTTAGAAAGTGCAAGAAGTGCCAAGTTCACGGAGATCTGATACATGCCCCAACACAGGAATTACAACCTATCACAACACCATGGCCCTTTGTCAATGTGGACTTGACCTTGCGGGTAAAATCCATCCATCTTCATCCAATGGTCGTAAATTTATCATTACCGCCATAGAGTACTTCACCAAGTGGATCGAAGCCGTTCCACTCACCCAAGTCACTGACAAGAAGATCACCTCATTCATCCTCAATTACATCATCTTCCGGTATGGTGCACCCATGTGCATCATCACAGATAATGAGCTCCCTTTCAAAAATCAAGATGTCTGTGAACTCTATGAGAAGTTTCATATCCAACATCATTTTTCTACCCCATATTACCCACAAGGCAATGGTCAAGAAGAAGCATCCAGTAAGATTATATTGAAGATCCTCAAAAATAC